>NC_059090.1:2416194-3038244 GCF_020497125.1 Mauremys mutica | reverse complement strand
CGAGGGGGAGCGGGAGGCGAGATGGGGGTGAGGGGGAGTGGGAAGTGAGATGGGGCGAGGGGGAGCGGGAGGTGAGATGGGGGGGAGGGGCAGCGGGAGGTGAGATGGGGGGAGGGGCAGCGGGAGGCGAGATGGGGGCGAGGGGCAGCGGGAGGTGAGATGGGGGCGAGGGGGAGCGGGAGGTGAGATGGGGGTGAGGGGCAGCGGGAGGTGAGATGGGGCGAGGGGGAGTGGGAGGTGAGATGGGGCGAGGGGGAGCGGGAGGCGAGATGGGGGCGAGGGGGAGCGGGAGGTGAGATGGGGGTGAGGGGGAGCGGGAGGTGAGATGGGGTGAGGGGGAGCGGGAGGCGAGATGGGGGTGAGGGGGAGCGGGAGGTGAGATGGGGGCGAGGGGGAGCGGGAGGTGAGATGGGGCGAGGGGGAGCGGGAGGCGAGATGGGGGTGAGGGGGAGCGGGAGGTGAGATGGGGGCGAGGGGGAGCGGGAGGCGAGATGGGGGTGAGGGGAATGCAGGGGCTGAGGGGACACAGGCAGGGAAGTGTCTATGGGATGATCCACGCTTGTCCCAGGCCGTTGCTGATTTGCCCTGTGTCACTCTCTCACTCTGTCGCGCGTCGCTCTCCCCTTCCGTCTCCGTCTCTTTTCCATCCCTCTGCCTCACCCCCGCCCCCAGCCTTCTCCCTCTCCCCCAGGGTTCCCCATGTGTGTCTAGGCTGGAGCAGACCCCGCTGGGGCTAGGCAAGCACCGTGCAGCCCTCACGGAACGCCCCAGGGAAGAACGCTGGCCCCAGAGTGGTTGATGGGAGATCTGCCGGTGACTCCAGTGGGGTCAGGGTTTCACCCAGAGTCTCTGCTAGCCCCCTCCAGCTCTGCATCCCCCCACGCCCACACCTCCAAATAACCCCCCAGTCCCCGCCAAGAGCCTGTCACTCGAAGACAGGCTTGGCAGCCCGTGGGGTGACATAAGAATCCCGAGTCCAGAGATTCTGCAGGGAACATGTGCCAAGGAGCACGAGCTGCATCCAGGCTGCCTAGAAGGTGCATGGAAGGGGAGACTTAGGACATGGTTGGCAGGAGAGTGGCTGCCCCTGCTCCAACAACCACAGAAATATGTAAATGAGATGCTCGGCCCCGTATTTATGAGCCTGCGATTCATTTTTCATTTGGGGAATGTGAACAAATGAAAATATGAAATAGTTCTCCAATGACAGAGTTTCCATTCTGAGAGCACATTCCTTGGAGTGTGCACAGGCAGCATGGACAGAGAACAAGCATGTACCTATAGACTGGTGTGGTCGGGGAAGGCAGCCCCATGGTGCTGCAGGCTGTGAGAGCTGACCCCCACTGCAGAGGCCAGATGGGGCAGGGGTTGAATTCTGATTCCTAGACAGCAGGGGAGCTGCACCCAGCCTGGCACTCAGGGGAAGGGGAGGGGAGCTGCACCCAGCCTGGCACCCAAGGGGAGGGGAGGGGAGCTGCACCCAGCCTGGTGCCCATGGGGAGGGGAGCTGCGCCCAGCCTGGCGCCCAAGGGGAGGGGAGCTGCACCCAGCCTGGCGCCCAAGGGGAGGGGAGCTGCACCCAGCCTGGCACCCAAGGGGAGGGGAGCTGCACCCAGCCTGGTGCCCATGGGGAGGGGAGGGGAGCTGCACCCAGCCTGGCGCCCAAGGGAAGGGGAGGGGAGCTGCACCCAGCCTGGCGCCCACGGGGAGGGGAGCTGCACCCAGCCTGGTGCCCACGGGGAGGGGAGCTGCACCCAGCCTGGCACTCAAGGGGAGGGGAGCTGCACCCAGCCTGGTGCCCAAGGGGAGGGGAGCTGCACCCAGCCTGGTGCCCAAGGGGAGGGGAGCGGTCCCTGGCCTTGAGCCGTCTGTGAGCTCCTTGTGAATGAGACAATGGGCAGGGGCACCAGGGAGGGGAAACCCAGAAAGGACTAAAACACAAAATGATAGAAACACAGAGAGAAGGAAACAGAATGAGAGAAATGGCAAGGCCGGAAGATGCAGAGAAGTGTGCCAGGGCATGGCTCCAGGTGCACTGGGGGTGTAGTGCGGAACACCTGTTTGGGGTGCCACTGCAGGGTCTGGAGGTGTTTGGGGCTTTGGAATTACAGGGATTATGGGCGTTAGGAGGGGGTCTGGGATATAAGGGTGTAAAAGGGCACAGGCCTGGGGCCAGCCAACCCTGATTCCTAAGGAGCCACAGCAGGGTGCTGGTCAGGAGGTTTCCCTATAAAGAACAGTGGGTGGGGGGATGTCTAGGCTGCACTGGGGATGGAGCCTGGGCAGACAGACTTGTGCTAGTTTGCTAAAAAGAGCTGCATGGTGGTTGTGGGACAGGCTGAGTCTCAGGCTAGCCCCACTGAGCTCAAACCCGGGGGTTTGGGTGGCCCAAGCCTCTGCCAGTGCCACAACGGCCACTCAGCTATTTGTAGCTATCGTGCGCCCCCGGCACACGTCTGTCTACCCAGGCTGGGAGGCTCAGGCCCAGGCGCAGCAGCGTTGTACCTGCCGAGACTGCCAGGAGCAACCAGGCACCAGCCACGCGTCTCGGAAGTGAGACCCTAGTCAGGCAGGGCTGGGAATGGCCGGCCAAAGCAGGAAAGCCCCAGGCAGGAAGGCCTGGGAGTAAGGTGACTGATGAGACTGTTAGGAGTGAGCAGGCTCCAGCAGAGCCCTGGGACTGGGGTCGGAGTCTACAGGCAGGGAAGGCCTGCGAGTGACCTGACAAGAGGATAAAATGGATTGAGTTGGTTGTGGGATAGTTTTATTTCTGAGTTTCTTTTCTCGGAATAAACCTAGACCTCAAAGAGGACAGAAGGGGGTGTGAAGTCTGTTTAAGAAGCCCTCTGGGGGGAAACTGAGGCAGGCTGCTTGCAGGGTGGCCACTTGGTTACAAGAGGTTAGAAGGTATATGGGGGAATTTGGAGGTGATGGGACTATTGGGGGCTATCAGGGATTTGGGACTGCCCCAAAGTTACAGCATTTATTCTTTTGGGTAAAAATGAATTTTATGAGAATTTACCAGGAAACACATTAATTAGTTGTCATTAAAACAGATAAAAATCTGGGTCCCTTAAAAAATTTACCATCTGGGTCGGCCTTTTGTTTGCCTAAATAACCCTAATAATGGAATAACACAGACTCTTCACATTTTCTATGTAGGTTAAATTAGTTGGGCATAGGCTGCATTAGAAGAATTAGGTGGTAATTAAGTGACATTATTAATTACTGCTGTATGTAATTATGGAGGCATTGGTTGTCACTCATAAGGTTGAGTTCTATTTTGCACTTAAAGCAGGTACTTCAATCTCTTTATGATGTTTGAAAAATACAGTTTATCCTCCCCAAATCTACAGTACTTACTCTTCAGGTAAAGAATACATTTTCTGAGAATTTGTATGTAAATCCATTAATTATTTGTGGAGTTACAATTAATTAAAAACTGGGTCCTGTAGAAATTTAGCATCTGGATCAGTCTTCGTCCCAAATGGTCTTCATAACAAAATACAGCAGACTCGCCTAACGTTCCATATAGTTAACATTCATTGAAATCTTGTGTTTTGGCTACATTTGTAGGAATTAGGTTGTGAATAAGGAAAGTTGTTGACAATTGTTTTATCTAATTGTTGTCATTATAATAGGCTACAGGCAGACTCAGCTCAAATAACTCTTAAATGGGGCAATTGTAACGTCTGGGGTAACACAGCCAATAATCAGCCTTCCTCTGCAGCTAATTTCCATGTCACAATTCTGTTGGTTGTAGTGAGTCAGTGGTATAAAGGAGACTGGATGCGAGTCAAGAATTCTGTTGTAATAACTGGGCCTACAAATTTACCGTAATTGTGAGCTCAACTGTAAAAAGCGAGTGAGAGTGTCACAGTAACTTATAACAACAATGGTGATGGAAGAAGGTACGAAAGGGAGAGAGGGAGACAGACTGAATTACTCCAAACAAACCGGCCTACTGATAAAATTCAATGATTGTGTTAAAAATCATGCCTGGTAAACAAGAACCATGTGAGACCAAAATTCAATGAACCAAAATTGATGTGTCAGAAACTAGGTCTAATTGGTGGACAAAATAATGAGGGGATGGGCCTTTCACTCCCTTCTGGGTGCTTAAAGAAAGTCTCTGGGGAGCAGACTTGGCTACTGGAGTGAGCTTCACCATCATGGCTGCCAGCCCTGCCATCTCCTGGAATCCCAGGTCTTCGTCAGCCTGATCCCGAGAGCCATCCTGTCTAAACTGGGCCAGAGAGAGGGACCCACATGACATTGCTGTCTCTGCCAGCCCTGGCTGAATCCCAGCCACTGTGTACTTTGTCATGTCCACCCACGCTGTGTGTCCTTCTCCTTCCCCACCTTATTTCTTCCCTTTCCCATCCCTCTCTTTTTTCCTTCTGTCTAGTAACAGTCTGGCTCAGCTGGCCTCGGCTGTATGATTTGCAACACTGCTGTGAGGCTCTGACCAGAAAGAGGCAGATACAAGTGTGACGAAGTGGGACTGTTCTTAATGTTTCCCCTGATTACTGTGTGGGTGCCTCAGTTTCTGGCCGACCCTCTGTCGCCTGGCAACTAATGGCCAGGCCCTTCCCCCTGCAAGGGGATGCTAAAGGTGTGGGAGAACAAAGAGATCAGGTGACCTCCTGGCCCGGGGAAGGAACTCAGCAGAGAAGGAGGGGCTGGAGGGGGTTTCAGTTTGGGGCTGGCTGGGGACGAGGAGTGAGGGCAGATGTGGGGGTCTGCCTCGCTGAGCCCCAGAATGGACCCGGCCGAGGGGTCCGATTCTCTGTACCTACAGGCTCTGTTTTAGAGCGTGTTCCTGTCATCTAATACGCCTCTGTTTTACTGGCTGGCTGAGAGTCACGTCTGACTGCGAAGTGGGGGTGCAAGATCCTCTGGCTTCCCCAGGACCCCTCCTGGGCGGACTCGCTGTGGGAAGTGCATGGAGGGGCAGAGGATGCTGAATGCTCCAAGGTCAGACCCAGGAGATGAAGCCGTGTGAGCTTCTTGCCCTGGAGACAGTCTGCTCTGAGGGAGAGGAGGCTCCCCAAAGTCCTGACTGGCTTTGTGGGGAGCAGTTCCAGAAGATCGCCCGGGAACTCCATGACAACAAGCAATGACCTAAACCACTGGTGTCAAACCTTATTACACAGCAGGGCATGTAAACCTAAGCACCACCTTGTGTGGGCCAAACAGATTCACCGCCCAGGGCTGACAGCCCGAGTCCAGCCCCAGGCCTTATGAAATGCTCTGGAGGGCCATGTATGGTCCGCAGGTCATAGGTTGAGCACCCCTGCCCTAAACAGCCCAGTGGTGGTACAAGTTTGCCAGGTCTCGGAGTGGCTGCTCAGGTTGTGTGCTGTGCCTGTGTTGCTCCAGCAGTGAAGGTCCAAGTGAGAGCCAACACCAGAGACAGAAGCTGCATTTTCTCTTTGCCGTTCTTTTCTAGCCCCTCTTGTGCGTGGTTCTTGTTTTGACTTCTAGGAAACGGGATCGGACTTTGACAACAGCTCCAGCCCGGCCCAACTAACTTCTCTGTTCCCAAAGGACAGTTATCACCATCTAAGAGACTGTCAAACGCAGGGTTTTTTTCTTCTAAAAACTCTCTCCAGCTAATGGGAAAGGGACCAAGAATGTTGTTAACATAAAAGCCTTATTTAATACTTTACATTTCAGATGCTTTAACTGTTTTCCTTCTTTTCTGTATCTTTATATGATGTTTAATGGAGAGTTTGTCTTTGGACGAAGCAGGCTGAGGTCTCTGTGTACCAAACCCCGAACTCTGTTTAACACTGTTTAATGTTGGGCAGTGACTGGGTTATGAAAACACTGTTGGCTCAACAGCCCAGCTAAATTAATACAACGGTTCTCAGAGGTAGATTCCTTCACCCAGCTGTCACTTCTCTGAAAAGGTTCAGTGGCCCCAGCGGCGGCTCCAGGCACCAGCATGCCAAGCATGTGCCTGGTGCAGCAAGCCGCGGGGGGCGCCCTGCCGGTCCCTGAGAGGGCGGCAGTCAGGCAGCCTTTTGCGGCTTGCCTGGAGGAGGTCCGCCGGTCCTGCAGCTTCAGTGGCAATTTGGCGGTGGGTATGCCAAAGCTGCAGGACCGCTGGACCTCCCGTAGGCTTGCTGCCGAATCCATGGGACCGGGGATCTCCCGCAGACAAGCCGCCGAATCTGCGGGACCGGAGACCTCCCGCAGGCACACCGCCGAATCCGCGGGACCAGGGACCTCCCGCAGGCAAGCGCCCGAATCCGCGGGACTGGGGACCTCCCACATGCGCGCCGCTGAAGGCAGCCTGCCTGCCATGCTTGGGGCGGCAAAAAAGCTAGAGCCGCCCCTGTGTGGCCCCCAGCTGGGTCCCCATGGCTTGGCTCCACTGCCCACAGAGGGCACTGCCAAGGCAGCTGAAGCAGGAGCACAGGGGAACCCTTACACATACATTATCCCTGCCCTGGAGTGACCACAGAGGAGAGAAAAGGAAATAAAACGAATGTTTAAAAATCTGGGATAACAGACATTAATGTCCCAGCCACAGTCCTGTGGTTATTGCATGGTGTCACCAAAGGGCAGAGTTAAGGCTGTTTGGGTGCCGGAATGGTGCTGCTCCAGCCCTTGCCATGTTTGGATTGCTTTGCACTGTAACCTTCCCTCTGGTGCGCCTGGGTTTGTGCTGCGTGGGCTGGGAGAGTTCCAGCAGCCCTGCAGTGTTTGTTACCCTGCTCTGACTGGTGCACGCGCGCAGCCTTCACGCTACCTAAATAGAGCTTTTTGTCTTGGAATATAAATAATCTGCTGTTGTCAGGACAATTTGCCACCTCATTCTTCAGCCCTTCTTCTGAGCCGAGGCTCTGCTAGATTCTGCTTCTAGCTCTGCTGCTCAGGCCCAGCTCCTCAAAGGGATTTTGGCACCTACATGTCAATGGGAGTCGGGCCCCTAAATATCATATGTGATGGTAGCCAAGCCTCACAGCCGCTCTGTTCCCCTGCTGATAACATCATGGGAGACACCTAGTAGATCAGCTAGTCCAGGGGTGGGCAAACGTTTTGGCCTGAGGGCCACATCAGGTTTCTGAAATTGTATGGAGGGCCGCTTAGGGGAGGCTGTGCCTCCCCAGACAGCCAGGCGTGGTCCTGCCCTCACCCCCTATCCAAGCCCCACCGCTTCTTGACCCCTGATGGCCCCCCCAGGACCACTGCCCCATCCAACCCCCCCGTTCCCTGTCCCCTGACGGCCCCCCCAGGACCCCTGCCCCATCCACTCCTCCCTGTCCCCTGACCGCCCCTGGACCCCCAACCCCTAACTGCCCCCGCCACTCCATCCAACCTCTCCTTCATGACTCCTCCCTGGGACCCCTGCCCCATCCAACCACCCCTTCTCCCTGACCGCCCCCGGAACCCCTGCCCCTGACTGCCCCCCACTGCCCCATCCAATCCCCCCTCCTTCCTGACTGCCGCCCCAGGACCCCTGCCCCCATTCAACCCCCCTGTTCCCTGCCCTCTGACTGCCCCAATCCCTGTCCACACCCCTGCCCCCTGACCACCACCCCGAACTCCCCAGCCCGCAAGCCACCCCCCCCCACAAACACACACACTCCCTGCCCCCTTACCGTGCTGCCTGGAGCACCGGTGGCTGGCAGTGCTACAGCCGCACCAACCAGTGCACCGGGTCAGGCCAGCTGTGCAGCTGCCCTGCCGGGCAAGAGATCGCAGCCCCACCACCAGACCATTGCGCTGGTGGTGCAGTGAGCTGAGGCTGCTGGGGAGGGTGAACAGCAGCGGAGGGGCTGGGGGCGAGCCTCCCAGGACAGGAGTTCAGGGGCAGGCCACCATAGTTTGCCCACCTCTGAGCTAGTCCATTTCCTATTGCCCTGCCTCCAGGGCTGCTGGGAGGCTCAGATGCCAGAGGAGCCCCTGCATCATGATGGATGTATTATTAGTACGATTAGATGTTAAAGAATAATTCAAACCCAATTATTATTCAACGCGTTTTGCTTTTTCTTCAGTTTGCTCTCTGTGTGTGAGCAGACGGCAAGATTCTTAAATTCACTCTTTGAAATTATGCGTGAGCCTCTCGAGGGATAATTCTTGCTCTGCAAATCACTTGTGTCAGGAGGCTGCCCTACATGCAGAGTACACACCGTGGGGCTTAAGCCTGGCATGAGCCCTAGCACATGGGCGAGCTGCTCCGTCAGTGAATAGTGTAGCTAAAAATACACTTTTTTGGCTAGTCTGTGGGCTAAGGGCTCAGATGGCCATGAAAGGCCAGGGCAATGGGGCCTGTCACAGATGAATCAAAGTTTGCTTTTGAATGCAACGGAATATTTCTAGGGAGTTCCTTGCGCTGCTTGCTCTGCTCTCTTCGCTGTGAGAGTGGCTGTACTTACGTCTGACATGCAGTTTCCTTTCTAGGTCCGTTTTCATTCCTTAAACTCAACCCAAGCCCTTTGGGATGGAAATTTTCCATACTTGGTATCAATCCAAAAGGCGAATTTTTCAGGGAACTGGAGCAGAACTAGTTCAGTCATTTCTGAGACATTTACATGGGAAAATATACAAATTTTGCCTTGTGTTTCGCAGAGGAATTTTGGACATGTACAATTCAAAAAGAGACAAACCTCGGAACATCAAACTTGACTTGTTTGATAATCCTCACTGACAGGTAAAAATCAGTCCAAGTTTGGAGAAAATCAGGTTGGCATTTTTCTATGAATGTTAATGCTTCCATCACAGAGTATCTAGACACTGTCTACAATGCAGAGAAGAGCTTGTCTGTGTGTGGAAATGCTGTACTTCCCGCCGCCTCTCACTTACAGCTTTCCAAAATGGGATAATCCTGGGGGATTAGTTTTGAAGGTAAGAAACGGTTAGAGTTAGTGACAGAGGAATTCAAACAATGCTCTATTATTTAAACGCCTGAACTAGACATCAGTGAAGGGGGCCTCACTTAGGGAGACATTTGTTAGCTCCAAAAGTCAGTTGGCACCTACATAGTATTTTCTTCTTGTTTCATGTAAACTAACATGAATTCTATAGTTCTTCCATAGGAAGCTGTGAAAGGGCTTTGGTTAGACTAGCTTCTCAATCCCTGCAGTGAAGTAGGGGAGTATTAGAACCCTCCCTGTGCAGCTGGGAAACTGAGGCAAGACCAATCACATGATTTGCCCAAAGTCACACAGTGAGTAGCAGAGGAGGAACAGAATTCAAGTCTTATGGCTCCCGAACCTTCACCATAACCACAAACCCTTCCCTCCTTCCCTGAGGAGTTATGGTGACACTACATTGAGGCAGGTTTCAGAGTGGTAGCCGTATTAGTCTGTATCAGCAAAAACAATGAGGAGTCCTTGTGGCACCTTAGAGACTAACAAATTTATTTGGGCAGAAGCTTTCATGGGCTAAAACCCACTTCATCAGTTGCAACATCGAGTCTGCAGCTTTCCATTCCTGGCTCATTGTGACCATCACTGTACAGCCATAGTGTAATGCGGGCATGTGCTACGAGATTCCACGTGGGATCAGTGTGCAAGTTACTATGTTTCCTTCTGAGCCCCTGCTGAGGACTTTCACTAAATTCGTTTGGAAGGGACAGCCCATGACAGTCACTGATTTGGCTTTGTTGTGTTGATCTGGACAGAACTAGGAAGGAGCCTGGATGCTGGAGTCCAGCCCCCACCCTTTGAGCTCAGATGCAGCTCCAACTCATCATCTTGGGCCAAAGGTGAACAGAGTCTGTGCAAGCCCCAAAGTCCTGGGAAAAGGACCTCAAGTGCTACTCTCTGTGGGTGGACTAGAATATGGGACACTCTAGAGTCCCTGACCCCAGACCATCACAGAGTCCAGGAGAAGCGCAGAAGCCAGGCTGATTAGATCCAGACTAACACGGCTACCCCTCTGATACTAGTCCCTGTAGTTCATTCACAGCACATCTTTGTCTGCACATTCTCAAGCACCAGAGCCCTGCTATGGATAGCTCTGGCCAGGCGGGGGACCTTTGACCTCTGCCTGACCCTCCGTCATCCTGTCCTCACCCTTCCAACCTGCTTACCTCATGTCTGGGACAGCTGCAGTGCGGGGAGGCCTCTGGCACACACGAGAGGCACAGGAATAGCCAGAGAATGAAGGCCGGGCGCTGCGATAAGCCGGGCATTTCACACCCTTCCGTGCCAAGGAAGGGTGGGATGGGGAGTGAGCTGTGCAGAAGGTGCCAGCAGAGCATGGAGAGGAAACAGGCTGTGAGTCACCAGAGCCACTCCGGTGACCTGGAGACAAGCGACCCACAGGAAACGCCGTTTCCCCCTGGATGAGGTCAGGAGGACAGACTGGCACCAGCCCACAAACACAGGGTGCCACAAACACCCTCCTGATCACAAGCCGCCTGCGGCGCCAGGCCAGGCAGGAGAGGAAAAGCTGTCTGGGCATTGATGCAAAGTCGCTTGCACTAGGACTTAATGTGCAGGCGCTGTGGAGAGTCACATGGAGACTGCGATGAGCAACACAGACTGAGTTTCCTGCAGGCTAGCACCTGTCTCTGCTGGATCCACTTCATGTACCTGCTGCATATCAGCATGCCCACCCAGGAAATAATGAACTTCCCCACAGCAGTGCCTTGGCAGAGTCATCCAGTACTCCAGTGCTGTGAGCTTCCCCACAGCAGTGTCCTGGCAGAGTCATCAGGACTCCAGTGCTGTGAGCTTCCCCACAGCAGTGCCTTGGCAGAGTCATCCAGTACTCCAGTGCTGTGAGCTTCCCCACAGCAGTGTCCTGGCAGAGTCATCAGGACTCCAGTGCTGTGAGCTTCCCCACAGCAGTGCCTTGGCAGAGTCATCCAGTACTGTGAGCTTCCACACAGTAGTGTCCTGGCAGAGCCAGCTGGGACTCCAGTGCTGTGAGCTTCCCCACAGCAGTGCCTTGGCAGAGTCATCCAGTACTCCAGTGCTGTGAGCTTCCCCACAGCAGTGTCCTGGCAGAGTCATCAGGGCTCCAGTGCTATGAGCTTCCCCACAGCAGTGTCCTGGCAGAGTCATCAGGACTCCAGTGCTGTGAGCTTCCCCACAGCAGTGTCCTGGCAGAGCCATCCAGTACTCCAGTGCTGTGAGCTTCCACATAGCAGTGTCCTGGCAGAGTCATCAGGACTCCAGTGCTGTGAGCTTCCCCACAGCAGTGTCCTGGCAGAGCCAGCTGGGACTCCAGTGCTGTGAGCTTCCCCACAGCAGTGCCCTGCCAATATCACATAATTGTGTTTTCGGGACCCTTCATATGATCTGCCTTAGTCCATGTTACAGAGCTTGCTCCCCCCATTCCCTAGGTGAGGGCATCTTGTGCAGTTTGCATGTTGTGGCCCTGCACCTTTTATCCCTGCCAGCTCGGAAACGGGCTCTCACATTGGGCATGACGGCAGCTTGTTTTGCAGCTGTGGGGAGAGAGAATATCGTGCTGCCCTGCAAGCGGCGTGGCCGGTGGCCAGGCACTCACTAGCTCCACGGGCTGGTGCTGGTCTCTAGGACACGCTGAAGGGGAAGCTATGGGCAGCAGTATGCAGTGGCGGTAGGATCCTCGCGTATGGCTCAGCAGGGTGGGGCATCCCTGGCCTTTCTGGTCATAGTGGGTTGGGGGAAGGCGATGCAGCTGAGCAGCACAGCACCCCACGCCAGGCTGGATGCTGGGCTGTGGGGCTCACAGGTAGCCTGGCCCTCACTTCCTCAGGACAGGGGGAGGGGAAGGCCTCCCTGCTGATCCCGTCTACCCACAGTCCCTGACTTGTCCAAAAGCCTGCCAGGGAACCTGACTTCCCAAGGCCCCCCAGTGCTGAATTCTGGGTGAGTGCCCCCTTTTGGGCCTTGGCTCAGGCGTCACTGCCTCTCCATCTGTGGTGCAGGAGGGGGGCGTAAGCAGCACTTTGGTGACATCAGCAGGTGGCACTAGTGGAGGAGGAGCTGCAAGGGCTGGTGAGGACAGAGAAATGGCCCAAGGGTGCAGAGAGGTCAGCACATGGTGGCTGCATATTTGGCCAAGCAGAATGGTTAAACTCGGGACACGTCACCCCAGGAGAGTCGGGCTACTGACTGCAGGGGAACGGACCTATTCCAGGACAGCGAGGCCCTGTCATGTGCATCCAGCCCCAAACACAGCAACAGTGCCTTCTGCCCTCCCCCGAGGCAAACACAGGCCTTAGCCTGGCTGTGCAACACGGGCAGGGGCGGCTCTACGTTTTTGGCCGCCCCAAGCAGTCATGCGCGGGAGGCGCCCCGGAGCCGCGGGAGCAGCGGACCTCCCGCGGGCATGACTGCGGAGGGTCCGCTGGTCGCGCGGCTCGGCTGGACCTCCCGCGGCTGCGGACGGTTCGCAGGTCCGGCGGCTCGGCTTGAGCTGCCGCTGGCTTGCCTGCGGGAGGTCCAGCCGAGCCGCGGGACCAGCGAACCGTCCGCAGTCATGCCTGCGGGAGGTCCACTGGAGCCGCGGGACGAGCGCCCCCTCCGCAGTCATGCCTGCGGCAGGTCCAGTCGTCCCGGGGCTCCGGTGGACCTCCCGCAGGCATGACTGCGGCAGGTCCGCCGGCCCAGCCTGCCGCCCCCCCCCGGGAAAGGGCCGCCCCACGCACGTGCTTGCCGCGCTGGGGTCTAGAGCCGGCCCTGAATACGGGCACAGAGAACTCAAGGACCCCTGCACAGGCATTGACACACGTGAGCAGTGCTTGTCATATGCTCCTCTGGCATTAGGTTTGGCCTTCAGATTAACTGCTGCAGCTCATAGCCCTTGTAAGATCAAAGCCAAGGATAAATCTCCCTCAAATACCTCCTTTGTCATCTGCCTCTCATGTGATCACAATGCAAACTCCCAGCGGAGGGAAAATGGCCAGTACAATGGGTTGCTGAATGAACTAGAATGCCTGGAGACAAATGACCCGAAATGAGCCATTCTTATGTCCCAATGTGACAAAGTGGGAATGTTCTTAATGTTTTCTCTGAATACTGTGTGGGTGCCTCAGTTTCCCCTATGCAGTTCTTAAGTTTCTAGGTGGTGGGATAAGGGGGTGTGATTGTTTCAGAGCCATAGGCAGATGTGATGGTGTCTGCACAGGGAATGGCCGACACCCTGTCTCCTGGCAACTGATGGCCTGGGCCCCTCCCCTGCAAGGTGCCAACTGAAGGTGTTGGAGAACAAAGTGATCAGGTGGCCTCCTGGCCCAGAAAAGAGACAAGGGTCAGAGGAGGGGCTGGAGGGAGTTTCAGTTTGGAGCTGGCTGGGGAAATGGAGGGAGGCCCAGACCCAGGGTCTGGGCTCCCTGCCCCCCAAGATGGACCTGACTGAGGGGTCCTGTTGTCTGTACCTACAAGCTCTGGTTTGGACTGTGTTCCTGTTGTCTAATAAACCTTCTGTTTTACTGGCTGGCTGAGAGTCCCGGTAAATCGCAGGAAGTGGGGGGTGCAGGTACCTGACTCCCCCACCCTCCGTGACAACTGGGGCTACAAGAGGATCTGGGAGCAGCTGCAGTGGTAGCCAGGCATCCCCAAGACTCCTGTCCCCAACCAGACGGGGGTCTTCACGATCAGGTTCCCCCTCAGGGGACTGGAGACGGATGGGATTGGAGCTGAGTTTGAGAGGGCTGGAGGAAGTGAGAAGGAGCAAGAGGACTATGAGAGACAGCGAGAGCCCCAGGAGAAGCAGCGGCAGCATGGACTGGCAATGGTGGAGCGGAGAGGCATAGGGGGCTGCTCAGGGGTGAGTGGGGATAGACCCCAGGCTGCCAGTTCTGCAGGGAACCTCGATACTAAATTGCTGCCCCTGGTTAAGGGGGGTGGGGGAGATGTGGATGCCCACCGTACTGCCTGCAAGCAGGCGGGTGATTTGAACCAGGGGGACCCTGCGGAAACGCCCCGGTATCTAGCTCCCTTGCTGGGTCCCAAGGCCATAGACGCTGTCAGCCTGATGGGTGGGGTGGTGGACAGGCTTCCACTCCTGGCCCTGGCCTATATGTCTGCGTGGTCTCCTGGGCTTAGGCCCCTCAGACCCCCAGTGGGAGTGGAAGGTGTGGGTCAGTAGGGAGACCTGCCTGGGGTAGCGAGACCCTGGGACAGAGAGAACTGTTGTCAGGCCCCAGGTGGTGCAGCCGCAGATGCTGAGGGGCTGTGGGACCTGGGTGAAGATCCCAGATATGAAGCCCTTCGCCCTGCCTATGGCCCGGATCCCTGTGCAGACACAGGAGGGGTTGGGCTGGCTGGTAGTTGGGGTTCTCCAAGATATCGGCTCTGAGGTCCTGCTGGGGAGTGTCTGTGTCTCTTTGGGACAGGATTCAGGCCCTGCTCCTGTAAAGGTCGAAGATTTGAATTTGAATCCAGGGAACTAATTGGCTGAGCCTGAAATTGTCAGCGAAAATGCAAATGACCTGGCTGGCAGGGGGGAGGAGCTGCTAGGCTCAGGATACCTGCCTGTCTGTAACCAGAGCCCTGGGGCTGAGTGGGACAGAGAGATGCTCCCCGCCCCGCTGCACACTGGGGAGGGGGCTCATGTCGGCTCTGATGCTGTGACCGAAGCAGTGAGCTCCCTGCCTGCCCTCACTGGGACAGCAAAGGCAGCGCTAAGCGTGATGAAGAAAATTTGCAAGGGGCTGTAGTTAGGAACTATGGGACAGGCTTGAGCAAAGGAAAATTTCTTCTGGCTCCCAGAAAATATTTCCCGTGGAGCTGTGTCCCAAGGGAAGTGGTGGAAATCCTAGGGAGTGAGTCACTGCAGACCGGCTTGGACAAAGCCCTAGAGAGCAGACTGCAGGGATCAACAATGTCAAGGAGCAAGATGGACAAGATGATCTCATAGGGCTTTTCCATCTCATTCTGGGGCCAGGGTCACCTGAGGCAGTCTGGTGGGAGAGACCTCAGAGAAAGGTCTGTGCAGGAGCCAGAGACCCCAGATTGGGGCTCATGGAACAGGACAAGGCCCCTTCTGTTGTGTGTCCTCGCCACATGGATGTAATGAAAGTGCTGAAGGTGGGAATGGCAACGTCTGGTTGGGCTCAGCCTCCAGTGACAGGCTCTGTCCCCACGGCCTGTACAGGGGCCCTGCCTGCCACAGATCAGTTGTGTGCTGAAGAGGCCCTTGCATGGGTCCCACTTGTGGCCCTGCCTGTTTCTCTGGTTCTGAGATGGAGAAAGACCCCAGATAGAGGGGATCAGGGTCAGGCAGGCAGAGCTGGGCTCAGGGAGATGGGGTGCGGTCAGGCAGATGGGATCGGAGTCAGGGCCAGGGCCAGGGTCAGGCAGATGCGGGTGGGGTCAGGCAGACATGGGCGGGGCCAGGCAGACAGGGTTCTTACGGCTTCTTTTTTTCCACCAATGTTTTCTTTTTGTTGTTTTTTTAAGGTTTTTATTTTTATTTTCTCCTCCGCCAAGTGCTAAATGCCTCGCTCTCTCCCCTTGGCAGGCGCTGCCTGTCTCGTGGTGTTGACCTTGGCTGGACTCTCCCCCAGGCTGGAGTGGGATTACACCATAAATGCCTGTCTTCTAGGAATCCAGCATGGGAAAGAGAAGAAACACTAAAGAGAATATTTGATTAAAATATTTCATGGCTTACCACAGACCAGAGCAGTTTGGCACAGGGAGGGGAGGTGTGCTGCAGGAGCCAGGGGGCACAGGCAGGTGTGGGAAGGTGCATTGGGGTGGGGGAGTCATCAGGTGGGTGCACTGGTGTTGCAGGCGAGCGTGTCTGCTCACGGGGATGTCACTGCTCACATGGTGCATTGTCATCTGCAGCGGGAGTGGGACACCCATCCCCGCACAAACACGCTCCTATGCTTCCACACACACAAGTGTTCACACCTGCCAGAGGACACAGAGACACATGAGCTGTAGGCTGTTGGTTTCTACATAGGGGGCAGTGTACATCCATGTCATCCCTGGGGAGCCCGTTGCGGGTCAGGTACAGGCAGGTCACGCAGGAGACAGACAGTCAGGGGATTGCCCACGTTCCCCTCAGGCCGGGGGAGAGACTGTCAGGGGGTCGCCCGCACTCCCCTCAGGCAGGGGAGACAGTCGGGGGGCCGCTTGCGCTCCCCTCATGCAGGGGAGACAGTCGGGGGATCGCCCGCACTCCCCTCAGGCAGGAGAGACAGTCAGGGGATCGCCTGCACTCCCCTCAAGCAGGAGAGACAGTTGGGGGGTCGCCCACACTCCCCTGAGGCAGGAGAGACAGTTGGGGGGTCGCCCGCACTCCCCTCAAACAGGAGAGACAGTTGGGGGATCGCCCGCACTCCCCTCAGGCAGGGGGAGACAGTCAGGGGATTGCCCACACTCCCCTCAGGCAGGGGAGATGGTTGGGGGGTCGCCACACGCCCTCAGGCAGGGGAGGCAGTCGGGGGGTTGCCCGCACTCCCCTCAGGCAGGGGAGACAGTCGGGGGGGTTGCCCGTGCTCCCCTCAGGCAGGGGAGACAGTCAGGGGATCGTGCACACTCCCCTGAGGCAGGAGAGACAGTCAGGGGGTCGCCCGCACCCCCTCAGGCAGGGGAGACAGTCAGGGGATCTCAGTGCTGGCTCAGGCACAGCTGTCCTCCTCTCTTCCCCCCACCCCCGCTCTCGGATGGGGCCAGGGATGAGGGTTTGGGGTGTGGCAGGGGGCTCAGGGCTGGGGCAGAGGGTTGGAGTGCAGGGGGGGTGAGAGCTCCGGCTGGGGGGGGGGCTGGGGATGAGGGGTTTGTTGTGCAGGTTGCCCCGGGGCTCTGGCTGGGAGGGAGGATTCCCCCCAGCCCTCGCTTGCCACAGCAGCCCAGAGCCGGGGGAGAGCGCCTGCCCCTCAGCCACAGCAGCTCCGGGGCTGGTCTGGGGCTGGGGGAGAGGCGTCACTCCCAGGCTATGGCAGCTCCAGAGCTGGGCTGGCCTGAGAGAGAGGTGTCTCTCCCTACCTGCATGGCCCTTGATAGCATGGCTGTGCAGCTCAGAGGGAACTTAGCCCCGGTTCCAGTTTGTACCCTGGGCATCCTGTCACAGGCAAGTCATAGGTAAGCTTGCTACTGGCTTCACCTCTCTCCCAGTTTTACGCACTGCAGTATGCACTTTCCCTGGAAAGGGCTGTAATTCTGCATCAGGTTCTGCATCCAGCACAGGAGGGCTTCCTATGGATGGTACTTCCCCTTCCTTGGACATCACCAAGAGCACTTCATCCTCTGCAGCCATATTCATTTCTGGGGGCTGTAGTGCAGGATCCATAGTCATCAGGCCCTCACAGGGCATTGTGATTCAAGGTTCTGGGGGGTTGACAAAAGTAGTTAAACTCCAGTCATCAGATTCATCACCAGAGATATTCTCACCTTTATGTCACTGTTCAGTCACAGCCAGACCATCACAGTCACATGGAACAGCCTAGCTTTGAGTAGTAGACTTAGTTGCCATCTTTCTCCCAGACTCACTTTCAGGGAACTGTACCAACTGCCCAATAGGCAACAGGAGATTCCTGTGAAGAGTTCTGACATCTCTCCTTCCTTCTTCTCTCTGGAGCTGATATACAGGAATCCCAGGTCATTTCTGATTGACCTGATGAGGGTCTGATTTCCATATGTCTCCCAGCTTGTTCTTCCCTTTTACTCCTAAGTTCCTCTTCAAAACCCACTCACCTGGGAGTAGTTCTTGCTCCCTTATGCACTGGCCATGTCGGGTCTTACACTGAGTTGTGGTCTTTGCTGCTGTGTCTGTAGCCAGTCAATAGGTGTTCTCCTGTTGTTCCTTTAATTTCATTACATATTGAAGATATGTCTCAGGGCCACCTCCATCTGGAGTCACTCCAAAACAAATGTTCACTGGTAGTCTGGTGGCTTCCCTCCCAAACATTATATAATAAGGGGAGAATCCAGTTGCATTGTTCCTGGTACAATTATAAGTGTGTGCTAGTTGTGAAATATGTTGGCTCCATTTGTGATTTTGTATTGGGCTGAGAGTCCCAAGCATGTTCAAAAGCATCCTATTGGAACTTTCTGGCTGTGGGTCTCCTTGTGGGTGATATGGAGATGTACGGGATTTCCTTACCTCAATTATTTGTAGTAGTTCTTTGATAAGTCTATTTTCAAAGTTACACCCCTGATCAGAGTGAATTCTGGCAGGCCAATTGTAGTGCACAGATAATTTGTCCCATAATATTTGGCTACAGTGGTAGCGTGCTGGTCTTTTTTGGGGGATGCTTGTGTGTAGTGAGTGAAATGATCTGTTACCACTAATATGTTAGTCTTGCCTTTGTTGTCAGATTCTAAGAGCAGAAAGTCAATACAGGTCTGTCGCATCTTAGGCGTATTTAACATGCGCGAATTCAGCGTTACGCGGTCAGCAAAAACAAGAAAAAAAAAAGAGAGAAAAATAACAATTTAAATACTGTTTCTGTAGGTCGGGCAATTCTGCCCGCCATTACACTCAATGTAATTTTGACTATACATGATTTTTGCTTTATGCGCTGACTGTGGAACATAACCCCCAGCATAAGACAGACCTGTACACACAAGATCCATGGGTTCCTTGCTCTGGATGTTAACTAACTGGGCAGATGCTTTGAGTGATATCTTCTGAGCTAAACATCTGGCACAATAATTTCCATATTCCACTTCATCCCTTGCTAATCTGGGCCAACAGAACCTTCTTATTATTATCTCAAGTGTCTAGTCTACCCTGAAATGCCCTCAACTTCAGCACCAGGTCCCTGAATTTTCCTGGTGGTACCAGCTGATGATGATGATGAAGTGAGTCCCTAGTCTCTTGATATAACAGGCCTCCTTTCAATGTTAATCGGTCCCACTTTTTCAAGGTCAGTTTTCTATCCAGATGGACATTCTGCATGGTATTCAGAGGTCTCCCCAGTCTTCTTGCAGTCAGGATCACTTTCAGGCTAGGATCTCTAAGATAGAGAGTGCGGATATCTTCCCTGTGCAATCTGGGTAATGAAGTAAGATCCAGATGGGTGGCATTTGTATATACCTCAGGAATAGCATTGGGAAAGGCTCCAAGCATATTGATGGTCCTAATCTTGTTCACAATGGCATCAGTACGCTGGGTCTCAGCCACTTTACACAAAGCTCTCACTCCAGAAGCTGGAATGTCAATCCATTCCTCATTTGGCAACCTCTCTCCATGTAGCCTTTGTGATATTGCATCAAGATCCAAGTTCACTGTATTTGGAAATCATAGGTGGCCAATGCTGCTAACCACCTATGCCCTGTGGCACCCAAACAGGCTGACTTCACAATATAAATTAAGGGATTATTATCAGTATGCAATGTGAATTTCACTCCACAGAGATAATTGTGGAATTTCTTGGTCACAGCCCACTTTAATACTAAGAACTTTAATTTGTGAACTAGATAGTTCTTCTCCAACAATGCTAGCTTCCTACTAGCATAAACAGCTGGTATCCAGGGGGGATATAATTGCTCTTTATAAATATATCAGAGGGATAAATATTAGGGAGGGAGAGGAATTATTTAAGCTTAGTACCAATGTGGACACAAGAACAAATGGATATAAACTGGACACTAGGAAGTTTAGACTTGAAATTAGACTAAGGTTTCTAACCATTAGAGGAGTGAATTTCTGGAACAGCCTTCCAAGGGGAGTAGTGGGGCAAAAGACATATCTGGCACAGGAGCATGCATCAT
Organism: Mauremys mutica; assembly: GCF_020497125.1. NCBI lineage: Eukaryota > Metazoa > Chordata > Testudines > Geoemydidae > Mauremys > Mauremys mutica. The sequence continues at coordinate 3,018,622 of NC_059090.1, read as the reverse complement.
CACTGCATCTACTAACATCCAAAAATCATTCTCACAATCTCCACTCCACCAGTCTCCAAAGGTTTTTTTGACTTTGTAGTAGTTGGTGTCTGGATGAGAGCCTGACCTTTTTCTATGGGGGGATACCCCTTGGTGAGTTCATTTAAGAGTTGACAAAGGGCAGAAAATCCCTTTACAAATTGCCTATAATAATTGCAGATTCCCAAGAAACTCTGCAATTCTTTCAAGGTTTTGAGTCTTGACCATGTCCTCGGGGCTTCCAGCTTGTCTGGATCTGCAGCAACTCCATTTCAAGAGAAAATATGCCCTACATAATTTACTTTCTCCTGACAGAACTGGCATTTGTCTAAAGATAGTTTCAACCCTTGTTCCTGCAAACAGTCCAACACTTTCAACAAGCAATCTTCATGATCTTCTAAAGTGAGACCGAACAGTATCAAGTTATCCAGATACATCAGGACTTCCAGAAGTTTCATGTCACCAACCGTCTGCTCCATTAATCTCTGAAATGTGACCGGATCCTCAGCTATTCCATGGGGCATTCTCAGAAATGTGTAGAATCTGAGTGGACAGATGAAGGCTGTCTTTTCCATATCAGCTGGTCCCATGTGTATTTGATAGTAGCCGTTTCTCAGATCCAAACTAGAAAACCAACAACTTCCCTTTAGGCAGTCTAAGGCATCATCCACTCTTGGGGTGCATACTAGTCAGGGATTGTACGTCTATTCAAAGTACAATAATCTATGCACATGTTTATGTCCCCATTCTTTTTTCTGGCCACAAAAATAGAGAAGGTATAAGAACTTCTATAGTTCCAGATGAATCCTGCAGTCTTCAACTCCTGGGCATGTTTCCAAACATCTTTGACATCTTCAGGTGCTAGCCTCCTCAATATTTCACAGAGAGTCCCCACCCGTTGCTACCTCCAGTTGCTAGCTGTGCTCCTCTGTCATAAACAGATAGTTAAGGGTTAATGTCTCTTTTACCTGTAAAGGGTTAAGAAGCTCAGTAAACCTGGCTGACACCTGACCAGAGGACCAATAAGGGGACAAGATACTTTCAAATCTTGGTGGAGGGAAGTCTTTTGTTTGTGCTCTTTGTTTGGCGGTTGTTCGCTCTTGGGACTAAGAGGGACCAGACATCAATCCAGGCTCTCCAAATCTTTCTGAATCAGTCTCTCATGTTTCAAACCTGTAAGTAATAGCCAGGCAAGGCGTGTTAGTCTTATTTTTGTTTTCTCAACTTGTAAATGTTCCTTTTTGCTGAGAGGATTTTACCTCTGTTTGCTGTAATTTTGAACCTAAGGCTAGAGGGGGTTCCTCTGGGCTATATAAATCTGATTACCCTGTAAAGTATTTTCCATCCTGATTTTACAGAGATAATTTTTACCTTTCTTTCTTTAATTAAAAGCTTTCTTTTTAAGAACCTGATTGATTTTTTCCTTGTGTTAAGATCCAAGGGGATTGGATCTGGACTCACCAGGAATTGGTGGGGGAAGGGAGGGAGAATGGTTAAATTCTCCTTGTGTTAAGATCCAAGGGGTTGGATCGGTGTTCACCAGGAACTTGGTGAAAAAGCCTCTCAAGGCTGCCCAGGGAGGGGAAGTTTTGGGGGGACAGAAAGTGTGCCAGACACTGATTTCTGGCTGGTGGCAGCGTTACCAGGTCTAAGCTAGGAATTAAGCTTAGAAGGGTCCATGCAGGTCCCCACATCTGTACCCTAAAGTTCAGAGTGGGGGAGGAACCTTGACATCCTCAGTTACCCTACTGGGGACATGGAGGGGCCAGGAGGAAGCCAGAGCTCAGCGCTGAGTGGCAGTGAGGTTCCCGGGAAGCTTCCTTGTGGCCCCCACTCATGCCCCTCTCATTACCACAACGTTTTCACAAACAAGGGAAATGCACTGCCCCAAGTTTCCTTACCCCAGGCTGACAGGCTGTGCCTCATACACTTCCACAACGCCAGCTGAAACCTCTGAAAACCAGGAATCGAGGGACGGTCCATAGCAGCCCCTTCTGTAGCCTTAGCTCTGATGGATGGATGGAGTTTGAGTGGAAGAAAAGCCCCAGCTAGGCAGGAAATGCAGAGGGAGAAAGAGAGGAGACTCCCAAAGACAGGGAATATACATGGCCTCAAGTGGAGCTGATTCTCCAGTGACTGATGTATACGATAAGGCCCGGAACAACCCATACATGACTAACTGTTTAGAGCCTCTCTGGCAAGAAGCAGCGCGCATTGGGCTGGTTATTAAACTGGACAAAACCAAGTCCCCAGTGGTTACCATCAATCAGACTCCAGCTCAGTCTTATCCTGGCTGGCTGGGATATGGAGCAGCTGGCACCTCTCAAATACTTGGCAAATGTCACAGACAGTGCTGAGAGAGCTTAAGGCCAGAAGGGAACCACCAGATCATCTGGTCTGACCCCCTGTACACCACAGACCACCAAATCGCACCCAATCACCGATATACTAACCTGACACCAGGAGTAAGACCAGAGCATACAGTCACCAGGAGACTACACTTGTGTGTGCACAGGCAGAGAACGGGGACACCAAGCTGCCATCAATGCCTGAGGCCTCTGCAGGTGAGCTATTCCCCTATGCCCCATACCACCCCTCTCGCAGTGTTATAACCCCCACACCCCCAGCGTTATAATCCCCACGCTCAATACTGCCCCTCTCGCAACGTTATAACCCCCACACCCCCAGCGTTATATCCCCCACACTCAGTACTGCCCCTCTCGCAGCATTATAACCCCCCACCCCCAGCATTATAACCCCCACGCTCAATACTGCCCCTCTCGCAACGTTATAACCCCCACACCCCCAGCGTTATAATCCCCACGCTCAATACCACTCCTCTCGCAGCGTTATAACCCCCACGCTCAATACTGCCCCTCTCGCAGCATTATAACCCCCACACCCCCAGCGTTATAATCCCCACGCTCAGTACCACTCCTCTCGCAGTGTTATAACCCCCACGCTCAATACTGCCCCTCGCAGCGTTATAACCCCCACACCCCCAGCGTTATAATCCCCACGCTCACTACCACCCCTCTCGCAGCGTTATAACCCCCCCACCCCCAGCGTTATAATCCCCACGCTCAATACTGCCCCTCTCGCAACGTTATAACCCCCACACCCCCAGCATTATAACCCCCCACCCCCAGCATTATAACCCCCACACTCAATACTGCCCCTCTCGCAGCATTATAACCCCCACACCCACAGCGTTATATCCCCCACGCTCAGTACTGCCCCTCTCGCAACATTATAACCCCCCACCCCCAGCATTATAACCCCCACGCTCAATACTGCCCCTCTCGCAGCATTATAACCCCCACACCCCCAGCATTATAACCCCCATGCTCAATACCGCCACTCTCGCAGCGTTATAACCCCACACCCCAGCATTATAACCCCCATGCTCAATACCGCACCTCTCGCAGTGTTATAACCCCCCACACCCCAGCGTTATATCCCCCACGCTCAATACTGCCCCTCTCGCAGCATTATAACCCCCACACCCCCAGCATTATAACCCCCATGCTCAATACCGCACCTCTCGCAGAATTATAACCCCCACACCCCCAGCATTATAACCCCCATGCTCAATACCGCACCTCTCGCAGAATTATAACCCCCACACCCCCAGCGTTATATCCCCCACGCTCAATACTGCCCCTCTCACAACATTATAACCCCCACGCTCAATACCGACCCTCTCGCAGCATTATAACCCCCACACCCCCAGCATTATAACCCCCATGCTCAATACCGCACCTCTCGCAGAATTATAACCCCCACACCCCCAGCGTTATATCCCCCACCCTCAGTACTGCCCCTGTCGCTTCTTTATAAGCGCCCACCCCCTGCATTATAACCCCCACGCTCAATACTGCCCCTCTCGCAGCATTATAACCCCCACACCCCCAGCATTATAACCCCCATGCTCAATACCGCACCTCTCGCAGAATTATAACCCCCACAACCCCAGCGTTATATCCCCCACGCTCAATACTGCCCCTCTCGCAGCATTATAACCCCCACACCCCCAGCATTATAACCCCCATGCTCAATACCGCCCCTCTCGCAGCGTTATAACCCCCACACCCCCAGCATTATAACCCCCATGCTCAATACCGCACCTCTCGCAGAATTATAACCCCCACACCCCCAGCGTTATATCCCCCACGCTCAATACTGCCGCTCTCACAACATTATAACCCTCATGCTCAATACCGGTCCTCTCGCAGCATTATAACCCCCACACCCCCAGCATTATAACCCCCATGCTCAATACCGCACCTCTCGGAGAATTATAACCCCCACACCCCCAGCGTTATATCCCCCACGCTCAATACTGCCCCTCTCACAACATTATAACCCCCACGCTCAATACCGATCCTCTCGCAGCATTATAACCCCCACACCCCCAGCATTATAACCCCCATGCTCAATACCGCACCTCTCGCAGAATTATAACCCCCACACCCCCAGCGTTATATCCCCCACACTCAGTACTGCCCCTCTCGCAGAATTATAACCCCCCACCCTCAGCATTATAACCCCCACGCTCAATACTGCCCCTCTCGCAGCATTATAACCCCCACACCCCCAGCATTATAACCCCCATGCTCAATACCGCACCTCTCGCAGAATTATAACCCCCACACCCCCAGCGTTATATCCCCCACACTCAGTACTGCCCCTCTCGCAGAATTATAACCCCCCACCCTCAGCATTATAACCCCCACGCTCAATACTGCCCCTCTCGCAGCATTATAACCCCCACACCCCCAGCATTATAACCCCCACGCTCAATACCGCACCTCTCGCAGAATTATAACCCCACACCCCCAGCTTTATATCCCCCACGCTCAATACTGCCCCTCTCGCAGCATTATAACCCCCACACCCCCAGCATTATAACCCCCATGCTCAATACCGCCCCTCTCGCAGCGTTATAACCCCCACACCCCCAGCATTATAACCCCCATGCTCAATACCGCACCTCTCGCAGAATTATAACCCCCACACCCCCAGCGTTATATCCCCCACACTCAGTACTGCCCCCTCGCAACATTATAACCCCCACGCTCAATACTGCCCCTCTCGCAGCGTTATAACCCCCATGCTCAATACCACCCCTCTCGCAGCGTTATAACCCCCACACCCGCAGTGTTATATCCCCCATGCTCAATACCACCCCTCTCACAGCGTTATAACCCCCACACCTCCAGCGTTATAATCCCCACGCCCCATACCGCCCCCCTTGCAGCGTTATAACCCCCACACTCCCAGCGCTATAACCACCAAGCTCCCCTCTCATGCCATTAAAACCCCCACACCTCCAGCATTATAACCCCCACGCTCCATACTGCCCCTCTCATGGGGTTATAACCCCCACGTGATGAAGCTGAGGGTTTTCTTGTTTTTTTCTTGTTTGTTTCAAAGGGGTGCATGCAGAGGGGGTGGGAATCAGTTTCCCTAGGTCTTACTGGTTTAAAGAGGTGATGGGAGAGGGAGTTTGTTGTTACAGAGGACCGGCGATGGAACTTGGGACCCCAGCCAATGGCTTGGAGAATTGATACCCCAGCGACTGGTGATCGGGAGGCCCACCTCAGGAGTCAGAGCCAGTTCTGGCCAGTGGGAGGACAGTGGGCTGTGAAGAGAGGACCCTGATGACCTGACCAGCTGGTTCCAGCCAGAGGGGGACAGATGACAGAGAGAGGAGAGGCGGCCCAGGTGACCCTGTGTACCTGGATAGAAGACAATGGACAGAGGTGGGACTTGGGGGAGGTGATATCAGATACCCAGCTGGAAAGTGGGGTGGGCGCTTGGGAATGGAGAGAGAGAACAGGCAGAGCCCACCTGGATGCAGGGGAGACTTGGATGTGCTCTGCTGAGGGAGGTGAGGCCTGAGGGCCCTGAGAGTTTCCTTTGCTGTGCTCAGACACTCAATAAACCCTCCTGTTTTACACAAGCTGAGAATCACTCCAGTCTAGAGAACAGGGTGGCGTTATTCCCTCTGGCAATGCAGGCCCTAGAGGTCCAGAGCTAGTGGACTCCCTGAGGGGGCCCACAGTGAGTAGGGCGACCAGACAGCAAGTGTGAAAAATCGGGACAGGGGGTGGGGGGTAATAGGAGCCTATATAAGAAAAAGCCCCCCAAAATCGCGACTGTCCCTAAAAAATCAGGATATCTGGTCACCCTAATGGTGAGATACAGGCATTCTAAGGCTCAGAGAGGTGCGGTTCCAGGAGGCAGAGGGGCTTAACCCCCGGGAGAGAGTGAACCCCCGAGAAGGGCTGTCGCACTGAAGGGGGTCCCCCTCAGGGACCATACGAGGCCAAGAGTGGGCACGACCTGTGAGTCCATGACAACGTGGTAGCAGAGGATGGTTGGCAGATGCACCTAGTAGACGGTTGGCTGCGAGCGCAGGTGCTTTGCAGTGAGTGGCTTCCAGCAATAAAATGAAGGAATTGAAGGAACCAGCCTGGAAATGGCCTAGAACCAGCTCCGTAAGAGGGACCTGGCACATATGTGCAGGGAGAGAGGGCTGAGCATTGGGAGGCTCACTAAGGAGCGGCTGATTGCTCAGCTTGGGGAGACTGACCAGTCTGAGGAACAGGCTTCAGACCCCAGGGGGGCTCCTGGGGTGCCCGGAGAGGCGGGGAGTAGCTGTGGGGGCAGTCCGTGTAGCAGCTGGGAGCCTATCAGACCCGACTCCCCAGTCAGCACAGGGGGACCCCAGTCAGGTTTCTCCTTGGAGGAGCTGCGGAGACTGGAGCTGGAGCTGGAGGAGCGGAGGTTGGCGGACTGTGCAGAACAGCGAAAGCACGAGTTGGAGTTGGATGAGCAGCAGGCCAAGAGGGCCTGCCGGGGGGTAAGTGGGGAAGGGCCCCGAGATGCCAGTTTTGTGAGGAATCTAGACAGCAAACTTCTGCCCCAGTTTAAGGAGTGGGGTGAGGGGATACTGCCTTGGAGAAGTCTTGTGATCTGAACCAGATTGACCCCGCAGACAGGCTTCGCTGTCTGACCCTCTGCGTTCAGCCAAATGGACGGTACTGAGATGGAGGAGTATGACCTGTTCAAACAGGCTTTGCTGCGGAAGTTTGAACTGACCCCCGAGGCGTACAGGAAACGATTCCGGGGCGTGAGCAAGACTTCAGGTGTCACTTACAAGGAGGTCGCCAACCTGCTGGGGGAATATCTCCACAAGTGAGGGAAGGACACAGGGGCCACTGCAGCAGAGGACGTGTATAACCTGGTGGGGTTGGAGCAGCTCTATGACATCTGCCCTCCAGGCCTTAAGATGTGGGTGGGGGACTGGAAGCCTAAAGATCTGCAGTGCAGGTGCACTGGCAGAGGAGTTTGTGGACAGCAGACCGGCGGCAGGAGGGAAACCCACTTCGGGGACTCAGAAACTGATCCTAAGTGGGAGAGACACCCCATCATGTACCTGAGCAAGAAGCTGCTGCCCCGGGAGCAGCACTATGCGGCCATAGAGAAGGAATGCCTGGCCATGGGGTGGGCCCTCAAAAAACTGCAGCCGTATCTATTTGGGCAGCGATTCACTGTGTACACTGACCATTCACCCCTGACGTGAAAGGGTCTAATGCCAAGCTGCTGAGATGGAGCCTGCTTCTCCAGGGTTATGACATGGAGGTGGCCCATGTGCAGGGGAGGGCCAATGTTATAGCCGATGCTTTATCACGGGACAGGAGCCCTGAACTTCCCCAGGTCACTGTTCAGCCTCGAAGGGGGAAAAGATATGACGAAGTTGGGGGGTTTCTTGTTTTTTCCTTGTTTTTTTCCAGTGGTTGAATGCAGAGGCTGTGGGACTCAGTTTCCCTGGGTATTACTGGATTAACGAGGTGATGGGAGAGGAAGTTTGTTGTTCCAGAGGACTGGCGACGGAACTTGGGCAATGGCCTGGAGAATGGATTCCCCAGCGACTGGTGACCTGGTGACCCGAAGGCCAGCTCAGGAGTCACAGCCGGTTCTGGCCAGCGGGAGGACAATGGGCTGTGAAGAGAGGACCCGGTTCCAGCCAGAGGGGGACAGAGGACAGAAGAGAGGAGGGGAGGCCCAGGCGACGCTGTTTACCCACAATGGACAGAGGCGGGACTTGGAGGAGGTGATATCAGATACCCAGCTGGAAAGCGGGAGGGGGCAGCTCAGGACTGGAGAAAGAGAGAACAGGCAGAGTCCACCTGGAAGCAGGGGAGACATGGACGTGCTGTGCTGAGAGAGGCCAGGCCTGAGGGCTCTGAGAGTTTCCTATGCTGTGTTCAGACACTCAATAAACCCTCGTGTTTTACACTGGCTGAGAGTCACTCCAGTCTAGAGAACAGGGCTGCATTATTCCCTCTGGGAGTAGAGGGGTCCAGAGCGAGTGGACTCCCTATGGCCAGGAACAGGTGTGCTAAGAGAACAGGAGGACTTGTGACACCTTAGAGACTAACAAATTTATTTGAGCATAAGCTTTCGCCAGGAGGTGGAGGGCCTTAACCCTCGAGACAGAGTGGACCCCGGAGAAGGGCTGTCACACTGAAGGGGGTTCTCCCCAGGGACCGTACAGGATTGAGAGTGGGCACGACCTGTGAGTCCGTGACAACCACACCCCCAGCGTTATAACCCCCATGCTCCATACTGCCCCCTCGCAGCGTTATAACCCCACTCCCCCAGCGTTATAACCCCCACGCCCCCAGTTTTATAACCCCCATGCTCCATACCGCTCCCTCGCAGCGTTATAACCCCACTCCCCCAGCGTTATAACCCCCACGCCCCCAGTTTTATAACCCCCATGCTCCATACCGCCCCCTCGCAGCGTTATAACCCCACGTTCCCTACCGCTCCCTCGCAGCGTTATAACCCCACGTTCCCTACCGCCCCCTCGCAGCGTTATAACCCCACGTTCCCTACCGCCCCCTCGCAGCGTTATAACCCCACGTTCCCTACCGCCCCCTCGCAGCGTTATAACCCCACGTTCCCTACCGCCCCCTCGCAGCGTTATAACCCCACGTTCCCTACCGCCCCCTCGCAGCGTTATAACCCCACGTTCCCTGCCGCCCCCTCGCAGCGTTATAACCCCACGTTCCCTGCCGCCCCCTCGCAGCGTTATAACCCCACGTTCCCTACCGCCCCCTCGCAGCGTTATAACCCCACGTTCCCTGCCGCCCCCTCGCAGCGTTATAACCCCACGTTCCCTACCGCCCCCTCGCAGCGTTATAACCCCACGTTCCCTGCCGCCCCCTCGCAGCGTTATAACCCCACGTTCCCTACCGCCCCCTCGCAGCGTTATAACCCCACGTTCCCTACCGCCCCTCTCACAGCATTATAATGCCCACACTCTCAGTGCTATAACTCCCACGCTCCATACCGCCCCTTTTGCCGCATTATAACCCCCACACCACCAGCATTATAACCCCCATGCCCCATACTGCTCCCTCGCAGCGTTATAACCCCCATGCCCCCAGTTTTATAACTCCCATGCTCCATACTGCCCCTCTCGCAGCATTATAACCCCCACATCCCCAGCGTTATACCCCCACGCTGCATACTGCCCCTCTCGCAGCCTTATAACCCCACGCTCCATACTGCCCCTCTCACAGCGTTATAACCCCCACACCCCCAGCATTATAACCCCCATGCTCAATACCGCCCCCCTCGCAGTGTTATAACCCCCACACCCCCAGCATTATAACCCCCATGCTCAATACCGCCCCCCTCGCAGTGTTTTTACCCCCACCCACCCAGCATTATAACGCCCATGCTCAATACTGCCCCTCTCGCAGTGTTATAACCCCCATGCTCAATACTGCCCCCCTCGCAGTGTTATAACCCCCACACCCCCAGCATTATAACCCCCATGCTCAATACTGCCCCTCTCGCAGCGTTATACCCCCACGCTCCATACTGCCCCTCTCGCAGCGTTATACCCCCACGCTCCATACTGCCCCTCTCGCAGCGTTATAACCCCACGCTGCATACTGCCCCTCTCGCAGCGTTATATCCCCACGCTCCATACTGCCCCTCTCGCAGCGTTATACCCCCACGCTCCATACTGCCCCTCTCGCAGCGTTATACCCCCACGCTCCATACTGCCCCTCTCGCAGCGTTATACCCCCACGCTCCATACTGCCCCTCTCGCAGCGTTATACCCCCACGCTCCATACTGCCCCTCTCGCAGCGTTATACCCCCACGCTCCATACTGCCCCTCTCGCAGCGTTATAACCCCACGCTCCATACTGCCCCTCTCGCAGCGTTATAACCCCACGCTCCATACTGCCCCTCTCGCAGCGTTATAAACCCCACGATTCATACCACCCTCTCACAGCGTTACAACCCCCACCCCCGAGCATTATAACCCCCATGTCCCATACTGCACCTCTCATAGCATTATAACCCCCACACCCCCAGTGTTATAACCCCCATGCCACCAGTGTTACAACCTCTACATTCCACCCCACCCACAGCATTGTAACCCCCACACTCCACATCTCCCCCAAGTGGTATTACCCCTACACACCACACTGCCCCCCCCCAGCATTATAACCCCATACTCCGTCCTGCCCCTCTCCAGCCGTTATAACTCCATGCTCCACCCTCCCCATGTTCTGTCCCCATGCTCCATACTGCCCCTCCCCTAGTGTTAGAACCCTCCCCATGGCGTGGGTCCATACAGCTGTGTGCCCTGCACTGCTCCCTCTCAGTGCTGAGCTCTACGTGGCGAGTGTCACTAGCTGGACTGGGAACAGGCCCGTTTCTGAGTCTCTTCTGCGCCAGGCTGGCTCCACAGCTGAGGCCCAGGCATGCTGGGTGCCAGGCACATTTCTCCCAGATGTGCACGCCCTGAACCGGCTCCTCCCCTTCAATAACAGCGCCTGCCTCACTGCATGGATGGGCCAGGCTGTGCAGGGGGAGCATTATGGGGTGCAAGCACCAGGGCCTGGGGAAGTAGGGAGACCTCCCCCAATCCCGCTGCACTCCTGGGGCGGACTGTTCTGCTTCCATAGCATGGCCAGAGGGGCGGCTTCGCCTCAGCCCCAGGCCTTGGGAAGGGGCCCAGAACCAAGGCCCGACCACACCAGTTAGGCTGACGACATTAGACTGAGGCAATGTGGGGGCAGAGGATCAAGCTACCCCCCACGGGGACCTGATCCTTCGGCTTAGGGCAGTCAGAGGTGGCCGAATGGGATGCCAGCCATGTCAATCCCTTGTGCACCCTCAGCCATGAAACTGACAGGCCTGAACTGCGTCAGCCCAATGAGCCACTGGCTTGGGGAACTTGCTGCACCCCCACCTTGCCACTAGGGCTGAGAGGGAGGGGGACTGAGCGGGAGAGGGAAGGGGTCGGTTAGGGTGAGTGCAGGGAAGGAGAGTGAGGTTGGGGACGTGTGGGGGAGGGGATGGAGGTTGGGAGGGTGCAGAGGAGAGGAGGGGGACATTTGGGAATGTGCAGGGAAGGGGAGGGAGGGGTTCAGGCCCTCTGGCCCCTCATACCCCAGTGCTTTGGCTGCACTTGCAGTGCCGAGTCAGCATCAGCCCTGGCTTGGGGGAGGGTCTCTGGACCATGGCTGTGCTGGATGGAGCATGGGGGTGCCTGCTGTCCTGTACCAGCCCTGCCCTCTGAGCCCTGCCCCACGACTTCCTGTGCCATGTACTAGTGAAGGGCTATTGCCCACCGCACCCCATCCTGGGACCCAGACAAGCCCTGTCCCAGAGCTGGGCTCCCTGCATCAGGTAGGGTTGCCAACTTTCCAAATACCCTAGCCCCACCCCTGTGCTGAGGCCCCACCCCTTCCCCAAGGCCCCACCTCCAACTCACTACATTCCCCCTCCCTCGGTGGCTCGCTCTCCCTCACCCCCACTCACTTTCACTGGGCTGGGGCAGGGAGTTGAGGTGCAGGGGGTGGATGAGTGTTCTGGGCTGGGGCCGGGGACTCCGGGTTTGGAGGGGGCTCAGGGCTGGGGCAGGGGCTTTCAGCAGTGCAGCAGGGGGGATTAAGGCAGGCTGCTTGCCTGTCCTGGCACCACGCTGCGCTCTGGAAGCAGCCTGCAGGTTCAGGTTCTAGGCAGGGGGGCCAGGAGTCTCTGTCCGGCTCTCGCCCGCAGGCACAGCCCTTGGCCAGTGCAGAGCCGGTGTTTGGGGTGGGGGCAGCACGCAGAGCCCCATGGCCCCCCCGCCAGGATCCGGACCTGCTGGCTGCTTCCGGGGCATAGCGCAGTGCCAGGATAGGTAGGGACTAGCTTGCCTTAGCACCACAGCACCCCGATCGGACCTTTAACGACCAGTGCTGACTGGAGCCGCCAGGGTCCCTTTTCGACCAGGTGTTCTAGTCAAAAACCAGACACCTGGTCACCAGGAGCGATGCCAGAATTTCTGGCACCTTAGGCAGAATTTGGGGAGTGGCATTTTGTGCGCTCCCCACGGGGCGCACGGGAGCTTCTGGTTTCACTCCCATCACGCTGCCGAAGAAGGACCCTCCGCCGAAATGCCGCAGGCAACAGCGGCAGTCATTGAGCTGCTCAATTGCCTGCTGCTGTTTTCCACGGCACGTCAGCAGAAGGTCCTTCTTCGGCGGCGCAACGGGAGCGGAACTGGAAGCTCCCGTCTGCCCCATAGGGAACGCACAAAATGCCGCCCCCCGAATCCTGGCACCCTAGGTGACCGCCTAGGGTCGCCTAATGGAAGCGCCGGCCCTGCTGGTCACCCTAGCGTCAGGCTCCCTTCTTGGCTGAGAAGGCCTGTCCCTGTGCCCTGTGCTCGGGACCCTGGTGGCCATGGCGCCTGCATCCCTGCTGCCCAGGGCTCCCTGCCGCTTGGCTGCCGTTTCACTCATTTGCTGTTTCAGAGGAACTTGTAGGGCTGCCAGGAGCTCCCAGGGAAATAAACAACTGCTCAGTGGGAGCAAGAATGAATGAAGTAACATGGAAGATATGAGCTGCCTCTGGCCTCAGCCCATCCCCACCAGTCTAGACTGCTCCCACTCTGGGCTCCGGGCAGAACCTGCCCCACCAGGGCCACGTGCCCAGCCCAGTGGGATCACCGCAAACCTCAGTGGGAAAGGCCTGGAGAGGAAGGTGAGACTCCTGGCGAGAGGGCATTGCCCAGGCCTGCAAGGTTCCTGGGAGCAGCCACGTTCCAGTCCTCCACCGGGCAGCCTGCTGTAATGAAACCCCTGAAGCCCTGCCCCAATTTGAGGCTCAGCCCCTCATTGGCAGAGTCCCAGAGCAGCTGATCAGCAGCTGGCCTGACAACCCAGCAGCAGGAATAGGAACCTGTCTGAACAATTGGGTTCCACCCTGCTCTGACCACATGTGTAGTAAAAAGAACAGGAGTCCTTGTGGCACCTTAGAGACTAACACATTTATTGTAGCATAAGCTCTCCTGGGCTACAGACCCATTTCATCGGATGCATGTAGTGGAAAATACAGTAGGAAGATTTATGTATATACACAGAGAACATGAAACAATGGGTGTTACCATAGATACTATAACGAGAGTAATTAATTAAGGTGAGCTATTATCAGCAGGAGAGAAAAAGAACTGTTTGTAGTGGTGTCACGGAGTCCCCGGGCGAAGCTCTGGGACTGCTCCCCACAAAGCCAGTCAGGACTTTGGGGATCCTCCTCTCCCTTGGAGCAGACTGTCTGCAGGGCAAGAAGCTCACACGGCTTCATCTCCTGGGTCTCTCCTTGGAGCCTTCAGCATGTGCCCCTCCATGCGCTTCCCACAGCGAGTCCGCCCAGGCGGGGTCCTGGGGAAGCCACCGGGTCCTGCACCCCACTTTGCAGTCAGACGTGACTCTCAGCCAGTCAGTAAAACAGAGGTTTATTTAGACGACAGGAACACAGTCCAAAACAGGTCTTGCCAGTACAGACAACAGGACCCCCTTTAGTTAGGTCCATCTGAGGCCCCCAGGGAAGCCGCAGCCCCATTGGGAAGCCCAAGCCCCATCGGGCACCCCTTTCCATTTCCCAGGCAGCTCCAAACTGAAACTCCCTCCAGCCTCTTACTCAGCCTCCCCCCGGCTCCTCCCCCAGCTTTTGTGTCCTTTGTTCAGTGTCCGGGGCAGAGGTGTTACCTGGCCTCCAACCCCCCTCCTGGGTTCTCATGTTACATGCTCAGGTATCCTCCCTTCCCCAAGGCAGGCCGTCCCAACTCCCCTGCAACCTTCCCAGGCCAACGCTCCCCACTCAGCATTCACATAGCACAGCCAGAACATTCCCACTTCATCACAAGTGGTAATGAAAATGGCTCATTTCCAGCAATTGACAAGAGGATGTAAAGAACGGTGGGGGAGGGGGCGGATTAGCATGGGGAAATAGTTTTACTTTGTGTAATGGCCCATCCACTCCCAGTCTTTATTCAAGCCTAGTTTGATAGTGTCCAATTTGCAAATTAATTCCAATTCAGCAGTCTCTGGTTGAAGTCTGTTTTTGAAGTTTTTTTTGTTGTAATATTGCAAATTTAGGTCTGTAATCGAGTGACCAGGGAGGTTGAAGTGTTCTCCAACTGGTTTTTGAATGTTATAATTCTTGACGTCTGATTTGTGTCCATTTATTCTTTTATGTAGAGACTGTCCGGTTTGGCCAATGTACATGGCAGAGGGGCATTGCTGGCAGGGAAGGAGAGTGAGGTTGGGGAAGTGCGGGGGAGGGGAAGGAGGTTGGGAGGGTGCAGGGGAGAGGATGGTGTTTCCTGCTCCTGCCCTCCCTCCCTCAGCTTGATTTCCTGGTATCCCAACCCATGGTGATTCCTGGCATCTGACCCATGGTTCTGATCTCCAGTTTGCCTCCTGCCCTCTGCCCCCTGGTACCCTGATTAGGGTGACTAGATAGCTAATATGAAAAATCAGGACAGAGTGTGGGGAGTATATAGGTGCCTATATACGAAAAATTCCCAAATATCGGGGCCGTACCTATAAAATCACAATATCTGATCACCCTAACCCTGACCTTGCCAACACTTAACTTGTGTCTCATGGCTGCACACTCAGGCTCTGACTACTAGGTCTGGCTGCCCATGACCCGGCTGTGACAGCTACTTCGCATCCAATAAACGTACAGGACTGAGCCTACTGGGAGAAGGATGGACCCAGCAGAACCAACACAGCACCCGAAAGCACTGGACTTGCCTGAAGGGACCCTCAGCTGCCCAGTGGCCCAAGTTTTGCAGCTGACCTCAGACAGCCGGGGGCTGCAGGAGCAAGTGAAGCAGCTCAGCACCAAGAACACTGTGCTGCGAACAGGGCTCCTAGAAGAAACGGGATGTTAATTATTGGGTTTTATATCAGCTTAAGTGTCCTGCCAGGGTGGAGGCATGGTACAGCTGAAGAACTGCCACTTTTGCAGGTCCTGGGGGGAACATTGATGCAGTTCCTGACACATGATCCCTTCCCAGGTTTTGTGCAGTTCTCAGTTGATAATGCCCAACTCTTCAAGTGGAATTCCAGAGATAGGCAGATAAGATGAGCATGAGCAGGTCCTGGCGGCAGGTTGCATTGAGGAAATTATAGGACTTGAGACTGTGGACTGGTTCCGGACTGGGGCCTCGTGGGTGACAGCTGTACCTTTGGGACAAGGTTCAAGGGCTACAGGTCAAGATAAAATTAAACAGGGAGAAGAATAGGGCCTACTGGAGCTGTCCTACCATACTCAGTTGAACTGCAAAATGGAAAGAATCAACCAGAGCCTCGAACAATGCTTATGATGCTAGATCGATTTCACCACAACATCCTCCCCCAACCCATCTGCCTTGGACCTTGTACAACACGTCCATCACAGGCAACAAGGGGTGAAGGGGTACCTTGAAAAGGTGAAGGAGGACTACAAAAGGCATGTGGCCAAGTGAAGACCAGAGATGAGACAGGTCCAGAGATGCCACCAGTCGGCTCAGGCTGGGCCTGCCTGAAACTGCCCCCACTTCATCATGGGTCTGGGCTCAGAGCTGAGACCCATGCAGAGCTGCTTCCTGCCCAGCCCAGCCTCTGGAGTTTGGCCAGAGGCCCAGCTGTCAGTCCTTCTCTCTGGCCCTGGAACATGCACCTCCGCCCTCTGGCCAGCCAGCACACAGAGCTGTCCCAGGCCCCGTATCTCAAAGACACCACCACCGACAGCAGGGCTTCGGGCAGGCAGGAGGCTGCAGTTCATCCTGCTCACCACCAGGGCCGCCATGTCCTCGCGAGCCCGCAGCCTCTCTGTCTCCTCCTGCTGCTCTAGGCAGGGCAGTGACCCCTGTGCAGGTGGGGGGTACTGGGAGGCAGTGTTGTGAGGGGATGATGGGCTAAGGGGAGGGGGATGGGGCGCAGGGGCCAATGCCACCCACAGCCTCCCACCCAGCAAGCCTCTGGAGGAGGGTGCCAATCCGGGCACGTAGCAACGTCTGCCAGCACCCGTCCAGCAGTGTAGCCGTGTTCATGAGAACATAGGCCACTTACGGCAATATGCAAACGAGTCCAGGAGCGAATCTGAATGAAACCTCACCCATGAAGCTGCACCAGCCTTGGAAGCGGTCAGCCCGGTGTGAGCGTGGCAGTGCTCCCTCTAATTTTTCCCACCCATGTGTGGAATGAATTGTGTTATGTGCCCCAATATGGAGGTGATGTGTGACATGAACCTGTGTGACACATCTCCTTCATACTGGGGCACGTAACACAATTCATGTGGTGGGGGTGGGGCCGAGGGGTTTGGAGTGTGGGAGGGGGCTCAGAGCTGGGGCAGAGGGTTGGGGTGCAGGGGTGTGAGGGCTCTAGCTGGGGGTGCAGGTTCTGGGGTGGGGCTGGGATAAGGGGCTCAGGGCTGAGGCAGAGGGTTAGGTTGGGGCCAGGGGAGTGGTGCCCATCCCCCGGCCACTGCAGGTTTGGGGCTGGGGGAGGGATGCCCCTCCCCCGGCCGGGCGGGTTCCCTGAGCACTTAATAGGTCCTGTGAATCTGTGCCCCTGCTTACAGGGAACGTAGGAGCACGACACAGGGGGAGGCACTGGCCTGTGTTTTGGGAGCAGTCCAGACACAGCATGGCAGGCGCTGAGCACTTCAGCTGCCAGGCCCAACAGCCTCCTGCAGCTACCAGTGTTTTTCCTTTGGCCACAGGGCAGAGACACAGGCACGAGCTTCCAGGGCTGGCGGTGGCCGTACTGGGGCAGCCCTTGGGAGCCCCGCCATCGCAGTCTCCACACATGCACGTCAGCCTGTCTGCACTGCAGGGCCTCCCCCAGCCCCATCTCTGCGTGGATGCTGGCCTGGGAGACCCAGTGGCTGGGCTCGCTTCCCTGCTCCCAACCAACCTGAGTGCACCAGCCGGGGGAACGATGTCCAAGTGGGATGAGCTGTGCTCGGGGCGGCCCATCCATATAGGTGAACTAGGCAGTCGCCTACGGTGCCGAGCTAAATGGGGCGCCAAATTCGAGGAAAAAATCAAATAAAAAAAAATAGAAAAGTGAAAAAGATGAAAAAAATACAATGTCATTATTTCAATTCCCGTGCGCATACAGAGGGAATATGAATTATAATTCATTTCTCTACAGTTCTGAGAATTTATTAATATGTCAAATCTTTTATTTACTACAAAAATAAATAATATTTTAGTGATTTTTTTTTCAATTTGTGATGTAGGGTCAAGATGACCCACTCTGCAATTTTGATAAGCAATAACTCAGCCACAATGAAACACATCCGCCAGTGGCAAGAGCTGCAATGCTAGTGACACCTAATTCGAATATACATTAAGGTCGCATAGCCTGAAATTCATGTAGAGCAGAGATATCGCAAATTGATACATGTCAAACGGTCATTTTAACACATGGCGCAGGTAGATGGTTAAGAATCGAGCGAATACTGTGGACAGTAGTGTTTCTTGGTGCCAAAGAATAAAGAATAATGACTTTCAGCATTATAAATCCAAAATGTGAGTATCTTTAAGTATTATTAAACCTTAGCGTTATTATCGGGCTGTATAATTATGAACTTTTTTTTGTTATAACTGGTGCACATGTAATAAATAAGGCCCATAAATGAAAAGTAACAGCGTTAACGCTTAATAGACTACGAAAGTGATGACATCATACTCCAAGTGGGTAACCGTGTGGAAGGGGGTTACTTTCCAAACAACCGGTGTCGGGTTATAATGTTGAAAAAGGTCATTTTGTTTCCATGTAAATACTGTAACTAACTGTTTTAATAGGTAAGTGAGGTGCATGTTACTAATCATTGAACCTTTAAGCAGTGAAAAGACGTATTGGGATGGCAATGTGGTTTAAATCACCAACCGTGTGGTGGGTGTGTCAGCCATCCTTAACACTATAATGCTTGCCGTCGGGAGCACAGTACATAATAATATTCAAATGCCTCATGGCAGAAAGAGGAAAAAGAAAACCCTCAGGAGCTGAGTATCGTAAACAAAAGGCTGAGAAGGAAAAGGACCAAGCAAAACAGCAGGGATCCTTCCTGAAATATCTTCTCTTTAATCCAAATAAAGATGGAAGCAGTTCACAGCATCCAGATGAAGGAATTTTACTTGGAGAGGAGGTTAGCTCACATCCTCATGGAAGCAGTTTGGAACATCAAGATGAAGGTATGTTACTTCGAGATGAGGGTAGCTCACATCCGCATGGAAGCAGTTTGGAACATCAAGATGATGGAAACTTACTTCTAGATGAAGGCAGCTCACAGCATCAGACTGATATGGAAGTGGAGAAAAATTATTAACTTTCAGAGACACATGCAGAAATTGAAATAAATGAAGTAGAAGGAAGAAAGGATGAGGAAGTTACAAACAAGTTACAGTCTGGGGATCCAACTTCATGGCCCAGATATGATGACAGTGTGCGGCAAATTCTCATGGAACATGGACCCAAACAAGTTCATGAATTTCCCTTCCCAAAGAAGGAAATAAAAGAAAATTCTCTGCTCAGCATTACAAGAGGAAATTCATTAATGGGGAAGAAATTCATCAAAACTGGTTACAATATTCAGTGTTTTGCTTTTTCTGCAAGTTGTTTAGAAATCAAGCAATTGGTACATCACTTACTGAAAATGGTTCGAAGGACTGGAAAGGCATATCTGCAATTCTCTCTTCACATGAAAGAAGTACAGAACATTTGGAATGTTTGTAAAATTGGAAAGAACTTGAATTATGATTGAAAAAAGGAAAAAACTATCAATGAAGAAAATTTACGTGTGATCAAGGAAAAAGAAGAATATTGGCAACAAATATTAGACCGTCTGCTTTAGTGAGAGTTCTCAATGGGCAAAATTTAGCATTCTGCGGCCGCGGTAGAAATGAAAAATTATACACTCCGGGTAATGGAAACTTTTTAAAATTTGTTGAATACCTAGCTTTGTTTGATCCAGTCATGAAGGAGCATCTACATAAAATAGCTGATCATGAAACACAGGTTCATTACTTAGGAAAAAATATGCAGAATGAACTGATTCAAATCCTTGCAAATGCCATTAAAAAGAAAATTGTCCATTCTGCAAAATACTTTTCAGTAATACTGGACTGTACACCCAGGACTGGCTCCAGGCACCAGCATTCCAAGCTGGTGCTTGGGGCAGCAATCTGCAAGGGGCGTCAGTCCCTGTTGTTTTGCCCCCAAGCAGCACACTGAATTGCCGCCGCGGACGGCGGGGGCAATCCGTGTGCCCTCAGGGCGGCAGGCGGGTTTCCGCGGCAGTGGCAATTCGGCGGCAGCTTCTATGTTTAGCTGAAGCCGCCGCGGACAGCTAAACATAGAAGCTGCTGCCGAATTGCCGCCACCGCGGAAACGCACCTGCCACCCTAAGGGCACACGGATTGCCCCCGCCGTCCGCGGCGGCAATTCAGTGTGCTGCTTGGGGCGGCGAAAACTGTAGAGCCGGCCCTATGTACACCAGATGATCATGATGATGATGATCATTCATTTTGTGAATATGGAAAAGTCTGCAGATGACGATAATGTTGAAGTGCTCATAAAGGAACATTTTTGGGGGTTTGTATCACTGAAGGAGACGACTGGAGCATTTATGACTGAAACTATTCTACAAGAGCTTGAAACAATGTCATTATCTGTTGAAAACTTACGTGGCCAAGGCTATGATAATGGGAGTAATATGAAGGGTAAAGACAATGGTGTGCAAAGGAGAATGATGGAAATCAATCCTAGGGCCTTTTTTGTTCCTTGCAGTGCGCATTCTCTGAATTTGGTTGTCAATGATGCTGCTAGATGCTGTTTGGAGGCAAGCAGTTTCTTTGACCTGGTACAACGTGTCTATATGTTTTTCTCAGGCTCAATACGCTGTTGGGAGATTCTGACTCACCATGTGAATTCTCTAAACCACTTAGTCAGACAAGATGGGAGAGTCTCATTGATGCTTTGAAGCCTCTTCGCTATGAACTTGGAAACATTTATGATGCCCTAATTGAAATTTCTGATGATACTACCTTTACTGGATCATCTGGCAATACGGCATGTTCAAATGCAGAAGCTCTTGCAAATGGCCTTTCCAAATTCAAATTTGTGACTTCACTCATTTTGTGGTATAATATCCTTTTCAAGATTAACCTCACTAGTAAGCAGCTTCAGGAAAAGAACTTGAACATACATTCTGCTATTCAAAAACTGCAGCAAACTAAAAATATTCTGGAGGAATTCAGAAGTGATGAAGGGTTCGAAAGAACACTGGTAGATTCTCTCAAGCTTGCTGAAGAAATAGACTTTCCGACAGAAATTGAACCAGAGCCACTTTGCATTCGGCAAAAGAAACAGCAGTTTTCATATGAAGGATGAGACACACCCATTCAGAACCCAAAACAAAGGTTCAAAGTGAATTTCTACTTCGCAGTCCTTGATACTGCTATTCACTCAGTTGATGAAAGATTTCAACAGATGCAGCAGCTAGAGTCAGTATTTGGCTTTCTATATGATATCCACAGCTTGAAAAAGAAAACAGCAAAACAGATAAGAGAATTTTGTATAAAACTGGAATCGGCATTGACTCATGAAAATTCAAAAGACATTGATGCTACAGATTTGTGTAGTGAGCTTCAGGCTTTTTCAGGACAACTTAAGAAACATTCCACTCCTGAAGAAATCCTGAAGTTTGTTTGTGAAAATAAACTCACAGACAGTTTTCCAAACATTTTTATAGCGCTACATATTCTTTTAACTTTGCCAGTTTCCGTTGCTAGTGGGGAACGTAGCTTCTCAAAGTTAAAATTGATAAAAACATATCAGTGTTCAACAATGGCGCAAGAGAGACTTGTTGGAGTTGCCACAATCAATAGAGCATGAAATGCTGGAAAACTGGATCTAAAAGAACTAGTGACTGAATTTTCAAAACTTAAAGCAAGAAAAGTCATGTTTTAAGAGCACAGAGTGTTTTTTATTTGGAGTGTTTTGTAAATACAGGTTAAAGTTCATTGAAGAGTTTTCTTATTTCTTTCTGTATTGGATGTGGTGGTAATGGCAGTTAAAGCAGGATAGCGTAATGGATGATTTTGGATTTGTAATATTAAGAATTATAATTATTTTTAATGCATTTTTATTTGAAATCGGACTGAAATATCATCTACTGTCGTGTACAAATCTATTCTGAAAATGTCATGTCTCTATTTTATCTGATCTCAGAAACATTGGTTGGACAGACGGCTGGATGGACAAACCAAATAATTAAGCTGCTTTTTAAAAAAAATGTTTAAAAAACATTAAAAGGAAAAAAGATGCAAAATGTTTCCCAGTTTACCAAAACTCTCAGCCTAGATCTGCCCTTGGGGGTGGGGATGCCGACTGCATGGTTCAACTAGGGCGCCAGTTGCTGGCAGCTAGTGTAGGGACACCCCTGGCTGTGCTGCCGCACATTAGCAAGGGGCATTTCAGGTAGGAGTGTCACAGCTCTGTCAGGGAGCCTGGCCATCCCTGGATGCTCATCTGCAGGTGCAGAGCTGGCCCAGACAGCAGCCGCAGCGCTACGCCCACGGGTGGAGCAAAGCCACAGCAGAGCTCCTCACAAGGAGCTTTTCTAGAACTGCCTGCTGCTCTCCTAGCCCCCAGGGAGGTCACCTCGGTGGATGTGCCAGAGGAACAGGGACACCTGCACAACCCAGGCTGGAAGCAGAATGGAGGGGAGAGAAGGGGGTTGCACCTCCTCACTACATACATTCAAATCTACTGCCACCCGGCCGGCGCTTCGCCCAGCTAGTCACACAGGCTTGTGCGCATGTCAGGCCCTCCCCATGGGATAAAAGTCCCATAGACTGCACTAGAACAGCTGACATTTCCTTTAGACCATATGGACGCTCAATAGAGCTAAACAGGCAGTTCTAGCCCTGCAGGGGTCCTGTCGGAAGGCCCCATTCTCCAGGCTCCATGGAGCCCTGCCCTCGAAAGACCCCTGCTCATTTGGGTTGTTCCTCTGCTCTCCTGCCAGTTCGCTGGCACTGTGTGGTGCACTGGGACATGAACTCCTGGGCACTGGCATCTTTCACATTGCTCCTGTGGCTCTCTAGGCTTCACCGCTGTCCAGATCTCACTGTCCCACTGAGCGTGGGAGTGCAGATGGAATTTCCCCATGGGGATTAGCTGTGCTGCAGCTAAGGTGAATCTCTGGTCATCCTGTCTCTTCCCCCGCCCCCTGCATTATTTCTCTGTACTCACTGGAGTTTGTGCAGTATCCCAGGTCTCGGGAAGGCTCTGCCTATGGTGAGGAGAGGCAGAGGCAAGCCAACGCACTGGAGATAACCTTATATTTTAAACTTTATAATGGAAACCCCAGAAATTGGGCTGGAACAATAACAGAATCACAAAGGAACAGCCAATACTTGCCTAGGGAAATAATCAACAGTAAATCCCCATCCCAGTAAAAGATAACTTTCCAACAACCTGCTGTGTCACCCCAAGAGAGAATTGGCTCCTTTCCCAGTCCAGTGTCACCCCCACTGTCCTGCCATCCCCTCCTTTGCTTCCACGCTGCAGTGACCTCACCTCCTTCCAGAAGGCCCTCCCGCGAATGACAGCTCCTCGCTCCTCCCCTGGAGGGCCAAACGCATTCCCCAGATGCCCAAGCAGATGGCACTAAACTGGGAGGAGTGGTAGATATGCTGGAGGGTAGAGATAGGATACAGAGGGACCTAGACAAATTAGAGGATTGGACTGAAAGAAACCTGATGAGGTTCAACAAGGACAACTGCAGAGTCCTGCACTTAGGACGGAAGAATCTCATGCACTGCTACAGACTAGGGACCGAATGACTAGGAAGCAGTTCTGCAGAAAAGGACCTAGGGGTTACAGTGGACAAGAAGCTGGATATGAGTCAACAGTGTGGCCTTGTTGCCAAGAAGGCTAACTGCATTTTGGGCTGTAAAAGTAGGGGCATTGCCAGCAGATAGGGGGACATGATCTGCTGGCATTCTGGATTGGTGAGGCCTCATCTGGAGTACTGTGTCCAGTTTTGGGCCCCACACTACAAGAAGGATGTGGAAAAATTGGAAAGAGTCCAGCGGAGGGCAACAAAAATGATTCGGTGGCTGAAGCACATGATTTATGAGGAGAGGCTGAGGGAACTGGGATTGTTTAGTCTGCAGAAGAGAAGAATGAGGGGGGATTTGATGGCTGCTTTCAACTGGAAAGGGGGTTCCAAAGAGGATGGATCTAGACTGTTCTCAGTGGTACCAGATGACAGAACAAGGAGTAATGGTCTCAAGTTGCAGTGTATGTGTGTATAGGGGGTGGGGAGGTTAGGTTGGACATTAGGAAAATACCACTAGGAGGGTGGTGAAGCACTGGAATGGGGTCCCTAGGGAGGTGGTGGAATCTCCTTTCTTAGAGGTTTTTAAGGCCCAGCCTGACAAAGCCCTGGCTGGGATGATTTAGTTGGGGATTGGTCCTGCTTTGAGCAGGGGGTTGGATTAGATGACCTCTCGAGGTCCCTTCCAACCCTGATATTCTATGATTCTATGATAAGCTGTATCCCTCTGGCAGGGTCCCAACAGCCAGCCTCACGAGCTCAGTGCCTCTTGCTCCCTTCACGGTCCAGTTTCCTCTCCAAATCCCCTTTTCACCCCACTGGCGTCTCTTTTCACCTCCTCCTTCTCTGACCACCTTCGGGCAGATTCCAGGCCCTCTGCCCCTGCTGGAGCTGCCTTTCCTTATCTGTTTCTCCCCCCAGGGTTGCAGTCTGTGCTGCAGCAGGTGCTAGTGCTGGGCCAGGGTCAATACATGTGCAGTTCCTCCCCGTTTAGTAGCCTCTGCCACATTCAGGAATGTGCTCTTTCCTGACGGCTGGTAACGATCCCTGGCTGTGACGCCAAGCCCTGCTGTGCTGCCTCAGACGTGTGCCTGGCTCTGCCCGCACCTACACTTCAATGCCCTCTGCTCACAATCCCGGATTTCAGCCCAGGCGCCATCTCAGCCAACAGCATTACCTGTACGCCAGAGTTTGGAGTGGAGCTGCCAGGGCTTTGCGGCCCTGGGGCTGCTTCTGCCATTAGGCCAATTTTATCATAGAATCATAGAATCTCAGGGCTGGAAGGGACCTCAGGAGGTATCTAGTCCCACCCCCTGCTCAAAGCAGGACCAAACCCCAACTAAATCTTGTCATGGTTGTTTCTTTGTCATATATCTGTCCCTGCCCCTTCCCATTGTCTCCTCTCCTTTGTACCTCCCCCTTCTCTTCTGTCCCCCAAGCCTCCTATGGCACCCCCTCACCCCTCCTGGCTCCTTGCTGCCAGCAGGCTTGGGCTCTCTCCTTTCCAGGATTAGGGGAGTTCTGACCTTTGGAGCAGGCAAGCTCCTTTTCCTCAATCCCGGGCAGAGCCAGCCATAAGCTCTGCTCAGAGTGCCAGGAGCCTGAAGTGTTAGGGTGGGTTGTGAGTTGCAGAGAGGTCACTGGAGGAGCTAGAATCCAATCCATCGATGGCACATCCCACCACTCCCAGCTTTGGAACCACTAACCACAGCCCCAGCAGCTGTTACGGGAGCCGGGGTGAAACGGCAGTGGGGAATCTGATTGACTGGTGCTGTCATAGCTGTGACATGGGTTGGGAACCACACAGAGAGAGACTTGGGGTGAGTTTCCTTCCCATGGCTCTGGTCCCACATTATCACTGCTGTGCTGCAGGGCATGAGGCAAAGGCACCTGCCCAAGGTGTCTGGTTCTGCTGGTCGCGGCTCGGCCCTGGGGCTCTGCACTACGGACTATTCACAGCAAGATTCGGATCCCAGCTGGGTTTGTATTTGGTGGCTCTAGCTCCCTGCTTGGCAGCCATGCCAATGGGATGGGGCCAGGAGAAAGCTGCAAATGGCAGCCGGCCAATCCAATTCCAGTGCCCAGAGCTCTCCCAACTGGTCACCCATGGTCAAGAAAGATGAATTCAAACTGGAAGAGGTGCAGAGAAGGGCTGACCAGGGGAGTGGGACCCCTTGTGGGGTCTGGCACATCAAAGAGATTGTTCCGAGGCTGGGGCATAGCACAGATCCCATGGATTCATGGCACCTCCCCTTGCGTGTGCCAGGCAGCTCATCCCCAGAAAGTAACAGAGTTCGGTAGCCTCAGTCGGCCCCCACACACCTGCCCCCTCGGCACCTCTTCTCCGAACCACCAGGGTTCGTCTGTACCACCTCCATCCCTCCTCTGCGCTATCTGCTGTCAATGGTTTGCCAGGCCTCTCTGTGTCTCTGCACTGTCACCTGCCGTCTGCACCTTGACATGTGCAGGCCGAACCCTGCCAATGGAAGCTGGAACAGCCCAGTGCCAGCAGCGGGGGAGTCAGGATTAGAGTGGTGTCCTCGCCTTCCCCCGCCTACCCCCAGTGCCAGAACCAGGGAAACCCACCCAGACCCAGGGGCCCAGCTGCATCCCCCAAGGCAGACCCCAGCCTCGCCCCATGTGACTGCCAGCTCCAAGGGTTCAAGCCGAAAGCCCCAGACAAGAGCCCTGGGCTCTGGGCCTCAATGATCCCTTGAACCCTCCCCCATTTCCATGCTCACCCCTTGGTTTCCACGTGCTTCTTGCGGTGTGCCGCCAGGCAGGGCCTCAGCACAGCCCATGCCAGGTGTGTGCACGGGGTCTGGGTACAGAGAGATACATGCCGGGGAGTGAGCCACCTGTGACCAGTGCTCAGAGATACAGGGACTTAACTCTCCTCAGAGTTAGAAGCTTTTACTAATATACACCCCAGAAGGGTATTAGCCATTTTTGCAATTGCTCGTGTTCAGTAGGGGCAATCCTGCATCATGGCAGGGGTCAGACTAGATGACCCTTTGGTCTCTTCTAACCCCTGGTTCGATGGTTTTCTGAGCCACTCCAGCCCCAGATCCTTTCCAGCCAGGGCCGGCTCTAGGCACCAGCTAAGGAAGCAGGTGCCTGGGGCGGCCAATCTGAAGGGGCGGCACTCAGGCCGTTCTTGGGGCAGCACTCGGATTTCTTTCCTGAGGCAGCAGTTCGGAGGCGGCTTTTTCATTTTTCCTTCTTCAGTGGCACTTCGGCAGCAGCTTTTTCATTTTTCCTTCTTCGGCGGCACTTGGGCGGCAGCTTCTTTTTTTCTTCTTTGGCGGCAGCTTGGCAGCAGCTTTTTCATTTTTTCTTTTTCAGCGGCACTAGTGAGGCCTCGTCTTTTTTTTTTCGTCTTTGCTTCACCGCTTGGGGCGGCAAAAAAGGTCAAGCCGGCCCTGTTTCCAGCTGTGCTACCAGCTAGCCAGTTATTCCCCATTTTGTAGTAGGACAGGTCTCTGGCCTGTGTTACGCAGGGGGGCAGACGATGGTCCCTTCTGGCCTTGGAATCTAGGAACGTCCCCAGGCTGACTGTGCATTGGGTGAGGAAGTACATCCTTATGTTTGTTTTAAACCTGCTGCCTGTCCAAGCCATGGGGTGACCCGGTTTGTGCGTTATGGAAAGGGGCAGGTAACACAATAGCTCCTTGGTCTGTGCATGGAGGGGAGGAGGCACCAACAGACCCTGCAGGCGTTGACATTGACTGTGTGGAGTGGATCGCTTGGCTGATTGCATTGGGATGACATGGGAACCTCCGGGTGTCTTTTCTGGAAGCCAGTGGGCTCCTGAGAGAGGAGCAGGTGAGTGGGGCTCCCTTCTCCCGTCCCTACCACAGCTCTGGCAGGAAAGATGCTAGAGGGGGGTGGGGTGTCTACCTGAGGCTTGTGGCCCAGGGCCATCTCCAGGGCACTGGGTAGCCAGCAGCTACACAGCAGCTTTGCAGGAGTTACTGCAGGAGCTTGGCTGCCATGTGCACATCTCAGTATCATCCGAGAGCAGACAGTGCTTTGCACTCTGCCCCCAGACCACCTAGCCCATGGCTGTCAGGCTGTGGGCTGTGCAGCATTCCTGGGACTACACAGCTGCTGCCACACGCGGAGCGGAGCAGCCCTCGTGCTATGGCCCTGCCGGGGGGCTCTCTGGGGCTAGGGCCTTACTCTACTATTGAAAAGACAGCTGAGAGTAAGCCCAGGACTCGAGAGTGATGCCAGCTCAGACACGCAGGATCGTGCCTGCTCGTGGATCTCTGGAGACAGCCCACGCTGGGTAATGGGGAGGGGCTGTTAGACACGCGCAGGACAAACAGCTCTTACACATCTAGGTAGAGTGGAGAGATAGGAGCTGCACTGTCATGGGGCTGGGGGCTGGACGGCTCACGTCTTTGGAGGTGGAACATTTTACTCCGAGCAATTCTCTGCTAGGCCTTGTACTTTGCAGTTGTCTCTCCAAGACCTGGTACGGACAGACAATGGATGGAACACGGGACTCACAATTTAGCAGTTGCCTGCCAAACAAGTGATCACGACTTGATGACATTCGTTGTGTGCAGCCAGAACGCAGTCCTCACCAGCGCTACGGTTCCTTGGCTCTTTAAAAGGGCCAGTTTCCTAAATCTGAAAACAATTATGAGCAAAATTGACTGTAAGGAAAAATTTAAACAGGAAAATGCGAAGGCTAAATGGAAGTTCAGAATAGTTTCCTAAATGCCCCAAATGCTGGCGGGAGTGTTAATAAAAACCCAGCTATCACAGGAGTCACAAGCCTGACGGACTGCGGCTCTCAGCTGGGCTGTGCTGAAGGGAGGAGACCCAGAGCCCTCTGGCCTGTCTGGGCGGGTGAAAAGTGGGGCCAGAGGAATGAAAAGCCACTGCACAGAAGCCTGACATGCAGCTCCTTTGTCCATGTGTCAGCACCTAACAAATGTCTTCAAGAGTGCTGAGTCCCCAGCAGCTGCCTGTGGCGCCTCTAGCAATCCTGGACTCTGTGCACAGCTTGGGAAGGCTGTTCGGTCTTGGGGCTCTGTGGGTCAGACTGCAGGCTGCCTGTTTACCTTCTCGGCTGTCTTTTGCCGCCATACTAAGCTAAACCCCACAAGAGATGTCAAGCAATTCTTGCACCTGGCACAGGGCTAATAATGGAGGGTCGCCCACCGCTGATACTGGTCCATTCGGCTGGAGCCCCCGGAACAAGGACAAGGCTGCTGCCCAGGACACATCAGTTTCAAGTCTGAACTCCAGGCAGAGATAGCTAAACAACGGGACCTGTGCGGGACTTCAATGTCCTGACAGGGCTGGATCGGGAGCCACTGACAGAGTGGCCTGGAGGTTACAAAAAAGAGGGTCTGTCGTGGGCCATTTTAGGAAAGCTTGGGCAGGAGAATGGAAAGAGAGCCTCAGACTCCATAATTGGGAGGAGAAGCCGTGTGGAGGAGGGGGATCCTGAACATCCCAGAGGACTCTGGCCAAAGCCCAAGAATGCTCCAGAGTGGTAAGGAAACTGAGGCAGGGAAAGGCAAAGGGATGTGTTATTGTTTTGCCTAGATCTGTGTATCCTTGTAGTAGCTACGGTTCTTTGGAACCCTTACAAAGCCCATGTGTCCGTTGGCTTCCAGAATCACGTGTCCCTGAAGAGGGGAACTGTAAACCCAGAGGGCCCATGAGAGTGGGGCTCCGGGCGAGCCTGGGAGCTCAGCACTGGTCCTGGGGGTCTGGAGTCGCAGGTTCCTATTGCTGTGAAGTGGTAACAGGCACAGCTTGTGCCTAGGAAACATGCCCGAGAGGCCAGGAAAGACACAAGGCTCTCAGAGCAAGGAGAGCTTAGCGCACACAGACCCCTGGGGTTGGGCTCCAGATGCAGCAGCTGGGGCGTGTCCAGCAGGGGGAGCTCTGCCAGGCCTGGGACAGCTCCTGTCTGTGAAAGTCATGGGCCAGTAACTGCAGTTACCTGTTCCCCAGGTGTGCAGAGCTGGGCTAGCAGAGCCATCCTTCCTGCGCACTTAGCAGGGCTAGAGGGACCCCTACTTCACATACTGGCCAGCTTCCTCGTTGACTCAAAAGCAAGCTCTCCTAGGACACTCCAGGCTCTGCTCCTCAGTGAGGGCTGTTTTCCTGACAGGACTGGCCTTACAGGTGGATGACGGGCCTCCCAGGGCGCTGTGGTCAGGGGGATGCCCTAGCCAACCCCCCACCCCCAGCCAGCCCAAGGCACCTTTAGCGCCCGAGTGCTGGGCCTGGAGCTGGGAGGGGCAGGGCTGGGGGTGCCCTGGCAGGGGGCTCCTACCATGAGCCGGTTCCAGCTGCTAGACCAGGCCGGGCTGGGGAGGGACAGGACTTCCTCTTCCTCTGCACAGGCTGCTCCCGAGGCTGGGTCAGACCCAGCAGCTGCAGGAATCTCTGCCCTCCTCCCCCGCTTCCTGCCCCATTGCTCCCCAGCCACAGGGGGAGGGGACACTGTATGGGGAGCTCCCCTCCTTCCCTGGTCACCCAACCCCCCTGCATCCGGACTCAAAGAAAGGACACTATTTGCCCTGAAGCCAGCCCTGTTTGCTGGCAAATAGCAGCCACTGCAGCTGGATGGACACCACGGGGCAGCCTCAGCTAGAGTGGGCCACTGCCGCTATGATACCAACCCACGGTACCCGCAGTGTGCAAGCACCTCGCCGGCGTTACTGGATTTGTCCTTCCAATCGCTCGTGGGCAGGGCAGGCGCTTAGCCCTGTGGTCAGATGGGAAGCGAGGCCCAGACTACGGCCTGGCCCAAGGTTACACAGGGAGCACAGAGCACAGCCAGGGTCCCTACTCGATGCACTTGCCATCCTGCCAGCTGTTAACAGCTGTCTAGCCAGCACAGCTGGGCAGAGGCCTGTTTGCAGGATTCTCTGCGCACCCACCTTATAACTGAGTGTTGTCTGTTGGTCACAGCCATTGGGCCATCTCTACCCAGTACTGCAGCTGCATTGTGTGCCCATTCTGAACCCCAGTGCCTGCGCTGGCCAAGCAAGCCACGCTCCCGACCCCCTGCTGCTACCTGTTCCTAGCCTCAGGCTGGAGTGGATGCAACACCCACTTCTGGCTGAGAACTGCTGAGACGGGGAGATGCATGAAGTGAGGCACAGCGAGTGGGCCAGCAGTGTCCCTTGGTGGCAGGAGGAACAGCTCTTCTGCCCACTCACTGTCCCCATGTCCCTAGAGGGAGGCTACGTTCACCAGGCCTCTCTCATTTTGGGTCAGAGTTCGGGGCGAGCACGCATTTCCTGGCTCAGAAGCTGGTTCTGCACAGAGAAACCTGCTGACTTATTCACCCAGTGGGAGGTTTTGGATGCACAAAAACTTGTTCACCGAAATTGGGGCATGCAAAAAACTTGGGGGCAATTTTAGTGGCTGCTTTGGAACCCTTGTCTGTGTCTCTGCATTTGCTGTGTTGGAAGCAAGACATTGAACAACCCCCAGCAGCTCTGGCCAGCTCACATCCCCAGAGGCCTCAACGAATGCCTGATGAGTCTGTGCCCTGTATCTAAAAGCTCAGGCTGGCATACACCACACTCGGTGCCCTTCTGGGCCAGCACGTGCCCTGTCACCGTGCCCAGGTGAGGAAAGCAGCAACGGAGCCACATATCACTCGAGGATGGGTCTCCAACCCTCCCCGGCACCCTGCCTTCCTGCTGGGGGCCATGCTGTCTTCTGCCTGGCCCCTTTCAGGCCAGGTCCCATACCTCACCCCAGGGCCCAAGAAGCACAGCCATGCCCACCTGGGAAGACTGCAGCATTAGCACTGGTAGTGGAGGGGGCAAGACATTGGCTTTAGACAGCGAACAACTTCCTCTGCACCTGGGATAAGAGGCCACCTTAAGCTCCCGTCTTGGACTGCGCTGCTTGGTCCTTGGGGAGTTCCCACGCTTCCCCAGGAGGCTGTTTGGTTTTCATTTCCAGCACCACTGGGATCTGGTGCAGCACAAATTCCCGGCCAGTCTGCCTGTGAGAGACCCTGGAGTGGTTGCCTTGAAGGGTGGTTGTTAGCAGCCTCCTAGCTGCTGTCTCCTTTCAGCCCTGTCACTTCCCAGCCAGTACCAGTGCCAGAACCCTGAACACAGCCCTGCACGTCCACTGGCCAGTCAGCAGGAAGGATCTGCTGGGGTCACAGAGTCTAGTAGGAAAATGATGAACTGTGGGCTCCCTGTGCCCTCAGGCCTCTGGCACCCCCACAAAACAAGCTGAACACAAAATGATAATAAACAGAGGCCCCGTGCCAGCAAGACTCACCCGAGCTGCAAAGGGAACAAAAACAAACAGCCTCAGTGCTCCACGCCCCAGCGTGAGAGGGAAGCAGGAAAAGCCAGACTGGAGAACATGGCAGACAAGCGGCTTCCTCAGTGGCTGCCCTGGGTAGCAGGTCTCACCAGGGCACTTGCATGATGCCTGGGGCCATCCTAGTGAGGCTGGGAAGAACACGGCCTGGGAGCTGTGTGTTCCTGCCCCTTGGGGAAACACCCAGGCAGCAGGTAGCCAGCCCAGAATGCAATAGTCTGACCCAGGGTGTCTGTGCCTGCTGGCTGTGAGCTTGCTCGACTGAACACCTGCCTGGTGCAGACTGAGGGCACTCAGTGCCCCACAGTGGCAGGGCTTAGGACAGTAGTGTCAGCAGATCCCTTTGGATGGAGCGCACGTGAGCTCCGTGGCAGCGCAGCACCAGACTGTCAAGTCCTCGGGCCAGGCACGGGACCAAGAGGGGTTCACCCTGGGCTCAGTTAGGAGTCAAAGGTGCTTGGTTGGCTCTCAGAACCAGGAAATCCTTCAGCCCTCAGCACTGCTAGTGTCTGGAGGGAAAGGGGGGACTGGGTGAGCACTGGGGGGGGGGCACCGTGGCCAGACAAAGGGTGCAGGGGCTGGGTTGGGGATCCTAGGAGGAACCAGTCTCACCTTGTTTGCCTCTGGATGGGAACTTCTCCTTCCTCAGCGTATCTCTGAACCTTGCTCCACCTCCTCCTGCCCCAGCTATGGCCTCACCCCCATGCCGTGCAGCAGAGACTGGGCTGAAGGCAGGGTCAGTGCAGAGCCCAGGATGCTGCTCAGATGCTTCCCAGAAGGGAGGTGGGGACCCCTTCATTGCATCTGGTGGGGACAGAGCGGGGCAGGGAGGGGAAAGGGATTTCACCGACCAGCCATGAGGGAGAAGGAGATGGACGGGGGCCAAGGGAGGAGGAGAAAAACAGCCGCCAAGTGACTTAGCTCTAAATTCACAAAAGTACTTTGGTGCCTAAGAGTAATTTCTACACTATGAAATTAGGTCCCTTTTATAGAAGTCGATTTTTAGAAATTGATTTTATCCAGTCGATTGTGTATGTCCCCACTAAGCACATTAGGTCGGCAGAGTGCGTCCTCACTACCGTGGCGAGCATCGACTCACGGAGTGGTGCACCGTGGGTAGCTATCCCACAGTCCCTGCAGTCTCCGCCACCCATTGGAATTCTGGGTTGAGCTCCCAGTGCCTGATGGGGCAAAACCAGTGTTGCGGGTGGTTTGGGTACATGTCATCAGTCTCCCCTCCCTCCCTCTCTCCTTCTGTAAAAGCAACGGCAGACAAGCATTTTGCGCCTTTTTTCCTGGATTACCCGTGCAGATGCCGTAGCGTGGCAAGCATGGAGCCCACTCAGCTCCTGTTGCGAGCTCGCTGCTGTTGCGAGCATTGTAAACACCTCGCGCATTATCCTGCAGTATGTGCAGAACCTGGCTAAGAGACGCCAGCACAAGGACGATTATGAGGAAGACGTGGACACTGACATTCCTGAAAGCACGGGCTGTGGCAATTGGGACATCATGGCAGCAGTGGGGCTGGTTGATACAGTGGAACGCCGATTCTGTTGGGGATGTTGATATGCCAATAGTTATCCTTGGGGACCCAGCCTGCCCCTTGCTCCCATGGCTCATGAAGCCAGGCACAGGCAGTCTGGACAGCAGTAAGGAGCAGTTCAACTGTAGGCTGAGTGTGACAAAGTGGGAACTCCGTGACAACTGGTGGTAGAGGTGGGATCTACTATACCCCATGGACAGCGCTTCCTGCAGTAAGTGACTGGGGAGCAGTAAAATGAAGGGGAATTGACGGGGACCAGGCGTGCTAAAGATTCAAAGAGAGATGGTTTCAGGGGGCGATTAACCCCTGGGAGTGTGTGACCAGAGAGAAGGACTTTTGCAGTACCAGGGTCCCCCGGGGGATTGCAGCGAGCGGTCCCGGGGTGGAGGAGTTTGCCACTCGACCCTGGCAGAGAGGTGGTGGCCTCAAGAAGGGCTGACACACTAGGGGTCTCCCTGGAAACTGTGGGGAGTGGTGAGCACCCAGGCCTGCGAGTGGCCAGCAGGAAGATGTATGCCAAGCGGCTTAAGGATGACCTGGTGGAGCTGTGTAAGCAGAGGGGGCTGCGCAGAGGGAGGCTCACCAAAGACCAGCTGATGGCCCAGCTGGAGGAGGGAGATCGCTGGAATGAACTGATCCCTGTCTCTGCGGGAAGCAGCCTGGCAGGTGCAGCGCAGGCACCAGTGTCTGTCCCAGCTGGGAGTGGTCAGCCGGCTGCTGAGGGCTTCCTGAGACCCCTTCTTCCTATGCCTAGGGGGAGGGGGGGGGAGGAGCCCAGCGGCTACCGAGGGCACCGTGACCCACCCGGCCAGCAGGGGATCCTCCCGGCGAAGCTCACCCCCCAGCAGGGGATCGTCCCGGCGACGCTCGGCATCCGTGGAGAGAGAGCTAAAAATGAGAGAGCTGGAGGATCGTGAGAAACAGAGGCAGCATGAAGAGAGACAGAGCCCTGGTCTACACACAGCCCCGGGGTCGAACTAGGGTACGCGAATTCAGCTACGTGAATAACGTAGCTGAATTCGAACTACCCTAGTTCGAATGACTTACCCGTCCAGACGCCGCGGAAGCGAACTCCGCAGCTCCAAGGTCGACTCCGCCAACTCCTCCTGCCGCGGTGGAGTACCGGAGTCGACCGCGGCGCTTCCGGAGTTCGAACTATCGCGTCTAGATCAGACGCGATAGTTCGAACTCCAAGAAGTCGAACTCACCGCGTCGACCCGCGCGGTAAGTATAAACGTACCCAGAGGCAGCGTGAACTGGAGGAGAAAGAGAAACAGCGTCAGCATGAGCTGGAACTGGCGAGGCTGAGGGGCAGCGGGACCCTGGCTGCGGTGAGTGAGGGGGAGCCCAGGACTGCGCGGAGCTTTGATAAGTGCATCCTGGCCCCGCACAAGGAGGGGGAGGACATGGATGACTTCCTGGGTGCCTTTGAGACGGCCTGCGAGCTGCACCAGGTAGATCCTGTGGACAGGCTCTGGGTTCTCACCCCCTTACTGGACCCCAAAGCCGTGGCATTGTACCACCAACTGGAAGGGGCGGAGAAAGGGGACTACGAACTATTCAAGCAGGCGCTGCTGTGCGAGTTTGGGCTGACTCCGGAGATGTACTGGGAGAGGTTCCAGAATCAGGATAAAACCCCTGAGGTCTCATATCTGCAACTAGCCGTCTGCATAGAGGGGTACACCAGCAAGTGGGCAGATGGGGCCCAGACGAAGGGGAACCTGGTTAAACTGCTGGTACTGGAGCAACTGTATGAGCCGTGCCCATCTGACCTGAGGCTGTGGTTGAGGGACCAAAAGCCAGAGAACCCGCAACATGCAGGGCAGCTGGCTGATGAGTTTGTGAAGAGCTGGTCAGGGGGTGGCAGGGAGGAGTCCCAAAGGAACAGGCCCACCTTGATGCAGAAAGAGAGTGATCCTGGGACCTCCCATAAGGAAAACGTGGAGAACCCCCTCCCAAGGGGAACATCCGACGTCAGGGCCAACCAACCAGTTCGAGGGGACCAATGGGACATGGGCTGCTATTACTGTGGCCAAAGAGGCCACATATGGACCCAGTGCCCCAGGCTCAGGGACAGACCGAGCAGACTAGACCCACAGAGGGTTAACTGGGTAGCGGCCCAGCTGGACGAGGGGCAGGCTTCCCAGGCAAGGGGGGCTGGCAGCTTATCAACTGCTCAGGAGGGCGAAGGGCCCCAAGCCAACTCCTCCGCAGAGCTGGAGGCTCCGGACATCAGGTTTTCCATTTACAGGGAGAGCATAGGGCTGTCCCTGCAGAGCGAGTGCCTTGTTCCCCTGGAGGTGGATGGGAGGAAAGTCTATGGATACTAGGACACGGGTGCTGAGGTGACGCTGGCCTGGCCTGAGGTGGTAGCTCCAGACCAGGTGATGCCCAACACCTATCTGACTCTGACGGGGGTGGGCGGGACCCCATTCAAGGTGCCCGTGGCAAGGGTACACTTGAAATGGGGGGGACAAGGAGGGCCCCAAAGAAGTGGGGTTGCACCCCAATTTACCCACTGAGGTGTTAATGGGGGGGGACATGGAGAACTGGCCAAGCAACCCCCAGGGTGCCCTGGTCGTGACCCGTAGCCCAAGCCTGCACAGGACACTGTGCCCTGACCTTGGGAAGGGTACCTTGCTCGAGGAGCAGGACCCTTCCCTGGTGGGGACGGAACACCCAGAGACACAGCTCAAGGATGCTGTGGCTTCAGACCCAGCCGGTGAGAAAGAGCAGGTCTCCATCCCTGTCCCAGCTGCTGAGTTCCAGGCCGAGTTGCAGAAAGATCCATCCCTGCGGAAGATAGGGGACCTGGCCAACCTCGGTGTGGTAGAGACCATGGGGGGAGGTTGCCAGAAAAGGTTCCTGTGGGAGAAGGGGTTCCTGTACCGAGAATGGGCTTACCCAGGGGAAATGGAGTCATGCGGAATCAGGAGACAGCTGGTGGTACCCCAGAAGTATCGCCACCAGCTGCTGTGCTGGGCCCATGACATCCCCCTCTCAGGGCACCAGGAAACCTGGCGTACCCAGCAGAGTCTGCTACAGAACTTGTACTGGCCTGGGGTCTTTACCCATGTCCGGCAGTACTGCCGCTCCTGTGACCCCTGTTAGAGGGTGAAGAAGGCCCGGGACAAGGGGAAAATGGCTGTAGGGCCCTTGCCCAGCACAGAGGAGCCTTTCCAGAGGGGGGCCAGGGTCAAAAGGGGGGCTCTGAACCAAGAGAGCCCGAATCACAGCCCCCCAGCCTGGAACGCGGAGAGAAGACCCCAGCCCAGCTTGAACCCCAGGGGTATTGCTGGGGAAAAAGGACACGGGCTGCATAAGCCTTCCCACCTGCAGACTATGGGTGCCCTCGAGCACACCCGACTTAAAGGGGGACATGAAACTGGAAGGGCCTGGTGTAATTCTCCCCCAGGAAGTGGGGGGATGCTGGGGTGTTCATGGGAATGTAGGTTCGAACTTCCCCAGGTCACTGGCTGCAGTGACCCTGCTCAGTTCGGTCTTGAATGGGGGAGAGATGTGACAAAGTGGGAATGTTCTTGCTGTGTTATGTGAATGCTGAGTGGGGAGTATTGACCTGGGAAGGTTGCAGGGGAGTTGGGCCGGCCTGCCTTGGGGAAGGGAGCATACCTGAGCATGTAACCTGAGAACCCGGGGGTTTGAAGGCCAGGTGACACCTCTGCCTGGGACACTGAAAAAAGGACACAAAGGCTGGGGGAGGAGCTGGGGAGAGGCTACGTGAGAGGCTGGAGGGAGTTTCAGTTTGGAGCTGGCTGGGAAATGGAAAGGGGTGCCTGATGGGCCTTGGGCTTCCCAATGGGGCTGAGGCCTCCCTGGGGACCCCAGATGGACCTAACTAAAGGGGGTCCTGTTGTCTGTACCGGCAAGACCTGTTTTGGACTGTGTTACTGTCATCTAAATAAACCTCTGTTTTACTGGCTGGCTAAGAGTCACGTCTGACTGCAAAGTGGGGGGGAGGACCCTCTGGCTTCCCCAGGACCCGCCTGGGCGGGCTCGCTGTGGGAAGCGCACAGAGGGACATATGCTGAATGCTCCAAGGGAGAGGAGGCTCCCCAAAGTCCTGACTGGCTTTGTGGGGAGCAGTTGCAGAGCATTGTCCGGGGACTCCGTGACACTGAGCAAGTGCAGAGTGGTGGTAGAATGTGCCTTTGGACATTTAAAATCTCGCTGATGCTGTTTGCTGGCTAGGTTAGACCTCAGCGCAACCAACATTCCCACTGTTATTACTGCTTGCTGTGTGCTTCACAATCTCTGTGAGAGTAAGGGGGAGACGTTTATGGTGGGGTGGGAGGTTAAGGCAAATCGCCTGGCTGCCAATTTTGAGCAGCCAGACACCAGGGCGATTAGAAGAGCACAGGTAGGTGCACTGCACATCAGAGAGGCTTTGAAAACCAGTTTCATGACTGGCCAGGCTACGGTGTGACAGTTGTGTGTGTTTCTCCTTGATGCAAACCCGCCCACTTTGTTGATTTTAATTCCCTGTAAGCCAACCACCCTCCCCCCTTCAATCACACCTGGCAAAGGAAATAAAGTATCAGAGGGGTAGCTGTGTTCGTCTGGATCTGTAAAAAGCGACAAAGAATCCTGTGGCACCTTATAGACTAACAGACGTTTTGCAGCATGAGCTTTCATGGGTGAATACCCACTTCATCAGACGCATGTGGCGAAGTGAGTATTCACCCACCTGAGTATTCACCCACGAAAGCTCATGCTCCAAAACGTCTGTTAGTCTATACGGTGCTGCAGGACTCTGTCGCTTTTTAAAGGAAATAAAGTCACTATTGTTTTCAAACCATGCATTCTTCCTTTATTAAGTTTAAAAAAGGGAGATAACTGATAAGGTAGCCCGGGTGGGGTAGGGAGGAGGGAAGGACAAGGCCACATTGCTTATTGTAGCCACA
Source organism: Mauremys mutica (assembly GCF_020497125.1). Lineage (NCBI taxonomy): Eukaryota > Metazoa > Chordata > Testudines > Geoemydidae > Mauremys > Mauremys mutica. Next base: position 2,980,596 of record NC_059090.1, on the reverse strand, counting down.
CTACAAATCAAAGCTGTTTGAATGACAGCCTTCTGTTGCTTGGGCCATCCCCTGGAGTGGAGTGGCTGGGTGCCCGGAGCCTCCCCCCACCCGTGTTCTAGGGAGTCTGGGTGAGGAGGATCTGGAACTTGGGGAGGAGGGCAGGCGGTTGTACAGTGGTTGCAGCGGTGGTCTGTGCTCCTGCTGCCTTTCCTGCAGCTCCACCAGCTGCCTGAGCATGTCTGTCTGCTCCCCCATTAGCCTCAGCATTGCATCCTTCCTCTTCTCATCGTGCTCACTTAATGCTTTCCTGGACTCTGCCACTGAATGCCTCCATGCATTCAGCTGTGCCCTATCAGTGCGGGAGGACTGCATGAGCTCGGAAAACATGTCATCGCAAGTGCATTTTTTCACCTTCTAATCTGCGATAACCTCAGGGACAGAGATGATAGGGGGAGCATAGAAACATTTGCACCTACATGGGGATAAAAAGAGAGAGTAAAATTTAAGATGATACACTTCTGAGAACAAAAGGGAGACTCTTTCACAGTGAATCAAGCAATTCACAGCAGACAGCACATGTGCTTTAGGTACAAGGTCGCATTTTGCCTTTAATATTGAGCGCCTGCTGGTATGGTGACATCACACACAGCTGGGCAACAGAATTCGGTTTCCAGGCAGCCATGGTAAGCCAAAGGGTACACGGGTTTGGCTTCTAACGCCTTCATAACATGAGGGAATGATTTCAAACTGCAGTGCCCTCCTTTCCCATAGCAAGCAATGCCAGCTGGGTTTGCCATTTAAAAGGAGGGGCTGTGTTTTTCAGGGGGATGTGCAGCACACACCTCCCCGCACCCTTCTGCGTGGCTATTTGGGATGATCCCTTCACTTCTCCCCCCACCACGTGGCTATTCTCAGGGATGATCCCTTTTAGCCAAGCGCAAACAGACCAGCATGAACCGGGTCCTTTTACTGTTCCCTAACAAAAATTCCCCTATTTCAACCAGGTGACCATGAATGATATCACTCTCCTAAGGATAACACAGAAAGATATAGATCAAATGTTGCATGAATGTGACCAAAACCCAGGACCATTCGCTGCCATGCTTTGTGCTGCAATGATTCCAGACCACTTGCTACTGGCTTGGTGTGGTAAAGTGTCCTACCGTGGAGGACAAAATAAGGCAGCCCTCCCCAGAAACCTTCTGCAAAGGCTTTCAGAGTACCTCCAGGCAGGGGTGAAAGTAACTAACAGGACTTCCTGGTACTGCCGGAGTCCTGAGGGGGCCGTGGCCTCATCCGGAAGAGGCGTGGCCTCTCACGATTTAAAGGCCCTGGGGAACCAGCTGTGGCTGGGAGACCCAGAGCCTTTAAATCAACCAGGGGCTCCCAGCTGCAGAGGTGGCTGGGAACCCCCCGGGGCTCAGGGGCAAATTAAAGGGCCCAGGGCTCTGGCCGCCAGGGGGAACCCCGAGCTTTGCAGGGCTGGGGCAGGGATTTAAAGGGCCCAGAGCTCCTGCCTCTGAGGGAAGCCCGGAGCCCTTTAAATCCCGGCCCCAGCCCTGCCGCCGGAGCCGCGGCCAGGATTCAAAGGGCTCTGGGCTGCCCGCAGCGGCGGGGAGCTCTGAGCCCTTTAAATCCCAGCAGTGGAAGTCGATGTGGTCCGGCATGGCGTACTGGCCCTTGCCAGAATGCCGTACCAGACCGTACCAGCTTACTTTCACCTCTGCCTCCAGGAGAGCTTCCCACTCCATCCCCAGAAACGTTAACAGACTTTTCCAGTAGAAATGCATCCCAATTGTTTAGGGCAAATCATTAAACACTATTGCTTTTAAACCCTGTACTGTAGTTACAAATGTGCACTCACCAGAGGTGCCTTCTCTGGCTTCAGGGTCAGGGATCCCACCTTGGGAGGGTATTAGCTCCAGGTGATGAAAAGGTGCTGGCTGCCGGGGAGAACTGATTCACCGCTTGCCTGCTGTGCATTCTCCTCCTCCTCCTCTGCCTCATCCACAGAATCCTCCTCCGTGTTGCGTGAGACTCCCCCCTTGCAGGTGTCCACAGACAGTGATGGGGTAGTGGTAGGGTCCCCCCTAGAATGCCATGCAGCTGATCATAGAAGCAGCATGTCTGGGGCTCTGACCCAGAGCAACCGTTTGCCTCCTTTGTCTTGTGGTAGGCTTGCCTGAGCTCCTTGACTTTCACGCAGCACTGCTGTGTGTCCCTGTTGTAGCCTCTGTCCATCATGCCCGGTGCGATTTTGGCATGTATATTAGCATTTCTTCTTTTTGAATGGAGTTCGGCCTGCACAGAATCTTCTCCCCATACAGCAATCAGATCCATTGTCTCCCATTCGCTCCATGCTGGAGCTCCTTTGCCATTCTGGGGGGACTGCATGGTCACCTGTGCTGCTGAGCTCGCCACGCTGACCAAACAGGAAATGAAATTCAAAAATTCCCAGGGCTTTTCCTATGGACCTGGCTGGTGCATCGGAGTTGAAAGTGCTGTCCAGAGTGGTCACAGTGGAGCACTCGGGGATAGCTCCCGGAGGCCAATAACTTCGATTTGCGTCCGCACTACCCCAAATTCGACCCAGCAAGGTCGATTTTAGCGCTACTCCCCTTGCCGGGGAATAGTACAGAAGTTGATTTTAAGAGCCCTTTAGGTCGATGGAATGGGGTTGCTTGTATAGACGCATTCATTATAAAATCGACCTAATGTGGCTAAATTTGACCTAACCCTGTAGTGTAAACCAGGGTGAAATCCCAGACTTTCTATAAACACCTACCTGGGGAACAAACCGTTAATAGCGGGCTCATCAGTCTAGCAAAGAGCGGTCTAAGGCGCGATGGCTGGGAGTTGGAGCTAGACAAATCCAGACAGGAAGCAAGGCGTGCATTTTTAACAGTGAGGGGAATTCACCGTTGGAACAGCTGACCAGAGTCCTGGGGGATTCTGCGGCACTGGCCAGTTTTCAGTGTCGATGGGCTGTTTCTCTAAAACTGTGCTCTAGGAATGATTTGGGGGCAGATCTCAGGCCTGTGCCCTATAGGGGTCAGGCTAGATGGTCACAATAGCCCTTGCTGGTGCAGGGATCTAGGAATCTATGAAGTCTGGGTCTGGGTGTCTGAAGTCCCAGTTTTAGGCTCCACTTATGACCCCTGTAGTCGCCTAAATTGTTGCAGTAAAAATTTCCCTCTGCACCTCTGTTTCTGCCTGTGACATGACTCTGGCTGCAGGACGGCAGACCAGAGAGGCCGGCCAGTGAGTGGCCCGTTGGCTGCACGTGGCACTGAGTGATCTGGGTTCCTGCCATTGGCCACAGAGAAACTGCGGCCCCTCTCTAACTGCCTCCACAGCTCTGAAAGAGGGAGGTTCTGTAATCCAGCAGGCAAAGGCAGGGCAAGATCCAGTGGCTGGGAGCTGATATCAGCAAAGTGCAACCGGGAAATAAACACAAACGTGTAAGGATGAGGCTGCTTAGCCACTGCCCAGCTCGCCAGGGGACAGGAGGCACAGTGTCACTTGGAGTCCTTCAGTCAGACCTCGGTGTCTCTGTACGATCTGCTCCAGCTGAACCCTGAGTTCCGGGGCTCCGTGCAGGGCTCCCTGGGAGAGGGACTCGGGTCCATGCTATGCAGGAGGCCAGACTAGCTGAGCAGAATGGTTCCATGTGACCCTGAAAGCTAAGACTCGATGGAACCCTGAGCCTCTCCTTCCCTGGGGCAGCACAGAGCCATTGGTGGTGCCTCTAAAATACGAGCAATGAATCATTTCACAGGCACAGCTACTTAGTGCTGAGAAGGGCATGCTTCCTCCAATTCTGGTCCAATTCTGGTCCTGATAACCCTGCCCTGCCACCAGTCCTGAGTCAGTAAACCATGCCCCGCAGCACAGAGCCCCTGAGCACCACACAGGGGCATTGGGGTCACTTCTGATTCTAATGGTGACTCATCCCCAGTGCTTCGTGGAGCTGCCCCTAGCACTCTCCAGCTCAGGATAGCGTGGAGGGAAGAGTACCACCCAGTGGCTCACCCATGCCACTTCCTGCAGGCCCTGGGGAAGTCTCCCATCCAAGCAGTGGCCTCCGTAGCTAGTGAAATGCAGTGGGTGCCAGCGGAGGTTTCTAGGCATCATCTCTAGTGCATTGGCTGATCGAAGAGGACACGCTTGAGTTTGTTGTTCGGATAACTCTATTTTCCTTTCTCACAACAAGATTTATGAGCCCAGGAGCTGAGCTGTGCCTGCCCGTGCAGCTCCTGCTCTTCTGGGCCAGGGGCTGTGTGCCAATCCCCGCCGTTCAATTCGGGGAGAGGAGGGACAGGAAAGGAGAGCAGGGAAGGGCATGTGGTGGGAAGGAGGGACTTAGTTGCTAGCTCAGTGCCAGAACATTCTGTAGCCCCTTCTCCCAGGCCATGCTCCATGACAGTTCTCTGCTTCCTGAGCCTCTGAGAGCTGCCTGCTCATCCTCGGTGGAGTGTCTGCTTACAGCTCAGTCAGCACGGGGGCGCCACTCAACCTGTCACCACCTCCCTGCACACTCTAGACAGGCAGAAACAAATGAGAGTGGGTGGCTCTGGACATGAGGGATGGGTGCAGCAGCTGTTCTCCTCTCAGTCACTGGGTCAGAGCCAAGGTAGGCTGGTAGCAATGCTAATGGCAAGTGGTGACGGTGGAGACATTGAGATGGACCAGCCAGAAAAGAAAGGCTGCCTGTGTGACATCTGGTCTGAGCATAGCAACGTTGTGCATGCATCATGGAGACAAATTCAGGCACCTGGTGGAGACAGTGCCCAAAGGAGACGGGTCATCCATCCTAAGCACAAGAATCCTGATTCAGAGCCGGCTGAAGGACACTGGAGCTCACAGAAGCAGAAAGCCAGGATCAGGCACAGGAACAGAGCATGCACCTGGCTATGCATCATTATTCTAGCTCAGACAACAGCAGCTTCTCTCTTAGCATGTTCTAAAAATTCAAGATGAGGAAAAAGTAGAAAAACTATTCACAGAGCAAACTTAAAACTACAGCTCCAGAGGATATCCACACACAGGGGCAGAAACAGAACAGACAGGCTACAGCCCGTTGTCCCAAGGGTCCAGTACTTTCTCTTCCAAGTTTGATTCTTCCCCAGCACAGAGGAGAACTTGGGGCCGCCAGTGTCAGAACTGCATGTTTGTGACGTTCTCTTGTTCTTTTAACAGCAGCCCAAATGCCCACAAGACAGAAATAGGATTTTCTTTCCCCGCCTATGTTTGTCCAGACTTGTCAGTACTGACAGAGGAGAGAGCTACTGTTTAAGAGCTAGGTCATAAGTCTTTTGCCAGGACTGCGTAGCAGTTGAAAGACAGCATCACCAGAACAAGCTTTGGACACGTCTACACTACAAGCGCTGCAGTGGCACAGCTGAATCTACGTCGCTGTCATGGAGTAAATCCAGCCCCTTGAGAGCTGGAAGCTAGGAAGGTCAATGGAAGGGTTAGGTTGACCAAGCTACGTCTGGCTGAGCATGACTTTGCCCATAATAGCCCAGAGCGGTGTAGTTAGGTCGACCTATGTTTTAGGTGTAAACCAGACCCCCCCGCCACAGACTGGAGAGAGAGTTCAGAGCGATCAGTGTAAAATCAGCTTTCAATGGCACTTTACTTCTTTTCTCTGTCAAAGGAGTTATTTATTTCTGATACCTAAATGCAAGTTGACATTCAAATAACATGTGACTAATCCTGTCAGGAGACACTTTGAATGGTTGCCAAATATTTGCTGGTATAACACCAGCTTTATGCAATTTTACTGATGTCCAGCTGGCCCGTGGCAGGCAGAAATGAGTTTGAATATTTGATCTAGGATCTTTTCTTCTCCCTTGGCATGGTCTTGCTCTGAGTCCTAGTGCTTGGCTGAAAGGCAGTGCTCTGTGGCGCCAGGCTCTGCATGTACCAGGAGGCTGATCCCATCTGCTCTTGGAAATGCCTTGGAGACAAGTAGCCTGAACTGGCTAGATCCCTGAGAAGACCTGGTTGGCAAATGGAAGAACAATGTCACAAAACATTTGAAATTGTTCCCAATTTGTAGGGTTTGATATGGAAGAATCTTTCATTTTGGAGACTTGGGGGGGGGGGTCCCAAGAAAATTTTGAAATGTCAGTGTTTCTCCTTCCCCTCCCCACCCTTTTCTCCTTTTTGCCGCGGAGAGCAGTGAACCGAATGCTGTCCAGGGATTCTGTGCTGTTCACTTTGCCTCGCCTTTAGAAATGCTACCGAGCAGCAAAGGGAATGGTGGCACTCAGTGAGCACCACCTGGTGACGTTCCCAAGGGGAAGGAATTTGGAAAAGTCAGAGCAGCAAAGGAAAGTTAGAAACCTCCTGGGTATCTTTATTCTCTTGCACTGACGGGCCAAAGGGGCCAAAAAGAGAGCAAGGGGGGAAGCAGATAATGTCTAAACATCCAAAGCTTTTTTGGAAAGTTTTCAGTCTCGAGAGGAAGGCCAGTGGACATTCAAAAAAGGGTTTGAATGAAAATTGTCCCAAAAGGGGCTGGGCCTCAGCCTCTGCTTGTGCCCTGAATCACCAAGGAGAGGCAGCACGGGCCAGTCATGAGGGCACTGGACAGGGATGTTGTCACGGAGTCCCCGGGCGATGCTCTGGAGCTGCTCCCCACAAAGCCAGGCAGGACTTCGGGGAGCCTCCTTTCTCTTGGAGCAGACTGTCTTCAGGGCAAGAAGCTCACATGGCTTCACCTCCTGGGTCTCTCCTTGGAGCATTCAGCATCCTCTGCCCCTCCGTGCGCTTCCCACAGCTAGTCCGCCCCAGCGGGGTCCTGGGGAAGCCACAGGGTCCTGCACCCCCACTTTGCAGTCAGACGTGCCTCTCAGCCAGCCAGTAAAACAGAGGTTTATTCGATGACAGGAAAACGGGCTAAAACAGAGCTTGTAGGTACAGAGAACTGGACCCCTCGGCCGGGTCCATTTTGGGGCCCAGCGAGGCAGACACCCACGTCTGCCCTCACTCCTCGTCCCCAGCCAGCCCCAAACTGACACCCCCTCCAGCCCCTTCTTCTCTGCTGAGTTCCTTCCCTGGGCCAGGAGGTCACCTGACGTCTTTGTTCTCCCGCACCTTTAGCATCCCCTTGCAGGGAGCAAGGGCCTGGCCATTAGTTGCCAGGCAACAGAGGGTCGGCCAGAAACTGAGGCACCCCCACAGTATTCAGAGGGAACATTAAGAACAGTCCCACTTCCTCACAGATGTATGTTCCCATCCCAGCTTTGCTGCTAATCAGCTGCAGTATTGTCGGTACGTCACTTTCCCTCCCACCCCATGTCTGTCTTGGCTGCTCAGGCTGTAAGATCTTCAGGGCTGGGACTGGCTCTCACTGGGTGTGGGTGTGCAGCCCTAGCACAATGGAGCCTGATCTCTGCACTGGTTTCTAGGTTCCACCATCATGGTAACAAATAGTATTTTTGAGCTCCCCCACTGTACTGCTCTCCTCTCACACTTCATCTCTCTTTCATCCTACAGCAGGGCCATTCCTGCTCCTTCTAACCCTGGCTGGTGCACATCTAAGAGAATGGAAGGAACATCCTGCACAAGACGACGGGTGGACAACGGAACAGTGCGCTCTGCTGCTGGGGACACAAGAGGTGACGTGAGATTCCGATGGCAAAATGACGGAATGGCTGATATGGGACTAGACAAATAAAGAATGAAAGGAGGGTAATATAATTAATGCCAATCAACATGGTTTATGGAAAATAGATCCTATCAGATCCTATCAGATCCTTATAAGATTACAAATTTGGTTGATAAAGGTAATAACGTTAATGAATATACTTAGACTTCTGTAGGGTTTGACTTAGTATTGCATGGCATTTTGATTAAGAAATTAGAACAATATAAAATTAACCTGGCACACATTACATTAAAAACTGGCTAACTGATGGGTTGAAAATGTAAGTGTAAATGGGGAACCATATTGAGGGGTGTTCTACTAGTGGAGTCCTGCAGAAATCGGTTCTTGGCCCTAAGCTATGTAACATTTTTATCGATGGCCTGAAAGAGAACATAAAATCATCACTGATAAAGTTTGCAGATAACACAAAAATTGGGGGACTGGTGAATAATGAAAAGGCCCCATCACTGATACAGAGCGATCTGGATCACATGGTAAACTGGGCATAAGCCAACAATATGCATTTTAATACAGCAAAATGTAACATCATACATCTAGGGACAAAGAGTGACCACCCTACTTACAGAATGGGAGACTCTATCCTGGGAAGAGGGACTCTGAAAAGGATGTGGGGGTCATGGTGGATAATCAGCTGAACATGAGCTCCCAGTGCAATGTGAGGCCAAGAGGGCTAATGTGATGCTTGAATGTATGAATGGGAGAATCTCAAGTAGGAGCAGAGAGGTGATTTCATCTCTGTATTTGGCACTGGCGCGACCACTGCTGGAATCCTGTGTCCAGTTCTGGTGTCCATAACTCAAGAGGGATGTTGATACATTGGAGAGGGGTCAGAGAAGAGCCACGGAAATGATTAAAGGATTAGGAAACCTGCTTTATACTGATAGACTCAAGGAGCTCAATCTGGTTAGCTTAACAAAGGGAAGGTGAGGGGGTGATTTGATCACAGTCTGTACGTACCTACCTGGGGAATGGAAATTTGATAATAGCAGGCTCTCCAATCTAGCAGAGGAAGGTCTAACATGATCCAATGGCTGAGAGTTGAAGCTGGACAAATTCAGACTAGAAATAAAATGCAATTTTTTAATGGTGAGGGCAGTTAACCACTGGGACAACTTACCAAGGGCTGTGGTGGATTCTCTATCACTGGCCAGCTGTAAATGTTTAGATCCAACAGGAAGTATTTGAGGTAAGTCCTATGGCCTGTGCTATGCAGGAAGTCAGACTATAATTTCCCAGTGATCCCTCCTAGCCTTAATCTGCACTGTGGACCCTCTTTGGTTTTGTGACACCCCTCCTCTGGCTGGCTGGCTGTAACCCCTAGCTGCTGCATATGAATGTAACCCCTGTGCATGGCATGTTGGCGGAGACTGTCTTCTGGCAGAACCCAGCTTCCAGGAACTAACTGGCTCCTCAGCATACAATGCAGGACTGCAGCCTCCACACTCTGCTCATGCTGAAGTTGCCTCTCTGTGCCCAGAGCACTCTCAGGGGTCAGGTGAGAGACTCATTCCTGCCTGGGCCTGTTCAGTGTGGGCAGGAAGAATAAGGACGGGGGGGGGGGGGAGGTTGGAAGGTGGTGGGTCCAATGCTGCCGACACACTGAGGGCTTGTCTATATGGCCAGGTACTGAGCAGCCGGACAGAGGGTGGATCTGCAGCACACTGGCTGCTCAATGTCTCATCATGTGCTCAATGTCTCATCACAGGGCAGGTCCCCGAGTCCATGTGCTGCAGCTGTGGCCTGTAGATTCACAGCCTGGCTTGCTGTGCAGGGACTCGCTATGTAGAAAAGCCCTGAGTGGCTGCAGACCATTTCTGTCTCCATTTCCCGGCTATAAAATGATTAGCTCACAGGCTTAGCTCTCAGGGGGTGGGGAAGATAAACAGTTAGTTCATGTCTGTACAGTGGTTTCGATGTATCAAGTGTTGTCAAAATACCAAGGATTACGCTGTTCACATGCAAGAAGACAGCAGCACCTTCCTAGTAGGTCATTAGACACCAGCCATCACTCTTTAGAGCTGGAGTCTCAGAAGCCAGACACTGATTCATGGCTGCATGAGGTCCTGGGCCCTGGGACATGAGGTGACTCCATCAGGACTGCAGCCCTCCTCAGCGGACATAAGAAAAAGAAGGTTCTGGGAATAAGGCTGGAGAAAATCCCATGAGTATGGCCAGGGCCCTCCCTAGGGGGGTGCAGGGCCTGGGACATAGCACCGAGTTTCTAATCTGCGTGTTCCCCCCCAGCTCCACCCAGGCCCCACCCGTACTCCACCCCTGCTCTGCCCCACCTCTTCCCCTCCCCTGAGCATGCTGCACCCTCGCTCCTCTCCCCTCCGCCCCAGCGTCTCCTGTCGCCGCGAAACATCTGACCCGTGGCTGAGAGGGAGGCGCTGAAAGGGAGGCGCTGATTGGTGGGCAGGAGGCACCAGTGGGAGGGGGAGGTTCTGGTAGGGAGTCTGCCAGTGGCCACCGCTCACCTCCTCACCCCTCCCCTCCACCGGACTGCCTGATCACCGCTCTCCTCCTCGCCGGCTGCCTGCCTGCCTCCTCACCCCGCTCGCCTGCCGCTCGCCTCCCCATTTGCCTCCTCACCCCGCTCGCCTGCCGCTCGCCTCCCCGTTTGCCTCCTCACCCCGCTCGCCTGCCGCTCGCCTCCCCGTTTGCCTCCTCACCCCGCTCTCGCCTGCCGCTCGCCTCCCCGTTTGCCTCCTCACCCCGCTCGCCTGCCGCTCGCCTCCCCGTTTGCCTCCTCACCCCGCTCGCCTGCCGCTCGCCTCCCCGTTTGCCTCCTCACCCCGCTCGCCTGCCGCTCGCCTCCCCGTTTGCCTCCTCACCCCGCTCGCCTGCCGCTCGTCTCCCCGTTTGCCTCCTCACCCCGCTCGCCTGCCGCTCGCCTCCCCGTTTGCCTCCTCACCCCGCTCTCGCCTGCCGCTCGCCTCCCCGTTTGCCTCCTCACCCCGCTCCCCTGCCGCTCGCCTCCCCGTTTGCCTCCTCACCCCGCTCGCCTGCCGCTCGCCTCCCCGTTTGCCTCCTCACCCCGCTCCCCAGCCGCTCGCCTCCCCGTTTGCCTCCTCACCCCGCTCGCCTGCCGCGCGCCTCCCCGTTTGCCTCCTCACCCCGCTCGCCTGCCGCTCGCCTCCCCGTTTGCCTCCTCACCCCGCTCCCCTGCCGCTCGCCTCCCCGTTTGCCTCCTCACCCCGCTCCCCTGCCGCTCGCCTCCCCGTTTGCCTCCTCACCCCGCTCGCCTGCCGCTCGCCTCCCCGTTTGCCTCCTCACCTGCCCGCTTCACCTCCCCACCCTGCCCACCTCCTCATGATTTTATTGAAGTGCAGCACCCCCCAAAGCGTGGGGACGGGGCGGTCGCCCCTATTTGCCGTACCCAAGGAATGGCTCTGACTATGGCCATTGGCTAGGAAAAGTATTGCAAGAACACTGGTTCTTCAGAAAGACCAGCCGTAGCTGCCAGAACCTGCTAACCTCCATACGTGACATTGTTTGGTCTATTTCAAGTCATTTGCTACCACAAGACCCACCTTCTCTTGCTCTTGAAGCCCACCCATATCCAACACCAGTGAGCACTGCTAGATCTTCCATGAAGCACTGTGTGACGTGCTGGCTCTGCAGGGCAGAAGCTAACCCTGCTCCTTGCACCCAGGGTGCTCAGGAAGTGACGTGTCCCCAGGCTGCCAGAACCCCAGTGGGGAAAGGCAATGGCCAGGAATCTGAGCTCTCCCAGCTCAAAACATCAAGCCTGTCCCTACAACATGGCAGGATAGGAATTCCGAATTTTGCTGAGCTCCAGTGGTCAGACAGCAGCTAGCACAGCAACTCCCACAGGATGGATGGATGGGTGGATTGCAGAGCGTGTGTGGAGTGAGGCAGGGCGGGCGGCAGCTCACAGGCATTCGGAGGAGGATCTGGACTGTGAGCGGCTGAGACTAGAGACAGGACCCTGGATGCTGCAGCAACTGGCCCATGTTCCAGAGCCCTTCAGTCAATCCACACTGATACAGTCACAGGTGAAACGCTCTGAGATCACTGGGCTGGAGCAATCTCGTTGCCCCTGCTGAGGGGAAGCCAGGGGCTGGGGCCCCCAAGCTGTGCAGTTTCCACACCGTTAGCCCCGCTGACAGGCCCTGTGGGAGGGACTCCCTGGAACACATCCCCTGAGCAAGGGGCAGCTTGCGAGCAGGGATCACAGAAGCCCCTGCACTCTCGATTTGCTTCTCGGCTGCTCTCTGCCACAGGCTCTGCAGACACCAGGGCAGTGACAGCAGCAGCAGATGAGACACAGCTGGGCCTGGCTGCAGGAGCCCGTCAGGTTACAGGCCGGGAGGGGCAGCCAGGGCAGGCACTAGATCGCTCCTGGGAGGCCTGTCCAGCTGCAGACTCCCTATGGTTCCGCACACGGCGTTAGCCTTGACTAGCCCATGCCTGGGGTTGCCAACACTGTCATTCAAAAATACAGGAGAAACTGTCCACCTAGGCATGATGGAGGGTGGCTGGGGCAAAGCCGAGTGGCCTTGCGAGCCTGTGCACCATGCCTAGTTGCCAACCAGCGGCACAACCCTGGTTGAAATATGGGATACAAGGTGTCCTGTGCTGCTTTAGCACGGGACAGATAATATTTTATTTACTTAAGGGACGTCCCTTGTAATACGGGACTGTCAGTAACCCTCCCCATGCTGCACACAGAGGGTCCTCAGCACAGCACAGCCCTCCATCCCATCAGGAGCTGCACCGTGGCACCGGGGTAGGGGTAGGCCAGTTAGAAGCCAGTCATCAATTAGTGCCTATGCCACATGGTGGGAACCCAGGGTCTGCAGTGACTCAACATGGGTCCATTTGGGACTATCCTGAAGCATCCGCCAGGGAAGGTGACTCAGGAAGCAATCTACCGCCTCACCTTCCCACAAGGTCTGAGACCTCCTCTTCCACCCAGAAACAGAAAGGCCACTCCTTCCTGGAGACAGCCCTGACCCCACTCCCAGAGAGATCCCATCCCCCAGCCCTTGAGCGATCCCCTCCCACCCAGAGAGAGCCTTCCTCCACATCCCACCAGAGAGTCCCTTCCCCAAATCCCACCAGAGAGCCCCTCCCCCACCTCCCAGCAGAGATTCCCCCTCCACATCCCACCAGAGAATCTGTCCTGATCGTTCGATCAATGGATCATCCAGCAGGGTGGGAGGGAGCTCAGGGGCAGTGAATCAGGCTGCCAGGGACGCTGGGGGCTGAGCTGGGGCACATGAAAGAGGGAAAGTAGAGTGGGGGGATGGCAAAGGGGAAGTCACGTGGTGGCCTGTGGTAGACAGGGTTGCCAACTCTCCTTTGTTGCCGGAAGTCTCCGGGAATCGGGATTGATCTCTGAGATACCACTGAAGCCAATCTGGTAGATTTTAGGTGCTAAAAGTCCAGCGGTGCAAAGGCAGGGTCCCTACCTGCCCTGGCTCTACGCCGCTCCTGGAAGTGGCTCCCAAGCGTGGCCAATGAGATCTGCGGGGACAGTGCCAGCAGGCAGGGACAGAGCGCAGAGCTGCCTGGCCGCCCCTAAGCCAAGGAGCCGGACATGCCGATTGCTTCCAGGAGCTGCCTGAGGTAAGCGCCGAATGGCCAGAGCCCACACCCTGGACCCCCTCCTGCACCCCAACCCCCTGCCCCAGCCCTGAGCCCCCTCCTGCACCCAAACTCCCTCCTAGAGCCTGCACCCTGCACCCCAAAACCCTGCCCCAGGCTCAGCCCGAAGCCCCCTCCCACATTCCGAACCCTTCAGGCCTAGCCCAAAGCCTGCACCCCCTCCTGTACCCCAACCCCCTGCCCCTGAGCAGAGTGAGGGGGGGGGCTTGGGGAAGGGGTGGGGCTGGGCAAGGGTGTTTGGATTTGTGTGATTAGACAATTGGCAACCCTAGTGGTAGATGGGCTGGGATGGAGAGCAGGGTGTCTATAGCAAGAGGAACCTGCCTGAGGCCTGGGAGAAGGCAGGTCCAGAAGGAGTGGGAGGGCCAGAGGGGCCATGGTTATTTTCATGGCTCCAGCCTCCCTTTCGCCCTAATCTGCCTGCCTCCTGCCACTCTGGAAGTGCTGACGGCCCCAGGGCCTCTCCCTGCTTGACTTCTGGGCTGAGAATGAGCATGGGGCCCTGCTGCCCACAAAGAGAGAGGAGATATGAAGGAAGGCCTGTGTGCCTGTGTGCTGCAGCAGAGCCAGCCCTGGCCTTGCCCCCTCGTGGTGCCAAGGCATTTCGGCAGCTCCATAGCTCCCGAGTTCTCACATGCTTCCAACCAGATTATCTGTAACGTCTTTAATCCGAATGTAGCAGAGAGAACGACTCATTGAGATGCTGGCCCTGCCGTGCGCTGTGAGAGCTCAGCAAAGAAAACACTTCCTGCAGAATTCCTCCAAGTGGCACAAGTGTCTGTCCCAAACCCGCTGCAAGGACTGGGCTTGGAGCCTCTCACAGACACCCCTTTGGCTTGAAGCCGGGCGTGGGAAGCGTAAACCCAAAGGCTGACGCTGTGGGAACGTTTTGAGCAAGTGAAGACAGGAAGGGGCCATGCTGGAAGCGAGGTGTCAGCCTAAACTACAGTGACCCTCCGGGACTGCACCAGGGAAATCCAATGCCCACAGGAAGCAAAGTGTGTCACCAAGCAGGGCCCTCAATAACTTTCCTGACAAACCACAGGCATCCCGGTAGCCTAAACCAGCCCAGCCGCCGGCTCAGGAGGTGGAGTCACGGGCTGAGTTTATGGAAGCCAAAGCGATAAAACCAGGGGCAAGGAGCTCAGAAGCAAGTCACATCCCAAGGGAGGATGGCAAGTGTCTCTGGGATGTTTATGGCTTTTGCCTGCTAAAGGGGAGGAAAACTTCCCAAGGATTTTACACAGAACCGTCTTCCTCCATGTGGAACAGGCCTCATTCCTGCCGGTGTGAGGACGCAGCGGTCTTTGCCAATATGTCACTGTGTGAGCAGAGAACTGCATGGCTCCCCCGCTGTGCTGGCCTGTGATCTCACGCAGGCCTGCTGTGCATCATGAGAAGTATGCATCCCTACTGCCCAGAGCAGGGGCTGCCTTTTGAACCTGCGCTGTGGCTAGGGAAGCTGGGAGCCACTTGGACAAAGGATGCGGGGGCATTGCACTCCATGCTGCAGACAGATCCCCGGGGTTTTTTCCTGAGCCCCTCCCTGCACAGCTCAGAGGCAGGAAGCGACACAGCTGCTACATGGGGATAGCACAAACCCCTCCCAGTCATGAAGCCACCGCTGATGAGTGGGAAAGCAGGGCTGGCCACAGGCAGCATCCCAGCCTGGTGTAACCATTTGCGGCCAACAATGGTGCAAGGAATTGGCTACCCCTTGAGTGTGGCTGCACATCCCTGGCTCTGCGGGGGAACCCGGTGGGAATGGAGCAGTTTCCAGCCCTTCCTGGAATGTTACAGAGACGTTGCGAAACGGCACAGTGTGGTGAGAGCCGAGAGCCAGCTGCCTTTCCTGGCTACAGAGCCCTCCTTCCATCTGTCATTTGTTCGGTCTAAGGCATCTAGGCTTGTCAGAAGGGAGAAGGGGGGTCTCTAAGGACTTGGCAGAGGGACTTACTTCAAAGGGAGAAGTAAGGGCACTGTCCCGGGAAGCTCCATGGGCCATGGCAGAGGGTGGAATGCACTCCAGCTGCTGCCTTTCGGAGAGGCTGCCCTGGCGAGCGTGTGGCTGAGTTATTCCAGGCAGTTGGCAGCCCCCAGGCAGCCCTTGTTTTCCATTTCGGCATAGAGTTACACTGGACTGGACGCCTCTCATGTGCAGCACTTGTTAGCTTGTGCTGAGATCAGGTGGATCAGGCAGGGCATGTGTCCAGCATTAGCCTGGGCTCTGAAACATGCCAAATGTCATGTTACATGAGTATGGTCTCCTCTGCTCTCCAAGCTCCAGCGAATGGCAGGATTGCTGGCCAATGGAAGTATCTCCCTGGCCCCAGAGGTGGGGGTGGGGAGTGGCCCCACTAGGCCTGGAAAGGTCTGCCTGGCCCTAGCAGAGGGGGTTGGGCAGGGGGCACAGGGAACGCAGGAGAAGGGTCACCCAGACTGGGCATGGGGGTGGGAAGGTCTCCTGATGGTGAGGCTATGTGAGCAGGTGGTTTCGCAGGGGGTGGAGCTGTGGGGCACGGCCATGCTGCATTGGGAAAAGTATGGGGGGCCCACCAGGGAATCAGCTGGCAACACAGCTCAGCCGGGCAGCAGCCATTTTAACCGTGCACACAGCTTCCCTAAGGACAGCTTGTGACTGGTTTGCACTCCAGGATCCTGTGGCTAGTCTGTTGCCAGACGCGGCCTCCATCACCCTCTCTGCCCATCTCACCCTGCAGGTCTCCATCATGTGGCACTAGGCAGGTCTGCGGGTGCTGTAGTGGGGGAGTGTGGGCAGACAGCAGTCTCCAGAGGCACAGGCTGGGCTGGGGAGACTCTGAGCGCAAGCGGCCGTGTAGTGGAATCTCTTGCAGGTCTGCTGTGGGGAGAGCCCTTGTCAAGGTCTGTCTGCAAAGGCCCCTTGACATAACGCGAGGGGTGACCCTGTCATTCAGGGAGAGGAGGCTGAAGGAAGCCAGGTGGCGGGGAGAGACAAGGGCAAGGCACAGGAGCACCCACTCATACTAGGGCTCCACCACATCCCCGCGGGCCGAACACCCGCTGGGAAGCTCTTCTGTGTCCCTCCATAACATCAGCAGGTCTCCCCATCTGCTCATGGCCTCACTGCTTTGGCATCACGCATGGGTTTGTCTCCACAGCTCACTGGGCGAGGGGAGTGCTAGCCCCATTGGGCAGACAGGAGCCAGGGTCAATAAACCCACAGAGCTTATGGCTGAGCTGGGAATTGGATACCCACCCTGCCCTTACAGGTCAAAGCTGAGGCCGCCTGTCTGTGAGTGGATTGTATGTGGGAGCTTGCCCGGGGGCAGTGCCTGCACACCCAGAGGATCCCAGTCCCCATGGCCGTCAGTCTCTGGCTGGAGAGGGGATGAGCCAAGCACCACTTGATCCTCAGCTGGCTCTGAGGCGTGAGAGGAGCGCTGATTTGCACAGAGCTTCCAGGCCAGACCAAGCATCTGGCCCGTGTGTGCACAGATACTCTGCCTGGCCAGGCCCAGTCGTTCCTTGCACCCCTCCTCTCCCACGTCCCACTCACACTCTGGATGCTTTGCAGCACCGCAGGGCTCTGCCAGTGGCATCAACTCAGATCTGCAGGCGAGAGCCAAGGTGGATGCTGGAACATTCACATTCCTCCATCGGTCACTATCTTGCAGCTGCCCAGCCGCCAATATCTAGACTTCCTGGAGACCCTTGGATCAAACGGACCGCTCAGTGTACCCATCAACCCCCCGACACCTCCCCGAGCCTGCTCGCACAGCGCTGGCTGTGATGAGAGCTGTGCTGGGTGTTTGCTAACACTACCTTGTCAAGCCCAGAGCAGCCTTTTCTCATTCTGTCTGCTTGTCCGAGTTTAATGGGTTGTGACGGAGCCCTTCGGAGATGTCTAAATAATCCCTCCTAATGGATCCCACATGTTCTTTCCCAAGCGCCACAACTGACTCCACACAGCCCTGGCCCAGCTGCTGGCCACCTTCTCCCTGGGCTGCTAGGTGCAGATGTCCCCCATAGTCCCTCCCAGGCCGGGTTAGGAAGACAGGGCTCTCGCCCATGTACACCCACTCCTCACAGCCTGTGCCGCGTCTGCCCTACCTTACAGCCCTTTGCTACACTGACCTGAGCTAACAGAGAGAATGGGCCCCCAGCCCTGGGTTGCTGGTATGGAGTGGTATGCAGGGGGAACTGGAGGAGTGTCACAGTGAGGGGTACCATGGGGGGTTACATGGGAAGTGAATCTGGGGGAAGAGGAGGTGAGAGTACATGACTGTTGGAGTGACGGACACAGTTCCTCCTTCTCGTAAAACCCCACTCTAACTCCTGCCCCTCCTTTCTTGCATGAGGCATTTTATGATAATTCCTGAAATGGCATGAAATGCAGCCTAGCCCGGCCCAGCAGAGAGTGACCGCATGGCATAGAATTATAGAATCTCAGGATTAGAAGGGACCTCAGGAGGTATCTAGTCCAACCCCCTGCTCAAAGCAGGACCAATTCCCAACTAAATCGTCCCAGCCAGGGCTTTGTCAAGCCTGAATTTAAGGATGGAGATTCCACCACCTCCCTAGGTAACCCATTCCAGTGCTTCACCACCCTCCTAGTAAAAAAGTTTTTCCTAATATCCAACCTAAACCTCCCTCGCTGCAACTTGAGACCATTGCTCCTTGTTCTGTCATCTGCGACCACTGAGAACAGTCTAGATCCATCCTCTTTGGAACCCCCTTTCAGGTAGTTGAAAGCAGCTATCAAATCCCCCCTCATTCTTCTCTTCTGCAGACTAAACAATCCCAGTTCCCTCAGCCTCTCCTCATAAGTCATGTGCTCCAACCCCCTAATCATTTTTGTTGCCCTCCGCTGGACTCTTTCCAATTTTTTCCACATCCTTCTTGTAGTGTGGGGCCCAAAACTGGACACAGTACTCCAGATGAGGCCTCACCAGTGCTGAATAGAGGGGAATGATCACATCCCTCGATCTGCTGGCAATGCCCCTACTTATACAGCCCAAAATGCCATTAGCCTTCTTGGCAACAAGGGCCCACAACGTGGGGAGGGATAGCTCAGTGGTTTGAGCATTGGCCTGCTAAACCCAGGGTTATGAGCTCAATCCTTGAGGGGGCCATTTGGGGGTTTAGTTGGGGATTGGTCCTGCTTTGAGCAGCGGGTTGGACTAGATGATTTCCTGAGGTCCCTTCCAACCCTAATAATCTATGATTCTATGACGCATATCCAGCTTCTCGTCCACTGTAACCCCTAGGCCCTTTTCTGCAGAACTGCTGCCTAGCCACTCGGTCCCTAGTCTGTAGCAGTGCATGCAGCCCGGCCCAGCAGAATTGTGAGGGAGACTGGCCTGGAGAATTGTGAATGCTGAGAACAGCACTTTCTCTTGTTGTGTTGTACAGGGAGTGGCAGCTCCTGTGCACACACATGTTGCTGCTGATGCAGATGCTGATCAGACGGCAGAGATTCCCTGTGATTCACCAGTGGCAGCGCCTGCTTTTTAGAGGCCTCTCCAGCCACAGCTGCCTCTTTGGATATGCTTACAATGCCATGAGCAAAATGGCCACTTTCTGAGGGAGCTCTCCATGGTCTCATTAGCACTCTCCATCTTCACCCTGTCTTGAAGCCAGATCATGGATACATGTTTCATAGAGTTTAAGGCCAGAAGGGATCATGAGATCATCTAGTCTGACCCCCTGTAAACCACAGGCCATTGCATTTCACCAGTTAGCCCTATGCAGAGCCCAAAGACATCAAATGGACCAAAGCACGTTGGTCCTCAGGAAACTAATCGAAGATTGTACAGTAGAGACCAAGATGCCCCCAATGCCAGAGGCCCCTGCAGTGGCAGGGCACGGCTGTGCAGAGGAGTGGTATTTTTACTGTAGTCTCAAAGCCAGAACACTCGGTTTCCTGTCAGCCTGTGGAACATTTCTGGTGGGCTCCGGCTCTCTGCTGGGAAGGAGCATATTTAATTCCCTCTCAAGACGTTTCCAGTACAAAGTGTCAGATCTAAGTGAGAAATGCTGAAGGCCCCCCAGGTGGATGTCCAAGGGCAGCGAGACGGGGCTCTTGTGCTGGCACATTCCTCGCATGTATTGGAGAGAGGGGTGTCGCCGTTCTGTTTCCAGAGAGCTTGAGAGCCAGGACAGGTGAGCAGGGATGAAGAATAGTGACAGAAAGTGGCCACTGTGAGCAGCAATCCAAAACTATGTGGGGGGGGGGGCACTGAGGATCTATATATCTTCAGAGCAAACAAGAGCATCCTTCGTCTCACTCTCATTGTTAGTGCTGGGTTATTGCATCAAATATTCCACAGACCCACCAGGAGCGATGATTTCTAGATTTTCCATTATCCAGCAGGCTTGCTGCCACTTCGGAGCTATTTATGAGGTGCTTTTCATACCAAAGTGGGATGAGGCTCTGTGCTGGGGGAAGTAAATCATTGGATGTGATATGTGAGTCTTCTCACTATGTGTGAGACTGCAGCAATGCCAAGTCCTTGCCCCTAGCCTCATGGGAGTGCACATTTCCCTGACTTTGCTTCCAAGCTGCTGGAGACGTTTCCCCCTCCCCTTTTGTGCAATGTCTGAGAAGGGCCCACGTGGCAGCTGGGAGGTGCAGGGCTTTGGTTCGGTTCCTCGCTGGTGCAGAGACCTTTTGAGCTCTTATGTAACTTCTGGGTGCAGCCTCCACAGGTGCCTCAGAAGAGCCATCCTGAACATAAGGGATGTTTCCAGACAGCCTCATCATAGAATGTCAGGGTTGGAAGGGACCTCAGGAGGTATCTAGTCCAACCCCCTGCTCAAAGCAGGACCAAATCCAACTAAATCATCCCAGACAGGGCTTTGTCAAGCCGGGCCTTAAGGATGGAGATTCCACCACCTCCCTAGGTAACCTCGTCTTTCCTCTCTCCTAATTCCATGCTGTTCCTGATGGGATTCAGCCTATTCCTCTATTCAAACGTTTAGTGCTGTCATGGAATGCTAAACTGTATTATACTGTTCGGCCATTAGGTGTCACTGTGTGTAAAATACCTCCTCTAAAGGAACCCCAGGCAGGAAAGCATTAAAGGATCTTATGATGAACACCGCTGAGGTGTATAAGCAAGCTCTGTAGCCAGCCTACAGCTGGTACAGGAACATGACAGTGGGATTAAGAATAGAAACAAAAGGAACAAACTTTCAGAGGGGCAGCCATGTTAGTCTGTATCAGCAAAAACAACGAGGAGTCCTTGTGGCACCTTAGAGACTAACATTTATTTGGGCATAAGCTTTTGTGGGCTAGAACCCACTTCATCAGATGCATCTGATGAAGTGGGTTTTAGCCCACGAAAGCTAATTGTTAGTCTGTAAGGTGCCAGAAGGAACAAAGTAACAAAGGTTGGAGGATCTCACCATCATGCCACTCTTCGATGCCTCCCAGAACTTCAGCTTTGGCACACCTTCAGAATGGACAGACTGGAAGCATGCAGGGTAGTTGTAGCTGGGTCGTTCCCAGGATAGTAAAGAGACAAGGTGGGTGAGGTAATATTTTTTACTGGACCAACTTCAGTTGGTGAGAGAGACAAGCTTTCAAGCTACACAGAGCTCCTCCTCAGGTCTAGGGAAGGTATGTCGCAGCTAAATACAAGATCCAACAGATAGTTTACATGAATAGTCAGCAAATATTCTAGGGGACTATTCAAGGTGAAGTGGCCTGTTAACGTCCCTTTAATCATAGGACTAAAAGGAGGGGTTAATGCGTTACAGACTGTTGTAATGAGCCATAATAAATCCAGTGTCTTTAAGACCATGGTTTTTAGTGTCTAGCACAGTTATGAATTTAAGCTCCCAGGTTCATCTTCTGAAAGTGTTGTCCAGGTTTCCTTTGAGAATGAGGACCGCTAGGTCAGATATAAAGTCACTTTTTGTGCAAGGTGTTCACCCACAGGTGTTAGGGTGTTTTGTCTTCTATCATTTTCCTGTGAGTTCATTCGAGAGTGCAGTGATTGTCTGGTTTCACTCACAAAGCTGTTATTGGGGCATTTAGGGCACTGGATGAGGTACACCGCATGTTGTGATAGGTGCGTATAGCAGGGGTTCTCAAACTGGGGGTAGGGACTCCTCAGGGGGTCGCAAGGTTATTACATGGGGGGACACGAACTGTAACCTCCACTCCAAACCCCGCTTTGCCTCCAGCATTTATAATGGTGTTAAATATATTAAAAAGTGTTTTTAATTTATAAGGGGGGAGTCGGACTCAGAGGCTTGCGATGTGAAAAGGGACACCAGTAAAAAAG
This sequence comes from Mauremys mutica, assembly GCF_020497125.1. Lineage (NCBI taxonomy): Eukaryota > Metazoa > Chordata > Testudines > Geoemydidae > Mauremys > Mauremys mutica. Next base: position 2,959,029 of record NC_059090.1, on the reverse strand, counting down.
TTTGAGAGCCACTGGCATATAGGAACATGGATCTTGAAAGGTGTGGTGTGGGAGTACTGATCATTGACGCAGTGGAGATATGTCTGCAGGTTTTTGCATCTGTTGTTCTGGCAGAGTCTGGTGATGCTTTGAGTTGGTGTGTCTTGGTCTATGGGGAGCTTCTGATGATGAGCTTAGAGAGATTGTGGGGTTGTTTGAAGACCAGAAGAGAAAGGTTAGGAAAGATTTCTTTCAGGATTTCAGTGTGTGGTGGTAGGCGACAAATAGGGTTGTATGGTCAGAGCAGGTACTTTTCTGTAGTGAAGCAAGTTCTCTCAGACTATTTGGGTGGCCAGTTCCATCATGTGATCTACTTCTCTGGTGGAGTGTCCTTGTTTGGTGAAGGTGATTTTGAGTATATAACCTGGACTTTCTCCTCAGAGCATATTTAGTGGTATCTGAGTGCCTGGCTGTAGACAACACATTTCTTGGTGTGTTTGCAGTGGTTACTGGCTCTATGAAGGTAAATGTGGTTTATTGCATACAATTGTCTGTAGGGTTCCATTGTTGAAGCTGATCATGATGTCCAGGAAGTTGATGCTAGTGTGGGAGTGTTCCAGAGAGAGCTTAATGGACAAGCTGTGGTTGCTGAAATTGTGGTGGAAATCTATGAGGAGTTTAGATGAAAGTTTAGATGTCCAGAGGATGAAAATATCATTGTCTGGAAGCAGTATTTTGCAATATTTTGAAATGCAAACAAACTCCACAAAGCAATTGGAGATATACAGGTATCTTCTTTAATTTATACTATGGGGAGCAGCCATACTATATCTTTAAATTCTTTGACTTTACTGAAGAGAGTCGCAAAGATTACTATGAAAGGGTTCTGGCTATGTGTGATACATACTTTATACCTCAGAGAAATGTGGTTATGAAAGAGCATGTTTTCACCAGATAATTCAAGGACCGGGGGAAAATGTTGAATGTTTTATAAGAGCTCTGCATACACTGGCTGAAAACTAATTCTGGGAATGCAAAACATGAAAAGATCAGAGACAGGCTGGTTATTGGGTTAACAGATAAAACCCTTTCACAGCAGCTACAGTTGAAGGGGATTTAACCCTAGCAACAGCTATACAGAGAGCAAAACAGTCTGAACTGGAGAAACAGCAAAACTTAGAGCAAATTGGCAAACTTGAAAAACCTGAAACTAGCTTAGAAACTGTAGATGGACACTTGAGTGTTAAAAGTCATTATCACAAAACCCTTGAGGCAAGAAGAGAGATCTCTCAGGCTCAGAGGGACAAATTACAGCCTACATGCACAAGGTGTGGAAAAAGTCATATTCCAAAAGATGATGCATGTCCAGCCAGAGGCACATGATGCAATAAATGTATGAAATATGGACATTTTACAGGTGTTTGTCTCACCAAAGCACTCAGGGAGTTTACTAATATTAGAGACAATCAAGACCCATTGTGTCTTAGACTTTTCACTTGTGATGACATAGAGCCTGCCTGGAGAGTGAAATTGAATTTTAATGGCAAGACTATTGACTCAGGAGCTGATGTTGCAGTCATCTCAGAAGGGATTTACAATCACCTTCAAACCCTACAAGAGCTGAAGTCACAGTTCTGACTTGCCCTGGAGGTATCCTGAACTGCATGGGACAGTTCATAACAGAAAAAACTTACAAAGACAAAAAATGTGCTTTAGAGTGCATGTGATCAAAGGACCAAAGAACAACAACCTTCTCAGATACAGCATGGCAGCCATGACAGCCTAGTGAGAAAGATGGAAGAACTTGTTGGAGGATTTGATGATATTGGAGATCCAGTACAGATCAATTTAAGAGACAATGCTAAACATTACAGTATACAAATACCCTTACCAGAGAGACCTTGGAAGAGACTAGCTGCAGATTTATGCAAATTCAGAGGACATCATTACCAGATCATTGTAGACTATATTTCCAGGTATATAGAAATAATGTACTTGAAAGTTATAATGTGTTATCAAGAAACCGAAATTCACTTTGGTCATTTCAGTATTTTAGAACAACTAGTGATGGGCAATGGACCACATTTCATTGCAGCAGAATTTGTGTCATTTTGAACTAAATATGATGTTGATCATATTACTAACAGCCCACAATAGCCACAAGCAAATGGAGAGGCTGAAAGAGCTGTACAGACACCCAAGAAAATCCTACAGCAGGCAAATCCATTCCTTACTCTTCTAAGTTACAGATTAACACCAATAGCAGCTACTGGATATAGTCCAGCACAACTCGCAATTGGAAGACAACTCAGAACTATTGTTCCAACTTTGGAAAAGAATCGATCTCCAAAGACTTGAAGAAAGTAGCCAAAATCGGATAAAAAGGCTCAAAGTGCTTATGTACACTTTTACAACAGACATCACTCAGTTAGAGAACTGTCAGGTGTAGAACCTGCTGATCGTGTTTGTGTCAAACTGGATGGAGAAAAAGGATGGTCAATGCCAGCTGTTATAAAGAAAAAGAATTCAGCCCCCAGATCATATGTGATTGAGACCAACAGGAGAGAGTTCAGCAAAAACAGTCAACATCTACAGTTTGTTCCTCAGAAAGAACAATCAACAAAGCAAAATCTACAAATGGAGGATGCAGAACAAGAAGAAGAAAGGATTCCAAACCGACCACAGACAGTCATTTCAACCAATGGGCAGCCAGATGACCCCGTTGTTACGCATTCAGGTTGTGTAATTAGAAAACCAGTATGATTAGGAGACACTTAACAGACGGATACATAATGAAATTCAGTGCTAGCGTGATAGTGTAAATACTGTAAATAGTAGGAATGTAGAACTTAATGACGGAGATGTAATGGAATGTTAAACTGTAGAATACTGGTAAGCCACTAGGTGGCACCATTCATAAAATACCTTATTTAAACGAACCTCAGCCATAGCTGGCAGAGCATTAGAGGAGCTTATGATGAACACAGCTGGTGTATATAAGCAAGCTCTGTAACCAGTCCACATCTGGTACAGGAACATGACAAGCACCATGCACCTCATCTATCTCTCCCAGTGTGTCCAACCTCTCCCAGCGTGCATCTACCTCTCCTCAGGCAGCCCCCTTAGCCTCCTCTTCTCTAGGGAACACAGCCTACATGTTCACAGCTCAGTGCTCAAATCCCTCTGGGGAATCTCGATCAAAGTGCCCTGATTTACAGAGGTGCTGAGCACTTCCAACTTTTGCTGAGGTCAAGGGGAACTGCAGGGGTGCAGCATTTTTGAAAATAAGGCCTTTTATTTAGCTGCTTCAGGAGGGATTCAGCTGCCTAACTTCAGGCCTCCAAGCCTGAATGTGTTGGATGACAGTCTTCACTTCCTTATCCTTTTTCCGTACAAGAGTTGTAGCCTAAGACCACTGGCCCTTACCTCTTACCCTTGTCTCTGTGATTCTGACTTTCATATCCTTCCAGCACGATTCCCAAATCTAGGTGTTGCCTTTTGTCCAGCATCTTGATGCATTAAAAACCCAGAGATGGCCTTATTGGGTCACCTCTTCTTCTCCATGTCGTGGACCTAAGATTCTTTCCTGAGGCAATGGAGCTGGCACCTCTTCCTTAGGGAGACTCTTCCAGTCTCACAGATCTCACTGCTAGACCTTATCCTGACCTACTGGTTGAACTTCCCTTTGGTCAGTTCCATCCCATTGCTCACCCTCCTGGTGCTGCCTGGTTGGTGCTTTATTCTCCACAGTGTCACACTTTGTACATAGTCACGTGCAGCTAGCACAGCCCTGGCTTTGCTATCACTCTGCCAAGTTATTCTAGTTATTCTTGCACTCTGTCCTCAGAACATAGGCCTTGCAACCTCTTCATTCTTTTGCTTGTTCCTCTCTTGGGCCAGGATCCAGCAAAGCACTTAAACACATGCTTATCTTTAAGTGAAGTCAATGAGACTACTCAGGCGCTTGAAGTTAAGCATGTGCTGAAGTGCTTTGCTGGCTTGGGACCATTATTCCCCCTTTGCTGTTAATACTGACGTCTCTAGCCATGAATGCTAGTTCGGAAGACCATGCCCTTTCTGCTGACCCAGGGCCGGGTCATTGTGATCTAAGTTCTGCTCTCCTCCTGGCTGCACTGATACTGCACACTTGAGCTGGACCTGAACAGCACTGTCAGTGATTTGGCATATCACACCAATGCTCCACCAAAGCCACGGCCTTCCCTTGTATTGCCAGACCAACTTCAAACCCTGGTCACACTCGACAGGCTCCTCAAAAGATTGGGTGCTGCTACTTCGTCCCACAGCCTTCTGGGACAGCTAGGCCCCACAGAGACAAGACAGCTGCAGAGACTCAGGTGTCATTGAGAGAGTCCTCTGCCAGTGACCCAGCTGTGGAGCTGCATGCCAAAGGGGGAAGACCACCTCGGGGTGAAGTGAAGTCTTCCCCAGCAATGGGGAACAAACAACTAGAAAAGCTTTTGCGGCTGCTTCCTGTCTGTGTTTTTAACCTTTCCAGGTCCCAGGATCTTTCCTGGGGCTCACAGCTTCTGCCGGTCGAGTATGTGAGTGGAACCTGCCTGCCCTGATTCTCAGATGGTGAACTAGTCTTCCAGTCTCTGTGGCACCTAACTAGGCAGAGGCTGGACCATTTGTCTTACCCTTTGTGTACGCTCCCTCCCCCACCTCAGCATGTTTTCTGTCCATGTGCAAATGTTCCTGTCCCAGCCAGTTTGAGAGAGCTGCCAAGACACTGTGATCACACCCAAGGGTGCCGGAACGGGGATGGCCAAGGGGACGTGACCCTCCCACATTTGAAAGTGGACAAGCCTGGCCCGTGAACTATTCACTACAGGCCAGCCCCCTGCCCCTCCTCTTCCCCGTAAGAGCCCACCCCTCGGCCAGGCCAGAAGCTGGAGCTCAGTCTGGTTAAAAACAGCCTGGGGAGCCTTGGCAGCTGTGGGGAGCCACAGACCCTCCACCTTCCCAGGGTGGGGGGCCCGAGAGCAGCCCCCGGCCTGTGTCCTTGCCCCCTGGCCTCTGCACCCAGGGAAGATGGAGGGTCCACGGCTCCCCACAGCTGCCTGGCTTCAGCTCTTCTGCCCCCGAGGCCCAGGCCCCAGGCCAGGCAGGAAGCTGGATCTGGGTTGGGGTAAGAGCCACGTGGGCAGCTGTGGGGAGCTGCGGACCCTACACCTGCCCCGAGCAGGAGGCCTGGGGAGCGGGGACATGGGCTGGGAGCTGCTCTTGGGCGGGGGCCCTCAATCCCGGGCATGTAGAGGGGTCCGGGCTCCCTGGCCCAGCTCTGGCTTCTGGCTTGGCCGTGGGGCAGGGCCTCTGGGGAAGAGGAGAGGCAGGGGTGGGGCCATGCAGGGTGTGGGGCCTCATGGGCCCCCTACTTTTAGGAAGAATCCATCACTCTTGCTCACAACATTACTGATGTCAGCATATGTCATGCCTGCCACAGGCCCCTAATTCATTAACTGTGTGATACTGCCAAAGACTTGTTCCATTAGCCTGGCCCAGCTGATCCCTCAGGTGCTCACACTGCCTGTGGCACAGGTCTCCGTTCCCCTCGGGATGTTTGCAGATCTCCTTCTCCGATTGTTTAGTCCCTGATTTGATGAGTGAGGGAGTCTGTAGACAACACGATCGCTGGATGTGTTTCATTGTGTTCTGTACAGCTACTTGAAACCATTAATCAAATGCTTTCTGAACAGCATGTTTGGAAAGTGTTAGCAGAGCAAGGGAAAAACATTGCATTAATGATGAAACCACTAGCCAGAAACCCTTCGGTGAGGTCGCTCTGCTTAGCAAACAGGGCTGATTAGCTAATGTTTGTGCAGCTCTTTGGACATGTGGCTTGCTGCAGAAGTGCTAAGTGGTGTTGTTCTTATTATAGAGCTTTAGAGGAAGTGACATCAGTGTCTGACAGGAAGTGGCCTCACTTTGCCTTGGAAGAGACTCCCTGCCCTAAAGGTTCAGTGGAGGAGGAGAATGTTTCTAGTTAGCAAATGCAAAAAAACCTCTTTTTTCCAAAAGAAAATGAAGATGTTCTTAATTAAAGGAGTTAGCATGAAATTAGCTCTAAATGGTTCAGTGTGTTGGCGTGGACAGAAACCTGGCACTGGTAAGTTGCGTCCATTCCTCCGCATTGTTCTATCTATTGTTCACTCCATTCATCAGCCTTTGCCTCTAACTTTCCTGTGCGTATGAGATGGTGCTCGCACTCACCTGCCTCCTGCTGCCTCTTCAGATGTCCCAGAGAGGCTTAGTGTTACAGCTGCAGTGGATTCGAGACCCTGGAGACGGCACCTTTGTCTGTGTTCTGGTCGTCAGGAAGTACAAGTTGTTCCTGTAGCTCATCCTCTACTCTAATAGCTATAAAACCCCAGACATAAATCTGTGAGAGCCACATAACCCTTCCTCTGTCCCATGCTATGCCTGCCATACTGGGAAAGCCAGCAGCCAAATGGAACTGACACTGGCCTGGGACAATGGGCATTGTCTTCTTAACTATCTGTCCACCTGCTTGCTGGCCATATGCCAGACACTGCTGTGGACGCCATCTCTGATGGCAGAGTGGAGGCAGAGGCAGGAAGGGTGCCTGCAGTGGGGTGCATTGGGCACTCCCTACCCTATGCTGTGGGAAAGGTCTGGAGGATGTGAGAGAACCCCTGATGGGAGGTTGGGAATCCCTCCTGCCACGCATAAAATGTGTAAATGAATGGCACCCAGAGCCAAGCATCACATCATACACAAAACGTGAGTGTGAAATTTTCCAACCTGCATCGCGACCTCTTCCAAACCACAGGGAACATGACTTCATGTGAATTGATTAGCGTTTTGACGAGTGCTCTGAACTGCGACGGCTTTTGGAGTCCCACATCAGCTAGATTTCCAAGTTCCTAACATGAAAACCCCTCCAGCGGGTCCTGGCTCCATGGTGCTTCCTTCATCCGCACTGAATGAGCTGTTGAGCAGCGTGTCAGGGACTGACTGCGGCAGGCTTGCTGTCTCATAGAAAGGACGGCCCTTCCTCACGCTCTGCCGAGAGCAGGGAATTGGATCTTTTCCCAGGTCGCTTGTAATTTCACCCCACATGGGTGTAGATGAAGGGTCAGGCAGTTTGAAGGGCAGTCCGGATCGATGTACGAGGTCCGATAGCCAGCAGATCCAATCCAAGGGGAATTTGCAGCAAGGGAGCTGGTGGGTCGGAGGGGCAGCAGGGCAGGGTCAGGCGAGGCAGGGTCAAGCAGGCCCTGAGTATCAGCTAGCAGGCAATGACTTGTTGCACAGACGAGGGCAGAAAGGAAGCAGGTCACAGATCCCTGGAAGTGGGCCCACCCATGAGTGGCAGAGTCAGTGTGGGGTGACAGCTCCCCAGAGCCCCGTGGGCCTGGTTCAAGAGCAGGGTTTGAGACCAGCTCCACTGGGCTGTAATGTCCTGCTCGAGGAGTGGTGCCCAGGGCCTCTGCCTATGCCTTGGGCCTAGCTCCCCAGGGAGCCTTTCAACCCTTCCTTCTGCCAGTCTGCTCACATTGCACCGGGTCCCCCAGGATGTTTGAATCCTGGCTTGGTGCTCTTCCAGGCTGGCCAGGCGGCAGCGTGACCCCGAACTGCACCTCACAATGACATCATCGGCAGGACAAGAACACAAAGCACTGTCTGTCCTGCTGCCTCCGTGTCCCACGCGTGTGCCGTAGACACAGCAAAGCTGCTGAGTGGTGGGGTTGAGGCAAGCAGGTTCAGACTGTAACCTCCCCGGGGCTTTGTGCAAATGGAATTAAATCCTTTTGCCCAGCCCAGTTTCACTGCAGACGTGCTTTGCACATAGCAGACAAAGCAGAGAGCGTTTGTTCAGAGCCCTCTTGCTGAACATGCTTTGAAATGTAAATGAACTACAGAGCTTGCGTATGAAGTTGGCGAGGCCTACTCAGCCAGCTGAAGCCTGCAGCTGGCGTTTCCAGGCAGGCCAGCTAATGCGAACTGCACATCAGGGCCTGCTGGCAGGCAGGCATGACAGCCTGGACTCCTTGCTGCTTTACCAGCATTTACCTTATTCACTTACAGACTATTCTAAATCATGGGCTGCACTGGATCTTCCGCTGTCCCTGCGTCTCTCAGCTAGGGTTGCCAACTTTGGCTGGACGAATTCCTGGAGATTTCATTACATGATATAATCTTCCTTGATGTCACTGGGAGTATTCTAGTGACTTCCGGACACCTGCTGCCCCCCATTGTCTGGCTGCCCGCTCCCCACCGGGAGCACAGAAGCCAACTGGGCTCTGGGTGTGGATCTCCCTGCCGGAGGCAAGAAGTCCCAGGCAGCTTCCCCCCACTCCCAGCTGGTAACGGGAAGGCGAGAAGGAAAACATAATGCAAGTTTGGCTACAGAGTGTTGGGAGAGTTTTGGACCATCTTGGCCAGTTATTTCCCCGTGTGCCCCAGCAAAGCAGTGAATGTGCAAGTCCTTGAGTCACAGCAAAAGCGGAGCATGGGCGAGCCGACATAAACAGGCTTGAAGCCAGGTAGCGCAGCTACAGTAGCCATGCAGACAGCACAGAGTGGGCTATGGAGTGGCTAATGGAAGCCCAGCACAAACCCTGGACCACACTCAGCTCACTGGCCTCCACCGAGGCCCAAACTGCACTGCCATCGCTGCTCCTGTTACTCGCACTAGCTAGAACCAAGCTAGCTTGAGTAGGCGGCTGTGCAGACACGGCCACTGTATGCACAAGACAGAGTGAGCTGAGCTTTTCCTGCTGGTATGTACAACCCCCTGTGTCATGGGCACCCTTCCCACGGACCCCTCATTCTGCTCCCCATTTCCCCTGACCCAGGGACCCCCTCACACCCCGCTTCCCACCGACCCCTCATTCTGCTCCCCATTGCCCCTGACCCAGGGACCCCCTCACACCCCGCTTCCCACCGACCCCTCATTCTGCTCCCCATTGCCCCTGACCCAGGGACCCCCTCACACCCTGCTTCCCACCGACCCCTCATTCTGCTCCCCATTGCCTCTGACCCAGGGACCCCCTCACACCCTGCTTCCCACCGACCCCTCATTCTGCTCCCCATTGCCTCTGACCCAGGGACCCCCTCACACCCCGCTTCCCACGGACCCCTCATTCTGCTCCCCATTGCCCCTGACCCAGGGACCCCCTCACACCCTGCTTCCCACCGACCCCTCATTCTGCTCCCCATTGCCTCTGACCCAGGGACCCCCTCACACCCCGCTTCCCATGGACCCCTCATTCTGCTCCCCATTTTCCCTGACCCAGGGACCCCCTCACACCCTGCTTCCCACCGACTCCTCATTCTGCTCCCCATTGCCTCTGACCCAGGGACCCCCTCACACCCCACTTCCCATGGACCTCCTCATTCTACCCCACTCCTGCGATGGCTTGTGCAGGCAGGCTCCAGGCCAGGCCATTCATGGGCTAGGCAGGAGGAGAGCGAGGGCTCTTCCTGTCTGTGCTCCCAGGGGTTACAGAATATGGGACTATGGCACAGGCAACAGCTCAGCCCTTGGTACCTGCCACTGCCCCCAGCACGTACCGACACCCCTCTGACCAGCCCTGGGTACCTGCCACTGCCCCCAGCACGTACCGACACCCCTCTGACCACCTCTGGGTACCTGCCACTGCCCCCAGCACGTACCGACACCCCTCCGACCAGCCCTGGGTACCTGCCACTGCCCCCAGCACGTACCGACACCCCTCCTACCAGCCCTGGGTACCTGCCACTGCCCCCAGCACGTACCGACACCCCTCTGACCAGCCCTGGGTACCTGCCACTGCCCCCAGCACGTACCGACACCCCTCTGACCACCTCTGGGTACCTGCCACTGCCCCCAGCACGTACCGACACCCCTCCGACCAGCCCTGGGTACCTGCCACTGCCCCCAGCACGTACCGACACCCCTCCTACCAGCCCTGGGTACCTGCCACTGCCCCCAGCACGTACCGACACCCCTCTGACCACCCCTGGGTACCTGCCACTGCTCCCAGCACGTACCGACACCCCTCCGACCAGCCCTGGGTACCTGCCACTGCCCCCAGCACGTACCGACACCCCTCAGACCACCACTGGGTACCTGCCACTGCCCCCAGCACGTACCGACACCCCTCCGACCATCGCTGGGTACCTGCCACTGCCCCCAGCACGTACCGACACCCCTCCGACCAGCCCTGGGTACCTGCCACTGCCCCCAGCACGTACCGACACCCCTCTGACCACCCCTGGGTACCTGCCACTGCTCCCAGCACGTACCGACACCCCTCCGACCAGCCCTGGGTACCTGCCACTGCCCCCAGCACGTACCTATACCCCTCTGACCAGCCCTGGGTATCTGCCACTGCTCCCAGCACGTACCGACACCCCTCTGACCAGCCCTGGGTATCTGCCACTGCCCCCAGCAGGTACCGACACCCCTCTGACCACCTCTGGGTACCTGCCACTGCCCCCAGCACGTACCGACACCCCTCCGACCAGCCCTGGGTATCTGCCACTGCCCCCAGCACGTACCGACACCCCTCTGACCAGCCCTTGGTACCTGCCACTGCCCCCAGCACGTACCGACACCCCTCTGACCAGCCCTGGGTACCTGCCACTGCCCCCAGCACGTACCTACACCCCTCTGACCAGCCCTGGGTACCTGCCACTGCCCCCAGCACGTACCAACACCCCTCCGACCAGCCCTGGGTACCTGCCACTGCCACCAGCATGTACCGACACCCCTCTGACCAGCCCTGGGTACCTGCCACTGCCCCCAGCACGTACCGACACCCCTCTGACCAGCCCTGGGTACCTGCCACTGCCCCCAGCACGTACCGACACCCCTCTGACCAGCCCTGGGTACCTGCCACTGCCCCCAGCACGTACCGACACCCCTCTGACCAGCCCTGGGTACCTGCCACTGCCCCCAGCACGTACCGACACCCCTCTGACCAGCCCTGGGTACCTGCCACTGCCCCCAGCACGTACCGACACCCCTCTGAGCAGCCCTGGGTACCTGCCACTGCCCCCAGCAGGTACCGACACCCCTCTGACCACCTCTGGGTACCTGCCACTGCCCCCAGCACGTACCGACACCCCTCTGACCAGCCCTGGGTATCTGCCACTGCCCCCAGCACGTACCGACACCCTTCTGACCAGCCCTGGGTACCTGCCACTGCCCCCAGCACGTACCGACACCCCTCTGACCAGCCCTGGGTACCTGCCACTGCCCCCAGCACGTACCGACACCCCTCTGAGCAGCCCTGGGTACCTGCCACTGCCCCCAGCATGTACCGACACCCCTCTGACCACCCCTGGGTATCTGCCACTGCCCCCAGCACGTACCGACACCCCTCTGACCAGCCCTGGGTACCTGCCACTGCCCCCAGCAAGTACCGACACCCTTCTGACCAGCCCTGGGTACCTGCCACTGCCCCCAGCACGTACCGACACCCCTCTGACCAGCCCTGGGTACCTGCCACTGCCCCCAGCACGTACCGACACCCCTCTGACCACCTCTGGGTACCTGCCACTGCCCCCAGCACGTACCGACACCCCTCCGACCAGCCCTGGGTATCTGCCACTGCCCGCAGCACGTACCGACACCCCTCTGACCAGCCCTGGGTACCTGCCACTGCCCCCAGCACGTACCGACACCCCTCTGACCACCTCTGGGTACCTGCCACTGCCCCCAGCACGTACCGACACCCCTCTGACCAGCCCTGGGTACCTGCCACTGCCCCCAGCATGTACCGACACCCCTCTGACCAACCCTGGGTACCTGCCACTGCCCCCAGCATGTACCGACACCCCTCTGACCAGCCCTGGGTACCTGCCACTGCCCCCAGCACGTACCGACACCCCTCTGACCAGCCCTGGGTATCTGCCACTGCCCCCAGCACGTACCGACACCCCTCTGACCAGCCCTGGGTACCTGCCACTGCCCCCAGCACGTACCGACACCCCTCTGACCAGCCCTGGGCACCTGCCACTGCCCCCAGCACGTACCGACACCCCTCTGACCACCTCTGGGTACCTGCCACTGACCCGAGCACATACCGACACCCCTCTGACCAGCCCTGGGTATCTGCCACTGCCCCCAGCACGTACCGACACCCCTCTGACCAGCCCTGGGTACCTGCCACTGCCCCCAGCACGTACCGACACCCCTCCGACCAGCCCTGGGTACCTGCCACTGCCCCCAGCATGTACCGACACCCCTCTGACCACCTCTGGGTACCTGCCACTGCCCCCAGCACGTACCGACACCCCTCTGACCAGCCCTGGGTATCTGGCACTGCCCCCAGCACGTACCGACACCCTTCTGACCAGCCCTGGGTACCTGCCACTGCCCCCAGCACGTACTGACACCCCTCTGACCAGCCCTGGGTACCTGCCACTGCCCCCAGCACGTACCGACACCCCTCTGACCACCTCTGGGTACCTGCCACTGCCCCCAGCACGTACCGACACCCCTCTGACCAGCCCTGGGTACCTGCCACTGCCCCCAGCACGTACCGACACCCCTCTGACCAGCCCTGGGTACCTGCCACTGCCCCCAGCACGTACCGACACCACTCTGACCAGCCCTGGGTACCTGCCACTGCCCCCAGCAGTTACCGACACCCCTCTGATCAGCCCTGGGTACCTGCCACTGCCCCCAGCATGTACCGACACCCCTCTGACCAGCCCTGGGTACCTGCCACTGCCCCCAGCACGTACCGACACCCCTCTGACCAGCCCTGGGTACCTGCCACTGCCCCCAGCACGTACCGACACCCCTCTGACCAGCCCTGGGTACCTGCCACTGCCCCCAGCACGTACCGACACCCCTCTGACCAGCCCTGGGTACCTGCCACTGCCCCCAGCACGTACCGACACCCCTCTGACCAGCCCTGGGTACCTGCCACTGCCCCCAGCACGTACCGACACCCCTCTGACCAGCCCTGGGTACCTGCCACTGCCCCCAGCACGTACCGACACCCCTCTGACCAGCCCTGGGTACCTGCCACTGCCCCCAGCACGTACCGACACCCCTCTGACCAGCCCTGGGTATCTGCCACTGCCCCCAGCACGTACCGACACCCCTCTGACCAGCCCTGGGTACCTGCCACTGCCCCCAGCACGTACCGACACCCCTCTGACCAGCCCTGGGTACCTGCCACTGCCCCCAGCATGTACCGACACCCCTCTGACCAGCCCTGGGTACCTGCCACTGCCCCCAGCACGTACCGACACCCATCTGACCAGCCCTGGGTACCTGCCACTGCCCCCAGCACGTACCGACACCCTTCTGACCAGCCCTGGGTACCTGCCACTGCCCCCAGCACGTACCGACACCCCTCTGACCACCTCTGGGTACCTGCCACTGCCCCCAGCACGTACCGACACCCCTCCGACCAGCCCTGGGTATCTGCCACTGCCCCCAGCACGTACCGACACCCCTCTGACCAGCCCTGGGTACCTGCCACAGTCCCAATGCATAGAGACGCCCTCCGACCAGCCCTGCATGAGGCCACACCAGGGGAATTGCTCCACCTTGCCTGGGGACTCAGCAGTGCCCCCAGACATCCTTGTTCCCCAAGCATATGGGACTGAGGTATAAAACAGAACACAGGGGGGCCCTGCCCCGCCAATGCTGCAAGCAACAAATATTCTCAGAAGACTGAAGACTCCAACAGAGGAGACTGGCCCAGGTTTAAGAGACAAACCTGTATATTAAGCACTGCAAGATCCAGTGGAGTGAGAAATACTGCTTCAGCTCGTTGCTGACCAGTCTAACAGGGTTGAGAGTCTAGACTGCGCTGATATTGTATTTCTTTTGGTAACTGACTCTGACGTTTTGCCTATCGCTTAATATCACTTAAAATTACTCAGTCTAACTTTTGTAATCAATAAACTTGTTTTACTGTTTGTCTTTACCAGTGAGTTTGCTTGAAGTGCTAGTAAATCTGCTCAGGTTTACAGGCTTTCCATTGATGAGGTGGTGAACCAATTAATAAATGTGCATTGCCCATCTTGAGCAGTGCAAGACGGTATATTCCTGGGTACAGTGCTGGAAGCTGGCGGGATTTGGCTGGTGCCTTTCTCTGCATGATCCATGAGTGGCTCTGGGAGCATTCATGCAATCTAGCTGGGTGTGGGGCTCCGCACGCTGTGGTGCTGAGTGATCACAGCGCCTGGAGGGGTTTGCTGCTTGTCACTAGCAAAGCCTTGTGAGCGACAGCCCAGCCTGGGGAGAGTTAAGGGGGCGCAGTGGTCCCATAGTCCCAAGCTGCACCCCAGGGAACTCGTCACAGTGAGGCGAGCCAAGAAGGTCCCTAATCAGAACAAGGAGGCTGCTTATGTAACTGGGCCCCAAAGAGTGCCGCGGGCAGTGGAGGTGATTCAAGAGGGTGGTGAGGTAGCTGAGAAGCCAAGTGAAGGTTCTGAATCAGACTTGACTGTAGAAAATGATGGGGAAATTCGCATCCCAAAGGCTCTTCTGCTGAGAAATCATCATGGCTCTGATGCAGCCCACAGTCTCGTATGGGGAAGCTATGGAGTAGCTGAGACACCCAAGCCAGCAGCTCAGCAGGATGCAGCGCAAGTCAGTGCAGGGTCTGCAGGGAAATGAAGTGTGAGGCAGAGGGGATGGTGCCAAGAAGGATGTGCCACCATTCCTGACCTCTGGCACGGCACTGGCCTGGCGCTCACGGTGCCCCTGGGAATTCACCCTCACCTCAGTTCACTGGGAAGGGCAGGAGGGCAGGAGTTTCAAACGGCCAATGTGAAGAGTGCAATTAGGGGCAATGAGGCGTGAGGCTGCTTGCGCAAATCCAATGGGTTTCAGATGTGAACTGAAGTCTCCAGCGAAAGGGAAAACAAGGCTGTTTCTTACAGGCACATCACTCTGCACCTAATTGGTTTGCCCCAAATGGCATGTTCAACCTATCATCGGATACTCACCACACTCCACTGAAAGCTCCCCAGTCACACATGGATCAACAAACAATGGTCTTTGTAACCAAGAGGCAAATTAGGAGCAGGTGAACACTTCCTGCTAATTATGATGAGACCAAATCGTTATGTAAACAATCCTCTGATCACTTGCCCTCTAAATCCTTATTAATTCCTGGCAGATAGCAATGACCGTGGCTCTGCCTGCACTGGAGAGGGCTCAGAAGCTACCCCTTTCCAGGGACATTCTCGCAGCCAGGCAAAACCCCTGCTTGCGGCCTGCACGAAAACCTGCTGGGAGGCTGGGCTGGAACTCCTTGGGCCTGGGTCTGCCCTGTGCCCCTGGCTCTGCCAGCCGGATCTGCGCGGGCAGGGCCTGGGTCTGCCTTGTGCCCCTGGCTCCGCCAGCCAGGTCTACGCGGGAAGGGCCTGGGACTGCCCTGTGCCCCTGGCTCCGCCAGCCAGGTCTGCACGGGAATGGCCTGGGTCTTGCCCTGTGCCCCTGGCTCCACCAGCCAGGTCTGCGTGGGAAGGGCCTGGGTCTTGCCCTGTGCCCCTGGCTCCGCCAGCCAGGTCTGCGCGGGCAGGGCCTGGGTCTGCCCTGTGCCCCTGGCTCCACCAGCCAGGTCTGCACGGGAATGGCCTGGGTCTTGCCCTGTGCCCCTGGCTCCGCCAGCCAGGTCTGCGCGGGCAGGGCCTGGGTCTGCCCTGTGCCCCTGGCTCCACCAGCCAGGTCTGCACGGGAATGGCCTGGGTCTTGCCCTGTGCCCCTGGCTCCGCCAGCCAGGTCTGCGCGGGCAGGGCCTGGGTCTGCCCTGTGCCCCTGGCTCTGCCAGCCAGGTCTGCGCGGGCAAGGCCTGGGTCTGCCTTGTGCCCCTGGCTCCGCCAGCCAGGTCTACGCAGGAAGGGCCTGGGACTGCCCTGTGCCCCTGGCTCCGCCAGCCAGGTCTGCACGGGAAGGGCCTGGGTCTTGCCCTGTGCCCCTGGCTCCGCCAGCCGGGTCTGCGCGGGAAGGGCCTGGGTCTGCCCTGTGCCCCTGGCTCCACCAGCCGGGTCTGCGCGGGCAGGGCCTGGGTCTGCCCTGTGCCCCTGGCTCCGCCAGCCGGGTCTGCGCGGGAAGGGCCTGGGTCTTGCCCTGTGCCCCTGGCTCCACCAGCCAGGTCTGCGTAGGAAGGGCCTGGGTCTGCCCTGTGCCCCTGGCTCCGCCAGCCGGGTCTGCGCAGGCAGGGCCTGGGTCTGCCCTGTGCCCCTGGCTCCGCCAGCCGGGTCTGCGCGGGAAGGGCCTGGGTCTGCCCTGTGCCCCTGGCTCCGCCAGCCGGGTCTGCGCGGGCAGGGCCTGGGTCTGCCCTGTGCCCCTGGCTCCGCCAGCCGGGTCTGCGCGGGAAGGGCCTGGGTCTGCCCTGTGCCCCTGGCTCCCCCAGCCGGGTCTGCGCGGGCAGGGCCTGGGTCTGCCCTGTGCCCCTGGCTCCGCCAGCCTGGTCTGCACGGGAAGGGCCTGGGTCTTGCCCTGTGCCCCTGGCTCCACCAGCCAGGTCTGCGTGGGAAGGGCCTGGGTCTGCCCTGTGCCCCTGGCTCCCCCAGCCGGGTCTGCACGGGAAGGGCCTGGGACTGCCCTGTGCCCCTGGCTCCGCCAGCCTGGTCTGCACGGGAAGGGCCTGGGTCTTGCCCTGTGCCCCTGGCTCCACCAGCCAGGTCTGCGTGGGAAGGGCCTGGGTCTGCCCTGTGCCCCTGGCTCCACCAGCCAGGTCTGCGCGGGAAGGGCCTGGGTCTTGCCCTGTGCCCCTGGCTCCGCCAGCCAGGTCTGCGTGGGAAGGGCCTGGGTCTGCCCTGTGCCCCTGGCTCCACCAGCCGGGTCTGCGCGGGCAGGGCCTGGGTCTGCCCTGTGCCCCTGGCTCCGCCAGCCGGGTCTGCGCGGGCAGGGCCTGGGTCTGCCCTGTGCCCCTGGCTCCGCCAGCCGGGTCTGCGCAGGCAGGGCCTGGGTCTGCCCTGTGCCCCTGGCTCCGCCAGCCGGGTCTGCGCGGGAAGGGCCTGGGTCTTGCCCTGTGCCCCTGGCTCCGCCAGCCAGGTCTGCGCGGGAAGGGCCTGGGTCTGCCCTGTGCCCCTGGCTCCGCCAGCCGGGTCTGCGCAGGCAGGGCCTGGGTCTGCCCTGTGCCCCTGGCTCCGCCAGCCGGGTCTGCGCGGGAAGGGCCTGGGTCTTGCCCTGTGCCCCTGGCTCCACCAGCCAGGTCTGCGTGGGAAGGGCCGGGGTCTGCCCTGTGCCCCTGGCTCCGCCAGCCAGGTCTGCGCGGGAAGGGCCTGGGTCTTGCCCTGTGCCCCTGGCTCCGCCAGCCGGGTCTGCGCGGGCAGGGCCTGGGTCTGCCCTGTGCCCCTGGCTCCGCCAGCCAGGTATGCGCGGGCAGGGCCTGGGTCTGCCCTGTGCCCCTGGCTCCGCCAGCCGGGTCTGCGCGGGAAGGGCCTGGGTCTGCCCTGTGCCCCTGGCTCCGCCAGCCGGGTCTGCGCGGGAAGGGCCTGGGTCTGCCCTGTGCCCCTGGCTCCCCCAGCCGGGTCTGCGCGGGCAGGGCCTGGGTCTGCCCTGTGCCCCTGGCTCCGCCAGCCGGGTCTGCGCGGGCAGGGCCTGGGTCTGCCCTGTGCCCCTGGCTCCGCCAGCCGGGCCTGCGCGGGAAGGGCCTGGGTCTGCCCTGTGCCCCTGGCTCCGCCAGCCAGGCCTGCGCGGGAAGGGCCTGGGTCTGCCCTGTGCCCCTGGCTCCGCCAGCCGGGTCTGCGCGGGAAGGGCCTGGGTCTGCCCTGTGCCCCTGGCTCCGCCAGCCGGGTCTGCGCGGGAAGGGCCTGGGTCTGCCCTGTGCCCCTGGCTCCGCCAGCCGGGTCTGCGCGGGCAGGGCCTGGGTCTTGCCCTGTGCCCCTGGCTCCGCCAGCCGGGTCTGCGCGGGCAGGGCCTGGGTTTGCCCTGTGCCCCTGGCTCCACCAGCCGGGTCTGCGCGGGAAGGGCCTGGGTCTGCCCTGTGCCCCTGGCTCCGCCAGCCGGGTCTGCGCGGGAAGGGCCTGGGTCTGCCCTGTGCCCCTGGCTCCGCCAGCCGGGTCTGCGCGGGCAGGGCCTGGGTCTTGCCCTGTGCCCCTGGCTCCGCCAGCCGGGTCTGCGCGGGCAGGGCCTGGGTTTGCCCTGTGCCCCTGGCTCCACCAGCCGGGTCTCTGTGCGAGGGGGTTTTACATTCTATGTTTATAACTGTTTTTGGTTTGTGCTCCCCTTGCGATGGGGTTGTGGGGTCTAGTTTTACAGCCACCTAACACTTCAATGCTCTCCGACCGCGTCAGCACATCGCGTAGCAATGAGCAGATCCAGATCTACCCCTCAGGCAGCAGAGAGCAAATGCAAAGCACTTCTCCCTTCTCCTGGGGCCCCGCAGCTACTTCTAGGTGTGCAAGAGGGGCCCCTAACTCTCTGGAAAATGGCCATGCACTAGCAGCCTGCACCCTAAGCCCACCCTGCCCTCTAGACATGGAGCAGGTGTTGTGTTCCTCTGTGCCAACTCCTGGAGTGTGTGTAAGGGCGCAGGGCTGCTCAGGCCTCATGCACCGCTGGGCCGGGGTGGACAGGTCAGCCAGTGCCTGCTCAGGCAGCTCTGCCTCTCAAGTTTGTTGGAGTTCAATGGACCCTGGTGTGCATGGGCATCATGAACACGGAGCTTCCGAATGCCCGTGCTTAGATCCCTCTCAAAGTCCGCGAAGGAGACTGAGGCATTGCAGTGCATGGGGCAGGCAAGCTAAGCAGCTGCTCCTTGAGGAGGAGAGCCAAGAGTGTGCCAACAGGGTCCGGTGCCAGGCTGGGGACGGGGCAGCAGGAGCCCCAAACTCTTCAGGGTAGGGACTAGAGCCCTGCAGTGGCACTGGGATCCTACAGGTCCCGCAGGACCCACTGCCAGAATAGCGGGAGTGAGTAACATGTACTTTGTTGCCGGCAGGATTGGGTGGGAAAACAATGCAAGTTTGGCTACAGCTGCTGTTTAAATTGACCTAATTATCAGTCACTTAACTTGAACCTCATTTTAAAATGTATTTATATCAAAAACCTAGTGGCCGTGAACAGTTTTCCTGTTAAACGTTTTCCATAAAGCAATAATAATCCTGACATGGAAATAACTTGAATGGTAGGTTTCAAAGTTCTAAAAATGGTGCTGAAGTGGTTTTAAAAAATCTCATTTTAAAAAACAGCTTATCTTCTATAATCATTAAAAACTGGCACCTGTTAAGGCAAAATTGTGCTGCTTGCCAGGGGCTAGGATTCACAATGTGATGGAGAGACTGCTGAGACTCATCAAGCCTTTGGATCGCTACCCCTTCCTGCTTCTCCATGTGGGCACCAATGATACTGCCAAGAATGACCTTGAGCGGATCACTGCAGACTACGTGGCTCTAGGAAGAACGATGAACAAGTTTGAGGTGCAAGTGGTGTTCTCGTCCATCCTCCCTGTGCAGGGAAAAGGTCCAAGTAGAGACCGTTGAATTGTGGAAGTCAACGAATGGCTACGCAGGTGGTGTCAGAGAGAAGGCTTTGGATTCTTTGACCATGGGATGGTGTTCCAAGAAGGAGGAGTGCTAGGTAGAGACGGGCTCCACTTAACGAAGAGAGGGAAGAGCATCTTCGCAAGCAGGCTGGCTAACCTAGTGAGGAGGGCTTTAAACTAGCTTTACCGGGTGAAGGAGGCCAAAGCCCTGAGGTAAGCGTGGAAATGGGATGCCAGGAGGAAGCACAAGCAGAAGAGTGCAAGAGGGGAGGTCTCCTGCCTCATACTGAGAAAACAGGAGATCAGCGAGTTATCTTAAGTGCCTATACACAAATGCAAGAAGCCTGGGAAACAAGCAGGGAGAACTGGAAGTCCTGGCACAGTCAAGGAACTATGATGTGATTGGAATAACAGAGACCTGGTGGGATAACTCACATGACTGGAGTACTGTCATGGATGGATATAAACTGTTCAGGAAGGACAGGCAGGACGGGAAAGGTGGGGGAGTTGCGCTGTATGTAAGAGAGCAGTATGACTGCTCAGAGCTCCAGTATGAAACTGCAGAAAAATCTGAGAGTCTCTGGATTAAGTTTAGAAGTGTGAGTAACAAGGGTGATGTCGTGGTGGGAGTCTGCTATAGGCAAGGGGGATGAGGTGGATGAGGTTTTCTTCCAGCAACTAACAGAATTTACTAGATCACAGGCCCTGGTTCTTATGGGGGACTTTAATCACCCTGATATCTACTGGGAGAACAATACAGCAGTGCACAGACAATCCAGGAAGTTTTTGGAGAGTGTTGGGGACAATTTCCTGGTGCAAGTGCTGGAGGAACCAACTAGGGGCAGAGCTCTTCTTGACCTGCTGCTCACAAACAGGGAAGAATTAGTAGGGAAGCAAAAGTGGATGGGAACCTGGGAGGCAGTGACCATGAGATGGTCGAGTTCAGGATCTTGACACAAGGAAGAAAGGAGAGCAGCAGAATACAGGACCCTGGACTTCAGAAAAGCAGACTTCGACTCCCTCAGGGAACTGATGGGCAGGATCCCCTGGGAAGCTAATATGAGGGGGAAAGGAGTCCAGGAGAGCTGGCTGTATTTTAAAGAAGCCTTATTGAGGATGCAGGAATAAACCATCCCGAAGTGCAGAAAGAATAGTAAATATGGTGGGTGACCAGCTTGGCTTAACAGTGAAATCTTTGCTGATCTTTAACACAAAAAAGAAGCTTACAAGAAGCGGAAAATTGGACAAATGACCAGGGAGGAGAATAAAAATATTGCTCAGGCATGCAGGAGTGAAAGGCCAAATCACACTTGGAGTTGCAGCTAGCAAGAGATGTTAAGAGTAACAAGAAGGGTTTCTTCAGGTATGTTAGCAACAAGAAGGTCACAGAAAGTGTGGGCCCCTTGCTGAATGAGGGAAGCAACGTAGTGACAGATGATGCGGAAAAAGCTGAAGTACTCAATACTTTTTTTTGCCTTTCTCTCATGAACAAGGTCAGCTCCCAGACTGCTGCACTGGGCAGCACAGCATGGGGAAGAGGTGACCAGCCCTCTGTGGAGAAAGAAGTGGTTCAGGACTATTTAGAAAAGCTGGATGAGCACAAGTCCATGGGGCCGGCTCTACAGGCCAGTCAGCCTCACCTCAGTCCCTGGAAAAACCATGGAGCAGGTCCTCAAGGAATCAGGGTTCAAGCACTCCCCGGTACTTTGAAAAGTTGGCGCCTGTGCCTCAAAGGCAGCCTGAGCCTTTCCCCTTGCCTCTCGCCGCAAGTCCCTCTGCCCTTGGTGCTGGACCTGCTGGTGGGCCCTGTCCAGAACTTCAGCCATCAGTTCATCATGGAAACACTCCCTCTTGCAACGGTCTTTGGAGATACGTTGGTCCAGGCTTCTGCTGCACTGTGGGTGAGCTGTGGAGGTGCTGCAGCCAGTAGGGGGCGAGGGGCCTGGCGGAGGACCAGACACCGAGGGTTTTCTGCTCACATGCAGGAGCACAGGAAGATTCCATGTGGAATTTCAAGGATATAAAATGTTACTTTTCCAAACTGAACTTCAGTATATTGTGAGAGGGATGCTACAGACCACAGACGCTCCCTGAACACAGCCTGGTTAATCACAGCAAAAGATGTCCAGAGACAACGGTAAGTTAAAAATCACAGCTGCTTTTTTGGTTTGGTTTGTTTACTAAAAACTGTAAAATTACCAGGATTTGAATGTGGTGCTATCAGTGGCTATGCTAAAAAAGCTTTTTCTATCATTTCAGGCCTTCCCCATTTTGGAGCACGGAACAGTTATCGTGGTGTCCGAGTGCAAAGGGAGATTTTATTGTGGTCTGCTGGTGAGACTTCTACAGTGTATGCAGCCGAAGTAGTCAAATGTATCGTGACTGAAGAGCACATCTGTGCATGGTGTGGGCCGGTCAGGTGAGGTGCCCTCAGAAACTCTGCTCTTCCTGAAATGTGGCTACCTCTCTGGAGTTCCCGCATCTGGGAACGTATGCAGCTATCTGTACCCCTCTTTGGGTCAGAATTTGTGAGGCGATTAACAGGAGGATGTGTCAGCTTCCACATGGCTTAGCCTGGTATGGCTGCATGTGAACCCACAGAGCTCCGTGGCCTCCTCCTATGGGACTCCTTGAGCTGAAGTGGCCTGGATTTGTAAATGGAACCATTTCTACCCCTTCCCCTACAGCTCCCTGCTGCCCGGCAGCCCGGGAAAGCACTGAGTGGTTACAGGACGGAGTACTTGCAGGCCTGGCAAGGCAAGGAGATTATTTCTGCACCTCCTCAAACCACAATTCACTTCCGAGGTGTTTTTACTGTTTGCACGTGGAGCTCCGCATGATGGGAAGGCTGGGGAGCCATGGTGCTGGCATACAGTTCTCCATTAGTGGCTACGTGCTGCTAGCCGGGGTTCTACTAACCTCTGTGTGAAATCCCTCCCATGGCTGTGCTAATACACATTCAAATGGAGCTCGGGAGGCTTCCGTCGCTTCCGTGTCTGCGGGCTGTTCCTCGGGGGGCGGCCAACAGCTCCTCCAAGTATAGCTCCAGGACGGGCTGCTGCTCCTGCCCCAAAGCCTCCTCTGGGGCCGGTGTCAGCTTTGGTGGCCTCATTGCTGCCTGCCACTGGCCTCCCTCAGCCCCTGGCTGGGTCCTGAGGCCAGCGTGGCACCATCCCAGCTGACCAGGTATCGCGCGCTGCTGCTGGCTCCATGCTCGGCGCAGTGCCCAGCACCCGGTTAAATGCCTCATAAAATGATGTCGGCGAGTTGCCCAAGGTGCCGTTCTGGTCCCTGGTTTCCCTCTACTCAGTCCTGAGCTGTGTAGTCTGCTCCCTGCCCTGGTCACCGGCCAGTAAATTTGCCAGCTTCTTCGCTGTTTGCTGCCATGCGGGGTCATTTCTGGTACATCTCCTAAATCCACAGCAGAGATTTCCCAAATCTGGCCATGCTCCTGTGACCATGAGGCAGCGCACTCTGCAAAAGGGCTTCTGGTCAATGCCCACTGCAACCCAGAGTGCTCCCTGCTGGTGCCTGCAGTTCGGGGGTCAGACACAACAAACCGGTTAAACACTGACTCACCGAGTTGCTGCACGGCACCAAAGGGGGTTGTTTCCCTGGAGTAGACTGTAGGGTCTTGGGCTAGAGAGGACAAAGGAGTTTGGCCCATGGGATTGTGGTATACTGTTGGTGGACTCCCAGGACCCGAATCGGGGGCGGGGGTCTGCGTCTACAGTGCAAAGCAATAGGGCTCAAACCCTGGGTCCCAGCTTGACTCAGTCTCCAACCCTCTAGGGCCCTAGGTCCAAGCCCAAGTCTGAGAGATTTGTATCTAGACAGAAGGGGCATTTGGGCTCATGCCTGACATTGCAGCCTAGGCAAGGACCTGCCATGGTGTGGAGCAGACGCAGCTCTTCCCCAGGAAGAACTCGTCCTGGTTTGTACCTGATGCTCCAGAGATGCACTGAGACGAATGGCTGGGACTTTCCAAACAGCCCAGCCATGTTCCCCGCCATGCCCTGGGCAGATGTCGCAAAACCGCAAGGATAATACCACTTACCTTTGCACTAATGAGACACAACATCTGTTTGAAAACTGAGTGGTGTTTCCTGAGAACACGGTCCCAGGTGTGATCACTGACTGCCCATCCCCAGCAGCTTACACTCCAGTAAGAACAAAGCTGTCAGGACTGAATCCAGTGTTGGACTGGGAACTCTGCATGGCAAGGGCACAGAAGAGAGAGCTCTGTAATGCCCCAGGAACCCTCCCCATCACAGAGGCAGCTGATGCTGCTGAGAACAGAAAGAAATGGACCTACCACCTTCCCCTCAATGCACGGCTTGCTCTCATGATTTCCATGCACACAGGCTGTCTGGGGAGCCATGGGCACCAGCATGCAGGGAAACAGCTTGGAAGGGCCAGTGGAGGGGTTGGAAATGTTTAGACACTTTGCAAAAGGAGCCACATGAGTCAGAGATGCAGATGGAAGTGATTAGAACTGCAGAACCTCACCCTCCAACATGATTACAATCCGCCAGAATGGGCTTAGCTTTCCGACCAGCTGGGCAAGCCAGCGCTAGTCTCTCGTACAGAACTTTTACGATCAATCGCAGACAATATTACATTATAAATTCCATGTTTTAATTGTCATTGTGAAGACAATGCTATTGGACGGCAGAGCAATTATTTGCTTCAATTTTAGGCCTTGTGAGAGTTAGCCACTTATTTTTAAAATGCCGCTAATTTCATGGCATGGCGTGATTTGAAGAAAGCTGGTCAGTGACGGCGCATTAATGCTGTCATGTGCTATAGAGGCTACTCACCAGCAGGAGTCAGTATGGAAATGTCCTAATCTGAATCCCAGAGCAACAGGAGGAAATGCTGCACCCCACCACCATGCAGCTCCAGGGGCAGAGCAGCTTTACTGGGGGACGTCAGAATAAAATTGAAAGAGGAGCAGAGGGAGCGAGGAATCCTGGGCCGGGTTTTCGCTCATGGCCTGTCCTCAGCTTCGGTGACAGATGGTGTAATGGGCAGGTGGAGTCATGAGAGCTCATAGCAGTGAGCACGTGGCTGTGAGTGGCTGAGAAACGCTGTTTGGAGAAGTCTGAGCTACAGCCATTGAGTCTCCTGATTTCTGAGGCCATGTTGCTGGTTCACGGGTGTCAACAGACCCAGGAGGAGCAACCCCTGCTCCCTAGGGACCTGGTTAGCAGGGCTGAGGCCAAGGTCTCCCAATGCATCTGGCTGGCTGCACCTTCCATGCTTCCTCTAGCGCAGAAGACGAGCTTGCAGAGTTCACAAGTCAAGAGACATCCATTGCTGGTGCACTGGTATTGCTCCTCCCTGCCCTGGAGCCAGCTACTAACAGGGCTCATGCATCCGCCACAGAGTGCCTAGATCCTACAAGATGGCAACCCAGACTCCACGCCGGTATCCAGATGTCTCTTCTTCCAGACTGACTCCCAGCTTCTCATTGTGAGGGGACAGGTCCCCCCAGCAGCACACCTCCCTGCCCTGCTCTGAGCCGGGGTTCCCACGGTGCAGTGTCCCTGCACTGCACTTCCTCCTATCTGTCCAGTTCAAGGGCTGTGTCTCCTGGGTCCATCTGGCAGCAGCTCTGCTGAGAGAGGGCAGAGTAAGAATGGCCCCAGTGCTTCAGGCCACAGCAAGAGCTGCTGAGAGACTCTGCATGGCACAAATCCAACCTCAGAGCACCAGGAGATCTCTGGGCATCACCAGTGTCCAAGCACATGTGGTACAGTCACCATCTTCTCAGTCACCTTCACCAGACAGGGACACTGGGCAGCCCTGGGATGGGATTGGGGGACTGGGGGCACATTCACAGTGACCCATAGTGGGAGGGGTTGGGATGGGGGCTGGATGCACACAGGCAGTGTCCCATAGGGGGAGGGGTTGGGATTGGGGGATGGGTGCACACAGGCAGTATCCCATGGGGGTGGGGGTTGGAATTGGGCTGGGGGGCTGGGGCACATTGGCAGAGTCCCATGAGGAATGGGTTGGGGATTGGGGGCTGGGGGCACATTCACAGTGTCCCATAGGGGGAGGGGTTGGGATTGGGGGATGGGTGCACACAGGCAGTGTCCCATAGGGATGGGGGTTGGAATTGGGCTGGGGGGATGGGGCACATTGGCAGTGTCCCGTAGGGGTGGGGATTGGGGGGCTGGGTGCACACTGGCAGTGTCCCATAGGGGTGGGGATTGGGGGGCTGGGTGCACACTGGCAGTGTCCCATAGGGGTGGGGATTGGGGACTGGGTGTACACGGGCAGTGTCCCATAGGGGTGGGGATTGGGGGGCTGGGTGCACACTGGCAGTGTCCCATAGGGGTGGGGATTGGGGACTGGGTGTACACGGGCAGTGTCCCATAGGGGTGGGGATTGGGGGGCTGGGTGCACATTAGCAGTGTCCCATAGGGGCAGGGGTTGGGATTTGGTGGCTAGCTGTGCCAGGCTATCCCTGGATCTGGATTTCAAACAGTGCATGAAGGAAACTGACTGCATCCTCATCAGAAATTGCTCTATAGTAAAATCTCACCAGGTCTTCAGCAGCGCAGAAGCACCAGCAAATTTATACCATAGATTGGTCATGTCTCAGCTCTCACTGCATCTTCCAGCTCCTCACAAGCCAGGTGACTATCAACGCAATGTCCAGTATCCTTCCGGGGATCCTGTTGAAGCTGTGAAATACATGCAGCCATCAAAGATCCCATTGGTAACCTGGGTACCCCCTTGGACGACACGGAGACTGCCTGCAGAGACGTATGTAACGCTGCATCACATGCAACCGCTTAAATAATCGGCTTCAGAAGGTCATGCAAGTAACCGGAGCTTTCGGTAGAGGCTTTTGACTTACTGCAGAAGAGGCATGCACATGCAAGCAGGGAGACATCTAAGAACATAAAGGGCTGAAAGGCATTTTCCAGGCTATGGCAAAACGTGACTGTGGGAATGACACCAACTCCCGGTCAACAAAGCAGAGAAAGGCCTAAACCACAATCTGTTCTGCCTACAGAGCCATAATGTGCCTGGCTGTCAGCCATAAACAGCCTTCTAACATCCCCAGAATGAGCCCAGGTGGCTTTCCCTGTCATCGAGAGCTGAGGTCCCGGACAGTTGGAAAACACATTATGAAAGTGCGCTGAACCTCACACCTGCTGATGACTGTTCAAACTGTACAGCAGCAGATCCACGAACAGACACGAAATCTCTGTCACTTGAGGCAGTACGAAAAGCCATCCAAAAGTTATGGAATGGACACGCTGCTGGACCTGGTGGTATCGCACCCACACTGCTCAATGGGTCATTGGAACCAGAGCGAACTGGCCTGCCTCCACTGTTTTTAAAAGTGTGGGTATCAGGCACAGTACTAGCAGAACGGAAAGACGGCATCAGTACAAGAATAAAGGATCTCACGACAAGTGTGGCAACTACAGGCCAATCTCATTGCTATCCATCCCTGGAAAGGTCTTCATTCACATTCTACTTAGCAGGATGCGGCTGTTCCTTAACAGACACCATCATCCACAGCAATCAGGTTTCACCACTGGGCAGGCAATGATGGACCCTGTCCTTACCGTATAGCTCCTAGCTGATCTGCACTGAGAATTCAAGCACCCACTTCACATGGCATACGTCACCATCAAAGTCACTTTTGATTCAGTTGTCAGGTCAGCACTTCAGTTCGCACTGAAAGGAGTTGGTGTCCCAGATGTTCTGGTGTGTGACCTGCACACTGGTACCAGTGTGAGAGTGTGTGTAGGTTCATGGCTTACACCACATTTCTACACAACCTCAGGTGTGTGGCTGGGATATATTCTCGCCCCAGCACTATTCTGTCAGGCTACTGACTGGATGTTAGGACTTGCCAATCCACATGTTGGAGTCCAGATTCGTTAAGAAGTGTTCGCCAACCCAGACGATGGCGCTGCCCTGCTTGCGGGGAAGCCAGAGAATTTCAGCCCTGCCCTTTGAGGTTTCCAAGAAGCTGCCCGCACTATCGTGTTGAGTGTCTTATGGCAGAAGACCAAGGTCCAGAACTTTGGAGCTGGGGCCACCTGAACCCCCGGTGCAGCTGGGGTTGAGCACCATGGAGAGCATTGGTGAGTTCCTCTACCTAGGCTTCAACCGGTATTCAAACAGTGTGCAAGCCGACAAATAGGTCTTGTCACCTCCTCCATAGATTCATAGAGTCTAAGGCCAGAAGGGAACATCGTGACCATCTGTTCCTGAGCTCCTGTGTAACATAGGCCAGAGAACTGCCCCACAATCATTCCTGGAGCAGAGCTTTTAGAAAAACACCCATCTTGATTTTAAAATTGCCAGTGATGGAGAATCCACCATGACCCTTGGTAAGTTGTTCCAATGGTTAAAATGCACGTCTTATTTCCAGTCTGAATTTGTCTAGCTCCAACTTCCAGCCATTGGATCCTGTTAGACTTTTATCTGCTAGACTGAAGAGTTCATTCCTAGATATTTGTTCCCCATGAAGGTACTTATAGAGTATAATCAAGTCACCTCTTAAGCTTCTCTTTGTTAAGCTAAATCAGGGGTGGGCAAACCACAGCTCAGGAGCCACATCCGGACCACCAGCCGTTTTAATCTAGCCCTTGAGTTCCTGCCGGGAAGCAGGGTCTGGGGCTTGCCCCACTCCACATGGCTCCCGGAAGCAGTGGCATGTTCCCCCCTCCAGCTCCTATGTCTAGGGGCAGCCAGGGGGTTCCACATGCTGCCCCCGCAACTCCCAGGAGCTACAGCCAATGGGAGCTGCAGGGGCAGCACCTGCAAACAGGGCAGTGCACAGAGACACCTAGCCACACCTCTAGATAGGAGCTGGATGGGGGACATGCCACTGTTTCTGGGAGCTTCTTGAGGTAAGCACCATCTGAAGCCTGCCGCCCGGTCTCCTCCCGCGCACCAACCCCCTGTCCCAGCCCTGATCCCCCTCCTGCCCTCTGAACCCCTTATCCCCAGACCCACCCCAGAGCTTGTACCCCCAGCCGGAGCTCTCCTGCCCTCC
Organism: Mauremys mutica; assembly: GCF_020497125.1. Taxonomy (NCBI): domain Eukaryota; kingdom Metazoa; phylum Chordata; order Testudines; family Geoemydidae; genus Mauremys; species Mauremys mutica. The sequence continues at coordinate 2,930,580 of NC_059090.1, read as the reverse complement.
CACACCCCAACCCCCAATTTTGTGAGCATTCATGGCCCGCCATTCAATTTCCATACCCAGATGTGGCCCTCGGGCCAAAAAGTTTGCCCACCCCTGAGCTAAATAGATTGAGCTCCTTGAGTCTGTCATTATCAGGCAGGTTCTCTAATCCATTCTCATGGCTTTTCTCTGTATTCGCTCCAAGTTATCAACATCCTTCTTGAATTGTGGACACCAGAACTGGACATCGTATTCCAGCAGCACCTGCACCAGTGCCAAGTACAGAGGTAAAAGTCCGTGAAGTCTGTGTCTCTCCTATGAATGTAAAAATATCTCTGCGCTGAGACAAAGTTCAGTATCTATCAGATTTGTGTACTGCCTGTACTGCTATATGGGTCAGAAACCTGGACCCTCTTACAGGCAGACTAGGAGCAGCTAGAGGCATTCCATGTGTGCTCTCAATGCCAAATCCTGAGCAGAAAGTGGTTCAACTTTGTGCAAAATGACATAATCTCACAGAGATCCGGCCTACTTCCAATTGCTCACTACGCTGAAAGGCATCATTGCATGCTCCTGGGCCATGGTGCCAGGAGGGACAAAAACGCCCCAGCACACTGTACGCTCAGACTCTCCCTCAACATTTGAAGGGGGGCACACCCTGGCCCTACCTGGGATCGGCTGTGTGACTGCCCCAGAGAGTCACGGCTTTGCAAAACTGAGACAGAACTGGGCACTTCACTCTGAGAAGCCTGGTATTACGCCATCAGACTAGGTCACTCTGACTGGGGCAATGGTCTGCAATAGGCTCTGGGTTTCCTGAGGATGATTTGCACATTGCCAGTGTCCCATGGGGGGGGCTGGGTGCACATGGCCAGTGTCCCACGGAGGGGGTAGGGTAGGGGCTGGGTGCACATGGCCAGTGTCCCATGGGGAAGGGGGGTGGGGGGCTGGGTGCACATGGCCAGTGTCCCTGAGGGGGGGGGGCTGGGTGCACATGGCCAGTGTCCCTGAGGGGGGGGCTGGGTGCTCATGGCCAGTGTCCCATGGGGGAGGGGGTGGGGGCTGGGTGCTCATGGCCAGTGTCCCATGGGGGAGGGGTGAGAGTGGGGGCTGTGTGCACATGGCCAGTGTCCCATGGGGGAGGGGTGGGAGTGGGGACTGGGTGCACATGGCCAGTGTCCCATGGGGGAGGGGGGGCTGGGTGCACAAGGACAGTGTCCCATGGGGGAGGGGGTGGCTGGGTGCACATGGCCAGTGTCCCATGGGGGAGGGGTGGGAGTGGGGGCTGGGTGCACATGGCCAGTGTCCCATGGGGGTGGGGGGGCTGGGTGCACATGGCCAGTGTCCCATGGGGGAGGGGGGGCTGGGTGCACATGGCCAGTGTCCCATGGGGGAGGGGTGGGAGTGGGGGCTGGGTGCACATGGCTAGTGTCCCTGAGGGGGGGCTGGGTGCACATGGCCAGTGTCCCATGGGGGTGGGGGGGCTGGGTGCACATGGCCAGTGTCCCATGGGGGAGGGGGGGCTGGGTGCACATGGCCAGTGTCCCATGGGGGAGGGGTGGGAGTGGGGGCTGGGTGCACATGGCTAGTGTCCCTGAGGGGGGGCTGGGTGCACATGGCCAGTGTCCCATGGGGGTGGGGGGGCTGGGTGCACATGGCCAGTGTCCCATGGGGGAGGGGTGGGAGTGGGGGCTGCTGTCAGAGGCAGGTGACAGGCAGATTTGCACAGAGGGGGTAAGGGTGGAGGGGACGCGGTGAGCAGTGGGGATGGTGGCCGGACCCAGGCTAGGGAGTGGAGCCGGCCTGGGCTGGGCTGAGGGAAGGGCTCCTCTCAGCGTGCCGAGCGGCTCCGGGCTGGGAGCCGGCTCCCAGGGTGTGTTTCCGACAGGAGGAGGGGCCGGGGCGGTGTGCGCAGACGCTTGTGGTCATGGCACAGCCAGGGTGCTGGGGGCAGGGGCCCGGCACCCTGAGAACAGGACTGCGTGGAGCCCCCTTGTGGAGGGTGTCAGAGCCAGCTGAGCCCGCAGCGGGTGGGACCAAGCAAGAGCCAGCACAGCTAGCTCAGACATGCCCCCTCTGACCGGGTGTCTGGGCTGGGGAGATGGCTGCGATGGCACCAGGTGCACTGTGCTCTCACTGCTGGGAGCAGCCACAGCAAACCCCAGCCCAGCTCTGCGTTGTTCGGATCACTGGGCCGGGGCCTCTCTGTCTGTCGACTAGCGGGGATTCAAACAGCCCCAAACCCAGCTCCTCACGCTCCCAAACCGCTTGATGGAGCAAGCCCAGCACCGCCTCCTCCCGCACTCTGCTCTCGGCATGCGTCCCACGCAGCTCTTCAACCGCCCGTCCATCTGTGAGGCTCCCACCCCCCTCATCCACAGCCCCCATCCTCACCACGCTCCACCCAGCCGCCAGATGCCCCCTGCTGTCAGTCACCCATTGGGTGTGTGGATGGAACTGGGATGCCCCAGAGAATGCCAGATGCAACCTCAGTCCAGCAGACTGGCAGGCCTTGCCGGGGGCAGGAGGCAGTGGGGAGAACACACAGTATATTAATGGGGCTGGGGCCTGCCCTGAGCTGCCCGCAGCCCCCAGGCTTTGTATGCGGGACTCAGCAGAGCGGGTGTGCGCCATTCCTCCCCTGGCTGGCTGGGGCAGGGCCTGGCAGCTCAGTGTGGGAGCACAGGCGCGTTCCAGGAGAGAGGTCCCAGGTGTGGGTGAGGAGAAGCTCCTGGCTCCCCTGGCTCAGCGAGGCCAGGCGACCTGGGGCTGCCGTGCTCTCCGCTCCGAAACAAGCAGCTGAAGTGAGAAGAACGTGCTGTGGTGGGAGCGCGGTGCTCACTGCAATGGAATGTGCTGTGCCGTGGCCAGCCCCGGGGGAGCGAGAGAACGAGCAGGCGAAAAAATAAACGTTGTCTCCTCTAACACTACAGGGCCCGGTTTGGAAATAAAACATGATGTCAGCCATTGTTCTCGCTGCAGGCCTGCCAGGGCCCTGGCCCTTTCGCAAGCCTCGCTGCCCCGGCTCACCTCCCTGGCCTGGGAGAGACTGCATGTGCAAGAGACATGCACTGGGGACCTGCTCCAGTAACAGATGCCTTTGTGACCCTGCCATGGCCAAGAGCCCTGCAGTTCTGCACAACCAGCGCCCCCCTCCTGTCACACCGGGCAGCTGGAACCCAGCCACAGGCACCGCACCATGGAGTCCCGTCACACTTGTACTGACCCTCAGGGGGCTCCTCTGCAGATCCCTTCAGCCCGTCATCTGCACGGTCCCTGACACCGCTTCAGCTGCAGAATCTCCCCTTCTCGCAACAGCTCACTGCTCCACCCAGCCCTCCCTCACCTCGTCTATGGGCTTGTCCATCCACTCATCACTGAGCCATCCACAGCCCTCTCTGCTCAGCCCCCTGCATCCCCATTCCCCCAGAACAGCAAGGCAGGACCCTCGTGCTCTGCATCTGCTTACTAGGAAGATGTATAGAGGGGAAAGCCCAGGAGCAGGACTCCCTTTCCAGCCAGCCCAGGAGAGGACACCATCACTGCCAAGCAGAGGTTGGAGGCATGGTGGAGAATCCCAGAATGCAGTGATCTTGGAAAGTTCTATCTTGTGACAATATTAGGGCTGTCAGCCATTGGTGGAGCTGTGTGTATGAGACAGGGCTGGTGTCTATGGGTGGAGCTGTGTGTGTTGGTCAGGGTTGACGCCTGTTGGAGGAACAGGGGTCTGTCACCTGTTGGTGGGGCTGGATGGGGCTGGTGACTACGGGTGGAGCTGTGTGTGTTGGTTGGGGTTGGTGCCTGTTGGTGGAATGGGGGTCTGGCACCTGTTGGTGGGGCTGGATGGGGCTGGTGACTACGGGTGGAGCTGTGTGTGTTGGTCGGGGTTGGTGCCTGTTGGTGGAATGGGGGTCTGGCACCTGTTGGTGGGGCTGGTGACTACGGGTGGAGCTGTGTGTGTTGGTCGGGGTTGGTGCCTGTTGGTGGAATGGGGGTCTGGCACCTGTTGGTGGGGCTGGTGTCTGTGGGTGGAGCTGTGTGTGTTGGTCGGGGTTGGCGCCTGTTGGAGGAATGGGGATCTGGCACCTGTTGGTGGGGCTGGATGGGGCTGGTGACTATGGGTGGAGCTGTGTGTGTTGGTCGGGGTTGGTGCCTGTTGGTGGAATGGGGGTCTGGCACCTGTTGGTGGGGCTGGTGTCTGTGGGTGGAGCTGTGTGTGTTGGTCGGGGTTGGCGCCTGTTGGAGGAATGGGGGTCTGGCACCTGTTGGTGGGGCTGGATGGGGCTGGTGTCTATGGGTGGAGCTGTGTGTGTTGGTTGGGGTTGACGCCTGTTGGTGGAACGGGGGTCTGGCACCTGTTGGGGGGCTCGATGGGGCTGGTGACTGTGGGTGGAGCTGGATGGGTTGTGCACACAGACTGTCTCCCACCCTAGGAGAGGGTCCCTTTCAGTCAGGGCCGCAGCTTGTGGAGGGGACAGTGATGCAGTCTGTGCTCTGTCTCCAGCAGGCCTGGCTGGGTGCTGCTCTAGGGTGCTGGCTAGGGTCTCACTGACACCAAGGGAGCAGAATTCATGGAGGAGGAACGAGCCGGCCGCATTATCCACACAAGCCTGTCCGCAGGCTCTGCCCGGAGTCATGCACAGACAGAAGCTGGCTGGGGGCTCAGGAATTCACCAGCTGGCAACAGCAAAGGAAGTAGCCGTGGAACTAGGACTCAGATGAACCCACACCTGGGGCTGTGGACTGCCACTGTTCAGCACTCGCCTAGCGCCCCAGCCTAGCTGTGAGCTCGCCGGAGGTCGCTTCGCTGCAGTCTAGCACCAAGCCAGATAATTTACTGATGCCGCCGCTCTCAGAACATGAGTTAAGTGGGTCCTGGGAGAGCTGTAGTCTCATGGTTGTGATTTAATTCCAAGCTAGCCGTGCAAAGACCAGAGCCTTCCCGGAGTGGCCAGCCCATGGGCTTGAGGGAGCCGGCAGGGGGCAACAAGCCAGCTCAGCAGGTGTTGGCCTGTGCGAGGGAAATGAGCTTGGTGTGGCATCATGCAGATCCCAGCTGCGCCGAAGGATTTTCTCCAGTGCAAGAGGGCGGGAAGGAAGTGCTGTGCGCAAGACCCTGCTCCAGCCAGGCCAGAGGCATTCCGGATTTCACAGGTCGTTATTCACGGGACTGACTTCCCGTGGCACAGGACCCCCCTCCTCCCACTAAGCGCCTGCTGCCCAGTGTCGCCTTTCCAGAAGGGAAAGTGCAGCAGTGTTACCAGCCCATCGATGGACCCCTGCCAGCCCTGGGGACCTTGCTGACTGTCAGCACCTGTACAACAGGCCAACCGCCCTGAGCCCTGGCTCTGCCGAGGCTGGTGTGTCTGCAAGCAGCTGCAGCGGCGTTCTTCCCAGTGCTGAGTGTGAGGAGCTGGCTCCGTGGGATGCAGCCAGACAAGCTCAAATGGGGGGAAGAAGCCTCCTGATAATGGCTGCCCTCAGGATTAGGGTCTTTCCCCCACTTCCAGCATCTAACCCACTAAGCCAGCCCTAGTGACAGCCCCAGAGGTCAGAGGCAAGCATGACAAAGCATCTCTGAGCTCTGGCATGACCAGACCTGGTACCTTCTGCTCCCACACAGAGTCAATGAGAAGACCCGTCGGACCCCAGTAACTCAGCAGTGAGGTTCCAGCCAGAGTCTCCTGCACACTAGCAAGAAGCCTTTGCTCCCTCCCTCCCCCTGGGCTGGCAGGGCTGATGCAGAGGAGTGATGCAGAGACCTTTGCCCAGAAATGGCTGAGATGGCTGGATAGACAGGAGCAGCAGTGAAGGAAGCAAACTCAGCAGTGTGACAGAGTGTGAACTGCAAATGCTGCTTGGGACCATTTCAGTGCTCAACTGCTCAGCTTAGTGGCCTCCCACATTTTAAAATCAGCAGGAGTAAATAACTTGCACCCAAGGCTCCTAAAAGAGCTGGCAGAGGAGCTCTTTAGCCTGCTGGTGTCAATTATTAATAAGTCTTGGAAAGCCAGAGAAGTTCCAGGAGACTGGAATAACGTGCCAAAGGCAAGCAGGTTGCCTCAGGACACTACAGACTAGTTAGCCTCTCCTTGCTCCCAGGCAAAGTAACAGCAACGCCGAGATGGCATTCCAATTAGTAAAGAATGAAAGGATTGGAATGGCAGTCAACATGGCTTTGTGGAGCACAGGTGTTGTGACCAACCTGATTTCATTCTTTGAGGAGATTACAGGTTATAAGGGAAACTGCACAGGTGTAAAAACTATAGACTTTTATGTGGCGTTCTGACATTCCAAATAAAAAATGAGCACGCTACAATATCAGCAGAGCAGACGCTACATGGAATAAGAACTGGTGAAAAAAGTAATCCCCAGTGGGGCACCATCATTGACTGGGGCTATTTTCCGTGGGGCTCTGCAGGCACGTGGCCCGATGGTAATCAGCATTTTCCTTGTTCATCGGGAAGTAAACATCAAATCTCTGCTGATCACATTTGCCGCTGACACAAAGATTGGCACAGTGAGGCTGGGGCAGCCAGACAGAGCGAGCAGGATCAGCTGGTAAGCTGGGCACATTGAAACAAAACACATTTTACAGCCAAACACAAGCTCCCCCACCTAGGAAGAAGGACTGCAGGCCGTCCCTGCAGCCTGGAGGGCTGGGGCTTGGGAAGCAGGGACTCTGAAAAGGAGTTAGGGGTCACTGGGGAGAAGCTGCTCAACCGGAGCTCCCAGATGTGCTGGCAAAAAGGGTTCGTGTGATCCTTGGCTTTACAGTGAGGTGGGAGGTGACCGCCCTGGGGAGACTGAGAAAGTCCTCGCCAGCGAGGCACCTACATGCCTTTGAGGATCTGGACCTAAGTGATTTTTACAGATTCATGGGTTCCAAGGGACCATTGTGACCATCTAGTCTGATTCTCTGTACGACACAGGCCTATGAGCCAAATGTGAGTGACACAAGCCAGGACTTTCAGCTGGAAGGGAAGGGGACAGGTTTTCTTCCCACTTTTGAATGGCTCCAGAACACTTTGGGCTGTGAGTGGTACACTGCTGAGGGGATAGTGCTGCTACTCGGTGCCGACTGGGGAGCTGTGCTGGCGGGAGTCCTGGGAACAGGCGTCCAGAACACTCTTGCCGGTTACCGACGCTCCGAAGAACCCAGTTATCATCCTGCTCCATTCCCAGACTCTCGGCTGTTACGCCTAATGCAGCACCCATTGAGCTGGCACCTATGGGGTTGTGAAATACACGTCTGCATTGTATCTCGAAGAACCAGTTACAGTAAGTAACCATTTCTTCTTCTTGGAGTAAATGCAGACGTGCATTCCACTTGGGTGGCTGACAGGCAGTATCCACAGGAGGAGGGGGCTCAGAGTCTGTTTAAACAAGGACTGTAGGATTACCTTCCCAGCATTTGCATCTGCTCTGCATGCTGCAGTAATGGCATAATGGTTTGTAAACATATGTATCAACAACCACATTGCAGCCCTGCAAATATCTAATATTGAGACGTCACTTAAAAATGTCACTGATGCAGCTTGCGCTCTCATAGAATGAGCTTGCAACCACTGAGCTGGGTAGCCGAAGCAGTTTCACATGCAGTCTTGATACTGGATGTCATCCACTTAGAGATCCTCTGTGAAGAGACCACTTGCCACTTCATATGATCTGCATACAACACAAACAGGCGAAGTGAAGCAAGAAACGGTTTCATGTAAACACAACCCCAGTGTATGCAGGGGACTCCCTGTATCCCCATGGATGGGAGCTGAGGCCCAGACCGACTGAATGACTGGCCAAGGTGTCAAGGCTGATTCCCCACTCTGGCACGTCGAGTGCAGAAGGTGGGGGCCCACAAGGATTCTAAAAATTAATACTGGCCACTCCAGGCTGGTATTACACTCCCAAGGTTACAGCTTTTCTCTGACCTTGGATGGATAGATGCTGCCATCACCCAAGTGCAGAACCCCTTTAAGAGCCCAGGAAGGCTCACTTGGGAATTCCTTCCTGGGGGGTACCCTCAAGCCTTTCACACACACCCCCAGGGAAGAGCTGAGAAAGGGAGGGGGAAGGAAATCAGCTGTTGCCACCAGCTAATTTAAACAACATGTGCACAAACCTCTTAGGACACAAACATTCAATTCTGTTCTTTAAAAAGGTAAATTTTATTAATAAAAAAAGAAAGAAAATACATCTGGAAACTCAGACTAGGCTTTAAAAAAAGCATCTACACGGCTTAAGCATCAAGAATAGTTTTCTTGAGGTGCAGCTTAAAGGTTACAAGCAAACCAAAAGCACCTGGGGTTAGCACAGAGGAATCCATAAGACATAAAGAAATAAAAGAGATAAACCTAATCGCGTCTCCCTAGACATTTCTTGATCTACTTACATGTCTGGGGTTTCGAATAAGTAGTTTCTAGGGATGATACTGATGAGTTTTCATACCTGGCCCAAGCTCCTCACAGCATAACTCTGCCCTGTCTGCCTCTTCCCCAGAGAACAACCACAGACAGACAAAAGGGGAGGCTTTTTTCAATTTTAAAAAGTTCTGGCCTTCCCACTGGCTCTTTTGGCCAGGTGCCCCTCACTTCCTTTTACCTAGGCCTAGCAGCGAGACTTTTTAACCCTTTACAAGTAGAGCAATTAGAGAACAGCTACTGAGAGGGATTTTATAGTTACTGGCTGTCCATAAAAGGGAGCTACCCCCCACCCCCTTCATTTATCACACAAGGTCACACTGGGAGGCTGTGACTGAGCAGGGAATTGAACCCACATCCCAAGTCCTAGGCTAGAGCCCTAACCTCTGGCCAACCTTCCTCTCACTAAGTGGTGAGCTCCCTCCAGATCCTATGGAAAGTTGAGCCCGTGCTGTCTGCTCCGGGGAAGCTATGTTACGAACCACGTACAAAGTGGGTCACAGATGTCCACAGCATTGGTGCAACTGACCAGAGGCTGTGACTGGCATGTGGGGAGTGGATCGAGATACCTCTTGACTACTGATATCTGACTTCTCCTGTAGAAACGGGGCTGTGATTGCCAGGGGGCAGTGAAAATCCCACAGCAGATGTGTCACACACCCACATGCCGATGGACAGTGCTGGGCAAGGCTGCAACAAAGCCCTCAGCTCAGTACCTGGCCAGACCAGTACCTCACCACATTTAGGCTGCTAGGAAAGAGACTGAAATCCAGGACTTCTATGGTGGCATTCTAAGAAATGCTTCCAGTTCTACACGCAGGGCCAGGTAGACAGGCAGAGCTTCAGAGTCTCAATGCGTGGATGAGATGGTGGTGTAGAAAGGAGGGGTTTCGATTTATTAGGAACTGGGGAAACTTTTGGGATAGGGGGACCCTATACAGGAAGGATGGGCAGTTTTTAAGTTAAGAGATGGGGGAAAATCAGTTGCTGCAGAGGAGTACGTGAATCGAACAGAGACTTCTCTTAGAAGAGAGTCTATTGATAGAGATTCTCTAGGTTATAGTCAGGAGCAGAGGATGGAAGAGGATATTGTAAGGGCCAGATCAGATGAGAAACATTCACATTAAAAAGAATCTGACACATCAGAAAAGGGTAGATAAATAAACAGTAACAAGTTTTTAAAATGCTTGTACACAAATGCTAGAAGTCTAAATAATAAGCTGGGTGAACTAGAGTGCCTCATGTTAAAGAAGGATATTGACATAATTGGCATCACAGAAACCTGGTGGACTGAGGACAATCAATGGGACACAATCATTCCAGGGTACAAAATATATCACAAGGACAGAACAGGTCGTGCGGGGGGGGAGGGAGGAAGTGGCACTATATGTGAAAGAAAATGTAGAATCAAATGAAGTAAAAATCTTAAATGAAGCCACATGTTCCATAGAATCTCTATGGATAGTAATTTCATGCTCTAATAAGAATATAATAGTAGGGATCTATTATTGGCCACCTGACCAGGACAGTGATACTGATGATGAAATGCTAAGGGAGATTAGAGAGGCTATCAAAATAAATAACTCAATAATAGTGGGGGATTTCAATTATCCCCATATTGACTGGGAACATGTCACCTCAGGATGAAAAGCAGAGACAAAATTTCTCGATACTTTAAATGACTGCTTCTTGGAGCAGCTGGTACAGGAACCCACAAGGGGAGAGGCAACTCTAGATTTAGTCTTGAGTGGAGCGCAGGATCTGGTCCAAGAGGTAACTATAACAGGACCGCTTGGAAATAGTGACCATAATATAATAACTTTTAACATTCCTGTGGTGGGAAGAACATCTCAACAGCCCAACACTGTGGCATTTAATTTCAGAAAGGGGAACTATGCAAAAATGAGGGGGTTAGTTAAACAGAAATTAAAAGGTACGTGACTAAAGTGAAATCCCTGCAAGCTGCATGGGCGCTTTTCAAAGACACCATAATAGAGGCCCACTTAAATGTATACCCCAAATTAAGAAACAGAGTAAAAGAATTAAAAAAGAGCTACTGTGGCTTAACAACCATGTAAAAGAAGCAATGAGAGATAAAAAGGCATCTTTTAAAAAGTGGAAGTCAAATCCTAGTGAGGTAAATAGAATGGAGCATAAACACTGCCAAATTAAGTGTAAAAAATGTAATAAGAAAAGCCAAAGAGGAGTTTGAAGAACGGCTAGCCAAAAACTCCAAAGGTAATAACAAAATGTTTTTTAAGTACATCAGAAGCAGGCAGCCTGCTAAACAACCAGTGGGGCCCCTTGATGATCGAGATACAAAAGGAGCACTTAAAGATGATAAAGTCATTGTGGAGAAGCTAAATAAATTCTTTGCTTTAGTCTTCACGGCTGAGGATGTTAGGGAGATTCCCAAACCTGAGCCATCCTTTGTAGATGTAGGTGACAAATCTGAGGAATTGTCACAGATTGAGGTGTCACTAGAGGAGGTTTTGGAATTAATTGATAAACTCAACATTAACAAGTCACCAGGACCAGATGGCATTCACCCAAGAGTTCTGAAAGAACTCAAATGTGAAATTGCAGAACTATTAACTATGGTTTGTAACCTGTCCCTTAAATCGACTTCTGTACCCAATGACTGGAAGTTAGCTAATGTAACACCACTATTTAAAAAGGGCTCTAGAGGTGATTCCAGCAATTACAGTCTAATTACGGTAAGTCTAATTTCAGTCCCAGGCAAATTAATTGAAACAATAGTAAAGAATAAAATTGTCAGACACATAGAAGAACATAAATTGTTGAGCAAAAGTCAACATGGTTTCTGTAAAGGGAAATCATGTCTTACTAATCTATTAGAGTTCTTTGAAGGGGTCAACAAACGTGGACAAGAGGGATCCAGCGGACATAGCGTACTTAGATTTCTAGAAAGCCTTTGACAAGGTCCCTCACCAAAGGCTCTTACGTAAATTAAGTTGTCATGGGATAAGAGGGAAGATTCTTTCTTGGATTGAGAACTGGTTAAAGGACAGGGAACAAAGGGTAGGAATAAATGGTAAATTATCAGAGTGGAGAGGGGTAACTAGTGGTGTTCCCCAAGGGTCAGTCCTAGGACCAATCCTATTCAACTTGTTCATAAATGATCTGGAGAAAGGGGTAAACAGTGAGGTGGCAAAGTTTGCAGATGATACTAAACTGCTCAAGATAGTTAAGACCAAAGCAGACTGTGAAGAGCTTCAAAAAGATCTCACAAAACTAAGTGATTGGGCAACAAAATGGCAAATGAAATTTAATGTGGATAAATGTAAAGTAATGCACACTGGAAAAAATAACCCCAACTATACATGCAATATGATGGGGGCTAATTTAGCTACAATGAGTCAGGAAAGAGATTTTGGAATCATTGTGGATAGTTCTCTGAAGACGTCCATGCAGTGTGCAGCGGCAGTCAAAAAAGCAATCAGGATGTTAGGACTCATTAAAAAAGGGATAGAGAACAAGATGGAGAATATCTTTATTGCCCTTATATAAATCCATGGTACGCCCACATCTTGAATACTGCGTACAGATGTGGTCTCCTCATCTCAAAAAAGATATACTAGCATTAGAAAAGGTTCAGAAAAGGGCAACTAAAATGATTAGGGGTTTGGAGAGGGTCCCATATGAGGAGAGATTAAAGAGGCTAGGACTCTTCAGCTTAGAAAAGAGGAGACTAAGGGGGGATATGATAGAGGTATATAAGATCATGAGTGATGTGGAGAAAGTGAATAAGGAAAAGTTATTTACTTGTTCCCATAAGAATTAGGGACCACCAAATGAAATTAATGGGCAGCAGGTTTAAAACAAATAAAAGGAAGTTCTTCTTCACACAGCGCACAGTCAACTTGTGGAACTCCTTGCCTGAGGAGGTTGTGAAGGCTAGGACTATAACAGGGTTTAAAAGAGAATGGGATAAATTCATGGAGGTTAAGTCCATTAATGGCTATTAGCCAGGATGGGTAAGAATGGTGTCCCTAGCCTCTGTTTGTCAGAGGGTGGAGATGGATGGCAGGAGAGAGATCACTTGATCATTACCTGTTAGGTTCACTCCCTCTGGGGCACCTGGCATTGGCCACTGTCGGTAGACAGGATACTGGGCTGGATGGACCTTTTGTCTGACCCACTACGGCCGTTCTTATGTTCTTATGTTTTTATGACCACAGGATTCAGGAACGGGGCTGTTTGCTGAGCACAGTGCTTCTCTGCCAAGATCCGCCAGGCTTGGATGTTCAGCACACAGCCCCTTCAGAGCTCAGGAGTTCAGTTGTTATGAACCACTGACTATTGTGATTATATTAATACAGCACATTCATTAAATGGGCATGACACTTCTCAGCCCAGTGAGTGACAAGCACCCTGCCCCAGAGATCTTGCAGCCACAGGCCAGATTATCGCTTGTTCTGCCTGGGTGTCTAGAGAGGGGAGCTGTCCCTTCCCAGCACTGGATGGCAGGTTGTGCTGGGGAATGCAGAATGGGAAGGGACGGGGCAGCTGGCACAACTAGCCACACACAGGGGGCACATATGGGTAGGGCAGCACATGGTCCCACTCCTCAGTGCACCAGCAGAGCTGTGCAGGATGGGGCGTGTTAGCTGCACACCTCCCAGTGTGCGTCACGTCCCCCTGACCAGCATGATCCCCAAAGCACCCCAGGAGACATCACTCTCCCCGAAGGCCTAACTCCTCCAGCCAGAGCCCAGGAGTGAGGCTCCCCTGAGGGGCAATGACAGTCCCACACAAAGCCTATTTCATGCTCATGCAGATATTGTTTCAAGGCTGCACAGAGGCAGGGCAGGGGGACCTGCTACCCAGGGAAGGTGAGTGAAGCCCTTGGCCTGCTGACATGGCAGTAGATGCGAACAGTGGCTTGGATCCTGGCACACTGGGCTGGGGACACTGTGGAGGACACTGGGACAGGACACTGGGGACACTGGGCAGGGTTCGCCATGCCCAGGGCATAGATGCTGGAATAGGGGTGTGGGGGATGGAGGGTATGTGCTGCCCCACCCCCTGGCATGAAGTGGTTTCCGTCATATCCAGGGTTTCCAGTTTGGGTCAATGGCTCTCAGCACCCCCCACTATACACATTGCTCCAGCACCCCTGGCCTGGGATGTCACTGACTGGCTGGGAAATTCCAAACCAGCCCAGTAAATGGTAGAGGGGCAGGGACGGGGGGAATATCTTCTATTGGACCAACTCCTGTGGGTGAGAGGCCAACTTTCGAGCTCACACCGAGCCCTTCTTCAGGTCTCTCTCACCAACAGAAGTGGGTCCAATAAAAAGTATCCCCCCTCCCCTGTTTCTGATACCCTGGCACTGACACGGCTACACCAGCACTGCATACACCACTAAACGTTGTTATTTGACAACCCCACGCAGTGTCCTGAGCCCAGAGCTGAAGAGATGAGACCAAACGTGTCATGCTGACCTTAGCGCAGGCCAGATCAGGACAGAAATAAACGGGGGAGGGCGGTTATTTATTGCTCTTTGGATCAGCTCTCTGGTCTTGCAGTGCTAGAGTCCCAGGGCCAAATCCATCCCGAGTCTAGCTCCAGTGAGTCACTGCCCCAGGGATGAGTCACGCTAACATCCACCCTTTCCTCTGTCTCCAACGCTGGAAGTCCTGCCTTTCCTGATGCTCTGCCAGATCCTTTCACCTGCCTCCCCTCACCTTTCACTTCAGGCTCAAGCGGCTTGCCCCTCATTGGGCTGGCTCACATTTCCCCTGCTGGGCGCCCCTCCGCCAGCTCCTGCCCCGCTGCCCCATCCGCCCTTCCTCTGCTCTCAGTTTTCATCTGTGCCACCCCATCAAACTAGGAACAGTCTCTTTATCGTATTCCCAGACTCCATCTAGCTTGTTTCCTCCTCAAAGCCTGGTACAGGATCGTGACCCTCCAAGATCATGAGTCAGACCCCAAAAACCAGGACATCATTTTAAAGGATGATCTCCTCTGGTTTGGGCTATTAGATTTCTCTTCTCCCCCACCCACCCTGCACATGGGCAACCATTACCATGCTGCCAGCTCTCCCAGAGTTACAGGCCGGGGCTCTCGGGTGAGGACACAACCAAGATCAAATCACACAGATGCAAGGTGCATAAAAAATGATGATTTTTAATGGATATTTGTTATTTAAATTGGATGTTTTTAATTTAAATTCAATATGAATTTATTTTTCAAAAATAAACCTCTTTACAATTAAATTTGAAATCCTGAGGCCTAAACTTACTGTCATCATATGCCCAGGTCATGAGCAGATTCCATCCATGTCAGTTCTGAGCTGCCCCATCAGAGCCTGTTGGGAGGTTGTGAGGAAGTGGGACTGGTTTTAATGTTCCCTCTGAATACTGGCGGGGGAAGGGCTCAGGTCTCGCCGACCCTCTGTCACCTGGCAACTAATGGCCAGGCCTTTCCCCCTGCAAGGGGATGCTAAAGGTGTGGGAGAACAAAGAGATCAGGTGACCTCCTGGCCCGGGGAAGAGACACAGCCCAGAGAGGAGGGGCTGGAGGGGGGTTGGGAGTTTGGAAGCTGGCTGGAAGATGGAGGGGAGCCCCAAGGTGGCTCGGGCCTCCCAGCGGGGCAGTGGCCTCCCTGGGGCCCCAGATGGACCTAACTAAGGAGGGTCTTGTTGTGTGTACTGGCAAGACCTGTTGTGGACTGTGTTCCTGTCATCTAAATAAACCGCTGTCTTACTGGCTGGCTGAGAGTCGCGTCTGACTGCAAGGTGGGGGTGCAGGACCCTCTGGCTTCCCCAGGACCCCACCTGGGTGGACTCACTGTGGGAAGCACATGGAGGGGAACATGCTGAATGCTACGTGTGAGCTTCCTGCCCTGCAGACAGTCTGCTCCAAGGGAGAGGAGGCTCCCCAAAGTCCTGACTGGCTTTGTGGGGAGCAATTCCAGAGCATCGCCCGGGGACTCCGTGAAAACTGGTGCTAGCGGTGGGATCTACTGCACCCCATGGACAGCACTTCTTGCAGTAAGTGACTGGGGAGCAGTAAAACGAAGGGGGATTGATGGGGACCAGGCATGCTGAAGATTCAGAAAGAGATGGTTTCAGGGGGCGATTAACCCCTGGGAGTGTGTGACTAGAGAGAAGGACTTTGCAGTAACAGGGTCCCTCGGGGGATTGCAGCGAGTGGTCCCAGGGGCAGAGAAGTCTGCCACTCGACCCTGGCAGAGAGGTGGTGACCTCAAGGACTGGCACGCTAGGGTCTCCCTGGAAACCATGGGGAGCGGTGAGCACCCAGGCCTGCGAGTGGCCAGCAGGAAGATGTATGCCAAGCGGCTTAAGGATGACCTGGTGGAGCTGTGTAAGCAGAGGGGGCTGCGCAGAGGGAGGCTCACCAAAGACCAGCTGATGGCCCAGCTGGAGGAGGGAGATCGCTGGAATGAACTGATCCCTGTCTCTGCGGGAAGCAGCCTGGCAGGTGCAGCACAGGCACCAGTGTCTGTCCCAGCTGGGAGGGGTCAGCTGGCGGCTGAGGGCTTCCTGAGACCCCTTCTTCCTATGCCTAGGGGAAGAGCGGGAAGGAGTCCAGCAACTACCGAGGGCACCGTGACCCCCCGACCAGCAGGGGATCCTCCCGGCGAAGCTCACCCCACAGCAGAGGATTGTCCCGGCGACGCTCGGCATCCATGGAGCAGAAGCAGCTGGAATGGGAGAGAGAGCTAAAACTGAGAGAGCTGGAGGATCATGAGAGACAGAGAGAACGTGAGGAGAGACAGAGGCAGCATGAACTGGAGGAGAAAGAGAAACAGCGTCAGCATGAGCTGGAACTGGCGAGGCTGAGGGGCAGCGGGACCCCGGCTGTGGTGAGTGAGGGGGAGCCCAGGACTGCGCGGAGCTTTGATAAGTGCATCCTGGCCCAGCGTAAGGAGGGGGAGGACATGGATGACTTCCTGGGTGCCTTTGAGACGGCCTGCGAGCTGCACCAGGTAGATCCTGCGGACAGGCTCCGGGTTCTCACCCCCTTACTGGACCCTAAAGCCGTAGCATTGTACCGCCAACTGGAAGGGGCGGAGAAAGGGGACTACGAACTATTCAAGCAGGCCCTGCTGCGCGAGTTTGGGCTGACTCCTGAGATGTACTGGGAAAGGTTCCGGAGTCAGGATAAAACCCCTGAGGTCTCATATCTGCAACTAGCCGTCCGCATGGAGGGATACGCCAGCAAGTGGGCAGATGGGGCCCAGACGAAGGGGAACCTGGTTAAACTGCTGGTACTGGAGCAACTGTATGAGCGGTGCCCATCCGACCTGAGGCTGTGGTTGAGGGACCAAAAGCCAGAGAACCCGCAACATGCAGGGCAGCTGGCCGATGAGTTTGTGAAGAGCCGGTCAGGGGTGGCAGGGAGGAGTCCCAAAGGAACAGGCCCACCATGATGCAGAAAGAGAGTGATCCTGGGACCTCCCATAAGGAAAACGTGGAGAATCCCCTCCCAAGGGGAACATCCAGCGTCAGGGCCAACCGACCAGCTCGAGGGGACCAATGGGACATGGGCTGCTATTACTGTAGCCAAAGAGGCCACATACAGATCCAGTGCCCCAGGCTCAGGTACAGACCGAGCAAACTGGACCCACAGAGGGTTAACTGGGTAGCAGCCCAGCTGGACGAGGGGCAGGCTTCCCAGGAAATGGGGGCTGGCAGCTTATCAACTGCTCAGGAGGGAGGAGGGCCCCAAGCCAACTCCTCTGCAGAGCTGGAGGCTCCGGACATCAGGTTTTCCATTTACAGGGTGGGCACAGGGCTGTCCCTGCAGAGCAAGTGCCTTGTTCCCCTGGAGGTGGATGGGAGGAAAGTCTATGGATACTGGAACACGGGTGCTGAGGTGACGCTGGCCTGGCCCGAGGTGGTAGCTCCAGACCAGGTGATGCCCAACACCTATCTGACCCTGACGGGGGTGGGCGGGACCCCATTCAAGGTGCCCGTGGCAAGAGTACACTTGAAATGGGGGGGACAAGGAGGGCCCCAAGAAAGTGGGGTTGCACCCCAATTTACCCACTGAGGTGTTAATGGGGGGGGCATGGAGAACTGGCCAAGCAACTCCCAGGGTGCCCTGGTCGTGACCCGTAGTCCAAGCCTGCACGGGACACTGTGCCCTGACCTTGGGAAGGGTACCTTGCTCGAGGAGCAGGACCCTTCCCTGGTGGGGAGGGAACGCCCAGAGACACAGCTCAAGGAGGCTGCAGCTTCAGACCCAGCTGGTGAGAGAGATCAGGTCTCCATTCCTGCCCCAGCTGCTGAGTTGCAGAAAGATCCATCCTTGCGGAAGATAGGGGACCTGGCCGACCTCAGTGCGGTACAGACCATGGGGGGAGGTTGCCGGAAAAGGTTCCTGTGGGAGAAGGGGTTCCTGTACCGAGAATGGGCTCCCCCAGGGGAAATGGAGTCAGGGGGGATCAGGAGGCAGCTGGTGGTACCCAGGAAGTATCGCCACCAGCTGCTGTGCCGGGCCCATGACATCCCCCTCGCAGGGCACCAGGGAACTGGCATACACAGCAGAGGCTGCTACGGAACTTTTACTGGCCTGGAGTCTTTACTTATGTCCGGCAGTACTGCCGATCCTGTGACCCCTGCCAGAGGGTGAAGAAGGCCTGGGACAAGGGGAAAATGGCTGTAGGACCCTTGCCCAGCACAGAGGAGCCTTTCCAGAGGGGGGCCAGGGTCAAAAGGGGGGCTCTGAACCAAGAGAGCCTGAATCACAGTCCCCCAGACTGGAATGCTGGGAGAAGACCCCAGCCCAGCTTGAATCCCAGGGGTATTGGCGTGGGGAAAGGACACGGGCCGCATGAGCCTTCCCACCTGCAGACTATGGGTGCCATGGAGCACCCCCAACCAAAAGCGGGGCGTGAAACTGGAAGGGCCTGGTGCAACTCTTCCCCCAGGAAGTGGGGGGATGCTGGGGCATCCATGGGAATGTAGGTAGGTTCGAACTTCCCCAGGTCACTGGCCAAAGTGACCCCGCTCAGTTCGGTCTCGAAGGGGGGAGAGATGTGACGAAGTGGGACTGGTTTTAATGTTCCCTCTGAATACTGGGGGGGGGGGGGCTCAGCTCTGGCCGACCCTCTGTAGCCTAGCAACTAATGGCCAGGCCCTTCCCCCTGCAAGGGGATGCTAAAGGTTTGGAAGAACAAAGAGATCAGGTGACCTCCTGGCCTGGGAAAGAGACACAGCCCAGAGAGGAGGGGCTGGAGGGGGGTTGGGAGTTTGGAAGCTGGCTGGAAGATGGAGGGGAGCTCCGAGGTGGCTCAGGCCTCCCAGCGGGGCAGTGGCCTCCCTGGGGCCCCAGATGGACCTAACTAAGGGGGGTCTTGTTGTGTGTACTGGCAAGACCTGTCGTGGACTGTGTTCCTGTCATCTAAATAAACCTCTGTCTTACTGGCTGGCTGAGAGCCACGTCTGACTGCAAGGTGGGGGTGCAGGTCCCTTTGGCTTCCCCAGGACCCGACTGGGTGGACTTGCTGTGGGAAGCGCACGGAGGGGCACATGCTGAATGCTATGTGTGAGCTTCCTGCCCTGCAGACAGTCTGCTCCAAGGGAGAAGAGGCTCCCCAAAGTTCTGACTGGCTTTGTTGGTTAGCAGTTCCAGAGCATCGCCCGGGGACTCCGTGACAGAGGTTGCCTGGATGGCTTTACCTACTGTGTTACACCAGGGTCTCCTTGGACGGCCACAGCCTCTGGCTCGTAGAATCATAGAATCATAGAATATTAGAGTGGGAAGAGACCTCAGGAGGTCATCTAGTCCAACTCCCTGCTCAAAGCAGGACCAACACCAACTAAATCATCCCAGCCAGGGCTTTGACAAGCCGGGCCTTAAAAACCTCTAAGGATGGAGATTCCACCACCTCCCTAGGTAACCCATTCCAGTGCTTCATCCTCCTCCTAGTGAAACAGTGTTTCCTAATATCCAACCTAGACCTCCCACACTGTAACTTGGAACCATTGCTCCTTGTTCTGTCATCTGCCACCACTGAGAACAGCCGAGCTCCGTCCTCTTTGGAACCCCCATTCAGGTAGCTGAAGGCTGCTATCAAATCCCCCCTCACTCTTCTCTCCTGCAGACTAAATAAGCCCAGTTCCCTCAGCTTCTCCTCATTAGTCATGTGCCCCAGCCCCCTAATCATTTTTGTTGCCCTCCGCTGGACTTTCTCCAATTTGTCCACATCTTTTCTCTAGTGGGGGGACCAAAACTGGATGCAATACTCCAGATGTGGCCTCACCAGTGCCAAATACAGGGGAATAATCACTTCCCTCGATCTGCTAGCAATGCTCCTACTAATGCAGCCCAATATGTCATTGGCCTTCTTGGCAACAAGGGCACACTGCTGACTCATATCCAGCTTCTCATCCACTCTAACCCCTAGGTCCTTTTCTGAAGAACTGCGGTTTAGCCAGCTGGTCCCCAGCCTGTAGTGGTGCATGGGATTCTTTCTTCCTAAATGCAGGACTCTGCACTTATCCTTGTTGAACTTCATCAGATTTCTTTTGGCCCAATCCTCTAATTTGTCCAGGTCACTCTGGACCCTATCCCTACCCTCCAGCGTATCTACCTCTCCCTGCAGCTTAGTGTCATCTGTGAGCTTGCTGAGGATGCACCAAAGAGTCCTGTGGCACCTTATAGACTAACAGATGTATTGGAGCATGAGCTTTCGTGGGTGAATACCCACTTCGTCGGATGCATGCGAAGTGGATATTCACCCACGAAAGCTCATACTCCAATACATCTGTTAGTCTATAAGGTGCCACAGGACTCTTTGCTGATTTTACAGATCCAGAATAACACGGCTACCCCTCTGATACTTGCTGAGGATGCAATCCATCCCATCCTCCAGATCATTAATAAAGATGTTGAACAAAACCGGCCCCAGGACCCACCCCTGGGGCACTCCGCTTGATACCAGCTGCCAACTAGACATCGAGCCGTTGATCACTACACATTGAGCCCAACAATCTAGCCAGCTTTCTACCCACCTTATAGTACATTCATCCAGCCCATACTTCTTTAACTTGCTGGCAAGATTACAGTGGGAGACCATATCAAAAGCTTTGCTAAAGTCAAGATATATCACATCATATATATCCACTGCTTTCCCCATAGCCACAGAGCCAGTTATCTCATTATAGAAGTCAGTCAGGTTGGTCAGGCATGACTTGTCCTTGGTGAATCCATGGTGACTGTTCCTGATCACCTTCCTCTCCTCCAAGTGCTTCAGAATGGATTCCTTGAGGACCTGCTCCGTGATTTTGCCAGGGACTGAAGTGAGGCTGACCCATCTGTAGTTCCCTGGGTTCTCTTTCTTCCCTTTTTTAAATATGGGCACTACATTTGCCTTTTTCCAATCATCTGTGACAGCTCCCGATCGCCACAAATTTTCAAAGATAATGGCCAATGGCTCTGCAATCACATCAGCCAACTCATTCAGCACCCTTGGATGCATTAGATCTGGACCCATGGACTTGTGCATGTCCAGCTTTTCTAAATAGTCCTTAACATGTTCTTTCACCACTGAGGGCTGCTCACCTCTTCCC
Source organism: Mauremys mutica (assembly GCF_020497125.1). NCBI lineage: Eukaryota > Metazoa > Chordata > Testudines > Geoemydidae > Mauremys > Mauremys mutica. The sequence continues at coordinate 2,909,615 of NC_059090.1, read as the reverse complement.
CATGCTGTGCTGCCCAGTGCAGCAGTCTGGGAGCTGACCTCGTCTGTGAAGACTGAGGCAAAAAAAAGCATTGAGTACTTCAGCTTTTTCCACATCCTCTGTCACTAGGTTGCCACTCTCATTCAGGTGCCCATGACCACTTTCTTGTTGCTAACATACCTGAAGAAACCCTTGTTGTTACTCTTAACATCTCTTGCTAGCTGCAACTCCAAGTGTGATTTGGCCTTCCTGATTTCACTCCTGCATGCCTGAGCAATATTTTTATACTCCTCCCTGGTCATTTGTCCAATCTTCCACTTCTTGTAAGCTTCTTTTTTGTGTTTAAGATCAGCAAGGATTCACTGTTAAGCCAAGCTGGTCACCTACCATATTTACTATTCTTTCTGCACTTCGGGATATTTGGTCCTGCGCCCTCAATAAGACTTCTTTAAAATACAGCCAGCTCTCCTGGACTCCTTTCCCCCTCATATTAGCTTCCCAGGGGATCCTGCCCATCAGTTCCCTAATGGAGTCATAGTCTGCTTTTCTGAAGTCCAGGGTCCGTATTCTGCTGCTCTCCTTTCTTCCTCTTGTCAGGATCCTGAACTCAACCATCTCATGGTCACTGCTGCCCAGGTTGCCACCCACTTCTACTTCCCCTGCCAATTCTTCCCTGTTTGCGAGCAGCAGGTCAAGAGGAGCACGGCCCCTAGTTGGTTCCTCCAGCACTTGTACCAGGAAGTTGTCCCCAACACTCTCCAAAAACTTCCTGGATCTTCTGTGCATTGCTGTATTGCTCTCCCAGCAGACATCAGGGTGATTGAAGTCCCCCATTAGAACCAGGGCCTGTGATCTGGAAACTTCAGTTAGTTGTCTGAAAAAAGCCTCGTCTACCTCATCCTCCTGGCCTGGTGGTCTATAGCAGACACCCACCACAACATCACCCTTGTTGCTCTTGCCTCTAAACTTAACCCAAAGACTCTCAACAGGCTTTTCTCCAGTTTCATACTGGAGCTCTGAGCAATCATACCGCTGCCTTACATACAGTGCAACTCCTCCACCTTTCCTCCCATACCTGTCCTTCCTGAACAGTTTATACCCATCCATGACAGTGCTCCAGTCATGTGAACTGCTCGATAAAGTTTCTGTTATTCCAATCACATCATAGTTCCTTGATTGTGCCAGGACTTACAATTCTTCCTGCTTGTTTCCCAGGCTTCTTGCGTTCGTGTACATGCACCTAAGATAACTAGCCAATTGCCCTACTTCCTCAGTATGATCAGGAGGCTTCCTGTCTTGTACCCTCCTCCTTGTGTTTCCTCCCAGTATCCCACTCCCCCACTTACTTCTGGGCTTAGGTCACATCCTCCGTCAAACCTAGTTTGAAGCCCTCCTCACTAGGTTAGCCAGCCTGCCTGCGAAGATGCTCTTCCCTCTCTTCGTGAGGTGGATCCCATCTCGTCCTAGCAATCCTCCTTCCCGGAACAGCTCCATGCACTCTTCCACAGAGAAGTCATTTAGGCAGTCAGTATGGGGTCCTTCTACCAACATGACCACCCCACTGTCGTTGGGGATGTTTGATGATTGCAGTCTCACACCACACTTTCTATTAATGTGGTCATTTCTTACTCTACCTTATGCGATGACATGGGAATTTTCTGTAATGTTTGTATGATGGATGTGCATGGCAGCGACTTACTGGATAGGGATTGCTACCCAGGGGATGGAGAAGAGTTAAGATCCTGCTCCTGGGGCAAAGCAGGAGACATGAGGTGTTTGGGTGACGTAACTGCCTGGGGTCATTAAGGACTGGCTGAAACTGACCTATATTGACAGAGGATCCAGAAAGACAATGGGGATCCCAGGGACTGAACAACAGGCACATAACAATGGGAAGCTCCAGCAGGCAGAACATGTGAACTCAGTAGGTGTCCTGCAGGAGGACATTGGACTGGAAGTGACAGGACGCTAGGCTAGGAGCTGGCCTTTAGAGAGACAGAGCTTGCCTGGGACTGACAGACAAAGAGACAGGGCGAGAGAGCCAGGGTGGGTCCCAGAGCAGCTTGACTGGGTAGAGCCCTGGCTTTAGCCAGTATGAACCACTTCTTAACTGTTGCTCCTCTGTACTAACCTAATGTGAGCAGGGTCTGACAGCAAGCTGGGAGGGGGAGAGACTTCAGGAGCAAACTGTATTTACATGAACACACCTCGGTATCCAGCAGACAGGAGTTGTGTTGCTCAAAAGTGATCGATTTTGGCTGGTGTTACGTATTACTGAATGCAGGGGCAGTGAAATGTTGTTATCCATGTTGTTATCTGTATTGCATGAGTAAAGGGAAGCAGAACTGTGCTGAGCCTGTCCTGATTGAGGGGGTCACCATCAGTTGAAAGAAACTCACTAAGGCAGGGGCTTGAATGCCAGCTCTCTGTGAAAGCAAGAGGGGTGGAGACAGATGCCCTAGCCAGGAGGTATAGCTATGCCCTAAAGGTTCCCCCATCTGGTTTAACCTCTTCCTTCCCCACTGTTCAAAGGTAGAGCTAAATAGGCTTCATTAGGAGCTGTGTGTTATTTTTAAGTACTCATAGAGCACTGAAATCACTTGTGATGGGGCAGTGTTTCTGCCCAGCCTGCTAGCAGCTAAATATCACCAAGGGCATATCTTCAAGAGCAATGTTAACAACTTCCAGCACTGGTGCACTGTCAACACTGCCACTTTACCACACTGAAACTTACAGTGTTCTGGGGGGTCTTTTTTCACATCCCTGAGCGAGAAAGTTGCAATGCTGTAAAATGCCAGTGTAGACAAGGCCCAAGACACTGACCTACTGAGGTCACAGCAGAGAGGCAGGTGGCAGTGGAAGGTGACTGACAGGCAGTGAGGCACAGTGGCTGATGAGGCAGCCAACAGAGAGGCTCTGTGCCTGGCGGGGCAGCCAGTCAGCCTGAGTGCTCAGATGGCGGCACAAGCCAGGTGCCTTCTTCCCTGGGTGGGATGCGCACAGATGCACCTCTGAACCCTGGGTCCTCACTGACCAAGGACAACCACTGTGTGTGGGGTGTGGTAAGGGTGCAGAGGGGGACAAAAGGGAGTGAGCTGTAGGGAGAGATAGCGCAGTGGTTTGAGCGTCAGCTTCCTAAACTCAGGGTTGTGAGCTCAATCCTCAAGGGGGCTATTTAGGAATCTGGGGCAAAAAAATCTGCCTGGGGATTGGTCCTGCTTGGAGCAGGGGGTTGGACTAGATGACCTGTGAGGTCCCTTCCAACCCTGATATTCTATGAACTCAAGAGCAGAAGGCACTGCCCCCCACTCTGTGGTGGGTGTCCTCCTCACAGCTTTATGATTATGAATCCTGCGTGCAGCATTTTCCCTAATTAATGTCGGGTGACTTCCCTCCTTTCATTAAAAGTTTCTTTGCTACACTCAGATTCTGTGCTTGTGAGTGGTGAAGTATTGCCTCTCAGAGGTGCCCGGGGTGGTGTGTAATTTTCCCAGGTTATTGAGTGGGGGTCCGAGCCGGTTCTGTGCTGTATTGTTGAAAAGGAGCCCCTAGATATTGAACCTGGCCCTGGTTGCTGCTGGCTCCACCTGGCAGAAGGGTTACACTAAGGACTTCCAAGCTGACTAATAAACACTGCTCTGGTTTTAAAAGGCTGCCTGGTATCACTGCACATACTTGTTGCGGTGCACAGGTCCCTAAAGAAGACAAAAAGTCTCTCACCAGGCATCTATCTCAGTTGGAGTCACTGAACAGAGCTCATGGTGTGGAGGGCTGGGATCTAGAGAATCAATCTAGGAGGTGATGGGGCTGTGTGGGACTCCTTGGGGTCAGGCACACTGAAGGGTACCTCCAAGGGCCTGTTTAATAGCTGGGTAATAGCATAGACCCCAGGGATCCGTGACATGTTTCACAGCCACAAAGTAATTTAGGTCCAGGGAGTGTGGTATATAATCCGGTTTGAGCTGGTTGGACACTGATTTAAGGTTCCAAACATGTTTATTCGGACACACAAACGTTCTGCTGGCAGTAGCGATCTGCTCGTCTGTGTCATTTGCATAGGGGTTGTAACATGTTATGGTGGAACCCAAATAGCAGGAGCTAGCGATACCGTTAATGACTAGGTTACGTTTCTTGATTTTTGATGTTGCCATTAGTTTGGTCTTTTATTTATTCAATTTTTATCCCCATTCTCTGGCTGTTGTCTGCAGGTTAGCTGTTGATTCTTGGTTGTATTCCTCTGTAGCATTATCATTACAATATCATCTGCAAAGTCAAGATGATTGAGAATTTGCCCTGGTATCCTGCAGCCTTCACCAGAGTTACTAAGGGAGTTGGACAAGATGCTTTCTAAGTATAGAGCAAAAAGTATTGGACTGAGGCTGCGTTCCTGTTTGACTCCACTTTTGACTTCAAGTCACTCTGCTCACCACTGATTCGTACTGCATTCCAAGCTCTGCTATACAGACTCTACAGGATTTGAAACAACTTGCTGCTAAAGCCGTACTACTTGAGTACTTTCCAACAGAACGTTCTCTGTTAATGCAGTCAAATGCTTTCCTAAAGTCAAAGGATGTGCAAACAGGTGTTGGTTGAACTCTATGTGTCTCTCCAAGATTTGACAAAAAGCAGAGATCTGAGCTACAGTGGAACATCGTATAGCCAGCTGGTGACTCAGAAAGGATTTCCTCTGCCCTTTTTTTTTTCATTGGGTTGAGAATCGCTCTACAGAATGCCTTGCTCGTAATGCTTTAAGACATTCCTCTCAAGTTCTTGCAATCTGTTGGGTCCAGGTTCTCAGAGAGAGGAACAATGACGGAGCACTGCCACTCATCAGGGACTTCACCTTTCATCCAGATGAGGCTAAATAGTTTGCAAAGGAGCATGACCCTGCCTCTTCTGCCATGTTTTAACACTTCAGGCAGCAAACATCTGGAACTGGTGCCTTCTTGTTTTTCAGAGACCTGATAGCGACTTCAGTTTCTTCCTCCAATATGTGTTCTTCTTCGTTGTTGCTTCACAGTTGGTAGCCTCAAGGACAGGTGGGTCAACTTGACTATTCCCATTCAGTAACTGATTAAATTATTCTCTTTTAATATTTTGATCTTTATTCTCTGAGCATCACGTAGCTGACTTGTTACAGGTGCGAAGATCTTTGATAGTAATCTGACTTTCCAAAAAGTCCCTCTCACATTACTTTTTTGAAAGTTTTGTTCGAGCTATTTGCCTTCTCTCTCAAGCCAGTCTTTTGTGGCCTTGCTAATCATTCTTTTTTGTTTCTGGTTGAGCTGTCTAGCTTGATTTTTCTCTCAGGGAAATCTTCAACTTTCAGGTGCTCTTGAAATCCTTCCTTTTTTCTTCTTGATAGGTTTTCAATCTCTGGTGTCATCCAGTCTTTCTTTTTTGGTATGACCTCATCCCTAAAACCTACTTGCTCTTGGCATGAATGACGACTTTCACCCCTGCCCAGACTTATTCTGTTGTGTTCTCTAGGTCTATGAAAGGATCTAAATTAGAATGCTAACTGACGAACTCAAAACTAGAGCAGTAGCTCTTTTCCTTTTCCATAGATATTCTTGGTATTTGTGAAACACAGTGGACATGGTGAACTTTCCATAAAGTTCCATAAAATCATTTATTCTGGAAGGACAGGCCATGTCCACAAAGAAGGAGTTGCCTTCACACGATCAGAAAAAGCTTGCAGTTCTTTGAACAGCTATAGGTACATCTCATCACACAGAATGAGCCTTAAACTACCAGGGAACCATGGCCCTGTGATTATAATGCAAATCTACACACCCACAACAGATGCAGAAGACAGTGTCATTAACCAATTTTGCAATGAACTTCAAGCAGACATTTCCCAAACCCCATCTAAAGATTTTTTTGCTCATAATGGGGGACTTTAATGTCAATATTGGAAGTGATTAACAGACTAGGAGAACATCAGAGGAAGAGAAGGAATATGATTAAGCAATGAGCAAGGTCTTAGTTCTGCGCTATAAACAGCTTGTTTATAACAAACACAGCAGTTCAGCACAGGCGAGTCCATACAGAAACGTGGATTTCTAATGATGATATTACACAAAACTTGATCAACTTCATCTTAGAAAGATAATGCTGGAAAAGAAGTGTACTAGACTGTAGAGTCTACAGAAGCCTACACACAGACTCAGACCATGGGGCACTGATCCCTACAATCAGTTCAGATGTAATACTTCAAAATTTGCAAAAAAAGATAAGAGAGTCTGTGGTGTCAAAGCTTTGAATAATACAGATGCTATGGTGACTCTTCAGAGTACCACAGGTAACCACTTTGCCCCTCTCTTAGACCTAAACTTACTATAATTTATTAAAATAATTTAAAGAAATTTAAAAAGTCATATTAAGTAGTACATGTGGGCTGCCAGGTTTTAAAGAAAATCAAACCATTGAACTGGTGGAAGTCACTGGCTAAACCAGCTTTTGACAGCAGCCTCTTCTGCAGATGCAAAGAGTATATTTCTTCATTTCAGTTTGTTCAACAAGTTCAGTTCAATGATTAGTTAATTCAAGTTAAGAAATCAATTGGAAGCTGAAAATGCAGGAAAGGTTGTTTCCCTCTTCCAATCTATAACTAAAAACTAGGTGTGAGAAGATGAGCTGTACTAGTTCTAAAATCTTGGCAGACAGGGTGACCAGAAACAATCATAATTCACTAACTACAGCTAATTCTTTGCTGCTTTAACTACAGCTAATACTTCCTCTGTTTTATAAATCAGTTAGTTTTAATTGCAAAACATCTCCCGATAAACTTTTTTCTTCCGTATCCAGCACATTTAAAATAGTTTTATTGAACTGACAAAAACAATTCAAATGCTCTTTTTATTAATATATTATTTAATTTTAATTTTTGACCAAACAGAGCTGGACACTAATCATAATTTTAAAAATTAACCATGATTTAGTAAAGAAGAAATGCTTCATTCACCATTTTCTAACATACAAATGTATAAACTAAGAATCTGATTAAATGTAAATTAAGCTACATAATTGCTTAAATAACTGTATATAGATCAGCGGTTCTCAGACTGTGGGTTAGGATCCCAAAGTGGATCCCGACCCCATGGGTCACCAGGGCCAGCATTGGACTTGCTGGGACCCAGAGCTGAAGCTGAAGCTCAGTCTCCGTCCCTCTTCTGGGGGTCATGTAGTAACTTTGTTGTCAGAATGGGGTCGCGATGCAATGAAGTTTGAGAACCACTGATATAGAGATAGCGTATCCTCCTGGCTAACAAAAAGAAGCACCAAATTTAGTGTAAAGACCATATATAGTTGCAAATCAACATGCTTTAATGGTTACCAGCCAATAAGAATCAACCTTTCCTTAGGAAAATAACTGAAAAGTATAAAGGCAAAACAAGAGTAAAATCAATTATTTAAATCAGGGTTTCCCCCTTGTTTAATTAAATCACAATTAAAATCAGTGATTTAAATTCTTTGATTTCAGTCAGCCCACCCTGCACAGACATGTACAAGATGCTGCTAAATGGGGCAACCCCACAATCACCAAAATTCCAATTAATTAATTCTGCACCCTTCAGTCTCTGCCTCTGTTTTTCCTCTAGCACCACTGGTTCTTCACCACTTCCCCTTTCCCAGGTGGGTGCTACAGGGATGTGGGTGTGGGGAGCAGGGAGTGGACTGACCCATTGGTCACCATTGCAGCCAGGAGTGTCTCTCGTGTGAGTATGCTGCAGCCTCTGTACGTCAGGAACCCAGACTGACACCAGGAATACAAAGTTTAAACCCCAGCTCTCTTCCCTAGTTACATGAGAGATGGCTCCTAAACCTGTGAGCATGCAGACCCTTAGTGTCCCTGCATCAGCCTGTATAAGCAGGAGTATTCTAAGCAAGACACAGGAAGTAATTTTTCCGCTCTACTCTGCACTGATATGTCCTCAGCTGGAGTATTGTGTCCAGTTCTGGGCGCCACATTTCAGGAAAGATGTGGACAAATTGGAGAAAGTCCAGAGAAGAGCAACAAAAATGATGAAAGGTCTAGAAAACGTGACCTATGCGGGAAGATTGAAAAAACTGGGTTTGTTTAGTCTGGAGAAGAGAAGACTGAGGGGGGGACATGATAACAGTTTTCAAGTACATAAAGGTTGTTACGGAGGAAGGAGAAAAATTGTTCTTGTTAACCTCTGGGGACAGGACAAGAAGCAATGGGCTTAAATTGCATGAAGGGTACTTTAGGTTGGACATTAGGAAAAACAACTGTCCGGGTGGTTAAGCACTGGAATAAATTGCCTAGGGAGGTTGTGGAATCTCCATCATTGGAGGTTTTTAAGGGCAGGTTGGACAAACACCTGTCAGGGATGGTCTAGATAATACTTAGTCCTGCCATGAGTGCAGAGGACTGGACTAGACGACCTCTTGGGGTCCCTTCCAGTCCTATGATTCTATGATCATATGAGAGACCCCTCACAATGGGAAAGCCGCTGTGATACACATCACTAATTGAAAGAGACACCGTGGGTAAGGAAATATCTTTTATTGGAGCAATTTCTGTTGGTGCATGGGTATGTCTACATTACCCATCGGATCGGCGGGGAGCAATCAATCCAGCGGGGGTTGATTTATCGCGTCTAGGCTAGACATGATAAATCGACCCCCGAACGCTCTCCCATCGACTCCCGTACTCCACCACCACGAGAGGTGCAGGCAGAGTCGATGGGGGAGCGGCAGCAGTCGACTCACCGCAGTGAAGACACCACAGTGAGTAGGTCTAAGTACGTCGACTTCAGCTATGTTATTCAGCTGAAGTTGCATAACTTAGATTGATCCCCCGCCCCCCTCCAGTGTAGACCAGGCCAAAGAAACAAGTTTTGAAGCTACGCAGAGACCTGAAGAAGAACTCTGTAGAGCTTGAAAGCTTGTCCCCGCCCCCAATAGAAGTTAGGCATTACCTCACCCACCTTGTCTCTTTAATGGCCTGGGACCAGCACAGCTACACCACTGCAAATGAGAATGAAAGAGATCTTATTTGAAAGAGACTTCCCCAGACTATACTACACCCTCCACTCCCCAAAAACTTTTCTGGCTCCTGCGGGGAGGGGAAAACGCTGCCTGCTTCCTGGAGCAGCCCTGATTGGCTGCTCTTTTACAGGAGATATGACAGGAAGGAAGGCAGCCAATCAGAGAGGTTTTCCCCTGGGTGCTAAAGCATCTCCTGTCATCACCATCTGGGCTCCAGCAGGGCTCGTGGCGAGAGTCAGTGATGCTGCTGCTAACCCTGGCTGCTGCAATGAAACCTTCCAGCATCCGTCCCCCACAGTCCCCTGCCTCCTTTTCATCTGGTTAGTCTGTCTGCACAGGCCTGCAAGCTCCTGCGGGCAGGAGTTGTGTGTGGTGTCGCAAAGATAACAGTAAATTCCTTTACTTGCATCCGAAGAAGTGGGTATTCACCCACGAAAGCTCATGCTGCAAAACGTCTGTTAGTCTATAAGGTGCCACAGGATTCTTTGTTGCTTTTAGTAAATTCCATAAAACCACCGGCATAACCCCACCTCTTCACCCGTTTCCCAGCCATGTGGCCTGCCTTCTGCTGTGGTTTGCAGCTGGTGAAGGAATCACCTGCTTAGGACAAGGCAGAGATGGGGAAGGGGGCAGCCGGTGATGGGTCTGTGACTATGCAGAGCCGCGTCTCGCAGGCTCCTGCTGCAGCACCCCCTGGCAGCGGCAGCCTCTAAGCCCACTGAAGGATATTTGTTCTAATGGGCAAAATCCTGCTGTTCTTCCCAGGTTGGTGCTCAGGATTCACCCCTCAGATGGCTGCAGAGCGATGGGCTGTCTGGCTAGTGGGCTGCATCTTTGTTTATTCAGTTCTTCCTTTGAAACCAACCTAGCACCTTGTCCGGCACTCTCTGACTGCCCCGTTCCAGCGTGGAAGGCGGATGGCTGCCACAGCCGTGCTAGCTCAGGCCTGCTGCACATCAGCAGCTGCGAGTCAGTTCTCACTCATAGCAAGGCCTGTGTTTGGGCACATTCCAGCGAGAGAGTTCCCAAGTAAAGCGTGTGGGGCCGGGTGGTAGGAGAGAGCTGTTTCCAATCTTGGGCCTATTTAAAAACTCGTCCTTCCTGGAATTAAAAGAAAAATATGATCTTGATCCCAGAGATAAGGTTTGCTCTGATCAACATGGAGCTTACTATCTGCTGTCCCCACCATGGGGGATGAAATTGGGGACATAGTTAATACAGCACGTGAAGGGACATCTGGGATCCCAGGCCCTTGTAATTATTTATCAGAGCTCTGTAGGCCAGTGGCTGCAACCCAAAGTGGGCGTGGGGAGGTGGGGGTTGATATCCCTGTGTGAGAAGAAATGGAGCAACTTACTGCCTGCTGGAGCCATACAGAGGACACCAGGGAACCTGTTGATTGTGAGCTCCAGGAAAGGGACCAATTTAGTGTAAGTGTATTGGGAGGAGCAATTTTGTGTTAAAATGCAGAGGGAGCAGGTTTAGAATGAGTGGTTTACGGGGAGCACTGGGGAGGCCTTCAGGACAGCACAGGGGGAGAGATTTAGGGGAACACCAGGGGTGCAGCTTAGGAGGAGCTGTTTGGGGGAGCACCAGGGTCGCAGCTGAGGGTCAGGAGACAGGGAGGGGCGAGTGTGGCTGGGTGTCCAGGATGCAGGGCTGGATTGAACAATAAGCACAATGGGCATGTGGCTCTGGGAGTCAGATGATGATCAACTGTTGTTGAGAACAAATATTTTTTAGACCTCATAATTTTTAAGAGAAATCAGGTTGTCAGGTTTCTGGTTTTTGACTGGAACATCCAGTCGAAAAGGGACCCTGGCGGCTGCTGACTGGGCCATTAAAGGTCCGGTCGGCAGTGCTGCAGGGCTAAGGCAGGCTAATCCCTACCTGTCCTGGCACCGCGCTGCGCCCCGGAAGCGGCCAGCAGGTCCGGCTCCTAGGCAGGGAGACCACGGGGCTCCGTGCGCCACCCCCACCCCAGGCATCAGCTCCTCACTTCCATTGGCTGGGAACCACGGCCAATGGGAGCTGGGGACAGGGGGTGCCTGTGGGCAAGAGCAGTGCAAGGGATGGAATTCAAGCCACAGGAGAAAAGGCTGAAGGACCTGGGTATGTTTAGTTTGAAAAGAGGAGATTATGCGGGGAAATGAAAACGGTCTCAAATACTTGAAAGGCTGTCATAAAAAGATGGAGAAAAGTTGTTCTTTTTTTGCCACAGAGGCAGGACAAGAGGCAGTGGGTTCAAACTACAGCAGAGCAGATTTAGATTAAACCTCAGGAAAAACTTCCTAGCTGTAAGAGCAGTAGGACAATGGAAGAGAGGCCTAGGGAGGTTGTGGAAGCTCCTTAACTGAAGCTTCAAAAGCAGGCTGGAGCCACCTGTCTGGGATGGTTTAGACACAACAAATCCTGCATCTCGGCAGGGGTTAGACTAGATGACCCCTGCAGTCCCTTCTAACCCTCTGGTTGTATGATTGTGCCACCCATTCACCTAACCTTGCTATTAAATCCTTCTGAAATTCCTCAAAGTCTTCTCTGCTGCCTGTAATGCCCAGGCCCACCTCTCTTGCCCCTCTTAAAGACAAGTGTATTTGCTGCCCTGCAGCCCTCCTGGGAATTAGCTGCTTCCATGAGAGAGTGCATGTTCTGTCAACTCTGCAGCCTCTTCGGCTTTCAGCTCCTTCAGGACTCTTGGCTGTGGACATGGCCACTTGCATTGATTTGTTCCAGCACCTCCGTTCCCGACCCATCAGTCTCAGACAGCGCCTGAGCTTTATCACCAGAAAAGAGCAGCTCCAAGGGAAGTATCTCCTTAACATCCTCTGTGGAAAGACTGATGCAAAGCTATTCAACAATGTCATCATCTTCTCTAACTGTTCCCTTTACCAACTCATTCTCTCACTGAGTGCCTGCTTCTGATATACTTAACAAAGTTCCTGTTATTGTCTCTACATCTCTTGGGAGTTTCCTTGTCGAATTTCCTCTTAACCCTGCTAGTTTTCATCATGCACAGACGTTGCCTGCCACAATGGCTTCACTTGGGCTGGAGCTCCACATTTTAAAAGATTCCTGATGACTTTGTAACAGTGTCACTTGGCCCTATGGGCGGGAGACCCAGGGCCAGCCAACCCTGACCATGGGTTAGATCAGGGGATTCCTTATCCAGAGCTGCAGGAAGCCAGGGCTGGGGCTCCAGCCAGAAAAGGCTGGGACTGGCAGCTTTGGGTGGGGCAGGCTGGGCGGGAGGAAGAGCTTTGGGTATGGCAGAAGAACCAGGGCTGAGTGTGAACTTTGGGTTAGGGTAATGGACTTCATTTTGGGACCCAAAGGACTATTTGAACCACTTCTGTTTTTAAACAAGTTCTGCGTGATGGTCCTGTGAGCCACATGAAAGACTGTGTGGACTTCTTAAGGGACCCACAAAAGGGGGCTAACAGAGGTAGGGCGCCTACAAAGCAAACTCTGGCCAAAAGGGGTTGCTCAGTAAACGGCGACGCTACTGCAGGCTTGAATAACCTTCTGAATCTTGCCATTATGCTGCAGTGGTTTAGTACTTGTCTTCCTGCATCTTTCACTCACTGAAGATTTGCGAGCCCTGTGGGACTGGTGGGGCTGAAATAGCCTCTGTGCTGAGTCTAAGGAATTTAATTTAATTTCATCACTTTTGACTTCTGCATTTTTGATTCACTCCCTCATTTATTTGAAATCTCCCTTTCTAGCATTTAGTGTCACTGGGCTATTGGTGCTTTATACTGGGGGCATGTCTGTGTGTGTTCTTCCCTCCGGTTCAATGAGCTGTAACGTCACAGCAACTAGTTCAAGACTATAGCCCAGCCTGGGGTTGAACGCAAGCTACTAACCTCAGTCGAAAGCCAAGTTGCTGTGTCTTAACAGCTAGTTTGACCAGAGTTCAGAACACACCGCTTCTTACAGTGTGGACATACTCTAAGGCGCCAGAAGTGTTATTTCCAGCTGGAGTAGTCATACTGTGAGGGTTTGCAGAGCTCCAGGCCAGGCCCACAAGGCCCTAGTCAATGCTCAGACCATAGCCACCACCCACGAGCTCCCCATAACAACTGGAGATGGGGGCTGCTGAAGCTCTAGAGCCCCGCCCACAAAGGTTCTGATTGGGAGAGATGGCCAGCCCAACCGATTGGCTAGGATGCACTACTTAAACCAGAAAGAGGCACAGGAAGTTGTCTGAGCAATTAGGTGAATCCCTGGTTGGCTGCTATATGGACCCTGCCTACTTGTCTGACTCCTGAGCCCTGCCTTCCCATCTGCTCCCGGTTCCTGCTTTCCTGCCTCGCTCCAGGTCCATGTTCCGATGCCCTACCCCAATGATAACTCCGGCTTCAGCCTCTGTCTTGATTCCTGACTCCGGATCTGACCTTTGGCTTGGCACCTGACTCTGAATCCAGCTCTTGTTCCAGGCTCCTGAAGCTAACCTGAGGCCTGACTGTCCATGCCCCAGTCCCTACAGCTTGCTCAGAGCACTACCGATGCTGCCAAGGGCAGGCACAGTGACGTTCCCCATGCCCCAAAGGGCATCAGCACTGCATGAGCGGATGATCTGCCTCCAGGAAGACAACAGAGCATTTCAGATGCAGAATGTGCAGTTGGCCACTGAGAAGCAGGTATTATGGGAGCAAGTCCATCAATTCCACATGGAGACGCTGTGCTCCAAGCCCATCTGGCTGCACTGCCATCCGAACTGGGACTGCTATCCCTCTGCCCAAGCACTTCAATGGGAGCCACTCCAAATTCTGAGGCTTCTTGAATCCATGTTGCCTCTTGTTCTTGCTTCAACTGCAGATGTGCGTGTCTGACCGTGCCAAGGTAGGCCTGGTAGTCAGCCTGCTGACAGGAGAGGTGTTGGGCTGGGCTCCGTCCAGCACTCTGGTTCTGTCCAACTGGGATGCTTCCTGAGGGCAATATCAACCATCTTCAGTGACCCCAGCCACTCCTGCTTTGCTGACGCTGCCTTGCAGAATCTCTGAGGGGGTTGGGCCCAGCGGCTGCCTATGCAGCTCACTTCCGCCATTGCATATTTGACGCAGAATGGAATGAGGCAGCCCAGTTATTTCAGTTTTGAGGGGGCTTGTGCAATGAGGTTAAAATTGAATTGGCTCGAATCAAGACCCCAACGGCTCTGGACACCTTTGTAGATCTTAAGTATCAGAGGGGTAGCCGTGTTAGTCTGGATCTGTAAAAAGCAACAAAGAGTCCTGTGGCACCTTATAGACTAACAGATGTATTGGAGCATGAGCTTTCGTGGGTGAATACTCACTTCGTCAGACACATGTGTCTGACGAAGTGGGTATTCACCCACGAAAGCTCATGCTCCTATACACCTGTTAGTTTATAAGGTGCCTCAGGACTCTGTTGCTTTTTGTAGATCTTGTTGTCTGTACCAACAGTTGTCTATGTGAGAGGTGGGAGGAAAGAAGAGGGGTCAACTTGCCCGTGAAGAAAGAGAGTGCCAGCAACCCCTTAACCTGTGTTATTACAGTGGCAAGCTAGGCCATGCTATCTCCAGGTGCTCCCTGAGGAACCCAGTTTGAAGGAATCCAGGAAATGAGCCAGCCCAGACTTGGTGAAGGGGGCTGGCCTGGGTGCACTGACAAAGTGTCCCCCTGAAACCTGAACTGAGCTCCTGACTGGAACACACACTGACTCCCCCCGACTGGTACCATACCTCAAGTACCAGCTGAGCTATGACTCCCGAGGCATCCCCATCCATTCCCGCTTATTGACTCAGGTGCAGCAGACAACTTTATCGATGCAGCTACAGATTCCCCTGCAGCCCAAGCCTGTTCTGGACCTGGTGGAGACGATCATCAGGCCAGAAGCTATAGCGAGTTTTCCCCTCAAAGTTACGATCCAAGGGCTTCTAGAGACCCTACCTTTCAGTGCCATGTTCCCTGCATTTCCCTCTGATCCTGAGAATCTGGCAGCTAGCTCTCCACAACCCCCTTATCCACTGGTGCAAACTAAAGTTTGAATTTCTCTCCGAATTCTGCCAGCTGCACTGCTTGATCCCAGGAAATGGGCAGCACACAGTAATTCCCCAGCAGTCGCATCCACTGATTCCGACCAGATACACCCGACTTCCACCTGACTTCCATCGAAATACAGTGACTACAAAGATATCATCGAAAAAAAGAATACAGACATTTTTCCCCTGCAGAAGGACTGTGATTGCCCAGTGGAGCGACAACCAGGGTGAATATTCTGTTTGGGTTTATATGCCATATCTGAGCCCAAACTCCCTGCGCTGTGCACCTACCCTCAGGAGAACCTAGCCAAAGGCTTTATTCATAAATCCACTTTGCCTGCCCAGGCACCAGTCCTCTTTGTTTCTGTGTGGACTATCGGGCTCTGAAGCAGGCCACCGTTAGGGATAGCTCAGTGGTTTGAGCATTGGCCTGCTAAACCTAGAGTTGTGAGTTCAGTCCTTCAGGGGGCCACTTAGGGATCTCAGGCAACATCAGTACTTAGTCCTGCTAGTGAAGGCAGAGGACTGGACTTGTTGACCCTTCAGGGTCCCTTCTAGTTCTATGAGATAGGTATATCTCCATAAACTAAAACCCATTACTGCTAATCCCCAAGCTAATGGACTGTGTGAACACCACACAAAGTGGGAGGGCATACGTGTTAGAGCAGGGGATGAATGGAAGACTGCCTTTCAAACATGTTATGGTCACTTTGAATATCTTGTGATGCTCTTTGGTTTGACAAAGGCACCTGCAACATTCCAGCATTTTATTTATGATGCACTCCAGGACATTCATGGCCAATATGTGCTAACATGCCTGGATGACATACTTATTTTTTGAACAATGCCAAACAACACTAAGCATGTCCATTCCATCCTGAAGACACTATGCCAAATGTGCCATTGGTCAGTCCTCCATGAAATTCCTTGGGTTCATCAAAAAGCGACAAAGAGTCCTGTGGCACTTTATAGACTAACAGACATATTGGAGCATGAGCTTTCATGGGTGAATACTCACTTCGTCAAACGCATGTGGTGGAAATTTCCAGAGGCAGGTATAAATATGCAGGCAAGAATCAGTCTAGAGATAATGAGGTTAGTTCAATTGGGGAGGATGAGGCCCTCTTCTAGCAGTTGAGGTGTGAACACTTCATAAGGTTCATCTTATCTCCTGTTGGTATCTAAATGGCTCTGTGCAAAGTACAGGCAGCCCTCAAGTGGGCAGCACCACAGAATGTTCATGAACTACGTTTCCTACTTCTGTCAGTTCACCCCAAAGTTCTTGGAGTGGATGATCCCTCTCACTGCCCTGCTTCGCAAAAACACCACGATCCTCTGGTCTCCTGAGGCTCAGAAGGCATTAGAGCAATTACAACTCATGTTTGCTATTGCTCCCATATTGATGCACCTTGACTCCATGCAAGCCTTCATCATCAAAGTGGACATTTCCAACTTGGAGATCAGAGCAGTGCTGTCCCACAGGCACAGTCCTCAACACTTGCTACATCTGTGCACCTTTTATTCTAGGAAACTCACACCTCAGGGCAAAATTACCAACTGGCCATTAAGACCACCTTTGAAGACTGGTGCTACCATCTGAAGGGGCCCGCTATTCCGAACAGGTGTACAGTGATCATAAGAGACTTGAATATCTCTGAAGGGCAAAGACAACTTTGATGGACCTTATTCTTTTTGTGCTTTGCTTTTGTAATCAAACAAAAATAGCAAGGCTGATGCTTTGTCCTGGCAGGGTGAATATTACACTGACCTAAAGGACCTGAAAACTCCAGTATCCTCAAGCCTCATAACTTTCTGGGCCTGGCTCCCTGCCAAGATTTGCTCACCCTCTAACAGTCAACCTTGGCCGAAGGGATCCCTCTGGGCAAGCAAGAAGCCATAAGTCAGGAACCCCACAATATCTGAAATGAGGGGACCTACATAAAAGGATGTATGTACTTTCGTGCTGGGCTTCTAAGGGCTACATCCCTACAAATATATCATGACTCCCCTCCCCTTGGCTGGACATTTTGGCCACTTTAAAACTCAGCATCTTGTCTCTCATGTCTTCTGGTGGCCTCACCTGTGGGCCACAGTGCAGGCCTACGTGGCCTCTGGCAATGTATGTGCCCACCTCAAGGCACGACACAATAAATCCCTTGGACTCCTGCCAGCCCTGGAGACTCAGCTTGGCTTCTGGACAGTCACCTCCTTAGATTTTTGTAGTATAACTACCCAAGTCCAATGGGTTCATGACCATTCTCACAGTCATGGACCTCCTCACAAAGATGGCGGAATTCATCCCCTGCACTGGTCTACCCTCCTCCCAGGAAACCACTCAGCTCTGGGTGGACCAAGTTGTCTGCCAATATAACCTCCCAGAGCACATTGTCTCTGAGTGCAGTGCATAGTTTATTTCCTGCTTCTGGAGAGAAGCTATCCAAGTTTTGGGAATCCACTCCCTTCTCTCCTCTGCCTAACACCCTCAGCCAAATGGTCAAGCAGAGGGAATCAACCAGATGCTAGAGAAGTTTCGTCAGTGCTGCATAAACCTCCACTAGAAGTACTGGTCCTTGCTGCTATCTCAGGCAGAGTTTGCGTACAATAACACAGAACACTCTTCTATGGGGTAAAGCCCCTTTTTTCTAAACCATGAGTTCCTCCCTCAGTTCTGCCTGGAGCTACCCGCAACATCCCACAATCCAGCAGCCTGGGACTGGCTATAACAGATATGTGACACCCAGGATAACTTAAGAGTTCAAATGCAGGATGCCAAGAAGAGCTACAAACAATATGCGACCCACTGATGACAGGAAGGGTCCACCCATTTGGTAGGCCAGAAAGTCTGGCTGTCAACAAAGCACCTATACATGAACAGGCCATCTCATAAATAGGACTGCCATTTTTTTGGCCCCCTACCGAGTTCACTGGCAAATTAACCCAGTCACCTTTGAACTCTATTTACCTCATTCTCTCCAAATACACTCAGTTTTTCATATCTCACTCCTGAAGGCCCATATTCAGGACCCCTGCCCTCACTGCTCCCAACACCTCCCCATGCTGGATCGTGTTCAAGACGGTGATGAGTATATCATGATCCTTGATGCTTGAACCCGCCAGGATTGACTCTGAGATCTTGTGGATTGGGAAGGCTACAGGCCTGAAGAGCGCCTCTGGGAACTGGTGGAGAATGTCTATGCTGTGACCTGGTGAATGCCTTCCGCAGAAAACAGCCTGGAAAACCCAGCCCACAGGGCACCCCAGGGGAAGGGATGATGTGACCAAGGCCTGCAGGGCCCTAGGTACTGACTCTTGCCTTTGGGTGAGGCCAGGCACCACCACTGGAAGTTCCCTAAAAGAGAGGGAACCACCGGCAGCCGGACTGTGTCCCCACCTCCCGCTCCACCCCTAGGCCGCCCTGCCCCACTCAGCTTCCTCCCCCTGAGGCCCTGCTCCTGCTTGGCCTCTTCCCCTGAGGCTCCCACGTCTACCGCTCACTGGTCTCTGCCCCTGCCCCCATGCCCCTCCCCCTGGCGGCTTGCACCTCTCCACCCCCTTCCCCAGAGAAGGCAGGGGGGCCTTCGGGGAAGGGGTGGCGCAAGGGCAGGGCCCCAGGGGAAGAGGCCGAACGGGGGCGGGGCCTCGGGGCGGAGAAATGGGAAAATAACAGAGAGGGAAAGGAGTCGAGGAGAGCTGGCTGTATTTTAAAGAATCCTTATTGAGGTTGCAGGAACAAACCATCCCGATGTGTAGGAAGAAAAGTAAATATGGCAGGTGACCAGCTTGGCTTAACAGTGAAATCCTTGCTGATCTTAAACACAAAAAAACAGCTTACAAGAAGTGGAAGATTGGACAAATGACCAGGGAGGAGTATAAAAGTATTGCTCAGGCATTCAGGAGTGAAATCAGGAAGGCCAAATCACACTTGGAGTTGCAGCTAGCAAGGGATGTTAAGAGTAACAAGAAGGGTTTCTTCAGGTATGTTAGCAACAAGAAGAAAGTCAATGAAAGTGTGGGCCCCTTACTGAATGAGGGAGGCAACCTAGTGACAGAGGACGTGGAAAAAGCTAATGTACTCAATGCTTTTGTCTTCACAAACAAGGTCAGCTCCCAGACTGCTGTACTGGGCAGCACAGTATGGGGAGAAGGTGTCCAGCTCTCTGTGGAGAAAGAAGTGGTTCAGGACTATTTAGAAAAACTGGACGAGCACAAGTCCATGGGGCCGGATGCACTGCATCCGAGGGTGCTAAAGGAGTTGGTGGATGTGATTGCAGAGCCATTGGCCATTATCTTTGAAAACTCATGGCGAACAGAGGAGGTCCCAGATGACTGGAAAAAGGCTACTGTAGTGCCTATCTTTAAAAAAGGGAAGGAGGAGGATCCAGGGAACTACAGGCCAATCAGCCTCACCTCAGTCCCTGGAAAAATCACGGAGCAGGTCCTCAAGGAATCAATTCTGAAGCACTTAGAGGAGAGGAAAGTGATCAGGAACAGTCAGCATGGATTCACCAAGGGCAAGTCATGCCTGATTAACCTAATTGCCTTCTATGAGGAGATAACTGGCTCTGTGGATGAGGGGAAGCAGTGGATGTGTTATTCCTTGACTTTAGCAAAGCTTTTGATATGGTCTCCCACAGTATTCTTGCCAGCAAGTTAAAGAAGTATGGGCTGGATGAATGGACTATAAGGTGGATAGAAAGCTGGCTAGATCGTCAGGCTCAACCGGTTCCATATCTAGTTGGCAGTCGGTTTCAAGTGGAGTGCCCCAAGGGTTGGTCCTGGGGCCGGTTTTGTTCAATATCTTCATTAATGATCTGGAGGATGGCATGGATTGCACTCTCAGCAAGTTTGCAGATGACACTAAACTGGGAGGAGTGGTAGATACGCTGGAGGGTATGGATAGGATCCAGAGGGACCTAGACAAATTAGAGGATTGGGCCAAAAGAAACCTGATGAGGTTCAACAAGAACAAGTGCAGAGTCCTGCACTTAGGACGGAAGAATCCCATTCACTGTTACAGACTAGGGACCGAATGGCTAGGAAGCAGTTCTGCAGAAAAGGACCTAGGGGTTACAGTGGACGAGAAGCTGGATATGAGTCAGCAGTGTGCCCTTGTTGCCAAGAAGGCTAACGGCATTTTGGGCTGTATAAGTAGGGGCATTGCCAGCAGATCGAGGGACGTGATCATTCCTCTCTATTCAACATTGGTGAGGCCTCATCTGGAGTACTGTGTCCTGTTTTGGGCCCCACACTACAAGAAGGATGTGGAAAAATTGGAGAGTCCAGCGGAGGGCAACAAAAATGATTAGGAGGTTGGAGCACATGACTTATGAGGAGAGGCTGAGGGAACTGGGATTGTTTAGTCTGCAGATGAGAACAATGAGGAGGGATTTGAGAGCTGCTTTCAACTACCTGAAAGGGGGTTCCAAAGAGGATGGATCTAGACTGTTCTCAGTGGTGGCAAATGACAGAACAAGGAGAAATGGTCTCAAGTTGCAGTGGGGGAGTTTTAGGTTGGATATTAGGAAAATCTTTTTCACTAGGAGGGTGGTGAAGCACTGGAATGGGTTCCCTAGAGAGGTGGTGGAATCTCCTTCCTTAGAGGTTTTTAAGGTCAGGCTTGACAAAGCCCTGGCTGGGATGGTTTAGTTGGGGTTGGTCCTGCTTTGAGCAGGGGGTTGGACTAGATACCTCCTGAGGCCCCTTCCAACCCTGATAGCCTATGATTGTATGAGTGCGGGGGGGCCGCGGTCCTGGTGCCAGTGCCTCCCCCGCTTCTCGGGAGCTTCCATTGGCAGCGCTTCAAAGGGAGGTGTCCTGCATCCAGCATTGCTTGCCCTGTGTTAGGGTACAAGAGGGTACAAGCTCCGTATAGCTGTTGCCCAGGGCTCAGACCTTGGCCGCCACCCAGCAGTTCCCCTGAACCACTGGAGAAGGGGGCTGCTGAAACTCTAGCCCACAGAGCCCTTGGCTGGTTGAAATAGGCACAGGAAGTTGTCCGAGTAACTAGGTGAATCCTTGGCTGGCTGCTACTATGGATCCTGCCTCCTTGTCTGACTCCTGGCTCCTCCTCCTGCTCCTACGCCCTACCCCTGACGCTGACTCTGGCTTTGACCCCTGGCTACTCCTGACTCTGGCTCCAGCTCTGGTGCCAGGCACCTGACTAACCATTAGGCCTGACTCTCTACAAATACCTGCACTCGCACTTATTGAACTAGTGCACTAAACACTTTTGTCTGGTGTACTCAGAGCGGTTAGTCCCTCCTGCTGCTTGTGTCACTGTCGCTAGGCTTCTATTTTTAGCACAGTAGCTTCATCAGAGCTGGCCTGTGTATGCCTCCTTGGGCTGGCAATCACCTTCCAGCGCCAGGGTGGATACACCCAGGGTGCTTGAACTAGAGTTACTTCTTGAACCAGCTTCTGCGATTTAGGACTAAGGGCCTGAGTGAAAAAATTCCCCTTGTCTTATTTGGGTGCAGGATCAGGTGCTGAGTGCCCTACAGATGCATGTGGCAGTGTGGGATTGGCATGAGTGGAAGCTGCCTAAAGAAATTAGGTTCAAAGTCGGTGACTCATTTTTCTTTTCATATGATCACTTCCCAGCTAAAATAACTGATTTCTGCACTGTGCTGTCTGATGCCCTGAATGCACAGCTCCGTACTCCCTGGGTAAGAGAGCTGTGATGTCTTGGGGAGCTCGGACTTTGCAGAAATGAGTCTAAGGGCAGGTCCATACTCACCGCGCGGGTCGACGTGGTGAGTTCAACTTCTCCGAGTTCGAACTATCGCGTCTAATCAAGACGCGATAGTTCGAACTCCCCGCGTGCTCCGGTCGACTCCGGAACTCCACCACCGCGAACGGCGGTGGCGGAGTCGACCTTGGAGCCGCGGAGTTCGACCCCGCCGCGTCTGGACGGGTAAGTAAGTCGAACTAGGGTACTTCGAGTTCAGCTTCGCTATTCACGTAGCTGAACTTGCGTACCCTAGTTCGACCCCCGCCCTTAGTGTAGACCAGGCCTAAGGATATTAATATCGTCTCACTCTCTTGTGACTAGACATAGGCTGTGACCTTCCGGGGTGCAATACAGACCAGCAAGGAGCTGTGTCACCTGCCCTGCAACCTGGGGTGCCTTACAAGGCCTTGCTGTTGTAGCTCTCTCCAAGGTGCTCACAAACAGCCACCAGCATGAAATTCACTCCCTGAGTGTCTGCGTGCAGCCACCGCCCTGGGCCAGAACCTCAGCAGCCTGTCAGCAAACACCAGCCCCACTCTGGCTCCCGCCAGACTGGTTACTATCTGCAGTGTGAACCCTCTCTGTGAGCAGGTCTTCCCTGCTTGCCGGACCGGTGGGTAGAATCGATCTATCGGGGATCGATTTATCGCATCTCGTCTAGACGCGGATAAATCGATTTCTGCATGCGCTCCCCATCGACTCCGGAACTCCAGCTCGCGAGAGGCGGAAGCGGAGTCGACGGGGGAGCGGCAGCGGTCGACTCGCCACCGTCCTCATGGCCAGGTAAGTCGACCTAAGATACGCTGACTTCAGCTACACTATTCGCGTATCTTAGGTCAACACCCCCCACCCAGTGTAGACCAGGGCTGTGCATCTCTCTCTATCTTTTCACCTAAGCAGACAAAAGAAAGAGCCATTGGACTTTGCGGGCGGGGTCCTGACCGAAGAGGTTGGGCAGTAATGCTGGTAGGAGCATGTGGGTAAGAACTGTGCCTTAAATCAAGCCTAGTTTGTTCAGCTGAAGCATCAGAAAGCATTCTCTCTTTATTTTTCTTGTAACCATTTCTAACTGCAATGCCTCTGCTTGGATTCACTTAAAATCCTATCGGCTTTGGTTAGTAAACTTCTTTTATTGTTCAATCAAATCCCGTGTGTTTAAGTTAAACTGTTTGGGTAACTCCAGTTCAGGCAGTAAGCTGTTGTGTATTGTATCCTTAGAGCAGTGGTTCTGAACCTTTACTGCAGCCTGCACCCCTTTGGGTCTCAAAATATGTTCTCGCCCCCCCTTATCAAAAGTCGTTGAAGTGGGTCAGTTCTTTAAACCTAGATACATCCTAACTATAGAACGAAAGAGAGAGAATTATATATTTATTTTAATTTCACACTAAAATTAAGAATACATGAAAAATGACACTTTTTTTTAAGTGTACTGGCTTAGTGACTCTTCTGCTGTTGCTTTTGTAGAATGTTAATAAATACATAGGTTTGATGAAACAAAGTAGTTGTACGTACGTGCCTGTGCTTAATTTGTGTTTTCGATGATTTACCTTCTAAAAATATCTGGCCTGTCTGGGCTGGACAATGTTTTGGTGGGAAAACTCAGGCCTGGGAGTGTGTTGGGGTCACCTGCAGATAGTAACCAGGCTGGTGGAAGCCAGAGTATGCCTGGCATTTGCTGGCAGGCTGCTGGGATCAGAGGTTCAGGATCAGGGCTCTGGCTGCGCACAGACCCTTGGGAAGTGAAGGTCACATAGGCTAGAATAAAAATCCCCATCCACCCTCACTGTAAATTTTGGCAAAGTTCGGGAAAATCCTGTTCTGAACTTGGCATCTGGTTGGCAACTTATTTCCATATTGAGACAAGGTGAGACCCCTGATTTGAACACCTGAGAGCCATGGAGAGGTTCATATCTGGGTCTAAATCCAAACATTGTGACTCAGATCTGCCCAGTCTGCTACCCCAGAGACACAACACTCCTTATGGTTTGGTTCGCTCTTTCAGCTGCTGTGTCCCATTCCAGAAGTGACAGTAGGAACAGTTCTCTCCGTGTATTTCACATACATCACAGGGGCCTGTGGGGCTTAACTCGCTGATATTTTAAAGTACCTTAGATGCCTTGGATGAAATGAGCTATCCACACTTTTTTGCTATTCTCAGCCCCAACCCCTTTGTTAAAAATATAATAAAATAAATTAAAACCAAGGAAATTAACAACAACCCCACCACCATTAATATCACAGCAAGGAAATACAAAACAATTTGGGAAGTTTAAGGTTCTCATAATAACAGTAGGTCATTCACATTGCACGTATAGAACATTTTCAGTAGCTAGTTAGACAATGAAATGTTACCTTAATATACCAGGGACCATGGAAACCTTGCCTTTGGGAATAGGCTGTGTTTATATTTTTAACTTTGCTTTAACCTAGGGGCTGTTTTTTGCATATCCTTGTTTATTAACTCTTTAATTAATCCACTATTGGCCCAGCTAGTGCAAAGTTCTGATCACCTCCTGCTGGGAGCCCTCAACTCCCACAGCAGCAATGCCTGGCCCCGGATTTATTATAACTGTTCACAGGACCTTTCCTTTAAAGAAAACAAAATACTGCACGGTGCAATTTGTGATCCTTTCCCACTTCATTATTCCTTAAGGAAATATTGTCCAGCTGATTAAAGCCATGATCCCTCATTGAGAGCCAGGCACTTGCCAAGTCTGAAGTTTCCAAAATGTGAAGCTAGTGTTTAGTTATCTGAGCACAAATAAGGACAGAAAATGTCTGAAAAGAGGAAAACACATTTATTTTTGATGCTTACATTACAAAGGAACAGCTGAACAACTTTTGTTTAAACCATCCCAAAATAATTCTTCATTTTTGGGCTGAGATCAAGCATGAACAAATTCAATCCAAAAGGATGTTTTTTGAGAACTGTATGAACAGCTGAAAATAGGGGTTTCCGATGGAATGTGTATCTCACCCTTAACCCACGTGTTGCAACACAGTGAGTGTGCTTTCTCCGGGGACTGCAGGCTGGCTTCAGCCCATGGCATTTGGTCAGCCAGTCCCTTGTCCTCCCCTAGTGGAGGCGTCTCCTCTGCTCTGCACAGCAAAGTATTGTAAGAGGCCGCAGGGACCCTTTTTGGCAAAGGGCCGCTGTGTGTAATTGACCAGATTCTAAGAAATCATCCCCAGTGTCTGACTCCTGCATGCTCTCCTTCCGTGGTCGGCCTGTTGTGCTGCCCACAGCCACCCTACCTATCCCCCCATGCTGTTGCGCTCTCTTGGCTGCACATGGTACTGCTAGCCTCCTCGGTTGTCTCTCTCCTCTGCTGGATGTGTGCAATCCCTCCATCTGCCCTCGCTGCCAGGCCCTTGGATCCTGCTCGGCGGTGGTGGTGATCAGCAGGTAGACACATCACAGCAAGGCAGCAGCAGTGTGGGGTCTCCAGGAAAACAAACTGCCCTCGTTTCCTGCCGAAAGCCCCCCCACTCCCCTGGGTCCCTCCCCTTGGAGCGCTTACACCGGGGCTGACCAGATGTGCTACAAATGCCGCAAGTCACTGAGGTCATGGTTCCCCCGGGATTGAACGCCCTCATGATCCCCAAGAACACAGAGCACAGACAGCCCGGCCCCCACCTGATCTCACCAAGCCCCTGCAAGAGAAAAGGAGCCATCTGGGCTGCAGAGAACCAGGAGCAGTAAGGGCCCCCCAGGTGTAACTTAGAGACTCCTGGAGATGCTGGAGATACTGGACCGTTTCTCCTCCCACCCGGGCACAGGCCGGCCTCTCTGTGGTACTGTCTGCACCGCACACACTGCTTGGGCCAAGGGCCATGCTCTGCAAGCCCGGCTCCCCCCTTGCCAGCTTCTCTGTACCCCCAGCAGCTCAAGCCCAGAGCTCTCTGATCTCTCCGGTAATATTTTTTCTGGATGAACACTAGGACAACACAGTTGTTGCTCATCCTGACTCAGTGACTAATGCAAAGGGAATCACTTTCTGGAGCAGGGAGAGGCTCTTTGAATGGAAGCGAGAGTGACACGTTCTGTAACATCTCCCTCCCCAGTGGGAGAGGATCCTTCCAATTCACCATGGCAATCTCAGCAGTGGTGATCATCAGTCGCACTGATTGTTTTCTATTTTGTCGCTGAAGAAACACACCCCGCACAGCACAAACTGAGATGGGCAGTTATCCACCTGCACCAGGGATCGGCAACCTTCGGCACTCGGCCCGCCAGGGTAAGCCCCCGGTGGGCCGGGCCGGTTTGTTTACCTGCCACATCCGCAGGTTCAGCCTATTGTGGCTCCCACTGGCCGTGATTCGCCGCTCCAGGCCAATGGGGGCTGCGGGAAGCAGCATGGGCCGAGGGATGTTGATCCTTCAGCTACACAGTTCAAAGCTTTCCTCGCTGCTTGCTGCTTGGATGGCTGACAGGCTGTGGTTGAAGGAACAGGGTTTGGACGTGCCACTCTTGTGGGCACGTCTGTGTTAGCAGCCGGTCTCCCAAGTTCCGGCAGGACCACAGAGATCACTGGCAGGTTCACAACCTCGTGATTTTTTTCTGTCTGGAGCAAATAATACCAGCTGGCCATAGTCCCCTCCATCCAGGAGGCCCTCCTGAAGTGATCTTTGCTTCATTCTGAAAGCAGGATTCCAGTGGCCATTGTCCTCTCTCACTTGGATTGAACCCCAGTGTTCAGCATGGCCTGTTTCTAACAGGAATGCTTTGGGGGTTGTTTACCTATCAGCAGGACTCGCCCCACTTAGGTTCCAGCTGTTTCTCTGTAGAGTACAGTATTGAATGACGCCATTGGCTCAACAGCAGCTGGGCAAGTATTGCAGGCTTGTCGGTAGTTGTGTTCCATGCATAAGTAGGCTGTGGTAGGGATCTTTGCCATCAGCCTTGGCTTGTCCCACCTGCTTTTTAGGGTGTGGCCTGTTTTCTCAGCAAGACCATTGCTATGTGGATAACACAGGCTGGTAAAAGCTAGAACTGGAAAAGCGCTATGAGCTCACCCAGCCCAGCTACCTGCAACTGCAGGATCATTCCCTACAGCACATTTACAAGGGTTTATCCAGGGTATTTTAAAAGTCTCAGGTGAGGAGGATTCTATCACTTCCCATGGAGGCAATTCCACAGCTTGGTCTGTCTCTGTCAGAGTCTCTCCTGGCATCCAGCCTGCATTTTCATTCATCTCCCAGGTACCCCAGTAAACAACTCCTCTGGATCCTGGGTGTTATCCATTTTCCAATACACGCAGAGTGTAGCTTGTCCACCTGCAAGCCATGGCTTAGGTTTCGCCCTTTTATTCCCTCGTCATAGTTAATCTCTTTGGCTCTTTGATCATTTAGGTTGCTCTTCTCTGGCTCCCTTCATTTTGTCAGTATCTTTCAGGTAATAGTGACTGTGACATTCCGGGTGTGACCACACGTGAACCTGTGCACACCATTGCTCCATGGAGTGAGACCTTCGGGGCTGTATATACAAACTACATTGTCTAATTTACCATCCACTCTTCCCTCAAAGTCCTTTTGGCTTCACCACTGCCAGATCCCTTCCTCCCATTGCAGATCTGTGGTTTGGATTCTTTTTCTCCCTCCAAGACCCTTTGTATTATTTCTCTGCTGTGATCAGCTTTCTGGGCTCTTCCCATGTTGGTATCGTCTCTGAATTCATTAGTGGAGCTGAATCGTACTAACAGTGATGCGTAAATATTTTCACAAGCAGTGAACTGCATTTGCTGTTAGTTGTGGATTTATATCAGCCCTTGCTGGTCAGTGGCCAGATGAGGCTATGGATCCATTACAAAGTGTCTCTCAACACGCACAATGATTTTTCATGCAAAAAATTCCTACAGGAAGTTCCCAAGTCGCTGTTTGTTATTCTCCTGTTTGAAAAGCGTCAGTCATTCAGATTCAAAATACCATGTGCATGAGCTGAACAGCCCCACCTCACAAAGTCAGTGGGGCTGCTCTCATGTGTGTGCGGACGTGGTTTTCAAGATCAGGGCTTTAGTGCGCTCCTCTCACCCTGGGGAAGTGGCCACGTTTCAGCCGCGCTGAGCGTGTTGGAGGCTGGACTCCTTTGAAATCCAGCCACAAAGTGTCACAACAAGAACCATTGGGTGCTGGGGACTTCTGCAGATCTGGCCCTAAGTGTTGAATGACTTGCTCTCTTGATACATGTGCTGTTATGTCACTAGGAATAAAAGTTCAACAGGAGTTGCCAGGATCACTTTTCTTCCCTTTAATGTTGTGTGAGCTGTAATACATGTAATTTCCTTCCATCCTCTGCTATTTCCACAGTTGCTCATAATTTACAAAAATAAAATAATGATCAGTAGTTCATTAAGCTAATGCACCAGTTTCTTTACTACCTTAAAGACCACATCACCTGGACTGGCTGATTTGCAGATTCTTACTGCTGGGACTGGTGCTACCAGAGCAAGCCCGTCCCCTGTCTCCTGCAGAGAGAGCTTTGCTTCCCTTTAAGCCTCTGAGCTCGGTGCTCACCAGGAAGTAGCTACACTTTGCTCCTTCTGATGGAGCTCAGGAGGGGCCGGAGAGCAGCAGCTTTCGGAAGGATTCTGACTCTTTTCTGGCTTCGCTGCCAGACAGCTGGTCCCTGCTGGGCTCCGGAGCAGTATTAGAACCCAGAGGCTGCTAGACTGGGGGGCGTTCTGGTCAGCTCAGACACCTTGTCATATCTGGGGCAGGGGTCACCCCAGTGCAACTCCACTGACGTCAGGGGTGCATTTGGCCCTGATGTCCAGCTGAAGCGCCCTAGAAGGCCGGGGCTGTTACCAGAGTGACTGGATTTCAGAGTTACCGACTGGTTCCTCTCACCCCCTCTCTGAGGCCGGCCCCTCTGCTGTACTCTTGCCAGCGCTGGAAAGCAGCGTGACCACTGTAGAGACGTTGTTTCCTGCTCTCTAAAGCTCTAAAACCAGCCGCGAGCCGTCCACTCAATTCCCAGACTGGCTGTTCTGTCCAAAACTAATGTATCCTCGCCTGGGTCAGACACAGCGCGAGATGGCGGTTTACAGCCCTCCTTTATTCATCTCGCTCCAAGCATCGCTCGAGAGCAGCATGTGGAGTGCCTGCAGGCCCAGCTGCAGCAGGGCGGCCCTGCCTCGCCAGCTCTTTCTTCTCCTTCTCAGGGAAAAACAGCCCAGCCACTGCCATTGTTTGGGAGCCGAGGGCTCGAACTGTCTTGCTGTTGTTTTCTTACAGGCTCGACCAGACTGGAACTGGAGCCAGCGGTTTCTGTAGCATTACCCCGCGCAGCGCAGCTGAGCCATTGCCAGCACGGCCCTGGAGACCGGCCTGGCTCCAGGAGCCACCAGGACCACAAGTCTGCAACGTGCTGCTCCTGTAGGGAGCCAGCCACAGGCAGTGCCTGCCCTGCCTTTGCCCATCTGAGTGGGCAGTGCCTCGGCTGGCGGTGGAGGAGCTGAGGAGAAGCGGGTTTCAGCCCCAACTGCTCCTCTAGCCATAGCAGGCAGGGCCTGGAGCTGCCCTGCTGGGGAGGGGCGTGATGCCCAGTCCCTGCCCAGAGACACAGAGCCGCTCTCTCTCTCAGGGTGTCTGGACTAAGGGTGACCCGTTCCCCAGACTCCCAAGGAGGCTTTCGTGGCCTCCTGTTCCCTGTACCACTTTCCACAACAGGGGCGCAATGAGGGGCCCTCGCTGCTCAGACAGCACCTGCCCCGCACGAGAGCAACACGAGCACGCGCACGCCGCCTCGGGTAAAACACGCACATACACGCACATGCTGCCTCAGGTACAACACACATACACACACACGCTGCCTCGGGTAAAACACGCACATATGCACACGCTGCCTCGGGTAAAACACGCGCATACACGCACACGCTGACTCGGGTACAACACACATACACACATGCGCACACTGCCTCGGGTAAAACACGCACATATGCACACGCTGCCTCAGGTACAACACACATACATACATGCGCACGCCGCCTCGGGTAAAACACGCACATACACGCACACACTGCCTCAGGTACAACACACATACACGCGCACGCTGCCTCGGGTAAAACACACACATACATGCACTCGCTGACTTGGGTATAACATGTACATACACGCACACGCTGCCTCAGGTACAACACACATACACACATGCGCACGCTGCCTCGGGTAAAACACACACATACACACACACGCTGCCTTGGGTAAAACACGCACATACGCACACGCTGCCTCAGGTACAACACACATACACACATGGGCACACTGCCTCAGGTACAACACACATACACACATGCGCACGCCGCCTCGGGTAAAACACGCACATACACGCACACGCTGCCTCAGGTAAAACACACACATACACGCACACGCTGACTCGGGTACAACACACATACACACATGCGCATGCTGCCTCGGGTGAAACACGCACATACACGCACACGCTGCCTCAGGTAAAACACACACATACACGCACACGCTGACTCGGGTACAACACACATACACACATGCGCACGCCGCCTCGGGTAAAACACGCACATACACGCACACGCTGCCTCAGGTAAAACACACACATACACGCACACGCTGACTCGGGTACAACACACATACACACATGCGCACACTGCCTCGGGTAAAACACGCACATACACACACATGCTGCCTCGGGTAAAACACACATACACACATGCGCACACTGCCTCGGGTAAAACACGCACATACACACACATGCTGCCTCGGGTAAAACACACATACACACATGCGCACACTGCCTCGGGTAAAACACGCACATATGCACACGCTGCCTCAGGTACAACACACATACACACATGCGCACGCTGCCTCGGGTAAAACACGCACATATGCGCACACACTGCCTCGGGTACAACACACATACACGCACACGCTGCCTCAGGTACAACATGCATGTACACGCACACTCTGCCTCAGGTACAACACACATACACGCGCACGCTGCCTCGGGTACAACATGCATGTACATGCACATGCTGCCTCAGGTACAACACACATACACACATGCGCACGCTGCCTCGGGTAAAACACGCACATATGCGCACACACTGCCTCGGGTACAACACACATACACGCACACGCTGCCTCAGGTACAACATGCATGTACACGCACACAGTGCCTCGGGTACAACACACATACACGCACACGCTGCCTCGGGTACAACATGCATGTACATGCACATGCTGCCTCAGGTACAACACACATACACACATGCGCACGCTGCCTCGGGTAAAACACGCACATATGCACACGCTGCCTCAGGTACAACACACATACACACATGCGCACGCTGCCTCAGGTAAAACACGCACATATGCGCACACACTGCCTCGGGTACAACACACATACACGCACACGCTGCCTCAGGTACAACATGCATGTACACGCACACTCTGCCTCAGGTACAACACACATACACGCGCACGCTGCCTTGGGTACAACACACATGTACATGCACACGCTGCCTCAGGTACAACACACATACACGCACATGCTGCCTCGGGTACAACATGCATGTACACGCACACGCCGCCTCAGGTACAACAAACATACACAAACGTGCATGCTGCCTTGGGTAAAACACGCACATACATGCACACGTTGCCTTGGGTACAACACACATGTACATGCGCACGCTGCATCGGGTAAAACACACACATACATGCACACGCTGCCTCGGGTAAAACACACACATACACACACACGCTGCCTTGGTTACAACACACATGTACACACACATGCCGCCTCAGGTACAACACACATACACGCACACGCTGCCTCGGGTACAGCACGCAGGTACATGCACACACCGCCTCAGGTACAACACACATACACACATGCGCACGCTGCCTCGGGTACAACACACACGTACACGCACACGTCACCTCAGATACAACACACATGTACACGTGCACTCCGCCTCAGGTACAACACACATACACATGCGCACGCTGCCTCGGGTACAACACACACATACATGTGCATGCTGCCTCGGATACAACACACACGTACACACACACACCGCCTCAGGTACAACACACATGTACACATGCACGCTGCCTCGGGTACAACACGCACATACATGCACACGCTGCCTCAGGTAAAACACGCACATACACACACACGCTGCCTCGGGTACAACACACATGTACACACACATGCCGTCTCATGTACAACACACATACACACACGCACACTGCCTCGGGTACAACATGCACGTACACGTGCACACTGCCTCGGATACAACACACACGTACACACACACACTGCCTCAGGTACAACACGCACATACACGCACACGTCGCCTCAGGTACAACACACATGTACACGCACACACCGCCTGAGTTACAACATGCATGTACATGCACATGCCACCTCAGGTACAACACACACATACACGCGCACGCTGCCTCGGGTACAACACACACGTACACATGCATGCTGCCTTGGGTAAAACACGCACATACACACACACCCTGCCTTGGGTACAACACGCATGTACATGCACACGCCGCCTCAGGTACAACACACGTACACATGCGCACACACTGCCGTAGGTACAACATGCACATACATGCACATGCTGCCTCAGATACAACACGCACATACACACACACGCTGCCTCAGGTACAACACGCACATACACGCTCACACTGCTTCGCATACAACACAGGCCCCAAGGAAGTGGGGGTGCACCACCATTTGCCCACTGAGGTGTTAATGGGGGAGGGGAACCTGGAGGACTGGCCAAGCAACCCCCAGGGTGCCCTGGTTGTGAGCCTTAGCCAGAGCCGGCGAGGGGCACTACACCCTGACCTCGGGGGGGTGGGGGGTACCTTGCCCGAGGAGCAGGCCCTACCCCGGAGGGGAGGGAGTGCCCAGCGACATGGCTCAGGGAGGCTGCAGCTTCAGACCCAGCCAGCGAGAGGGAGCCGGTCCCCATCCCTTCGCCAGCTGCTGAGTTTCAGGCCGAGCTGCAGAAAAATCCTTCCTTGTGGAAGCTAAGGGCCCTGGCCAACCTCAGTGCGGTACATACAGGGGCGGCTCCAGGCATCAACACGCCAAGTGCGAGCCTGGGGCGGCAAAATACCTAGAGCCGCCCCTGGGTACATACCATGGGGCGAGGTTGCCAGGAGAGGTTCCTGTGGGAGAAGGGGTTCCTATACCGACAAAATACAGGGAAAATGGAGTCATGGGGGAGCAGGAGGCAGCTGGTGGTCCCTCAGAAGTTTTGCCGCAAATTACTGTACCTGTCCCATTACATCCCTCTCGCAGGGCACCAGGGAATCCGGTGCACCAGGCAGAGGTTGCTACAGAACTTTTACTGGCCTGGGGTCTTTACTACAGTCCAACAGTATTGCCGATCTTGTGACCCCTGTCAGAGGGTGGGGAAGGCCCGGGACAAGGGGAAAACGGCTTTGAGACCTTTGCCCATCATAGAAGAACCTTTCCAGAAGGTGGCTATGGACATAGTGGGACCTCTCAGTAAGACGACCCGGTCAGGGAAGAAATACATTTTGGTGGTGGTAGATTTCGCCACCCGCTTCCCCGAGGTAGTGCCCTTAGCTTCCATTGAAGCAGACACTGTGGCGGATGCGCTGCTGACCATTTTCAGCCGAGTGGGGTTCCCCAAGGAAGGCTTGACCAACCAAGGGTCCAACTTCATGTCGGCCCTGCTCCGGTGCTTGTGGGAGAAATGTGGGGTCCGGCACACCTGGGCCCCAGCATACCACTGGTGGAGAGGTTCAACGGAACACTAAAGATGATGCTGAAAACCTTTATGAACCAGCACCCGCAGGACTGGGACAAGTACTTACCTCACCTGCTGTTCGCATACAGGGAAGTACCCCAGGAGTCTACTGGGTTTTCGCCTTTCGAACTGTTGTATGGAAGGCGGGTGAGGGGGCCCCTAGACCTGAAGAGAGACGAATGGGAGGGGAAGGCCACTCCCGATGGAGAGTCGGTGGTGGAGTATGTCCTGACCTTCCGGGAGAGACTGGCTGAGCTCATGGGCCTGGCCAGGAGAATCTGGCCAGAGCCCAGAGGAAGCAGAAAGTCTGGTATGACCGCCCAGCATGGGCCCGTGCCTACGCCACCGGGGATCAGGTGATGGTTCTCATGCCCATGAGTAAAAACAAACTATAGGCTGCCTGGGAAGGTCTCTTCAAGGTTGTCAAGCAGCTAAATGAGGTAAACTATGTGGTGGAGTTGTCGAACCGGGCACACCACAGCCAGGTGTACCATGTCAATATGATGAAGCAATATTATGCCAGGGGGAATGTGGTGTTGGCCGTGTGTGGACATTAGGAGGAGCAGGGAGATGACCCTTTAGTAGATCTATTCCCTGGGACAAGAGCTGGTTTCCCCCTGGAAACAATTCCCCTCTCTGATCAGCTGACCCCTGCCCAGCAAGCTGAGATTAGAGGGGTGCTGCATCTGTACCGATGCACTAATTTGACTGTGGAGACCGGATCACATCCTCCTGTAAGATGTTCCCCGTTCTGCGTCACCGGGAAAACTGCTCAGGACCTGGAAAGAGAGGTCAGGGAGATACTGGCTTTGGGGGTGATCCAGCTGTCCGCCAGCCCTTGGGCCTCACCGGTGGTGCTGGTCCCCAAGAAGGACGGGTCTATCCAGTCCTGTGTGGACTATCGGAAGCTTAATGCCATCACCGTTTCTGATGCCTACCCCATGCCCAGGCCTGACAAGCTCCTAGACAAGCTGGGGGAAGCTCGGCACCTCACTACCATGGATCTTACAAAGGGCTACTGGCAAGTGCCGCTGGATGCAGATTCCAAGCTGAAATCGGCCTTCATCACCCCTCTGGGGCTCTATGAGTTCCTGTCCCTGCCTTTCGGCCTCAAGGGAGCGCCGGCCACCTTCCAGCACCTGGTGGATCAGCTACTGAGGGGGATGGAGAGTTTTGCCGTGGCGTATATTGACGACATCTGTGTCTTTAGCCAGACCTGGGAGGACCACGTGTCCCAGGTTAAACAAGTGCTGGACCGACTCCGTGAGGCTGGGCTAACCGTAAAGGCTGAGAAGTGCAAGGTGGGGATGGCTGAAGTCTCTTACCTGGGCCATTGGGTGGGGAGTAGCTGCTTAAAGCCGGAACCAGCCAAAGTGGAGGTGATCAGAGACTGGCCCGCTCCCCAGACCAAAAAGCAGGTCCAGGCCTTTATTGGGATGGCGGCAGTGATAAGCTGCCAAAATCGTAACAACCGGTTCCCTCCTCACCCCAGGAGAGGTCATCACCCACCCCCTGGGACTTCTGCCCCATCCAACCCCCCTTCCCTGTACCCTGACTTCCCCCCACTGCCCCATACAACCCCTCCTCTCATTCCTGATGGCCCCCCGGGACCCCTGCCCCATCCAACCACCCCTTCT
The DNA here is from genome assembly GCF_020497125.1 of Mauremys mutica. NCBI lineage: Eukaryota > Metazoa > Chordata > Testudines > Geoemydidae > Mauremys > Mauremys mutica. The sequence goes on along the minus strand of NC_059090.1, from coordinate 2,874,470 downwards.
CTCTGTCCCCTGACTGCCCCTGGAACCCTTGCCCCTGACTGCCTCCCACCACCCCATCCAACCTCTGATCCTTTCTGACTGCCCCACCGGGACCCTTGCCCCTATTCAATCCCCCTGTTCCCGTGCGAACAGCTGATTCGCGGAAAGCAGGGGGGGAGGAGAAGCAGGGCGGAGCATTCATGGGAGGAGGTGGAGACAGAGCTGAGGTGAGCTGGGGCTGCAGCAGGGAGCGCTTGTTAAATTTAAATGCCCTTTTAGAACCGGTTGTCCCACGCGGGACAACCGGTTCTAAAAGGGCTTCTAAATTTAACAACCGGTTCCCGCGAACCGGTGCGAACCAGCTGCAGCTCACCACTGGATGGCGGGGTACTATCGAAGGTTTGTGCCCCACTTTAGCGCCACAGCTGCCCCCATCACTGGGCTGTGCAAGAAGGGGAAGCCAGACAAGGTGGTCTGGACCAAGCAGTGCCAGCAGGCTCTCCGGGCACTGAAGGAGGCTCTGGTCAGTGGCCCAGTTCTGGCAAACCCAGACTTTGATCAGCCCTTTATGGTGTTCACCGACGCCTCAGACATGGGACTGGGGGCGGTGTTAATGCAGGAGGATGAAAAGGAGGAGAGAGACCCCATTGTGTACCTGAGCAAAAAGTTGCTACCCCGGGAGCAGAGCTACGCGTCCATCGAGAAGGAATGCCTGGCCATGGTGTGGGCCCTTAAGAAACTAGAGCCCTATCTCTTTGGGCGCCACCGTGTACACCGTGTACACCGTGTACACCGACCACTCTCCCCTGACCTGGCTGCACCAGATGAAAGGAGCCAACGCCAAGCTCCTGAGGTGGAGCCTGCTCCTGCAGGACTATGATATGGACGTGGTCGGGGTGGCTCCAGGCCCCAGCATGCCAAGCGCGTGCTTGGGGCGGCATGCCGCGGGGGGCGCTCTGCGGTCACCAGGAGGGCGGCGGGCGGCTCCGGTGGACCTCCCGCAGGCATGCCTGTGGCGGGTCCGCTGGTCCCGCGGCTGGGGTGGAGTATCCGCAGGCACATCTGCGGGAGGTCCATCGGAGCCGTGGGACTGGCGACCGGCAGAGTGCCCCCCGGCTGCGTGCCGCCGTGCTTGGGGCGGCAAAATCGCTAGAGCCGCCCCTGGACGTGGTCCATGTGAAGGGAAGTGCCAACCTGATAGCGGACACGTTGTCCCGGAGAGGGGGCCCTGAACTTCCCTGGGTCACTGGGCAGAGTGACCCAGCTCAGTTCAGTCTCGAAGTGGGGAGAGATGTGACGCAGTAGGAAGCGGGGTGGATTGACCTGGGAATGTCGTTTAGTGTTACTGGGACTGTCTGCATGGGGGATGGGAGAGCAGGGGGTGACTTTAGGTGAGGGACGGTACCTGATGCTGAAACCTGAGCCAGGAAGGGGGATGGGGCGACAAAAGGAGAGGGGGAGAGAAGGAGGGGGACAGCCTGCTGGAGGGGTCTTTGGTTTCAGTTTTGGGCTGGCTGGGAAGAGGCAGGGAACCCAAGTCTGGGGTCTAAGATCCTTGCCCCCCTGAGGGACCTGGCTGAGGGGTCCTGGTTGTACCTACAAGCCCTGCTTGGGACCGTGTTCCTGTCGTCTAATAAACTGTCTGTTTTACTGGCTGGCTGAGAGTCACGGTGAATCGCAGGAAGTGGGAGGTGCAGGGCCCTGACTCCCCCACACTCCGTGACACAGCACCTGCTCAATGCACAAAGCAGTGCATCGTGGGTAGCTATCCCAAAGTGCAACTTAGTGTGCTTTGGGAAGTTTGTGCAATGCCTCATGGGACCAAAACATTGCTGCAGGGGAGAATGGGAACATTGCATCAGCATCCCATGATGCACTGTGCTCAATGGCAAACAACCCAGTGGTTTTCATGCCATAAAACTGCCGCACTTATGCCATAACCATGGAGCCTGCTCAATTGTGCACTCTTGCTGGGAGCACTTCAAACACCTCGTGCCTTCTCCTGCAGTATTTCCAGAGCCAAAGTAGATCCTTGTGCCGGGCCTGGTCTCATGAGTCCCAGCCCAAGGTCACTCAGAAAGTATGTGATAGAATAGGGAATAGAACCTGGGTCTGCTAACTTCTAGACAAGTGCTGAAACCACTGGACAATCCTTTCTCCATCAGCCCTGAATAGCATGACTTCCCCAGCCTCCAGGCTGGGACTCAGGAGGCTGGGCCACCCAAAAGGCACAAGAATCTATGTGTTTCCCAATGCCCGTGTAGAATCATAGAAATATCAGGGTTGGAAGGGACCTCAGGAGCTCATCTAGTCCAATCCCCTGCTCAAAGCAGGACCAACCCCAACTAAATCATCCCAGCCAGGGCTTTGTCAAGCCTGACCTTAAAAACCTCTAAGGATGGAGATTCCACCACCTCCCTAGGGGACCCATTCCAGTGCTTCACCATCCTCCTAGTGAAATAGTGTTTCCTAATATCCAACCAAACCTCCCTCACTGCAACTTGAGACCATTGCTTCTTGTTCCGTCATCTGTCACCACTGAGAATAGCCTAGATCCATCCTCTTTGGAACTCCCCTTCAGGTAGTTGAAGAATATGTGTCTGCTCACAAGCTCAGTGTGTGACTGTTGGATGACTTAGACACTAGCCTTTCCCAGCACACACTATCCCCAACATGCCCCCTGCCACCGCATAGACCTCAAACTAGCCTCAGGGGCATTGTAGCCACAAAGCCTATATGACACTCTTCAGAGCCCTGGGCAGAGCATTACCTATGGAGGGCCCTTAGCTGTGGAACTCCCCACCACTGGAGCAAAGGATTTACTTGTTTCACCTCTATTGAATCCGAGTGCATGAGACACCTCTTTGCATTGGCCTCCTCCATAAAGGAGGCTACAAAATGGCTAGTGTGCCCTTTCCTGCCCTTAGAGATCTTCCTCCAGAATCTCCCCTGGAAATAAAGCAGGCAGGAGCAGACACGAGTGTCTGTGCTGGGCAGCAGTGACACCACATTACCAGAGCTGCTTGGGACCATTGTGATGGAACATTTTTGCCAGTTCCTGCAAATCAAAACGTTTCACAGATGGTTGGTTTTTAACAAACTTCTGCGGAACCTGGCTTGTTTCCCACCAGCTCACCTGCCTCACTCCTCAGCAGCCTGCTGGCTGGGCTGGTGAGGGCTGAGATCCGGGGATCCCTGGAAGCCTGGCTCCCGGGCTCATGGCTCCTCAGCCGTCACGGAGTAGCTCTCCATGCACACCACCTCAAAGCCAGGGCTCCCCGGAGAGCTGGGCCCCACTTTGCACAGAATTTTTAAAGTTTTCGTTTTACTCCCAAATTTCTCAGCCCAGCTCTGTTTGTGACAGCTGTGGTCTCTGGTGCTGTGCCTGCAACGATGGGCTCTCTTGGCAGAGAGAGGAGTGGAGGTTGTGACGGGATCTCTGGGGTGCAGCCTGGAACTGTGGGACCACTGTGCCCCCTTAACTCTCTAGCCTGAGTTATCTCTCACAATTAGGGTGACCAGATGTCCCGATTTTATAGGGACAGTCCCGATTTTGGGTCTTTTTCTTATATAGGCTCCTATTACCCCCCAGCCCCTGTCCTAATTTTTCACATTTGCTGTCTGGTCACCCTACTCACAATGCCTTGCTAGTGACACACAGCAAACCCCTCCAGGCGCTGTGATCACTCAGCACCACAGCGTGTGGAGCCCCACACCCAGCCAGATTGCATGAATGCTCCCAGAGCCACTCATCAATCACACAGAGAAAGGCACCAGCCAAATCCCGCCAGCTCCCAGCACTGTACCTGAGGAATATACCGTCTTGCACTGCTCAAGCCCCTTTCTTGAGTAATGCAAGTTTATTAATTGATTCACCACTTCATCAATGGAAAGTGGATATACACCAGCCTTTGTAAACCTGAGCAGATTTACCAAGCACTTCAGGCAAACTCAAATTTATTGATTACAAAAGATAGATTTTAAATAATTATAAGTGATCGTCAAAAAGCCACAGTGGTTACCAAAAGAAAGTAAAATAAAAATACGCTGTCTAAACTTTAACCCTCATCACACTAGACAGTATTTAGCTCAAGCAATGTTCTCACCCCACTGGATCTTACAGTCCTTAATATACAAGTTTATCTTTTAAACCTGGAATCTTCAGTCTTCTGAGTGTCCTTGTTGCTTGCAGTGTAGGTAGGGGAAGGAGAAAGGCCAAGCCTTGGGCCCCTGTGTTCTGTTTTATACCCTTAGTCTATGTGCTTGGAGAACACAAGTCCAGGCATGTCTGGGGGGCACTGCTGAGTCCTCAGGCAAGGTTGAGCAATTCCCCTGGTGTGGTCTTGTGCAAGCGAGACATTGAATTGTAGCTCCCTTGCTGGACAATGACTGTTGATGGTTGTTTGACACCCGCCTGGCCATTGGTTAGCATCCTTGTCTCTGGGGAGCTAATATCTGAGCAGTTTCCCAACTCGCAGCATGTTTTAGTGACAACCATACAACACATTCTCATAACTTCATATGCATTAATAATATACATATTTAGATAGAATAGTGACTGTCTCCTGATCCCTTACATGGCATGCACTATGTGAAATATCACCGTTATATAGAATATGTGGGTCACAGGGCACTCCCCCAAGCATAGAATGTCACAGAGGTGTGCCCAGGGGACATGTGAAGGGGCTGTAGTGTCTTGAGCCCCACTCAGCAAGGTACGTAGGCATGTGCCAGGCTACACACCTGTGAGCAAATCAGAAGCAAATGGGATCACTTTCATGTTTAAGCTTAGGCGTGTGCTTAAGTTCCTTACTGACCTGGGGCCAAAGTGTGTTTTGGTGTGACAATGGGGTGAGCATCGTTACTGACTGACCAAAAATGGGGGGACTGGGATCTCCAGGAAGTGAGTGTGGTGACATTGAATATTGCCCCCACGTGGCATTCTGGGATTCTTGTTAGGAGACACAAAGACCTTGAGATTTGTTGCTAACATAGGCTATATTTATCTCTCCCCCCAAAGCAAAGGATTCTGTGTACTGGAGTCTAACCGGCATTTTCTGTGCTAAGAAGTGTTATCAATAGAACTACCACAAGAGCTGAAATGCAATGTAACTAATGGCAGATATTAAAGCCACTACTACTGTTAGACATTTTAAAATCAACAGGTCCAGATAACTTGCATCAAAGAGTTTTAAAAGAGCTGGCCAAGGAGCACTCTGAATAATTGATGTTGATCTTCAGTAAGTCTTGGAACACTGGGGTCACACCAGAAGATTGGGAGAAAGTTAATGTTGTGGCAATATTTGCAAAAAGTAACTGAGATGACCTGGGTAATTATAGACCTGTCAGCCTGACATCCATCCAGGGCAAAATAATGGGGTGATGGATATAGGACTTGATGAATAAAGAATTAAAGGAGGGTAATGTAATTAATGGCAATCAACAGGGGTTATGGAAAATCCTGTCAAATTAACTTGATCTCTTTTTTGATGAGATTATGAGTTTAGTTGATAAAAGTAATAGTGTTGAGGTAATATACTTAGATTCTGTGAGGCATTTGACTTGGAAGCACATGACATGATTTAAAAACTAGAACTATACAAATTCAACACTGCACATATTCAATGGATTAAAAACTGGCTAATTGACAGGTCTCAAAATGTAACTATAACCAGGGAATCATCACTGAGTGGGTGTTTTTAGTGAGGTCCTCCAGGGGTCAGTCCTTGTCCCTTGGCTATTTTAATATTTTTATCAATGATCCAGAAAAAAACATAAAATCATCACTGATAAAGTTTGCGGGTGACACAACGATTGGGGGAATGGTAAATAATGCAGAGGATATCTCACCATACTTACAAGGATGGGGGACTCTTTCCTGGGAAGCAGTGACTGAAAAGTCTTGGAGGGCATGATGGATAATCAGCTGAATGTGAACTCCCACTATGAAGCTGTGACCAAAAGTACTAATATCATACTGGGCTGCATAAAGAGCAGAATCTTGAATAGGAGTATGGGGGTTGTTTTACCTCCGCATCTGGGACTGGTGCGACCACTGCTGGAATCCTGTGTCCAGTTCTGGTGCCCACAATTCAAGATGGATGTTGATAAATTGGAGAGGGGTCAGAGAAGAGCCACAAGGATGATTAAAGGATTGGAAAACCTGCCTTATAGTGATAGAGTCAAGGAGCTCAGTCTATTTAGCTTAACAAAGAGAGAAGGTTAAGGGATCACTTGGTCACAGTCTGGGGGGAGGGATAGCTCAGTGGTTTGCACATTGGTCTGCTAAACCCAGGGTTGTGTGTTCAATCCTTGAGGGGGCCATTTAGGGAACTGGGGTAAAAATCTGTCTGGGGATTGGTCCTGCTTTGAGCAGGGGGTTGGACTACATACCTCCTGAGGTCCCTTCCAACCTTAATCTTCTATGATCCCATCATATGGGAACAGAAATTGGATAATAGACTCTTCAATCTAGCAGAGGTCTAACACAATCCAATGGCTGAAAGCTGCAGCCAGACAAATTCAAACAGGAAATAAGATGTAAATGTTTAGAAGTGAGAGTAATTAACCATTGGAACAATTTCCCACAGGTTATGGTGGATTATCACAGCTGGAAAGTAAACTGCCATGGGATAAGAGGGAAGGTCTCTCATGGATTGCTAACTGGTTAAAAGATAGGAAACAAAGGGTAGGTATAAATGGTCGGTTTTCAGAATGGAGAGAGGTAAATAGTGGTGTACCCCAAGGGTCTGTTCTGGGACCAGCACTAGTTAACATATTCATAGATGATCTGGAAAAAGGAACAGTGAGGTGGCAAACTTTGCAGATGATACAAAATTACTAAAGATAGTTAAGACCCAGGCAGTCTGCGAAGAGCTACAAAAGGATCTCTCAAAACTGGGTGACTGAGCAACAAAATGGCAGATGAAATTTAATGTTGATAAATGCAAAGTAATGCACCTTGGAAAAAATAACCCCAACTATACATATAAAATGATGGGGTCTACATTAGCTGTTACCACTCCAGAAAGAGATTTTGGAGTCATTGTGGATAGTTCTCAGAAAACATCCACTCAATGTGCAGCGGCAGTCAAAAAAGCAAACAGAATGCTGGGAATAATTAAGAAAGGGATAGATAATAGGACAGAAAATACCATGTTGCCTCTATATAAAGCCATGGTACGCCCACATCTTGAATACTACATGCAGATGTGGTCGCCCCATCTCAAAAAAGACATATTGGAAAAGGTTCAGAAAAGGGCAACAAAAATTATTAGGGGTATGGAAGGGCTTCCATATAAGGAGAGATTAATAAGACTGGGACTTTTCAGCTTGGAAAAGAGACGGCTAAGGGGAGATATGGCTGAGGTCTATAAAATCATGACTGGTGTAGAGGAAGTAGATAAGGAAGTGTTGTTTACTACTTCTCATAACACAAGAACTAGGGGTCACCAAATGAAATTAATAGGCAGCAGGTTTAAAACAAATAAAGCGAAGTATTTCTTCACACAACGCACAGCAGCCTGTGGAACTCTTTGCCAGAGGATCTTGTGAAGGCCAAGACTCTAAGAGGGTTCAAAAAAGAACTAGATAAATTCATAGAGGATAGGTCCATCAATGACTATTAGCCAGGATGGGCAGGAATGGTTTGCCAGCAGCTGGGAATGGGCGACAGGGGATGGATCACTTGATGATTCCCTGTTTGGTTCATTCCCTTTGGGGCACCTGGCACTGGCCACTGTTGGTAGACAGGACACTGGGCTAGTTGGACCTTTGGTCTGACCAAGTAGGGCCATTCTTATGCTCTTATGGTCAGGATGCCTGTGGCCAATCACCTGTCCCCCCTGGTCTGGGGCAGGATTTCCAGCTGGCTCCTCTCATTCAGCCCATCCCTTAGCCTATCAAAGTCATGCTGCTGCCAGGTGGGAGCAGGGCCGGTGCAACCATTTAGGTGACCTAGGGGTTCACCTAGGGCGCTGGCATTTGGGGGGCGCCATTTTCTTCGGCAGTGACCGCGGCGGCCGGATATTCGGCCGCCCCGGTTGCCGCCGGCATTTAGGCGGAGGGAGCTGGGGCAGGGGAGCACGGGGAGGGCCACCTGCAGCACGTAAGGGGGGGGGCCGGAACGCAGGGGAACTCCGCGCCCCAGCTCACCCCTGCCCAGCCTCCTCCCCGAGCACGCCATGGCCGCTTCACTTCTCCCGCCTCCCAGGCTTGCGGCGCTTAAGCTGATTGGGCCGCAAGCCTCGGAGGCGGGAAAAGTGAAGCAGGCACGGCGTGCTCGGGGAGGAGGCGGAGCAGGGGTGAGCTGCTTCACTTCTCCCGCCTCCCAGGCTTGCGGCGCCAATCAGCTTAGGCGTCACAGGCCCGGGAGGCGGGAGAAGTGAAGCAGCGACGACGTGGTCAGAGTGCTCGTGCTCGTGGGCAGAGCAGGGGTGAGCTGCCGCGGGGGGGCAGCTGCCGCGGGGGGGGCGCCTCAGGGCGGAGTGGGGGAGCTGCCACGGGGGGGCGCCGCAGGGCCGAGTGGGGGAGCTGCCGCGGGGGGGGCGCCTCACGGCGGAGTGGGGGAGCTGCCGCGGGGGGGCGCCTCAGGGCAGAGTGGGGGAGCTGCCGCGGGGGGGGCGCGGTGGGGCGGAGTGGGGGGGCTGCCGCGGGGGGGGCGCCGGGGGGGGGAGTGGGGGAGCTGCCGCGGGGGGGGGCGCCTTGGGGCGGAGTGGGGGAGCTGCCGCGGGGGGGGTGCCTTAGGGCGGAGTGGGGGAGCTGCCGCGGGGGGGTGCCTTAGGGCGGAGTGGGGGAGCTGCCACGGGGGGGCGCCTCAGGGCGGAGTGGGGGAGCTGCCGCGGGGGGGGCGCCTCAGGGCGGAGTGAGGGAGCTGCCGCGGAGGGGGGCGCCTCAGGGCGGGGGGGGGGAGCTGCCGCGGGGGGGGGCCATAGGGCGGAGTGGGGGAGCTGCCGCGGGGTGGGTGCCTTAGGGCGGAGTGGGGGAGCTGCCGCGGGGGGGGCGCCTTAGGGCGGAGTGGGGGAGCTGCCACGGGGGGGCGCCTCAGGGCGGAGTGGGGGAGCTGCCGCGGGGGGGGCGCCTCAGGGCGGAGTGGGGGAGCTGCCGCGGAGGGGGGCGCCTTAGGGCGGAGTGGGGGAGCTGCCGCGGGGGGGGCGCCTTAGGGCGGAGTGGGGGAGCTGCCGCGGGGGGGGCCTTAGGGCGGAGTGGGGGAGCTGCCGCGGTGGGGGGCCTTAGGGCGGAGTGGGGGAGCTGCCGCGGAGGGGTGGCCTTAGGGAGGTGTGGGGGAGCTGCCGCAGGGGGGGTGCCTCAGGGCGGGGGGAAGGCGCAAGGTGGAAGTTTCGCCTAGGGCGCGAAACATCCTTGCACCGGCGCTGGGTGGGAGGTGGGCTGCAGAGGGCTCTGATCCCAACGGGACCCAAGCACCTAGACGAGAGCTGTTCAGCCATTCTCCTGCTGCTGGCACTATGCTTCTTCCATCCCTGTGCCTCAGCCTGGGTGTCGGCTTTCCCCACCCTGGTGCCCAAGACACCCAGACAAGCAGCTCTGCCCATCAAGGAAGCCACTCAGGCAAATGGGTCACTGCCATGGGCAGAGCTTTGTGCCCGTTGCTGGGGCGCCGCTGCCATTGAGGGCAGTGTGGGCTCAGCTGAGTGAGTGCAGAGCAGCAGCCATCACAGGTGCAGCTGGAGCCTGCCTCACTCCCCCGTCCAACGCCATGGGGCTAGGGCCAGGCATGGCGGGAGGCAGCGTCCAGCCTCAGGCCACGTGGCAGCAGCAGTGAGGGTGCCTGCAGAGGGGAAGGACAGCCAGGGGAGCTGGATTTGCTGTGAGTTGTTGCAGCCCAGCACTTCGAGCACAATCTCCTCGGTCTGCGAAGCAAAATCACTTCCACCGTGGCTGCTGCAAGAGCCGCCTAGTGAGCTGGGAGTGCTGAGTGGGAGAGTGCAGCTGCCCTGGTGCTGCCCACATTCCTTCCTGAGCCAGGAGCCAAGCTGTCTGCTCTGAATCACAAATCAGGGAGGTGCTGAGTGCAAGGCGGGTTCTGGGAAAGCTCCTCAGTCCCCCTTAGAGCAGGAGGCAGCGGCTGCACTGCAGAGCACGGGCTGCCCCCTTCGCAGTTCTTCAGGCCAAAGCACAGAGCTGAGCTCTCAGGCCAGGAGCTTCTTGGCAATGGAGGGATGCAGAACACAGGCCCTGGGGCTGACGGGAGCAGGAGCGTCCTCCACTATCTCACTGGACATCTGCACAGGACCTGGAGGTGTAATTCCCAGCTCGAGGAGACAGACCCTAAGAGTTTGGATTGTCCAGGGCATTACCCCCATGCCATTTGGGGAGCACTCCGCTGCAGGATGAAAATAACCCCCCGGATTGGCATTAATGGGGCTTCATAGATGGCTCAGCGAGCCCCATTATCAGCACCAGCTAGACCTGCATGGCAGAGAGACTGCCTGGGGCTGGGTTAGGGCTGCCAACTTTCTAATGACACAAAACCGAATGCCCCTGCCCCACACCCTGCGCTGCCCCTTCTCTGAGGCCCCGTCCCCCACTCACTCCACCGCCCTCCCTTTGTTGTTCACTCTCCCTGGGGTGCAGGAGGGGGTGAGGGCTCCAGCTGGGGGTGCAGGCGCTGGGGTGGGGCTGAGGGGCTTGGGGTGCAGCAGGGGGCTCCAGGCTGAAGCCTAGGGGTTCGGAGTGTGGGAGTGGGCTGAGGGCTGGGGCAGGGGGTTGGAGTGTGGGAGGGGTTGTGGGGTGCAGGCTTCGGGTGCAGGAGGGAGCTCAGGGCTGGGGTTGGGGTGCAGGAGGGCCTGTGGGGTGCGGGCTCCAGGAGGGGGTTCTGACCTGGGGCTGGGGGTTGGGATGTGGGCTCCAGCCAGGCAGCGCTTACCTCAGGCAGCTCCCGGGTAGCGGGGCTAAGGCAGGTTCCCTGCCTGCTCTGGCTCTGCGCAGCTCCCGGAAGTGTCTGGCATGTCCAGCCCCTAGGCGCAGGGGCGGCCAGGTGGCTCCGTGCCCGCAGGCACCACCCCCGCAGCTCCCATTGGCCATGGTTCCCAGCCAATGGGAGCTGCAGAGCCAGGACTCAGGGTGGGGGCAGCATGTGGAGCTCCCTTGATCGCCCCTGCACCCAGGAGCCAGACATGCCGTCCGCTTCCGGGAACTGCGCGGAGCCAGGGCAGGCGGGGAGCCGCCTTAGTCCTGCTGCGCCACCGACCAGACTTTGAGTAACCCTGTCGGCAGTGCTGACCGGAGCTGCCAGGGCCGCTTTTCGACTGGGCGTTGCAGGTGAAAACCGGCCACCTGGCAACACTAGCAGGCCGGGCGAACACGCTCCCATACTGTCTCCCCTGGGGTACCCACTGGGGTGTCAAAGCACCAGCCTATGCTACCATAGCAGGAACAACATGACTGCATGTCATAGGCCTCTGGGCCCCAGCCCCTCCTCCAGAGAGGAGCGGGCAGGGACCAAACAGCACTAGGCCATCTAAGGCAGTGGCTCTCAGCCAGGGGTAGTCAGACCCCAGGGGTACGCAGAGGTCTTCAGCGGGTACATCAACTCATCTAGAGATTTGCCTAGTTTTATAACAGGCTACAGAAAAAGCACTAGCAAAGTCAGTGCAAGCTAAGGGTAGGTTTACACTTACCTTCCGGGTCGACGCGGTGAGTTCGACTTCTCGGAGTTCAAACTATCGCGTCTGATCTAGACGCGATAGTTCGAACTCCGAAAGCGCTGCGGTCGACTCCGGTACTCCACCACTGCAAACGGCGGTGGCGGAGTCGACGGGGGAGCCGCGGAGTTCGACCCTGCCGCGTCTGGACGGGTGAGTAGGTCGAACTAGGGTACTTGGAATTCAGCTACGCTATTCACGTAGCTGAATTTGCGTACCCTAGTTCGACCCCCCCTTCTTAGTGTAGACCAGGCCTAAGATTTCATACAGACAGTGACTTGTTTATACTGCTCTATATACTATACGCTGCAATGTAGGTACAATATTTATATTCCAGTCGATTTATTTTGTAATTCTGTGGTAAAATGAGAAAGTCGGCCATTGTTCAGTACTAGTGGCTGTGCCACTTTTGTATTTTTACATCTGATTTTGTGAGCAAGTAGTTTTTAAATGAGGCGAAACTTGGGGTACAAAGACAAATCAGACTCCTGCAAGGGGCACAATAGTCTGGAAAGGTTGAGAACCACTGGCCTAAGGGCTGGTGGGGAGTGGCCCACGTGTCTGTGTGGAAGAAGGTTTGTTCCAAACAGACCCCAGGCCCAGACCACAAGCCCTGCAGTGACCTCCAGCCAGCCCCAGGGGTCAGTGTTGTAACTAACACGGCTCCCACTGTGACGAGCTTGGGCACAGCTGGACCATGGGCACTGCCATTGCCTAAGAGCCACGAGCAGGTGGCACACATGAAGGGGCAGTGCCCAGCACATGGAGCTCAGAAGAGACGCAAGCTAGCGAGAGGCACCCGGGAGCAGCAAGGCTAGGGCAGGTCCCGGCAGGCAGCTCCTTCCAGGAACAGGATTCCAGAGCCTCTCTCCAGGCCTCTCCGGCCAGCGCTGGCAGCCAGTCCTCCAGGAGCTCTAGGCTCCATGGGAAAAGCCTCCAATGATTTCCCGTCTCTCCAGCCTTTTAAGGAGTTTGTCCTGAAACACAGCAGCTCCCCTGACTTTCAGCGCTCCCTGGGTGCCAGCAGCTGCCATTGGTGGGAATGGGCGTGAGAACCGTGTCCAGCTGCCAATGGCCAGCTGCATTCCTGGTATCCCAGACAGCCCCCAGGGGCAGGGCCCAGTGGGGGAACCCTCAGGCAGAGTGCGGCAGCACTGACAGGGAGTGGAGGGGCTGGGGGTCAGGGACCCGCCGTCCCAGAGGGGGCAGTGGAGGGCTGGCAGCCTGTGTGTAGTACCCACCCCGTCACTGGGGCTGGTAAATACCAGACGGGTTATTTGTGCCAGGGCCTGGCAGGACTTGGCAGTTCATAGCCCCAGCACCTCTGGGCTGGCTGCATCAGTTATGAATGTAAAAAAATTACTGGCACCCTGGCACCTCTTTTATTACAAATTAAGCACTAGGCCCGATGTGTCATCGTGACACTGACATGAACCAAACCCCAGCATGTGTGGCTGTGGGCAGGTCTAGCGTGTCTGTGTGGGAAGCCGTCTCTGGGTGAGTGTGCAGTGTGCATCAATGCACTTGTGTGTGTTTGTATACGTGTGTGTGCACGGACAAGCATCGTGTGCATCTCTAGAAGGACATAGCGTGTCTGTATGTGGAGAGCTGCATCCCAGTGTGTCTGTGTATGTGTGTGTTCATGAGTATACACACTAGTGGAGTGTGTAAGTGTGTATGTACAGTCACAGGGCATGCCTCTGGGTGCACATATGGATGGCTCGGACATGTGTGTCCGCATGTGTACATGACTGTGTATCTACAGTCCGGGTATGTGCCTGTGTATGTGTGTGTGTATGCACAGCCCGGCTGTGTGCCTGTGTATGCGTGTGTGTATGCACAGCCCAGCTGTGTGCTTGTGTATTACATGTGTGTATGCACAGCCTGGGTGTGTGCATGTGTATGCATGTGTGTACACAGCTCAGCTGTGTGCCTGTGTATGTATGTGTGTATGCACAGCCCGGGTGTGTGCCTGTGTATGTGTGTGTGTATGCACAGCCCAGGTGTGTGCGTGTGTATGAGTGTGTGTATGCACAGCCCGGGTGTGTGTGTGTGTATGAGTGTGTGTATGCACAGCCTGGGTGTGTGTCTGTGTATGCATGTGTGTATGCACAGCCCGGGTGTGTGCCTGTGTATGTGTGTGTGTATGCACAGCCCAGGTGTGTGCGTGTGTATGAGTGTGTGTATGCACAGCCCGTGTGTGTGTGTGTGTGTATGAGTGTGTGTATGCACAGCCTGGGTGTGTGCCTGTGTATGCATGTGTGTATGCACAGCCCGGCTGTGTGCCTGTGTATGCATGTGTGTATGCATAGCCCATGTGTGTGTGTGTGTGTGTGTATGCACAGACCGGGTGTGTGCCTGTGTATGCGTGTGTGTATGCACAGCCCAGGTGTGTGCATGTGTATGTGTGTGTATGCACAGCCCGTGTGTGTGTGTGCATATGTGTGTATGTGTATGCACAGACCGGCTGTGTGCCTCTGTATGTGTGTGTGTATGTACACCCTGGCTGTGTGCTTGTGTATGTGTGTGTATGCACAGCCCAGGTGTGTGCATGTGTATGTGTGTGTGTACGCACACCCTGGCTGTGTGCCTGTGTATGTGCGTGTGCATGCACAGCCCGTGTGTGTGTGTGTATATGTGTGTGTGTATGCACAGACAGGGTGTGTGCCTGAGTATGCGTGTGTGTATGCACAGCCCAGATGTGTGCGTGTGTATGTGTGTGTATGCACAGCCCGTGTGTGTGTGTGTGTATGTGTGTGTATGTACAAAGCAAAGCTTTTGATACAGTCTCCCACAGTATTCTTGCCAGCAAGTTAAAGAAGTCTGGGCTGGATGAATGGACGGTAAGGTGGATAGAAAACTGGCCAGATGGTCGGGCTCAACGGGTAGTGATCAATGGTTCCATGTCTAGTTGGCAGCCGGTATCAAGTGGAGTGCCCCAAGGGTCGGTGCTGGGGCCGGTTTTGTTCAATATCTTCATTAATGGTCTGGAGGATGGCGTGGACTGCACCCTTAGCAAGTTTGCAGATGACACTAAACTGGGAGGAGGGGTTGATACGCTGGAGGGTAGGGATAGGATACAGAGGGACCTAGACAAATTAGAGGATTGGGCCAAAAGAAATATGATGAGGTTCAACAAGGACAAGTGCAGAGTCCTGCACTTAGGACGGAAGAATCCCATGCATTGTTACAGACTAGGGACCAAATGGCTGGGCAGCAGTTCTGCAGAAAAGGACCTAGGGGTTACAGTGGACGAAAAGCTGAATATGAGTCAACAGTGTGCCCTTGTTGCCAAGAAGGCTAATGGCATTTTGGGTTGTATAAGTAGGGGCATTTCCAGCAGATCGAGGGATGTGATCATTCCCCTCTATTCAGCACTGGTGAGGCCTCATTTGGAGTACTGCGTCCAGTTTTGGGCCCCACACTACAAGAAGGATGTGGATAAATTGGACAGAGTCCAGCGGAGGGCAACAAAAATGAGTAGGGGGCTGGAGCACATGACTTATGAGGAGAGGCTGAGGGAACTGGGATTGTTTAGCCTGCAGAAGAGAAGAATGAGGGGGGATTTGATAGCTGCTTTCAACTACCTGAAAGGGGGTTCCAAAGAGGATGGATCTAGACTGTTCTCAGTGGTAGAAGATGACAGAACAAGGAGTAATGGTCTTAAGTTGCAGAGGGGGAGGTTTAGGTTGGACATTAGGAAAAACTTTTTCACTAGGAGGATGGTGAAGCACTGGAATGGGTTACCTAGGGAGGTAGTGGAATCTCCTTCCTTAGAGGTTTTTAAGGTCAGGCTTGACAAAGCCCTGGCTGGGATGATTTAGTTGGGTTTGATCCTGCTTTGAGCAGGGGGTTGGACTAGATACCGGTACCTCCTGAGGTCCCTTCCAACCCTGAGATTCTATGATTCTATTCTATGTATGCACAGCCCAGGTGTGTGTGTGTGTATGCATGTGTGTATGCACAGCCCTGGTGTGTGCCTGTGTATGTGTTTGTGCATGCACAGCCCGGGTGTGTGCGTGTGTATACATGTGTGTATGCACACCCTGGCTGTTTGCCTGTGTATGTGCATGTGCATGCACAGCCTGGGTGTGTGCGTGTGTATACATGTGTGTATGCACACCCTGGCTGTGTGCCTGTGTATGTGCATGTGCATGCACAGCCCGGGTGTGTGCGTGTGTATGTGTGTGTGTATGCACACCCTGGCTGTGTGCCTGGGTATGTGCGTGTGCATGCACAGCCCGGGTGTGTGCGTGTGTATGTGTGTGTGTATGCACACCCTGGCTGTGTGCCTGGGTATGTGCGTGTGCATGCACAGCCCGGGTGTGTGCGTGTGTATGTGTGTGTGCATGCACAGCCTGGGTATGTGCGTGTGCATGCACAGCCCGGGTGTATGCCTTGAGTATAAGCAGGGCCCTGGTGTGTGCCTGTGCCAGGTGGTGCTGGCAGGCTGTGCGGGTGTGAACTGCAGGCTGTGCTGCAGGAGAGGAGCGGTGCTGTGGCTGTTTTGCCCTGGGCAAGGTGGTTCGTGGAGGCCCAGTCCCTGCAACCTGGTCCCACCCTCCTGTCTTAGCAGCTCCAGCTTCCAAAACAAACCTCCCTGTGTTTGCAGAGAAATGCGGCTTCCTCCAATTGTCCCTAGGAAGCTGCTGTTAATGCCCGGCCTGGGCGGAGGGCTGGGAACCTGCTCAGGGCAGCACTGCTGCAGGGTCCCGCAGGAGAGAGAAGGGGCTCTGGAGAAGCTCAACTCCATGGCAGGGACTAGGGGGGCTGGGCACGGCCATCGCATCACGGATTGCAAAGCCCTCCTCTGGGAGCACAGCCGGGTCATACACGGCGCCACAAAGAACAGCCTGGATCACGCCCCCCGCCTGAGACCAGGCACCGGGACCCCACTCCCGCTTGTGATCTGGGCACCAGGACCTCGCTCCCGCTTGTGATCTGGGCACCAGGACCTCGCTCCCGCTTGTGATCTGGGCACCAGAACCTCGCTCCTGCTTGTGATCTGGGCACCGGGACCCCGCTCCCACCTGAGACCAGGCACTGGGACCCCACTCCCCCTTGTGATCCGGGCACCGGGCTCCCGCCTGAGACCAGGCACCGGGACCCTTCTCCCCCTTGTGATCTGGGCACCAGGACCCCGCTCCCGCTTGTGATCTGGGCACCGGGACCCTGCTCCCACCTGAGACCAGGCACCGGGACCCCACTCCCCCTTGTGATCCGGGCACCGGGACCCTGCTCCCACCTGAGACCAGGCACCGGGACCCTGCTCCCCCTTGTGATCCGGGCACTGGAACCCTGCTCCTGCTTGTGATCTGGGCACCGGGACCCCGCTCCCACCTGAGACCAGGCACAGGGACCCCGCTTCCCCTTGTGATCTGGGCACCAGGACCCCGCTCCCGCTTGTGATCTGGGCACCGGGACCCTGCTCCCACCTGAGACCAGGCACCGGGACCCTGCTCCTCCTTTGTGATCTGGGCACCGGGACCCCACTCCCCCTTGTGATCTGGGCACCGGGACCCCGCTCCCACCTGTGACCAGGCACCGGGACCCCACTCCCCCTTGTGATCCGGGCACCGGGACCCTGCTCCCGCTTGTGATCCGGGCACCAGGACCCTGCTCCCGCTTGTGATCCGGGCACTGGGACCCTGCTCCCGCTTGTGATCTGGGCACCAGGACCCCACTCCCCCTTGTGATCTGGGCACCGGGACCCCGCTCCCACCTGTGACCAGGCACCGGGACCCCGCTCCCCTTTGTGATCCGGGCACCGGGACCCTGCTCCCACCTGAGACCAGGCACCGGGACCCTGCTCCCCCTTTGTGATCTGGGCACCGGGACCCTGCTCCCACCTGAGACCAGGCACCGGGACCCTGCTCCCCCTTTGTGATCTGGGCACCGGGACCCTGCTCCCGCTTGTGATCTGGGCACCGGGACCCTGCTCCCACCAGAGACCAGGCACCGGGACCCTGCTCCTCCTTTGTGATCTGGGCACCGGGACCCTGCTCCCACCTGAGACCAGGCACCGGGACCCTGCTCCCCCTTTGTGATCTGGGCACCGGGACCCTGCTCCCACCTGAGACCAGGCACCGGGACCCTGCTCCCCCTTTGTGATCTGGGCACCGGGACCCTGCTCCCGCTTGTGATCTGGGCACCGGGCTCCCACCTGAGATCAGGCACCGGGACCCCGCTCCCCCTTGTGATCTTGGCACCAGGACCCCGCTCCCCCTTGTGATCTGGGCACCGGGACCCCACTCCCGCCTGAGAGCAAGCACTGGGACCCAGCTCCCCCTTGTGATCTGGGCACTGGGCCCTGCTCCCATCTCAGACCAGGCACCAGGACCCCAATCCGTCTTGTGATCTGGGCACCAGGACCCCGTTCCCGCCTGTGACCAGACACTAGGACCCTGCTCCCCATTGTGATCTGGGCACCGGGACCCCGCTCCCCCCTGTGACCCAGGCACTGGGAACCCACGTCCTCTTGTGATCCGGGCACCGGGACCCCGTTCCCGCCTGTGACCAGACACTAGGACCCTGCTCCCCCTTGTGATCTTGTCGGGGACTCGAACCCCAACAGCGAAGTTCGTTGTCTGACCGCAGAGAGACAGGCAACATCAGCAAGGTCCGATCAAAAGTTCTTTATTGACAAGTGCACGTGTCAGTAAAAGAACAGCTCGTATCCGAAGAGAACCAGCCAGCTCTTTACAGCTTAGTATTAGCTTATATAGACAGTTTTATTACGTCATAGATCATTCACTAGAACAATCCACCCCCTTTGTCTAACAACTAGAAATTAGACACCTTTTAATATATACGCATGCCTAGTCTCTACAATATTGAATTGTTAATATCTCAACAAGCGCCAAAGGTTAGGAATGTGAGGGAGTTAAAACACACCGAACACTAAACCAAGGAGTAAGTCAGAACTGTGAGATGCTTGTATGTCTTATCAGCTCCTCAGACAGTTTGTTTCTCAATATAACACAGCTGGTCCCAGCCCCTTCACTGATCTCACTGTTTTCCCAGGGCTTTGTGAGACAATGCTGTTTCTCAGTATTTTCCACTCTGAGATTACCCAGAAACCTCTAGATGCTTGACTTCAGTCAGATTGGCACAACTGGTTTTGTGCTACATCTTTATTCAGGCCTAACAATCTGGGCACTGGGCCCTGCTCCCATCTCAGACCAGGCACCAGGACCCCGCTCCCCCTTGTGATCTGGGCACCGGGACCCCGCTCCCACCTGTGACCCAGGCACTGGGACCCCACGTCCTCTTGTGATCCGGGATGCCTTAGCCCACCCTTGTTGCAGTGTGGAATAAAGGCAGGATGCAGGGTTGCGGGGACCCAGGAACTCTCTGACCATTTGGGGGAGCGGGGAGTCCTCAGGGGCGAGTTTTCAAGGGGAAGGGAACTGGCCCCCACTCCTGTCAGTGAGATGCTGGCCCAGACATCGACGTCCCTGCTCTTTCCCCCTTTCCTTGCCATGAGTGACCTTAACTAACCTGCGGCTGCAGCAGCTCTTGGCTGGCTGTGGGCTGACCCTGAGTGCGGCACCACGCCTGGCAGAGCAGGCCCGACCCACTGGCCAGCTCCCAGGGGGCAGGCAGACAAGCCGCATGGGCTGGAGTGAAGCGACTCCAGGCTGCGTTAGTGGTAGAATCATAGAATCTCAGGGTTGGAAGGGACCTCAGGAGGGATCTAGTCCAACCCCCTGCTCAAAGCAGGACCAACCCCAACTAAATCATCCCAGCCAGGGCTTTGTCAAGCCTGATCTTAAAAACCTCTAAGGATGGAGATTCCACCACCTCCCTAGGTAACCCATTCCAGTGCTTCACCATCCTCCTAGTGAAAAAGTTTTTCCTAATGTCCAACCTAAAACTCCCCCACTGCAACTTGAGACCATTACTCCTTGTTCTGTCATCTTCTACCACTGAGAACAGTCTAGATCCATCCTCTTTGGAACCACCTTTCAGGTAGTTGAAAGCAGCTATCAAATCCCCCCTCATTCTTCTCTTCGGCAGACTAAACAATCTCAATTCCCTCAGCCTCTCCTCATAAGTCATGTGCTCCAGCCCCCTACTCATTTTTGTTGCCCTCCGCTGGACTCTCTCCAATTTATCCACATCCTTCTTGTAGTGTGGGGCCCAAAACTGGACACAGTACTCCAGATGAGGCCTCACCAGTGCTGAATAGAGGGGAATGATCACATCCCTCGATCTGCTGGAAATGCCCCTACCTATACAGCCCAAAATGCCATTAGCCTTCTTGGCAACAAGGACACACTGTTGACTCATATTCAGCTTTTCGTCCACTGTAACCCCTAGGTCCTTTTCTGCAGAACTGCTGCCCAGCCATTCGGTCCCTAGTCTGTAGCAGTGCATGGGGTTCTTCCGTCCTAAGTGCAGGACTCTGCACTTGTCCTTGTTGAACCTCACCATATTTCTTTTGGCCCAATCCTCTAATTTGTCTAGGTCCCTCTGTATCCTATCCCTACCCTCCAGCGTATCAACCACTCCTCCCAGCAAGGTCACAACTGGGCACGGGAAGGGGCCAGGTGCTGTCAGCACGGAGTGTGAAAGCAATGGCCTCGGGTGCCAACGCCGCCATCCCAGGAGCAAGATACGGGCCTCCGGGCACCAGTGCCGCCATCCCAGGTGGTGAGATACAGGCCTCCGAACACCGGCACCGCCATCCCAGGCAGCGAGATACGGGCCTCCGGGCATCAGCGCCGCCATCCCAGGCAACGAGATACGGGCCTCCAGACACCGGCGCCGCCATCCCAGGAGCGAGATACGGGCCTCCAGGCACCAGCGCCGCCATCCCAGGCAGCGAGATACGGGCCTCCGAACACCAGCTCCGCCAGCCCAGGCAGCGAGATACGGGCCTCCAGACACCGGCGCCGCCATCCCAGGAGCGAGATACGGGCCTCCGGGCACCAGCGCCGCCATCCCAGGCGGCGAGATACAGGCCTCCGGGCACCAGCGCCGCCATCCCAGGTGGTGAGATACAGGCCTCCGAACACCGGCACCGCCATCCCAGGCGGTGAGATACGGGCCTCTGGGCACTGGCGCCGCCATCCCAGGCAGCGAGATACGGGCCTCCGAGCACCAGCGCCGCCATCCCAGGTGGTGAGATACAGGCCTCCGGGCACCAGCGCCGCCATCCCAGGAGCGAAATACGGGCCTCCAGACACCGCCGCCGCCATCCCAGGAGCGAGATACGGGCCTCCGGGCACCAGCGCCGCCATCCCAGGTGGTGAGATACAGGCCTTCGAGCACCAGCGCCGCCATCCCAGGAGCGAAATACGGGCCTTCGGGCACCGGCGCTGCCATCCCAGGCAGCGAGATTTGGGCCTCCGGGCACCAGCACCGCCATCCCAGGCGGTGAGATACGGGCCTCCGGGCACCAGCACCACCATCCCAGGCGGTGAGATACGGGACTTCGGGCACTGGCACTGCCATCCCAGGCGGTGAGATACGGGCCTCCGGGCACCAGCGCCGCCATCCCAGGCGGTGAGATACGGGCCTTCGGGCACTGGCACTGCCATCCCAGGAGCAAGATGGGCCTTCGGGCACCAGCGCCGCCATCCCAGGCAGCGAGATACCTGCCTCCGGGTGCTGGCGCCGCCATCCCAGATAGAGGCCCTCTGACAGCACTGCAGCTAACACAGCCTGGAGCTCAGCAGCTACTTCCTGCTCTTCCTCTCCTGCCTCCAGATGCCGAGGAAGGGGTGGATCCTGCCCCTCCCCCTGCCCACCAACCCCGCTGGCTTTTCTTGCGGGTCCCCATTCTCGGCTAGCATCCAGCCCGGACAATGGCTCTGTTCTGGAGCTGGGAGCTTGCAGGCCGCTGCCAGACTGAGCAGCCCAGCGCGGCATGCGGCGGAGCAGTGCTCTGGGCCCAGTGCCTTCTGGTGGGGGTAGAGTTGCCAATTTTGGTTGGACGTATTCCTGGAGATTTAATCACATGACATAATCTTTAATTAAAGATTAATCTTTAATTCCTGGAGACTCCAGTCCAATTCTGGAGGGTTGGCAACCCAAGCATGGGAGTGGGTCACCACACATATGGATTTCCCTGGATATTGCTCCATCCTCTGTCCGGGCGGATTTTTCAAACAACGGGCAATGTTCGGGGGTTTTGCAGAGCAGACAAGCTGCAGCTTAGAAAGAGACCCGATTGCTCCGCTTCCCGATTGGTCCACATGCCACGGTTGGGATCTGTACCCCAGATGAGGAGCTGGTTGTGTGGGGACAGCTGGGGTCAGACCCACCCCGCCTTGGGAGGAGGAGTAAGGACTATCTAGGGTGCTGGTGCTGGGCTCTGGACACACATTGCAGGGAGGGGTGCAAATGTCCCAGTGTTGGTGCCTGGGAATGGAGTGGGTGGAGCTCCTCAGAATGTTTTGGACAAAAGATTTTCATAGAAAAGGGGGCTTTTAAAAATGAATCCCCCCCCCCATGGCCGACGTTGTGGAAATGTTGTCTTGGCCTGGATGCACAAAAGGGTCAGGCGGTGAGATGCTGAGCGTCAGTGCACGTAACCTGAAGGCCCCTGGAATATCACCAGGATTCACAAGCCCTGGGTTAGGTGCCCCGGCTCCCTCTTGCAGAGCTCGGGGACAGGTGGGTGCCAGAGAATGAGACCCAGCATGCTGGGCAGGCAGTGGCCTAAATTAGCCAATGGGAGATGGCAGTCAGAGGGGTGTGTCCTAAGCTCCACCCCTCTCACCCAGCTAGGTGCCAACATCCAGGCTGCTGCAGACACCTAGCTCAGAACAGCCAGGAGCCCCCTGCAGGAGTCAGGCAGCCCCGCCACCATGGCAGACAGCTGGGGGAGGAGGCTGAGGACTGCTCTCCTAACTTATAGTGTATCCCCTGTGATGGGGGAGGTCCCCTGCTCAAGGCCCCCCTTTGTCACGGGGGGGGGAGAAGAGATTTGGCCAGAGTTCTCCCACCTCTCAGCAGAGCGCTCAAACCAGAGCACTGGGCTATGGGGGCTTCCCCGGTCTCCCCTGTTGCACTGTGGATTAAATAATCAATGAGTCACTTGAGCCACAGAGCAAGACAGGTGCACACCCCATGAGAACGACTCTGTAGTCCGGGGCTCAGTGCACTTGCCCAGGCAGGGGAGACCCAGTGGCCAGGCTTCTAGTTTTACAGACTTTTCAATTATATTTTAATAAAGACGTTCTGCGCTTTGCAATGGGCCCGAAGCTGGTGCCTATCGCAGGGCCTTAGCTGCCTAGCTCCTTTTCTGCAGCCAGGCCTCTCTGCCTTTGAAAATACAGTGTGAATGGTTTTTATCAGGAACATTGGAAAGGCTAGTGAAATCCTTCACTGATTGAAAAGCCCGGGGACTTCGCATCCCAGTGCAGACAGACAGGCGGGAGCTGGCACACTCAAAACAGCGGCGCAGCTACTCAGCCAGCTGCCACAGCCGCACCGCTCTTGGTGGTGCACTGACTCAAGCTGCGCACGCTGCCTGTCCACCCAGGGGCGGCTTTAGCAATTTCGCCACCCCAAGCACGGCGGCACGCTACGGGGGGCGCTCTGGCGGTCGCCGGTCCCACGGCTCCAGTGGACCTCCTGCAGACGTGCCTGCGGAGGGTCCGCTGGTCCCGTGGCTCCAGTGGACCTCCTGCAGACGTGCCTGCGGAGGGTCCGCTGGTCCCGTGGCTCCGGTGGACCTTCTGCAGGCGTGCCTGCGGGAGGTCCACCAGAGCCGTGGGACCAGCGGACCCTCCGCAGGCACACCTGCAGAAGGTCCACCGGAGCCGCCTGCTGCCCTCCCGGCGACCGGCGGAGCGCCCCCCGCGGCATGCCGCCCAAGCACGCGCTTGGCATGCTGGGGCCTGGAGCCGGCTCTGTGTCCACCCACCCCAGGAAGCCTCTCCGGGATCCTGCGTCCCTCACTAGCCCCACATAGATCGGGACTCCAGCTCAGGGAGGGGAGTGAGCTGTAATGGCTTATGACAAAGTGGGAATGTTCTTGCTGTGTTATGTGAATGCTGAGTGGGGATGTTGCAGGGGAATTGAGACTGTCTGCATTGGGGAGGGGAGGATACCTGAGCATGTAACCTGAGAACCCAGGAGGGGGGTTGGAGGCCAGGTAACACCTCTGCCCGGGACACTGAACAAAGGACATAAAGGCTGGGGGAGGAGCCGGGGGGAGGCTGAGTGAGAGGCTGGAGGGAGTTTCAGTTTGGAGCTGGCTGGGAAATGGAGAGGGGCCCCGATGGGGCTTGGGCTTCCCAGCGAGGCTGTGGCCTTCCTGGGGCCCCCAGATGGACCTAACTAAGGGGGGTCTTGTTGTCTGTACCAGCGAGACCTGTTGTGGACTGTGTTCCTGTCGTCTAAATAAACCTCTGTCTTACTGGCTGGCTGAGAGTCACGTCTGACTGCAAAGTGGGGGTGCAGGACCCTCTGGCTTCCCCAGGACCCCTCCTGGGCGGACTCGCTGTGGGAAGCACACGGAGGGGAACATGCTGAATGCTACGCGTGAGCTTCCTGCCCTGCAGACAGTCTGCTCCAAGGGAGAGGAGGCTCCCCCCAGAGTCCTGCTGGCTTTGTGGGGAGCAGTTCCAGAGCATCGCCCGGGGACTCCTGACATGGGTACAGAGGGGATGAGCAAAGCACATCTATTTTAGCATATGCAGCCTGAAAGGCAGTGAGGAAGAGTGTGGCCTGGGTGAGACTCGGGCCTGTTCCCGGCTCTTTCTGAAGGGATTGCTGCACCCTCTGTTAGCATAGGTGTGACAGAGCCTGAGCCTGCTGGGGTAGGAGGGGGGGTGGGGGGTCCCAGAGAAGGGTCCCACCCCCCCCATGCACAAACACCAACTCTCCCTCCTCTGGGGGCCAGAGTCGTCTAGGAACAAGCATCACATTCAATAGTAGAACACCCAGGAGTAGCCTGTAGCCAGGCTCTTTAGCAGGGGGTTGACAGGCTCCCTTGCTCTGGCTCCGGCACAGCCTCCCCCCACACCTGGCTAGACACACGCAGACCTTCTGCCCCACCCCCGTGCAATTGCCCCCCACCCCCGTTGGGTCAGTCAGAGAGTAACAAGGGCTCTGAAGTGCATGGAAATACAGTCAGTGGAGGTGAGGCCAGATCTCCTGGCTCCCAGCTCTGTGCACTCCCCGCCGAGCTGCAGTGTCCACCCCGCTATTTTTAGCACTTTAATGTGACTTTTAATCCAAAACTGATCACTTTGGCAAAGCAGCTCTGTCTGCTGAAAACGAAGGCAGGGTAAGTGTAGCTATGCAAATCCGGTCTGCTCCTGAGGCCTTTTCCCCCAGCCCATCAGTAGCTGTCGGGGGAGAGCTCATTGAGACCCTGTTTACATCCTGCCCTCGGCCGAGAATTTGTCATCCTGGCAAGTCACACTCCACATTGCACCAGACCCACTAGCTCTTCCCAAAGGGTCTGAGGAAGCAGACTGTGAGCGGAGTGTATTGGTTCTTCACTAACCTCCCATAAATGAACCCGGTTCCTGGCCTGATAACCCGTCACACCTATTGAGAGTGGGCATTGCAGGGGCAGAGGGACCTCTCCAGGGGCCAGGGAGGGGAGCGTTCCCTTGAGGTTCCTCAGGAACTGGCGTAGGCCCCTGTATCTCCTGTTCTAGCACTAGCGCATCCAGAGCACCAGGGATGCCTTCCACTTGTACGTCCTCACTGCCCAACAACCGAGGTTTGCCATCAGGAGTCCAGTCTTTCTTCAAGGCACTCTGGGAAGAGCGGTGGGGCAGACTCATTACTCCAGGCTGGTCTCATTGGTGGCACGGGTGTGCCAGCAACGGGCTTAAAAGCTTCTGCCATGGGGTTCAGAGCCAAAGAACGGGAGTTCTCCCTGGGTATTCTAGGGTACACCATGGTAGTGCCTTTCTCTCCAGACTCACTCTTAGACACGCTGGGTAGTGGTGGTTTACCCCCAGGTGACCCACTGCATGTGCTGGGCAGTGGCTTTGGTCCAGCACCTTTTTGCCACCCAGGTCCCATTTCATAGCGGGCTCCTACAAATTCCCCCACTTGGAATGTTCCTATGTACTGTTGTGTCTTTATTTCCCTGGCTGCATCTCAGGTTTGAGCTTGTAGGGAGGCAGATTGCCCAGTTTTTCCACCCCCAGGTAAGGCAGTGCTGTCCATCCATTGGCTGGCTTGTGTTTGCCAGCCACACCCAAATGTGTCCCCTGGCAGGAGTTCCTCAGACCGCACCCTCGCAACATCCCGATGTTTGTTACTGTCTGCGTTTTCCCGGGCTGCAGCAGTAACCAAGTGAAAAGCCTCCCACAACTTTTCTTTTTATCAACTGACTTGGTGATGCAGTTCATACCTCTCTCCATCCTCTGATATGCCAAAGCCCAAGTCTGTGGGTAATCTGGGTTCTCACCCAAACATCAGAAGATGTAAAGTCCCCAACACATTTAACAGAATTTGATTAAACTGCTCTGGTTAAGGGCCACCTTGTGAGTGATAAGGACTTGGTCTGAACTTTAATTCCTGCTGTCCTGAGCACCTCCTTCAGAAGGTGACTTTCAAAGTCCCGTCCATGATCGGAGTGTATCTGAGCTGGGAATCCATACACTGAATACTATTTCTCCCACAACACTCGAGTGACAGCAGTGGCCTTCTGGTCACATGTGGGATATGCCTGCACGTACCATGTAAAGTGGTCAGTCACGACTAAAATGTTCCCAACATTTCTTTGTCAATTTCTGAAGACAGGAAATCGATGCATAGCAGCTCCAAGCTTGCTGCTGGTGATAGTCTCCAGACACACAGCACTAGTGGGCAGAGTTTGCCTTTGAATGTACCCAGCTCATGCCTTGTATTTCCTGCAACATCCTCAGCCATCCGGGTCCAGCAGAACTCACTGTGCATACGTTCCAGGGTTCTCTCCATTCCCAAATGTCCAAAGCTGGATTTCGCTCCTTTTTAGAAAGCAGAGTTTGGTGAATATCATTATCTTGCAGTGGGGCTTCTTGCCAGTCAGCACAATTGAGCATAGGCAATGGAGATTGATCCAGCACACTACAGTTCACCAGGGCTGATGGCACATGTTCCGGGGCAGGCCCAGAGTTTCTGCAACACAAGCATGAAGACTCTCCTGGGCTTCTGACTCTTGACAACTCACTGCAAATAGCTCTCACTTAATTCATAGACAGCACAGAAATTTCTGGTGCCTGCGGATGTTGGGACAATGCATCTGCATCTGCATCGTTTCTCCCCAACCAGCCCTGAATGCTGAACGCTAGCCAGGGTGGCCATCCGTCTCTGCCCCGCAGGATCTAACCTGGAACTTGTTAACATGTAAGTCAGTGGATTGTGTCTGTCCACAGAAGAATCTGAGCTAATACACAGTCTCAAAACTTCTCAGTGACGGCTCATTTTAAGGCCAAGAACTCCAACTTGTGAATGGGGTGGCAAGTCTTGCTATCAGCCAGGCCACAGGTTTCCTTTGCTTTCAGCTTCCTGGTATAGAACTGCTCTAAAACTCTCCAGACTAGCCTCCTTATGCAGCAGAAAAGGCTTGCTTGCCTCAGCAAAGACTAGGGGTCTCGCACTGCTGTGGCTAATCCACCTTCCCGAGAGGTAATAGCTAGGTCAGTGGAAGAATTCTTCTGTCAACCTCACACTGTCTACACTGGAGGCTAGGGTGGCTTAACTACATTGCTCAGCGGTGTGGATTTTTCACACCCCTAAGTGATGTAGCTGGATTGACCTAACTTTTTAGTATAGATCTGGCCTAGGACTGGAGCATGATTTATGCAAGTAATGATTTCTCAAAAGGCTTTTTCACATCTCTCATCCAATTGGGGTCCAAAGGGTTCCCAGGGGCCAGAGTATCTCTATTTGGGAGGTTTTGGGGACCTCTCCTTACCCTTGGTCTTAGATTTAGTCTTGCTGGACTGGCAAGATCATTCAGCAGCTTTATGATGGTAGTATAATTCTTCACAAATCTGGGGCAGCAGGTGCTAAATCCTAGAAAGGTCTTGAGCTTTCTGTAAGTATGTGAGGGAGACCATATAATCAATGCTTCTAGTTTTATCTGGATTGGTATTTACACCCACTTGGGACACAATGTGACCCACGTACTTGATCAATGTTCTGCAGAACTGGCTGTGACAGGTTCAGTCACAGAGATCCCCTTGGGACTGTCACCTGATGTGCTGAAATTACCTCTGAGCCCATTTTCCCTTCCAGCTTGGGACTCCAGAACCCTGCCTTGCTGAGCCAGACACGCCAGCCTGCTGCAACACAGATCCAGAGTCTGGTCCACGCCCCCAAAGCTGCAACACTTTAACTAAAAACAGCTCAGCAGGTTACCTGCCTCCAGCACCCAGACACCCAGCTCCCAATGGGATTCAAACCCTAAATAAATCTGTTTTACTCTGTATAAAGCTTATACAGGGTAAATTCATAAATTCTTCGCCCTCTGTATCAGTGATAGAGAGATACACAGCTGTTTGCTCCCCCAGGTATTAATCACTTACCCTGGGTTTATTAATAAACAAAAGTGATTTTATTAAGTATAAAAAGTTGGATTTAAGTTGTTTCAAGTAATAACAGCCAGAACAAAGTAAGTCACAAAGCAAAATAAAACAAAACATGCAAGTCTAAGCCAAATACATTAAGAAACTGATTACAGATAACGTCTCACCCTCAGAGACGTTCCAATAAGCTTCTTTCACAGACTAGACTCCTTCCTAGTCTGGGCCCAATCCTTTCCCCTGGTACGGTCTTTGTTAGATCCAGCTGACATCTCAGGCGGTACGCAGGGGTTTTCTCATGACTGGCAGCCCCTTGTCCTGCTCCACCCCCTTTTATAGCTTTGGCACAAGGCAGGAATCTTTTGTCTCTCTGGGTCCCCACCCCTCCTTCTACATGGAAAAGTACCAGATTTAAGATGGATTTCGTTATCAGGTGACATGGTCACATGTCACTGTAAGACCCCTAGTCTCCATTACCCGTGGGCTGACCCACACATACACATGAAGGCTTTCACGTAACTAAGGCCAGTTATGTCATATTCATAAGCATACTTCCATAAAGCATATGGAGTGCAATGTCACACTGGCATTTATCAGTTGAAAGCATCAGTCTATAGGCTTCCAACTGGTCTAGCACTTTTAGATGTCTTTTTTCGTGTTCCTCCAGAGTTCTTCCAAACACAATCAGGTCATTCAAAT
The DNA here is from genome assembly GCF_020497125.1 of Mauremys mutica. Lineage (NCBI taxonomy): Eukaryota > Metazoa > Chordata > Testudines > Geoemydidae > Mauremys > Mauremys mutica. Next base: position 2,845,639 of record NC_059090.1, on the reverse strand, counting down.
AAACTAAGACTTGCAGTAAATTCACATCTCCCAAAACTTTCTCCATAAGACATTGAAACATGGGGTGCTCCAGAAATTCCCTAGAACAAACCTAAAGGAAAGATGAAGGTTGTCTTCTCCTTAGCTTCTTCTCCCAGAGGGATCTGGTGAAATCCACTTCAAAGGTCCAATGCCAAGAACTACTGGCTCCCTAGCAAACAATCTAAGGTATCTTGTACTCGAGGCATGGTGTATTGGTCAACTACAGTGCATTTATTCAGTGTGTGGCAATTGATACACATCTGGGTTTTCCCACCCTTCTTACAGACCACCACAATGTGGGAAGCGCATGGGCTTCTGGATTCTGCAATGATGCCATTCACAATCAGCTCCTGAAGATGATGCCACATGTCCTCCATTTCTGAGACAGCAATCTTCCTACATCACTTCCTGAAAGGCCATGAGTCTTGTAGTCTGATGTTATGCTCCAATCCCACATCTCGCTCATTCTGAAGAATATCTTGGCTCTTTCACAAACTTCCTTTCTCAGACGATTCTTCTACCCCCCAGACAACTGTGAATCCCCAAGTCAAACCTTGCAGGGTCTATCGGTCAAGTCAGGGCTTCACACTGGGGTTCCACAATGGTTTTGGCTCAAAGAGGTCTGCTATCTTCCTTGCCTGTTTCATCAGCAGTCAGTATAATCACTAGGACCCCACCAAATTCATGGCCATAAAAAACGTGTCATGGACTGTGAAATCTGGTCTTCCCCCATGAAATCTGGTCTTTTGTGTGTTTTTACCCTATACTATACAGATTTCCTGGGGGAGACCAGCCTTTCTCAAACTGGGGGTCCTGACCCAAAAGGGAGTTGCAGGAGGGTCACAAGGTTATTTTAAGGGGGGTCGCTGTATTGCCACCCTTACTTCTGCGCTGCCTTCAGGAGGTGACCGGAGAGCAGGATGTGGGGCTGGTGGCTCTGAAGAAAGTGATGACCAGGAGCTGTAGGTCCAGCCCCTGCAGAGGAGCTGCTGGAGCAGATGGGGGCCCTGAGACATAAGCCAGACTGTGGCTCTGGTACCTGGGGGGAAGCATGATAAATGGAGATAGAAACCAGCCTAACACGGGGAGTTCCCATTCTTTGAATGGCTTTGCCTGCAGCGCCTGCCTAGCAGCACAGACTGGGGCTCAAACAACAAGGGTACCGGTTTCGCGTAACCCATGTGTCAGGCCTGTCTAGAGCCAGGAGCAGCATGGGCTGTGGCAGAGAAGCACAAATATGGGAGTTTGTGGCAAGCCAAGGGAGCACCAGGAGTGCAAGCAGGCCGTGAGCGCAGCCTTGCAGTCCAGATACAGAGACACATCAGGTGTGTGATCAGGGCCGGTGCAAGGATGTTTCGCGCCCTAGGCGAAACGTCCACCTTGCCCCCTCCTGCCGCGTGCCCCCGCCCTGAGTCGCCCCCTCACCCCCCCCGCAGCAGCTCCTCCCCTCCGCCCTGAGGCGCCCCCTTTGCGGCAGCTCCCCACTCCCCACCCTCCGCCCCAGCTCACCCCTGCTCCGCGCACGAGCACGAGCACCCTGAGCACGCCATGGCTGCTTCACTTCTCCCGCCTCCCAGGCTTGCGGCACCAATCAGCTTAGGAGGCGGGAGAAGTGAAGCAGCCACAGTGTCCTCGGGGAGGAGGCAGGGCAGGGGTGAGCTGAGACGGGGAGTTCCCCTGCATGCCACCACCCCCCTTACTTGCTGCAGGTGGCCCTCCCCGCGCTCCCCTGCCCCAGCTCCCTCCGCCTAAATGCCAGCAGTGACCGGGGCGGCTGAAGATCTGGCCACCACAATCGCTGCCGAAGAAAATGGCGCCCCCCAAATCCCAGCTCCCTAGGCGACCACCTAGGTCACCTAAATGGTTGCACCGGCCCTGCGTGTGATGATGTCTGGGCATCCGGCGGCATGTGGAACCTCTGGGAGCCGTGGGGCAGGGCTGTGCTCCGAGGCTGCTGCTCTAGGGCAGCCTTGTTCAAACCCCTCCTTTTCCAGACAGGAGCCTGGAGCCTTCACAGAAGCCAGGGGGCCGGCACCAAGGAGATTAACCTGCATGGGGGGGGCGGTGTTTGTTCTTAAGGTGCCCTGTGAGGAGGACTTCAGATTGTATTGATAGCCAGGGTGTGTGTGTGGGTGTGTGGGTGTGTGGGTGTGTCCCTGCTGCCCCCGCTGGAGGGGTGTGACTTGCCCTGTGTGTGTGTCCCCGCTGCCCCCGCTGGAGGGGTGTGACCTGCTCTGTGTGTGTCTCTGCTGCCCCCGCTGGAGGGGTGTGACCTGCTCTGTGTGTGTCTCTGCTGCCCCCGCTGGAGGGGTGTGACCTGCCCTGTGTGTGTGTGTCCCCGCTGCCCCCGCTGGAGGGGTGTGACCTGCTCTGGGTGTGTGTGTGTCCTTGCTGCCCCCGCTGGAGGGGTGTGACTTGCCCTGTGTGTGTGTCCCCACTGCCCCCGCTGGAGGGGTGTGACCTGCTCTGTGTGTGTCTCTGCTGCCCCCGCTGGAGGGGTGTGACCTGCCCTGTGTGTGTGTGTCTCTGCTGCCCCCGCTGGAGGGGTGTGACCTGCCCTGTGTGTGTGTGTCCCCACTGCCCCCGCTGGAGGGGTGTGACCTGCTCTGGGTGTGTGTGTGTCTCTGCTGCCCCCGCTGGAGGGGTGTGACCTGCTCTGTGTGTGTGTGTGTCTCTGCTGCCCCCGCTGGAGGGGTGTGACCTGCTCTGGGTGTGTGTGTGTGTCCCTGCTGCCCCTCACTGGAGGGGTGTGACCTGCTCTGGGGGGGGGGGTGTCTCTGCTGCCCCTGCTGGAGGGGTGTGACCTGCTCTGGGTGTGTGTGTGTCCTTGCTGCCCCCACTGGAGGGGTGTGACCAGCTCTGTGTGTGTGTGTGTCCTTGCTGCCCCCATTGGAGGGGTGTGACCTGCTCTGGGTGTGTGTGTGTCCCTGCTGCCCCCACTGGAGGGGTGTGACCTGCTCTGGGTGTGTGTGTCTCCCTGCTGCCCCTGCTGGAGGGGTGTGACCTGCTCTGGGTGTGTGTGTGTCCTTGCTGCCCCCACTGGAGGGGTGTGACCTGCTCTGGGTGTGTGTGTGTCCTTGCTGCCCCACTGGAGGGGTGTGACCAGCTCTGCGTGTGTGTGTGTCCTTGCTGCCCCCATTGGAGGGGTGTGACCTGCTCTGGGTGTGTGTGTCTCCCTGCTGCCCCCGCTGGAGGGGTGTGAGCTGCTCTGGGTGTGTGTGTGTCCCAGCTGCCCCTGCTGGAGGGGTGTGACCTGCTCTGGGTGTGTGCATGTGCATGCTGTCTCCTGCTGGAAGGGTATTACCTGTTCTGGGTGTGTGTGTGTGTGTCCCTGCTGCCCCCCGCTGGAAGGGTGGGACCTGCCTTGTTGGGGTGTTCTTGCTGCCCCCCATTGGACGAGTGTGATCTGTTCTGGATGTGTGTCCCTGCTACTCGGGGGGGGGATCCCTGCTGCCCCCTGCTGGGGGTGCATGACCTGTTCTGGGTGTGTGCATGTCCATGCTGCCCCCTGCTGGAGGGGTGTGATCTGCTCTGGGTGTGTGTGTGTCCTTGCTGCCCCCTTTGGAGGGGTGTGACCTGCTCTGGGTGTGTGTGTGTCCCTGCTGCCCCACACCCGAGGGGTGTGACCACCTCTGTGTGTGTGTGTCTCCCTGCTGCCCCTGCTGGAGGGGTGTGACCTGCTCTGGGTGTGTGTGTGTGTCCCTGCTGCCCCACACTGGAGGGGTGTGACCACCTCTGGGTGTGTGTGTCTCCCTGCTGCCCCTGCTGGAGGGGTGTGACCTGCTCTGGGTGAGTGCGTGTGCATGCTGTCTCCTGCTGGAAGGGTATTACCTGTTCTGGGGGGTGTGGGGGGTGTCCCTGCTGCCCCCCGCTGTAAGGGTGGGACCTGCCTGGTTGGGGTGTTCTTGCTGCCCCCCATTGGATGAGTGTGATCTGTTCTGGATGTGTGTCCCTGCTACTCCGGGGGGGGGGGATCCCTGCTGCCCCCTGCTGGGGGTGCATGAACTGTTCTAGGTTTGTGCATGTCCATGCTGCCCCCTGCTGGAGGGGTGTGATCTGCTCTGGGTGTGTGGGGAAGGGGTGGTGAAGACCTTCCCTTGGACTGCCCACCCTTACCCAGCTGGGTGTCTTTGGGAGACGATGGTTCTTGCGGCTCTGCTGCTGGCGCTGCATGGCTCAGAGTGGTGCAGTGCTAGAAGGCCCCGTTTCAGGGGTTCTCAGGGCCCTTTGCAAAACTCCTCCCACAGATGCTGGCTTCCTCTGGAGCATCTCTCCCAACTGGTCTCTGGGCTCACAGATCCTATTGGGAGGCTCTGGGCATCCCCTCAGCTGCCACCACATCTCTTCCCTCCCACAAGCCCTGGATAGCCTCCTACACCCTCCTTTCTTTGGGAACCCTCGACTCCCTGCTGCTACCCCCCCCTTCCTGAACAGGCGGTGCCCCTGTCTGCCTGTCCTGCTGCAGGTCTGGAGACCCCTGCTCCAGCTGCCAGCCCACCCTTGCCAAGCCGCAGCAGAGTACAGCTCTTCGGCAAGCAGCTGGCTCTCACTGGATCCCTGGCCCCTGTGGAACTCCCTTGCCTGGGGTGAGCACATTCATTACATGGGTCCCAAATATCATTCACATTTTTCTGCTAAATTCTTTCTCCCAGCTAAACAGTGCTCCCAGTTCCCCCCCCCCCTCCCCCAGCAGCTCCCTGTCGCTGCCAGCCAGGACTCCAGCCCAGGGAGCTTCCCTGTGGCCGTACATACATTGAGTGCACACGTGTTCCTGGGCGAGGCCTGGTTTCCATGGGTCTGCGTCTGTTTGGCTTCAGGATGTAGCTGGCAATCTGTGGAGTGTGCGTGCCGTCCAGCACCTCTCCGAGGGCGTTGTGTTTCCGTGACTGCCCAGAGGGGCGTTAGATGCTCTGTACAGGGGTTGCTAAAGGACACCCAGGGAAAATGCTTTGTATGTTGCAGTGTGTCTGAAATTGTATTTTGTGGGCAGTCTGCCCCAGCGTGTATAGGGATGGGGACAGTGTGTGTACGTGTGCTGTGGCACTCTCCGGGGGCGTGTGTGTGTGTGTGTGTGTGTGTGTGTGTGTGTGTGTGAACGCGTGCAGGCATGAGCAGCTGGACTCCCCAGGCATGTGCTGAGCTCAGGTCTATAGAGGTGAAACACTAGTTCATCAGCCATTGCACCCTCTTGTGTCCCATCCCCCAGGTTTGTGCTGGTGCGCGCACCCAGAAAGAGTGCTCTGTGTGTAATCTGAACGCTGTGTAATGAAATACTAACCTGCATTATACTGTTCAGACACTAGGTGGCACTATCTGAAGAAGTGGGGTCTTGCCCACGAAAGGTTACGCCCAAATAAATCTGTCAGTCTTTAAGATGCCACTGGACTCCTCGATGTACTTGTGGATACAGACTGACACGGCTCCCCCGCTCCCCGCCCCGAAACGTGACACCCTCCTTTCCCCATACCTCATCCCTACCTGGCAGAGCATTAATGTATCGGATAGTGAACATGGCTGGGAAGGGAGCTCTGTGGCCAGGCCATACCTGGTACAGTAGCATCACCTGCCAGCAGCAGCCCTGCACCCCACCAGGTACTCGGTGTACATGACTTAGCACCAGAGGAGAACAGAAACAGAAGAACAAAGCAAATAAGGTTGGAGGGTCTCCTCAACATGTGCCCCAGAGAACTTCCACTTTTGCAAAATTTCTCATTGCAGCCAAACTCCACAAGGGAACTGCAGATATTCAGGTATGTGCTTTAATTGATGCTGTGGGGAGCAGGCAGAACACATCTTTAAATCTTTTACCTGTACTGCAGACAGGCACAAAGGTGACTAGGAAAGGGTTCTGGCTACGTCGGACGCATACTGTATACCTCAGAGAAATGTGGTTTATGAAAGAGCATGTTTTCACCAGGGACTTCAAGGACCAGGAAAAATGTTGAATGTTTTATAAGAGCTCTGCATGTATTGGCTGACAACTATGATTTTGAGACTGAAAAACATGAAAAGATCAGAGACAGGCTGTTTATTGGGCTAACAGATAAATTCCTTTCACAGCAGCTACAATTACAAACAGACTTAACCCTACAACACAGCTATCCAGATAACAAAACAGACAGAACTAGTGAAACAGCAGAATAAATAAAGGCAGGAAAAACTTGAAGAACTTGAAAAAAAGCTTTGAAGCAATAAAAGAGACGCAGGGTGACTGCTAGAAGTCATTATCATAAGACCCCTGAGGCTAAGAGGGATAAATTCCAGTCAAACACCAAAGCCTTTCAGCCTAAATGTACAGGTTGTGGAAAATTCATAGCCCAAGAGATGATGCATGTCCAGCCAAAGTCACCAGGTGTAATAAGTGCACAAAATATGGACATTTTGCATTCGTTTGCCATACCAAGGCAGTCAGGGAACTGACCAATATTATTGGCAATGAAGAGGCATTGTTTCTGAAATTTATCACATGTAATTACACAGAGCTGTGCTTGGAGAGTGAAACTGAATACTCATGGAAAGACTATTGACTTTAAAATTGACTCAGGAGCGGAGAAGACAAGACTTACAATCACCATCAACTCCTGCCAAAGCTGAAGTCACCAGACACAGCTCTGACTAGCCAGGAGATAGTCTGAACTGCATGGGCCAGTTCACTACAGAAACAACTTACAAAGACAAAAGCTGGGCATTCAGAGTGTGTGTGGTCAAAGACTCACAACCTTCTCAGCCACAGCGTGGCAGCCATCACGGGCCTAGTGAGAAAGGTGGAAGAACTCGATGGAGGATTTGATGATATTGGATTTTTGAAAGGAGAGTCAGTACAGATCATAGCATCATAGAAATGTAGGGCTGCAAGGACCTTGAGAAGCCATCAAGTCCACCTCCCTGTGCTCTGGCAGGACGAAGTACAGATAGACCATCCTGACAGTTGTTTGTCCAACCTGTTCTTCAAAACCTCCAGTGAGGGGATCCACAACCTCCCTTGGAACTGTCTATTCCAGAACGTAACTATCCGGAGAGTTGGAAAGATTTTCCTAATAACCTGTGGTCCATGGACCTCTGGGGGTCCACAAAATGTGACTATGAAAATAAAGTTTCAGATCCCAGAAAAGGCATTCCATTTTCTGCTCAATCAAAAGTATGTGAATACCCCCACCTACAGGTCAAAACCCGGCAGTGTTGTCGTTACCATAGAGGCCCGCACTTTCTCACTCTGCATCAAATGGAGCGCCAAGCACATGTAACATTTATAGCTGAATTCTGTTTAGTCAGTTTTCAGTCTAAGCTCTGGGATTCCACCAATTAGACCTCCAGGGAGGAGTCTCACACTGGGGCTGGGCTTCATGGGTTCCAGGTAAGCAATTGTCTGCAGGCTACGAGATAGAGGGTTGAATTGTGGATGCTCCCATTATCCTTGGGAGCCTGTGTTTGAGATCTGTGGGTCATGACAGCATCACCTCCCCTAAGACACTCTCTGCGTCAGTGGTTCTCAGCCTGTGGTCTGTGAACCCCTGGGGGCCTGCGGACTATGTCTAAGGGGTCTGTGAAGACTTAAACTGAAAACTGACTGAACAGAATTCAACCACATATATCGACAATAGATTTCCAAAGGGGTCCGCACATCTTGAATACTGCGTTCAGATGTGGTCTCCTCATCTCAAAAAAGATTTACTGGCATTAGAAAAGGTTCAGAGAAGGGCAACTAAAATGACTAGGGGTTTGGAACGGGTCCCATATGAGGAGAGATTAAAGAGGCTAGGACTTTTCAGCTTGGAAAAGAGGAGACTAAGGGGGATATGATAGAGGTATATAAAATCATGAGTGATGTGGAGAAAGTGAATAAGGAAAAGTTATTTACCTGTTCCCATAATGTAAGAACTAGGGGCCACCAAATGAAATTAATGGGCAGTAGGTTAAAAACAAGTAAAAGGAAGTTCTTCACCCAGCGCACAGTCAACCTGTGGAACTCCTTGCCTGAGGAGGTTGTGAAGGCTAGGACTATAACAGAGTTTAAAAGAGAACTGGATAAATTCATGGAGGCTAAGTCCATTAATGGCTATTAGTCAGGATGGATAAGGAATGGTGTCCCTAGCCTCTGTTTGTCAGAGGGTGGAGATGGATGGCAGGAGAGAGATCACTTGATCATTGCCTGTTAGGTTCACTCCCTCTGGGGCACCTGGCACTGGCCACTGTCGGAAGACAGGACACTGGGCTGGATGGACCTTTGGTCTGACCCAGTGTGGCTGTTCTTATGTTCTTATGTTCCAGTCAACATATTTTTTAGCAGTTCACAAACGAAAAAGGGTTGAAAACCACTGGTCTAACCTACATCTCCCTTGCAGCAGATTAAGTCCATGACTTCTTGTCCTACCTTCCGTGGACATGGAGAACAACTGATCACCATCCTCTTTATCAAAGCCCTTAACACATTTGAAAACATATCAAGTCCCCCCTCAGTTTTCTTTTCTCACGCCCGGTTTTTTTAACCTCCCCTCATAGGTCAGGGTTTCTAAACCTTTTGATGTTTTTGTTTCTCTCCTCTAGACTCTCCAGTTTGTCCACATGTTTCCTAAAGCGTGGGGCCCAGAACTGGACACAGCGCTCCAGCTGAGGCCTCACCAGTGCCGTGTAGAGCAGTCCACTTACTCCCATGATTTACATACGATGCTCCTGTTTATATGCCCCAGAATTAGATTTGCCTTTTTAACAGCTGCATCTCATTGTTGACTCATATTCAATTTGTGATCCACCCAGCCAGTTGTTCCCCAGTGTGTGGTTGTGCATTTGATTTTAACTTCCTATGTGAAGTACTTTGCACTTGTCTTTACTGAATTTCATCTTGTTGAATTCAGACCAATTCTCCAATATGCCAAGGTCGTTTTGAATTCTAATGCTGTCCTGCAAAGTGCTTGCAACCCCTCCCAGCTTGGTGTCATCTGCAAATGTTATAAGTATATTCTCCACTCCATTATCCACGTCATTAATGAAAATATCCAATAGTGTCGCTGGAGTGTCCTGTCATAGTCGCCGTAGGAAAGTCAGTTTGTTTCAGTGGGTCTGCTTGTATGAATGTAAAGTGATGAGGGATCCACAGATGTGTCCACGCATTGGGCAGACATGGCTGCATGTTTTACCACAGCCTGCTTTCTTTGCTCATTTTTCTCTTTGGCTTTTTCTGTTCTGCTGTTCCTGATGGCTTTAGCCACAGACCAGCAGGTCTGCCGCCATTCTGATCTGTTGGCAGCAGCAACTTCCCATGGGTTCAGGTCAACTTGGCCTGCTTTTAGGTGACCTCTGAGATCCTTGCATTGTTTTTGTTGGCCTCCCAACGTAGCTGCTCCCATTTACAACTATCCATAAAATCTGGCTTTGGGGAGCCATGTATCATCCATATGTACAAGGTGACCAGCCCGGCGAAGTTGAACCTGTATGATTAGAGATTCAGTGCTCATTACCCAGCACTGGTCCAGGACTTCAATTTTTGGTATCCTGTCCGAACACAATGTGACAGATATCAGAGGGGTAGCCGTGTTAGTCTGGTTCTGTAGAAGCAGCAAAGAATCCTGTGGCACCTTATAGACTAACAGACGTTTTGCAGCATGAGCTTTCGTGGGTGAATACCCACTTCTTCAGATGCAAGTGGTGGAAATTTCCTGGGGCAGGTATATATAAGCAAGCAAGAAGCAAGCTAGAGATAACGAGGTTAAATCAATCAGGGTGGATGAGGCCCTGTTCTAGAAGTTGAGGTGTGAAAACCAGGGAGGAGAAACTGGTTCTGTAATTGGCAAGCCATTCACAGTCTTTGTTTAGTCCTGAGCTGATGGTGTCAAATTTGCAGATGAACTGGAGCTCAGCAGTTTCTCTTTGAAGTCTGGTCCTAAAGTTTTTTTGCTGTAGGATGGCCACCTTAAGATCTGCTATAGTGTGGCCAGGGAGGTTGAAGTGTTCTCCTACAGGTTTTTGTATATTGCCATTCCTAATGTCTGATTTGTGTCCATTTATGTGACAGATGAGATGCAGACAGTGCATGTGAAAACCCTGCTATAAAATGTCTGTGCTTCACAACTATAGAGAAGCGTGCTTGATACGATTGCATGATAGACACTAATCTTGGTATGAAGTTGAATGCCTCTCATATGCCACAGGCAATGACAAAGTCAACCGTAGGCAGTACTGGCTTTAGAAATGCGCTGTGTGATTTCATAATTGGTCATGGCATTATTAGATAAAGTGCTGCCAAAATAGCAAAACTTTTCTACTGCATTAAGCAGTGTGTCATCAATTGCAATTTTGGGGGCAGAATATATTTTCCCTTGAGCCGGCTGGTAAAGCACTTTGGTTTTTTTAAGGCTTCTAGAGAGTCCAAATCACTTTCCTAATCTAGAAAAGCAGTTGATTAAATGCTGCATGTCTTCAACAGTTTGTGCTATGAGTGCACAGCCATCAGCGCAGAGGAACTCCCTGACAAGAAAGTTGATCACTTCAGTGCGAGCACGAAAATGCTGGAGGTTGAAAATGCTTCCGTCTGTGAGGAATTGCATATAAATGCCCTGGTCATAGCTTTTAAACGAATCTAGCAGCATAGTCCCAAAGAGAATGAGAGGTACTGTAGGTGTGTACACGCCTCATACCATTTGTGGTAAAGAGAGGCTGTGATAAAACACCATTTTCTAGCACTCTAGCCAGCATGCTGCCAGAAACTCTCATGACTAACATCATCTGGTCTGCAAACAACATATGGAGGTCATGGTTTTGTTCCTGGCACTTTTCCTGTATTTGGTGAGCAGCAAAAATCATATTTGCTGTTCTGCATCCCATGCAAAAGCCACACAGACTCTCTGAAATGATGTTATCCATGATAATGGAGAGTCTATTGAGTCAGATACCCCAAAATCTTCCCAGCAATGGAAAGACGCAAGATACCACAATAGTTATAGCAAACTTCTCGGTCACCCGTGCATTTGTATCTATGGACAACTGAGGCATACGTGAAGTCTTGAGGCATGGTCTCCTGCTCCCAGATGATGCCGAAGAGCTGCGTGAGCATTCCGCACATGTGATAATCACCATGCTTATAGACTTCTGGTGGTATTCTGTCTGAGCCAGGTACCTTTCTTTGTGACGATTGTTTGATGGGGGCTTCTGTCTCGATAATACTTAGCAGTTGAGCACGTTCTTCATGTATTGGGAACTGTGGTAGGCTGTCGATAGCAGCTTCCAAAATTGCAGAAGGACAATTAAGTAGACTGTTAAATTGTTCAGGCCAGTGATTGATGGTGGTTTTTGTGTGTGTGTGTAGTATATTGCTATCTGCACTATGGATGGGAATGCTACCACAAGATATGGGACCAACAACCAGTTTCAATTGATTGTAAAAGTGTTTATTGTCTTTCTGGGCTGCAGCCCATTGGATATTTTCTGCTGAGTGTTTCCACCAATCATCTTTCTTTATATGCAGCTTAGACTGGGAAGATTGCTTAAGGCTGTGATAGACGGCTTTCTTAGTGGTCAAAGTCTTGTCAGATAACCATGTTTTATGTGTTGCATAAAATACAGTGAATAAAATACTTGCATTATCTCTGAGTCATTTTCATTGAACCAATCTTGATGTTTCCTTGTGCTAAAACCTACCACATCACTGGCAGAGCTGAGTGTTATCTTGCAAAGCTGGCTCCACTCAACATCCATTACAGGGCTGTCTGATGATGGAAAAGATTCTGAAAATGTTTGCTGCAGTTCCTTCTGTTTATCTAAGAGCTTGAGCTTCTGGATGTTAAGTTTCTTTATGGTTTTGGCTCACTGCTGATGCTTCTTGGATCGGATGGCTGGCTGAATTTTGCTGCACACCAGTGCCTCTCATCACCCTGGTCAGATAGACACCCTGCAGATCCCGCCGTGCACTATGACAAAGTCTATCAAGTACCAATGACAGGAACGAGGAGGAATCGTCTTGTTCGAAACGTATTCATTTGCTGGAATACTGTATTGGCAATGACCACTCTATTGGTAAGAAGAAGAGGACTGTTGGAGTTTTCACTGCCAAGGCTTTGATGGCTGATGACTTTTTCCAGGCTGTATGATTATGGCTGAACCTGACATTAAAATCTCCAATGATTATAAATTTATCATTAAGTGGAGTTGATCTAATGACACTTTCTAGGTCTTCATAGAATTTGTGTTTGGTTTCTGTGGGGTTTGTCAAGTGGGAGCATATGCCCAATGAGCATAGCACATCTTCCACCAGACAGACCAATACACCGAGCCATAAGTCTGTCACTGATGCCTTTTGGTAGAGAGTCCAGCTTCTGTGAGATGGATGTTCAAATGGGGAAACTGACACCTGACTGGCAGTGGCGCCCCTCGGCAGCAGGCAAACCAATCCAATGGAAGGTATATCTGACACCAACCTCTTTGACTCATTGGTGAAGTGAGTTTCGCTAAGAGCAGCGATGTCGAAGTCATATGTCTTCGGTTCTCAGGTGATGATGGCAGTCCTCCTCTCTGCTTGGTTGTCAGTGTCCAGGAGCATCTAGATGAGCCATGAGACAGTATTGACATTTTATATATTTCACGTTCTGTGTATTACAACCACAGAGTTGGACGATCAACCAACCACAGTCAGCTGGCAGGTCAGGAAATGGAGTAGGTGTTGCTTGGGGATCCTTTTCTCCTCTTTTCCTGGCTTGGGAAGAGCAACACTGTCCCCTGCTCTGACACATGGGCAGGATATGAATGACGCAGCCACTCCAGTGTCTATGATGAGTGACCATCATGCCCAGGCTGCCAGGCATGCAGGTGTGTGACTAGGTGTTCCCCAAAGTATTCGCCACCTGCCCCCTTTGCCACTCCCCCATTGCCCCAGGACTCGAGACTTGTGAGACAGACTGTCCGCCTGCACACAGAGCGGATTTAAGTGGGTGGGGTTTGTGCATTGGCTGATCCCTCTCTCTCCTCCCAGCCAGGTACAGAGAACTGAAGCAAGCAGGGCAGCTGGCAGGGATGCAGCTATTTAACCCAAAGATAGGGCCTACATTGCCACTTTAGGAAGTTGTACCTCTTCACACCAAAGGACAACCGCCTTCACCATATAGCAGTGATGCTTTGCCACAGGCCCATGTGCTACATCTGGTGCTGTGTGTTGTGTAGCATGATTGTCTTCCACGTCTTGCTTTGTACCCAACCACCAGCTAGCTTTGCAAAAGGGTGAAAGAATTCTCTGGATTAACTCAGAGCTCTCCCCGTCTAGTGCCCATCGCTGGCCGTTTGGGATACTCCTAGCAGTCGCAGATCGACTACATGCCATTGTAGGCTGGTTCATCATAGCATCCCCACTTATCAAGCTCAGTCTTGAAGCCAGTTATATATTTTGCCCCCACTTCTCCCCTTGGAAGGCTGTTCCAGAACTTCACTCCTCTGATGGTTAGAAACCTTCATCTAATTTCAAGCCTCAACTTGCTGATGGCCAGTTTATATCCATTTCTTCTGTGTCCACATTGGCACTTAACTTACATAACTCCTCTCCCTCACCTGTGCCTTGTATAATGATATGAACACTTCCTTAACTAGACTGGAAATATCTTGCCTGATGCATCCTGGAACTGCATTAGCCTTTTTCACAGTCATATCACATTGGCGGCTTATAGTCATCCTGTGATCAATCAATACACCCAGGGCATTCTCCTCCTTTGTTGTTTCCAACTGATACATCCCCAGCTAATAGCAAAAATTCTTATTAATCCCTAAATACAGGACCTTGCACTTTGCATTATTAAATTTCATCCCGTTTCTATTAATCCAGTTCAGATCTTGTATGATATTCCGGTCCCGCTCCGTATTGGCAATACCTCCCAACTTGGTGTCATCCACAAATTTTATTAGCACCAGTGGTGCAAGTGGAATCCATTTCTTACTTGTACAGGGGGAAGGGGGAAGAAGCAGCAGCTAACGGGGGGCACGTGACCTCCTCATGTGACCTTCCACATGACTCCTCCTTGCCCCGCCTCCAGCCTGGGGCCCCCACACTCTCCCCATCCCCTCCCCATGATCCACCCCCCTTACCTGCGGAGGGGGGCTCTGTCCTCCTCCCACTGTGCCAGAGACTTCGGAACCGCCATGGCGAAAGGACCAGAATGTGGGGACCCTGGACAGCCCCTCGCTGGCAGCTCCTCTGGCATGGCTGTACCTCCCAGCCCTTCCGCCAGAGGACAGGGCTGGGGGCAGGGCTGGGAGTGGTAGGACCACACCAGAGGAGCTGCCAGTGTGGGGCCGCCTGGTGGCCCCACGTTCTGCTCCTTTCCCCGCTGCAGTTCCCAGGAGAGTCCTGCAGTTCAGGGCTGTCCCAGGAACCGCAGCAGGGAAAGGAGCAGAATGCGGTCAGGTCCTCCAGCGGCTGCACCACCCCCAGCCACACCCCCTCAGCAACTAGCAGGGTAAATGACCCAAACTCTACCTTTAAAGGCATATTAGGAGGATGGTATGTAAGTGGTAATTAAGGCTCTTCCTTACAAGTTACTAGCAAAACAATGTTAGATAGACCAGCGCTTTGACAGCTGGAGCTGGGGGAGATCCCAGAGGTGGGTCTGACCCACCCCAGGAGCAGCCCCTGAAGGGGAAGAGGAAGTCTCGTCCCTCCCAACCCCCAGCAGACTAGTGGCTGGAGCCCTGTGCAGGGTAGGAACCATAGAATCATAGAGTCATAGAATGTCAGGGTTGGAAGGGACCTCAGGAGGTATCTAGTCCAACCGCCTGCTCAAAGCAGGACCAAACCCAACTAAATCATCCCAGCCAGGGCACCAAATTTCACAGGGGAGATTAGATTTCACAGTCCGTGACACATTTTTCATGGCCATGAATTTGATAGGGCCCTAACTACCAGATCCTGGGCGTCTATACACACCCCAAGCACTAGTCCAGGGAACCTTTGGTAGCTTTCTTCCCCAAAGTGATTTTGACCCAAACAGACTCTGTTTTATCCATTCCATCACTTCTACTTTCTTTGCAGTCTGCCTCACCATTGATATACAATGCTAGTCCACCACCTTTGCCTTTATTTCTATCTTTCCTAAACAGCACATACCCTTCCATACCTTTACTCCAGTAATAACTACTGTTCCACCATGTTTCTGCTATCCCTCTAATATCTGGTTTCACTACCTGCACCAGTAGCTCTAGTTCCTCCATTTTGTTACCCAGGCTCCTTGCTTTGGTATCATCTTAGTTGTTTCTGCTTAGCTTCACCCAGATTCCTCACTCAGTTGGGTACAGCCGTTCTACTGCCAGTATCACCTACCTGACTGTTAGTTTCATTGGTATTGGCTCTCTATTTCTTCTTAATGTCCATTCTCCTACCCGCTGCTGTTCCTTTCTCCATTCTCTCTTTCTTGATGTTCCTCCCAGTCAATATTAGAATCAAGCGTGGAGATTACAGGAGCATCGCCCAACTGTCTCCCCCAAGTTTCTAGTTTAAATCTTTTAATCAGTTTAAACCAACCTCCATCCCAGAAGTCTATTACCCTCTCTACTCAGGGGGAGTCCATCCCATGGGAACAGTCCTCTGTCCATGAATGCCTCTCAATAGTCAGAGATCCCAAAGCCCTCCTTACAACACCACTGTCTGAGCCATCTGTTGATCATCATAAGCTTGTCTTGCCTTCATTCTCATCCTCATGGGACAGGTAGAATCCTACAGAAAGTCACCTGAGCCTCCATTTCTTTAAGCATCTTCCCCAGCATGGCACAGTCTCCCTTAATACTTTCCAGCGAGAATCTAACTGTGTCATCTGTTCCCACATGAAGGACAATCAGTGGATTCTTTCTCATTAGGATACTCTTCAGCCTCAGGTCCACATCCCGTATCTTAGCTCCTAACAGACATCACACCCATCTGTTCTCCAGATCAGCTCTGGTGACAGGCCTCTCTGTTCTTCTTAGTAGGGAGTACTAAAACTGGTCTCTTCCTGGTGTTGGTGAGATCCTCCAGCCTTCCTCCTGCTCTTTCTGGCTGCAAGTCCTCTTGTCATTTGTTCTCCCTTGAAATCTTCTCTGAGTCTTCCTGTATCCTCCTGGGGCTATCTCCATTGACTTTTCCCCTTGTGTGGGACTGGCTGCTCTTATTTTCTTTCTGGCCCTCTCACCTTCCACTACTGCCTGCTATGCCCCTTCTTCACTTTTCAACTCAGCAAGCCTGTTCCTGAGCTCTGCTTCTCCTTCACAAGCCAGTCTTTTCCTCTGCCTGGTTCTTGTAGTCACATGCTTCCACTGGCCACTGGCCTCACCCAGCAATATCCCCTCACAGCTCTCCACTCCAGCTTGCATCTGCCAGTCTTGATTTTACCCTTCAGCCTCCTCTTGCCTTCCCTCCATCATCTGCTTGAATCCCCTTTGAAACTCAGCCATAGCTTCCACCAAACCTCGGATCTTCTCTTCCATCAGCTCTATCCGGCGGCACTTCATACAAACAAAGCTCTTTTTGGGTACCCACTGCAGGATCATGTACATCCCCCCAGCTCCCACATCCAGTCATCTTCATTGTCTCTGCCATTCCTTGTGTCACTAACACTGCTGTCTCTGCAGAATCATTGAATCATAGAATTATAGAACTATACGTTTAGAAGGGACAGCCAGTGTTATCTAGTCTAACCCCCTGCCGAGAAGCAGGATTTGTTGTGTCTAACCCATCCCAGACAGATGGCTCCAGACTTCTTTTGAAACCTCCAGTGAAGGAGCTTCCACAACCTCCCTAGGCCTCTGTTCCATTGTCCCACTGCTCTTACAGTTAGAAAGTTTTTCCTGAGATATAATCTAACTCTGCTCTGCTGTAGTTTGAACCCACTGCCTCTTGTTCTGCCCTCTGTTGCAAGAAAGAACAACTTTCCTCCATCTTTTTATGGCAGCCTTTCAAGTATTTGAAGACTGCTGTCATTACCCTGCTTAATCTCCTCTTTTCCAAACTAAACATGCCCAGTTCCTTTAGCCTTTGCTTGCATTGGCTTGCAATCCATCCCTTTGATCATCTTTGTCGCTCGCCTCTGGATCCTTTCCAGTTTCTCTACCTCCCTTTTTTTAAATTGGTGACCAAAATTAGAGTCAGTACTCCAGCTGAGGCCTCACCAGTGCTGCGTAGAGCAGTACTAATACCGCCCCGGACTTGCATGCTCTGCCTCTGTTAATACAACCCAAAATTGCATTTGCTTTTTTTGCAACAGCATCACATTGCTGACTCATGTCGAGGTTGTGATCCACCACAACTCCCAGAGCCTTCTCAGCAGTGCTGCTGCCAAGCCAGTTATCCCCCAGTCTGTATTCGTACATTTGTTTTTTGTCCCTAAGTGTAGCACCTCACATTTCTCTTTGCTGAATTTTATTTTATTTTCTGCAGCCCAGTTCTCCAATTTATCAAGATCCCTTTGAATTTTAGCTTATTCTCCTAACTGTTTGCAAGCCCCCCACCCCCACTTTCTGTCAGATGCAAACTTGATCAGTTTGCTCTCTAGTCCACGACATTAATAAAGATGTTAAACAACAGAACAGATCCCTGTGGAACCTCACTTGAGACCTCCCTCCAATCAACATCATTCCATTAATAGTGACTCTTTCTTTGCAGTTGTTCCACTGAGCCTGCATTTCTCCAGCTTACTTATCAGATTGTCACGTGGGGCTGTGTCAAAAGCCTTGCTAACTCCGGGTATATTATGTCCACTGCATTCCACCAGATCAGTTACCCTGTCAAAGAAGGAAATCAAGCTGGTTTGACGTGATTTGTTCTTGGTAAATCCATGTTGGCTGCTAGTGATCACCCTTCAGCCTCCAGGTATTCACAAATTAAATGTTTTATACATTGCACTAGTAGCTTTCCAGGTATCGAAGTCAGGATGACCAGTCTATAGTTCCTCAGCTCCTCCTTTTTCCCTTTTTAAAGATGGGTTCCATGATAGCCCTTCTCCAGGCTTCCGGGACCTCTCCTGTCATCCATGAGTTTGAAAATATTGTTGCCAGTGGCTCCGAGATTTCTCCAGCTAATTTCTTCAGTTCCCTGGGGTGAATAGCATCCAGCTATGCTGACTTGAATTCATTCAAATTAGTCAGACGATCTCTGACATGTTCTCTACTTATCCTGATCTGCGTCCCTTCCCCTGCATTGTCTATGGTAACTTCACTAGTCATCCGGTCACACGTTATTTTTTGTGTGAAGATTGAAGCATTGAGCAGCTTCCATTACCAGCTCATCTTCTCCATTGAGCAGTGGCCCCACACTGTCCTTCATCTTTCTTTCTTGTCTGACATATTTGTAGATCCCCGTCTTGTTGCCTCCAACATTCCTTGCCAGCTTTGCCTTGTCTCTCCTGATTTTGTCCCTACACAATCACACTATTCCCATGTGTCCTTCCTTGGTGCCGTGGCCCCCATTCCATCTCCTGTATGGATCCCTTTTGGTTTTTAGATAGCTACAAAGCTCCTCGTGAAGACACATTGGCCTCCTGTGGCTCTTCTTCTCTTTCCTGTGTTGGGAATAGCTTGACATGGAGCTTTACATCTTTTAGGAACTGCCAAGCCCCTTTCATCTCCTTTTCTTCCTAATTGGTCTCTCCATGGACCTTGCCTGCTATTTCTCTGAGCTGGTTGAAATCTGCCTTTTTGAAGTCCACTGTCCTCGTTTTGCTGTTCTCGGGTCCTGTATTTGTTATAGCCTTGCTCCCAAGCGCCTGTAAAGAGAAACAATAAAGAGAAAAAACCAAACACCGAAACAAAACCTGAACACCACACCCCCCTTCCCCAAACACCCGGGACAAACACCCATTCAACGTCCCTTGTGGCCATTGGTCAGCTCTTGTGCCGCTGGCTGGCTGCTTGGCTGCCTTTATAGGTCCCCTCATCAGGGAAGCCCCGACCCCTAGTCAGGGCTCTGCTGTAATCAAAGGCTCTGCTTCTCTCACAGCACACTGCCCCCTCCCAGGCTGTGCAAACGGGAAAAAGAAAAGAAAAACACAATATGCAAAACACACAAAAACTCCCTCACTGCTGCTAAGGAACAGGGACCTGCCTCCTCCCACCTCCCTTCTCCTCCAGCAGGATCCACTCAAACTCCCCTCTTTCAGCTCTGTTCGCTGGCTCCTGCGCTGCTTCTCTTGATGAGTTCCTCTCCAGAGTGAAAGGAACAACCGTACTCTCCAAGCTGGATACCCCGAGCAGATTCCAGCAAATTCCTTTGGCCAAATTAAGTGCTAAGCTGACTACATTTATCACATCCTTTGGGAGATTTTGCTTTTGAAAATCACCTTCTGGGGTTACCAGTGCATCTGACATTTTCCAGCGATAGAGAGAACTGTTAATGACCACAAACGGAGCTCTAGTTATTCTGCTATACGGATCTTTGATGGAAGAACACAACAAAACCCTCCCCAAAGTTCTGAGCTGAATCAGTCAGTCCAGACTGAAACTAAACAAGGAAAAGTGAGTTTTCTGCCTACCCCCAAACCATGCTTTTGGGACAGACAATAAATAAAGATGGAATCAGTCCTAGCCCTGAGAAAGTAAAAGCAATTCAAGAATTGAGTGCACCAGCTAATGTACCAGAACTGAGACACATACTGGGGATGGTAAATTACCTTGGTTGATACCTACAAGATCTTTCCACTATGACAAAGAACTGTTAAAATCCAACACACTATGGCTATGTGGCCAAATCAAGAAATTCCCTCCAAAAAGGTAAAAGAAATTATCTCAGCAGCTCCAGTTCTTGAGTATTACGATATGCACAAACCCACAAGCGGGGTCAGTGTGGACACAAGCAGCTCTGGCCTAGGCAGAATGGCTCGGCGTGGACACCAGTTGCATTTTGCTCTCGCACATTCACAGAAGCAGAGAAACGATATGCACAGATTGAAAAGGAGCCTGGCAAGCTCATGGGAATGTGAGAACTTGTACACATATCTGTGGGGATTTGACTTTTTTCCGCTGATAATAGACCATACATCACTTTTAACCCTCATTAACATGTACACAGAGACAGGATGAGCTTTACCCTGACATCTGGTGGTGAATTGTGGCAAGTTGTGGAAAAGAACTTCAGGGGCTGACCTTGTTTGCATAGGCACACCCACCCCACCTAGCATGAGCCCACAGCAGCCCCAAATGGTCACTTTGGCTGCTGTGGGATCCCCGGTGTCTCTGTTATTGGGGCAGGAAGAATAAAGTGTTGTTACCCTGACTATGTGAATCAAGGACAATGGAACTGTTTTATGACAGAAGGACTCGCCATCAACTAAGTAGCACTCGCTAGACAAGGGACATGAGTTCCAAAACCCTGTGAATTGAGAGAGGTTGGGGACGGGCATTTGTTCCTGATGGTATGGGCCCTGTTTGAGGGCCTGAAATACCAATTGCTGCTGCTTCTCCTCTCTCTCTCATGGAATATCAGAGCTTTAATTTTAATTCCATTAGGAGTCTAGTTACAGGCTGCTGAGTTGAATGCACTTTGGGTCTGTCATTGACAGTTAAGGGTTAATTCCTCTTTTACCTGGTGCACCTGCACTGAGGCTCCCCTATGACAAGCTGAAATCACCAAAGAGATAAAATTACAAAGAGCTGAAATCACTGAGTGTTGTGGGGGGCCCTGAAGATGTGTTGCTGAGCGGCTGGTGGAGCAGAGCAGTTTGCGGGACAGCTGGAGCAGCTCACGGGATGGCTGGTGGAGCGGAGTTGCTGGCGGAGTGCCTCACGGTGAAGGCTGCAGCAGAACCCCATGGGGGGGGGGCAGTTGGCCTTGGACCATGTAAGGTGCCCCTTAACACCGCTGTGCCCCCACCCCACCCCCAGGCTGGTAGGTAAAACGCTGCAGATAAACTTTTGAACTCTGGGGCTGCACTGACCAGGGACAGAGACTTTTGGGTTGTTGGACTTTTAGGTGATTTTTGGGTTGCTGGACTCAAGAGACTTTTGGGGTGTTGGACTTTTGGGACTTGGGGTGATTTTTTGGGTTGCTGGACTTAAGACCCTGAGGGGAAAAGGACACTGCCAAACTTACTTGGGGGTGGGTCTTTTGCTCATGGTTTGTGATATGAACCCTGTTTCTGGTGTTTCCCCAACATAATGTTGCATTATTTCTCTCCTTTATTAAAAGGATTTTGCTACACTCAGACTCTGTGCTAGTGAGAGGGGAAGTATTGCCTCCTAGAGGCACCTGGGGGGTGGTATGTAATTGTCCCAGGTCATTGGGTGGGGGCTCGAGCTGGTTTTGCATTGTGTTATTGAAACGGAACCCCTTGTTGCTGCCAGCTCAGACGGGTAGAAGGGTTACAGACAGAAAAGACCTGGATTGAGCTCCATTGAGATCCCAGGGCCTATCGCTAAAGTTAATGTGATTTAATGCAATTGCTAAATATATTCCTGGGAAAAATCTGGGAAGAGCAGACACTCTGTCATGGAGCCCAGCATCACACTCAACTACCCAGGAACTTGAAGATGATGTAAAGGCATACATGGATGCTGTGGACACATTCAGACCAGTGTCAGAAAAAAAACTACTCCAGCTACAAAAAGCAACCTCAACAGACATGTAACTTCAAGAAGTTCTAAGTTACATTAAGACTGGCTGGCCAAAGGACACTACAGAAGTGACAAGAGACAACTTTGCGGTGCCTAGACAATTAAGCGCGTCAAATGGACTCATGATTAAAGGTGATTGCATCATAATTCCAAACAAAATGAGAAGAGAAATCCTAAATCTCATCCATGAAGGACATCAAGGATTAACTAAATGCTGTGAGTGGGCCAACCAGTCAGCGTGATGGCCGTGCATCATCAAGAACATAAAGAATAAAATATCTGCATGTGAACATTGCAGAACAAACAGACCAACACAACACAGAGAACCTTTAATAACAACACCTCTACCAGACAGTCCTTGGAAGTGACTAGCTGCAGATTTATTCAAATTCAGAGGACATAATTATCTGGTCATAGTGAACTATTTTTCCAAGTTGTCACGGAGTCCCCAGGTGATGCTTTGGAACTACTCCCCACAAAGCCAGTCAGGACTTTGGGGAGCCTCCTCTCCCTTGGAGCAGACTGTCTTCAGGGCAAGAAGCTCCACATGGCTTCACCTTCCTGGGTCTGACCTTGGAGCATTCAGCATCCTCTGCCTCTCCATGCGATTCCCACAGCGAGTCCACCCAGGCAGGGTCCTGGGAAGCCAGAGGGTCCTGCACGCACCCCCACTTTGCTTCGCAGTCAGATGTGACTCTTAGCCAGCCAGTAAAACAGAGGTTTATTAGATGACAGGAACATGGTCTAAAACAGAGCTTGCAGGTACAGAGAACAGGATCCCTCAGCCGGGTCCATTCTGGGGCCCAGCGAGCCAGACAACCCCGTCTGCACTCACTTCCCGTCCCCAGCCAGCCCCAAACTGAAACCCCCTCCAGCCCCTCCTCTCTGGCCTTTGTCTCTTTCCCGGGCCAGGAGGTCACTTGACCTCTTTGTTCTCCCACACCTATAGCATCCCCTTGCAGAGGGGAAGGGCCCGGGCCATTAGTTGCCAGGAGACAGTCGGCCAGAAACCGAGGCACTCAAACAGTATTCAGAGGAAACATTAAGAACAGTCCCACTTCGTCACACAAGTATATAGAAATAAGGTACTTGAAATACATAACATGCCGTAGTGTTATTGAGAAATAGTTGTGCACTTTTGCTCACTTTAGTATTCCAGAACAACTAGTGACAAAGAACCACAATTCACCGCAGCGGAATTTAAGGCATTCCAAGCAAAATATGAATTTGATCATGTTACTAGCCAAGAAAATCCTACAATAGGAAGATCCATTCCTTGCCCTTCTGAACTACAGATCAACACCAACAGCAACTACTGGATATAGACCACCACAACTTCTGATGGGATGACAACTCAGAACTATTGTTCTGACTTTGGAAAATGAAGAGAGTAGTGAAATCTGATTAAAAAAAAAAAGCTAAAAGTGTTTAATGAATACTTTTACAACAGATTGAGAACTGCCCTGTCTAGAACCTGGTGACCTTGTTTGTGTCAAACTGGGTGAAGAAAAAGGATGGACAACTCCAGCCGTTATAAAGAAAAGAATTCAGGCCCCAGATCATATGTGATTGAGACCAACAGTGGAGAGTTAAACAGAAACCATCAACATCGGCAGCGTGTTCCTGGGAAAGAACAATCCACACAGCAAATGCTACAGATGGCGGATGCAGAACAAGAAGACTCAAGGATTCCAAACCGACCACAGCCAACCAATGGACAGCCAGATGAGCCCATTGTTATGTGTTCATGTCGTGCAGTTAGAAATCCAGCACGATTCAGACACTTAACAGTCTGATCTATATTGAACTTCAAAGCAGGGCCATCCAGAGGATTCAGGGGGCCTGGGGTCTTCGACGGCGGGGGTCTTCTGCTCCAGGTCTTTGGGTCCCGGAGCGAGTGAAGGAACCGCCGCCAAAGACCCAGAGCGGAAGGAGCCCTCGTCAACGACTTGCCACCGAAGACCTGGAGCGGAAGAAGCTCCTGGTCTTCGGCAGCGGGTCTTTCACTCCTTCCGGGTGTGTTCGGCGGCACTGAAGGACCCGCCGAAAACTCTCGTGGGGGCCTCTGCGGGACCCGGGGCAAATTGTCCCACTTGCCCCCCCCCTCCCCTCTGGGTGGCCCTGATTCAAAGACAGCATGGTGGTGTCAATGGTGTCAATGGTAGGAATGTAGAACGTAGAGGGGAAGATGTTAAACTGCATTACAGTGGTCAGCCACTAAGTGGCACCGTGTGTAAATACCTGATTTACGCTCACAGCAGCCATTCCTGGCAGGGCATTAACACAGAGCTGTAACTGACTCGGGGGAGGCGAGTGAGGCACTTGCCTCGGGCGCGCAAAGCGGAGGGGCGCAGATCTACCGCGATCGGTGGCGCTTCGGTGGCAGCTCTACCAGCACCGCTTCTTCGGCGGCAATTCAGCGGCGGGTCCCTGAGACCAGGGGCGGCTCTAGAAAATAGGCTGCCCCAAGCAGCGCGGTGTGCTGCGCCGCCCTTCCTCGGTCCCGCGGTGGGTCCCCTCTTCCCGCGGCTCCGGTTGAGCTCCCGCGGCAGGTCCACCGGAGCCCCGGGACGAGCGGACCTCCCGCGGGCACGGCTGCGGACGGTTCGCGGGTCCGGCGGCTCCGCTTGAGCTGCCGCAGTCATGCCTGCGGGAGGTCCAGCCGAGCCGCGGGACGAGCGCCCCCTCCGCAGTCATGCCTGCGGCAGGTCCGCTCGTCCGCGGCTCCGGTGGACCTCCCGCAGGCATGACTGCGGCAGGTCCACCTGCCCAGCCTGCCGCCCCCCTAGATTTGGCCGCCCTAGGCAACAGCTTGGTTTGCTGGTGCCTAGAGCCGCCCCTGCCTGAGACCCTCTCGGAGGAAAGGACCTGCTGCTGAATTGCCGCCGCTGCTTCATTCTTTGGCAGCAATTCAGCGGCAGGTCCTTCCCTCCGACAGGGACTCAGAGACCTGCCGCCAAAGAGCCTGGAGCCAGCCCTTGCCTCGGGTGCAAAAATTCCTTGTTACGGCTCTGCATTAACGTGTCTTAGGGTGAACACGTCTGGTGTGTCTCTCTGGGGAGGTGTGCATGACATGCTGTGGGTGCTGTTGGACTCCCTGGGGGTGGGAGTCTGTGGTGATAAGGGACTCCTCTGTGTGGGGGGGAGGGGTGTGCACGCGCATTCTGTGGGGCTCCTCCAGGGTGTGTGTGTGTGTGTGCGCGCGCGCACGCACATGCATTGTAATTCTCCCCAGAGACTGTAAGTCTGTCACCCTCACCCCAGCTGGACTTCAGAAAAGCAGACTTTGACTCCCTCAGGGAACTGATGGGCAGGATCCCCTGGGAGAATAACATGAGGGGGAAAGGAGTCCAGGAGAGCTGGCTGTATTTTAAAGAATCCTTATTGAGGTTGCAGGAACAAACCATCCCGATGTGTAGAATGAATAGTAAATATGGTAGGTGACCAGCTTGGCTTAACAGTGAAATCCTTGCTGATCTTAAACACAAAAAAGAAGCTTACAAGAAGTGGAAGATTGGACAAATGACCAGGGAGGAGTATAAAAATATTGCTCAGGCATTCAGGAGTGAAATCAGGAAGGCCAAATCACACTTGGAGTTGCAGCTAGCAAGAGATGTTAAGAGTAACAAGAAGGGTTTCTTCAGGTATGTTAGCAACAAGAAAAAGGTCACGGAAAGTGTGGGCCCCTTGCTGAATGAGGGAGGCAACCTAGTGACAGAGGATGTGGAAAAAGCTAATGTACTCAATGGTTTTTTTTGCCCCTGTCTTCACAAACAAGATCGGCTCCCAGACAGCTGCACTGGGCAGCACAGTATGGGAAGAAGGTGACCAGCCCTCTGTGGAGAAAGAAGTGGTTCAGGACTATTTAGAAAAACTGGATGAGCACAAGTCCATGGGGCCGGATGCGCTGCATCCAAGGGTGCTAAAGGAGCTGGCGGATGTGATTGCAGAGCCATTGGCCATTATCTTTGAAAACTCATGGCGAACGGGGGAGGTCCCGGATGACTGGAAAAAGGCTAATGTAGTGTCCATCTTTAAAAAAGGGAAGAAGGAGGATCCGGGGAAGTACAGGCCAGTCAGCCTCACCTCAGTCCCTGGAAAAATCATGGAGCAGGTCCTCAAGGCAGGGGCGGCTCTAGGAATTCCGCCGCCCCAAGCAGGGCGGCACGCCGCGGGGGGCACTCTGGCAGTCGCCGGTCCCGCGGCTCCGGGGGACCTCTTGCAGACGTGCCTGCGGATGCTCCACCGAAGCCGTGGGACCAGCGGACCCTCCGCAGTCATTCCTGCGGGAGGTCCACTGGAGCCGCCTGCCGCCCTCCCGGCAAAATGCGTGCGCTTGGCGCGCTGGGGTCTGGAGCCGGCCCTGCCTCAAGGAATCAATTCTGAAGCACTTAGAGGAGAGGAAAGTGATCAGAAGCAGTCAGCATGGATTCACCAAGGGCAAGTCATGCCTGACTAACCTAATTGCCTTCTATGAGGAGATAACTGGCTCTGTGGATGTGGAAAGCAGTGGACGTGTTATTCCTTGACTTTAGCAAAGCTTTTGATACGGTCTCCCACAGTATTCTTGCTTTCAAGTTAAAGAAGTATGGGCTGGATGAATAGACTATAAGGTGGATAGAAAGCTGGTTAGATTGTCAGGCTCAGCGGGTAGTGATCAACGGCTCCATGTCTAGTTGGCAGCTGGTTTCAAACACAGTGCCCTAAGGGTCAGTCCTAGGGCCGGTTTTGTTCAATATCTTCATTAATGATCTGGAGGATGGCGTGGACTGCATCCTCAGCAAGTTTGCAGATGACACTAAACTGGGAGAAGTGGTAGATACGCTGGAGGGTAGGGATGAGATACAGAGGGACCTAGACAAATTGGAGGACTGGGCCAAAAGAAACCTGATGAGGTTCAACAAGGACAAGTGCAGAGTCCTGCACTTAGGACGGAAGAATCCCGTTCACTGTTACAGACTAGAGACCGAATGGCTAGGAAGCAGTTCTGCAGAAAGGGACCTAGGAGTTACAGTGGACGAGAAGCTGGATATGAGTGGACAGTGTGCCCTTGTTGCCAAGAAGGCTAACGGCATTTTGGGCTGTATAAGTAGGGGCATTGCCAGCAGATCGGGGGATGTGATCATTCCCCTCTATTCGACACTGGTGAGGCCTCATCTGGAGTACTGTGTCCAGTTTTGGGCCCCACACTACAAGAAGGATGTGGAAAAATTGGAAAGAGTCCAGTGGAGGGCAACAAAAATGATTAGGGGTCTGGAGCACATGACTTATGAGGAGAGGCCGAGGGAACTGGGATTATTTAGTCTGCAGAAGAGAAGAATGAGGGGGGATTTGATAGCTGCTTTCAATACCAGATACCTGAAAGGGGGTTCCAAAGATGATGGATCTAGACTGTTCTCAGTGGTACCTGATGACAGAACAAGGAGTAATGGTCTCAAGTTGCAGTGGGGGAGGTTTAGGTTGGATATTAGGAAACCCTATTTCACTAGGAGGGTGGTGAAGCACTGGAATGGGTTACCTAGGGAGGTGGTGGAATCTCCTTCCTTAGAGGTGTTTAAGGTCAGGCTTGACAAAGCCCTGGCTGGGATGATTTAGTTGGGAATTGGTCCTGCTTTGAGCAGGGGGTTGGACTAGATGACCTCCTGAGGTCCCTTCCAGCCCTGATATTCTATATTCTATGAGCTGGCCTTGTCCCACTGTAGCCTGCAGCCCCCTTCCCCACTCGATGTCCCAGCCCAGGTGTGGTTGTGGGTGCAGCCCAGTCCCCCAGATCCAGTCCCAGGACTGTTCTTGGCTGTTCCGCCAAGGAATGGGGGTTGGTGTCGGCGCGCTGGGTAGCACAGGCTCTTGCTGCAGCCCACTCGGGGTCAAGAAATCTCACAGGTTCCATGGGGTGAAACCCAGGGAATGTGACCAGGCAGCTCAGGCAATGGGGCTGCTCCCACAACCGTGGCCTCCCTCATGCAAACCCATATTCAGTGTCCAGACCCACAACCCCAGCCCGGGAAGGGCACCGCCTGCTTGGGGCTCTCACCTGAGGCACGCACTGGGTCAGGGGCCCGGCTGCAGGAGCCCAGAGGGGTCTGGTAAAGGGCGGGAGGTTGCCTTGGTGCTAGGGGCTGCAGGGAACAGTGCTAACCCACCATCCTTGTCCAGGAGAGCTCAGTGCGACTCTGGGGGCCCAGAGACAATGCAAGAACGCAGGGGCTGGAGTGGGGTGAGCAGACCCAGAGAGCTGAGTGCTTGATGCTATAAAGGGGCTCAGGAGTTGCCGAAGGGTAACTGGGCCCGTGCAGACGGGGGGACAGAAGCAGCGTCACAGCTGGAGCGTGCTGATGCCGCAGCCTCCTGCCAGCGCTCAGCCAGGCAGCATGGTTGCCACTCCCCCTTCACCCACTGGCTTTGCCCCCCTGAGAAGGGGCAAGATGCCAGGTGCTCTGTGACTAGCCGGGCTCAGGCCTTTCTCCTAAAGCCAGCCCAGGGCAGCAGCAGCCTGGTCAGCCTCCGCCCAGACTCCAGCAATCCAGCTTGAGGGAGGAGGAACCATCTGGCTCTGCCTGCGGCCAGGCCTCCAGGCTCCAGTGGGGCTGTGGGAGGGGGTGGGGGCAGCTCTACCTGGCCCTGCCCTGAATTTCGGCACTGGGGCCATGAATGTTTGCAAAGCCGATGCTGGGACCTGCAGCAAACCAGGAAGGGAGCATTAGGCAGGGGTGCAGACGGGGATGGGCCAGCCTGAATGAGCACTCTGCATTGCCCAGGCTGCAGAAGCCGCACCCGTGGGCTCCCCAAAGCTGGGTGAGGTGGCCAAGGCTGGAGCAGCAGGTGATGACTGAGGCACGGGGAACTGAGAGCCGCGGGAGGCAGCTCCCCATGCCTGATGCTGGAGGGTTACAGAAGGGCTGAACTCCTGCCTTCAGGGCTTCTCACACTCATCCACAGATTCATAGAGCTCAAAGCCAGAAGGGACCATTGTATCTGACCCTCCGCATAGCATAGGCCATCATGTTCCCCCTGTGTGGAGAACTTGTGTGTGGCTGAAGCATCTTCCCAGAAATGGGCCAGTCTGGCTGAGATCACCCCAAGAGATAGCAAATCTACCACTTCCCTGGAGTTTGCCCCAATGGTTGATCTCCCTCAGTGGTAATATTTTTGGCCAAATTTCATATCTGAAGGTATCTGGCTTGAGGTTCCAGCCGTTGGTTCTTGTTCTGCCTTTCTCTGTCAGAGTCAAGAGCCCTTTAGTGCCACGTGTTTTCTCCCCAAGAAGGTCCGGCTACACCGCGATCACGTCACTGTTCAGTCTGGAGCAGCTAAACAGCCGGAGTCTTTGAGTCTGATCAGTCCCGTCCCTGTGACCCAGACAGAACCTGCCAGGAGAGAACATGAGGTCAAGGGGCATGTAAACATCTGGCGTGAGGGGCTCTTTCCTCTTCCTTGAGTGCGCCGGGGTTCCCAGCAGGACTTGTCCTCTGGGACATGGTGAGGCTGGGGCAGCCAGGGCCCATGCCCAGCCCTCGGCTCCCCACGAGCCCTGATTCCCCCACTGCTATGCGGGTTTCACTGCGTGCTCATTCTCATTCAGCCCACGTGCTGCCATGCAGCCAGCAGGGAGTTGTACAGACACAGCTGGCCTGGCTGCCGCAGACACAGCTGGAGAAGGTCTGGCCCGAGCTGCTTCCCACTGGAATGAGAGGCAGCGAGGGCAGGACCCGGCGCTGTTTTCTGGGAAGGGAGCTCTGCTGCTCAGGCTCAGACAGACATCTGAGCTGCGTTCACCAGGACCAGTGTTCCCGGAACGGTGCTGTCAGAGATCCTGCCTGCTTGGGCTATGCTGTGCACTGCCCCTTGCACCTCTCCATGCCTCCTTTGCTTCCCTCCCCTTCTGTCTCTCAGCTCCAGCTCCCCTCCCCACTTTGTCCTCACCCCAAGGCTGGGATAGTGGGGGCTGCGAGTTGGGATTGAGGGGCACTGGGAGAGCTGGGGGGGAACCCAGGGCTGGGATAGCAGGTGCTGTGTGTCAGGAGTGAGGGGCACTGGGAGAGCTGGGGGGGAACCCAGGGCTAGGATAGTGGGGGCTGCGAGTTGGGATTGAGGGGCACTGGGAGAGCTGGAGGGGAACCCAGGGCTGGGATAGTGGGGGGCTGTGGGTCGGGTTGAGGGGCACCGGCAGAGCTGGGGGGAGCCCAGGGCTGGGCTAGCAAGGGCTGCGTGTCGGGAGTGAGGGGCACCAGTGGAGCTTGGGGGGAGAAAGGAACAGGCCCAGACTGGATCGCAGGAGAGTTACAGGGTGGAACCAATGGTGCGGGCAGACCTGCAAGGGCTGGAGGACAGGACTGCAATCGCGGGACACACCGAAGCTGAGGAGGGAGGGGTGCCGGGGTCGGAGGGGAATCTAGGGATCCTACAGGTAACATCCTCCCAGTGGCACTGAGGAAACATCTGGCTCGAGGAGGCGCAGTGTGATCCCCAGCCTGCTCTGCTGCCAGGCTGGGGGCTGTGGCGAGAAATACAATCCAGGGGAAAGCAGCCCTGGAAAGTCCCGGAGCCTGCAGCAGGATGACAGTGTTTGGGAGCCAGGCCCAGCCCCAGCATCCAGGGGTGGCAGGTTTGTAGAAATGCTGGTGCTGCCCAGAATGCCCAGATCCACCCCCCAACTCCGCCCCCACCTTCCTAAGGTTCTGGGAGGGAGTTTGGGTAGGGGGAGGAGACTGGGGGTGCAGGCCCTGGGCTTGGGCAGGGGATTGGGGTGCAGGAGGGGTGCAGGCTCTGTGATGGGGGTGGGTATAGGAGGGGGTGAGGGGTGCAGGCTCTGGGACGGAGTTTGGGTGCAGGCTCTGGGCTGGGGGTGGAGGTTCAGGCTCTGGGAGGGGGTGGGGGGTGCGGTGCTTACCTGGGGCTCCTAGGCAGGGCGGGCCTGGGGGCCTCTGCATGCTGCTACCCCCAGGCACTGCCCCCGCAGCTTCCTATTGGCCCCAGGGGCGCTTGGGGCAGGACACAGACCCACCCTGCCCAGGGGCTGCAGGGAGGGGCCGGCACCACATGGGCTGAGCAGAGAGGAAGACACTCAGCTCTGCTGTGCTGCCAGTGGTTGGTGGGGGCCCTGGGCCGTTATAATCACCCAGGGGCAGAAGGCAGGGCCGAGGGAGAGACCTGGCCTCAGCCATTGCTGGAGCCGGGCCCTGGGCCAGGAATATTCTTGGTGCCCAGGCACCACGGGCCCATAGAACTCGCCGCCCATGCAGCATCCTCGAGCAGTGTCCCCTCAGGACAGCGCCTGCAGCGAGGGCCCTGGGCCGGCTGCTCTGGCACCCTGGCAGCCGAGAGCAGGTCCTTCCGAGCCGGGTTTATTCACCCGGGAAGCAGTGAGGCCGGAGTCTGCTCTGTGCATGGGCAGAGAGCCGCTCTCCAGGGCCACCTGCAGCCAGCCACAGACATGACCCCTCTGCACCAGCGAAGTGCTCAGCTGCCGCTCATGATCGTGCTCTGCAGTCCCCCCCGCAGAGCAGGGGAGCTGAGCAAGGAGCCAGCATGGGGAGCGGTGAGGTGGAGCAGCCATAGGCCCCTCGGAGCGGCTCCACTCAGAGCCTGTCCGCTCCCCCCGCTGCCCACGGACCAACACTGCCAGTGCCAACAGCGAGGACTTCTGGGGCCTGAGCTGGCCCCTTCTCCCTGTTCACCCCCCGCTGCATGTACAGAGCACAGGCCTGCTGTCCCCATCCCCCCCAGGCAGGTGGGGAGAGCCCTCACAGCCCACCCCCCAGCCCTGCACATAGGGGGACCAGGTGTCCGGTTTGGGACCCGAACACCCGGTCGAAAAGGGACCCTGGAAGCTCCAGTCAGCACCGCCATCAGGGCCGTTAAAGGTCCGGTCGGGGTGCTGCAGGGCTAAGGCGGGCTAGTCCCTTCCTGTCCCGGCACCGCACTGCGCCCCGAAAGCAGCCAGCAGGTCCGGGTCCTGGCGGGGGGCCACAGGGCTCCGTGCGCTGCCCGAGCACCGGTTCCTGGCCAATGGGAGCTGGGGGAGGGGAGCCTGCCTAGGGCCCCCCTCAAACCCCTCATCCCTGGCCCCACCCCAGAGCCCTCACCCCCTCCCACAGCCCAATCCCCTGCCTCAACCTGCAGCCCCCTCCCACATTCCGAATCTGTCAGCCCCACCCCCAGCCTGGAGCCCCCTCCTGCACCTAAACCCCTCATCCCCAGCCCCACCCCAGAGCCTGCACCCCCAGCCCAGAGTCCTCATCCCCGGCCCCACCCCAGAGCCTGCACCCCCAGCCCAGAGTCCTCACCCCCTGCCCCAGCCCAGTGAAACTGAGGGAGGGAGGGGGAATGTAGTGAGCAGGGGGAGGGGGGGCCTTGGGGAAGGGGTGGGGCGGGGGTATTCGGTTTTGTGTGATTAGAAAGCTGGCAGCCCGACCCGGGGCACAGGCCTGGCGCGGCTTTGGGGGGAGAGCGCCTCGAGCCTAGCAGGACTCTGCCCTGGTTCTCGCTCAGGCCAGGTAACGGCTCGGGGGGTGGGAGGCCTGGTCCCCCTCAGGGAGTGCCGATGGCCCAGACACCATGTTGGGCTCAGCTCCTGCCCCCCTGCGTCTGGGCCGTGCCCGCCCCAGGCAGAGCCAGGCTGTTACTGGAATGGAGCTAGCTGGGGCAGCCTGACCCACTAATGCGCTTCAGAGGAAGCCGCCCCCTGCAGCTACGCAGGGCCCTGCTGGGTCAGGGCAGGGAGCGCGGGGCCGTGGCTCGCTGGCCCCGGGGAGCGCGGGGCCGTGGCACGCTGGCCCCGGGGAGCGCGGGGCCGTGGCTCGCTGGCCCCGGGGAGCGCGGGGCCGTGGCTCGCTGGCCCCGGGGAGCGCGGGGCCGTGGCTCGCTGGCCCCGGGGAGCGCGGGGCCGTGGCTCGCTGGCCCCGGGGAGCGCGGGGCCGTGGCTCGCTGGCCCCGGGGAGCGCGGGGCCGTGGCTCGCTGGCCCCGGGGAGCGCGGGGCCGTGGCACGCTGGCCCCGGGGAGCGCGGGGCCGTGGCTCGCTGGCCCCGGGGAGCGCGGGGCCGTGGCACGCTGGCCCCGGGGAGCGCGGGGCCGTGGCTCGCTGGCCCCGGGGAGCGCGGGGCCGTGGCACGCTGGCCCCGGGGAGCGCGGGGCCGTGGCTCGCTGGCCCCGGGGAGCGCGGGGCCGTGGCTCGCTGGCCCCGGGGAGCGCCGTCAGGCGTGGGTCTTGCTGGGCCCTGGAGGAGGCCTAGCTAGCACTGCCCCCGTGCTCTCAGGGAGTCACCGATTGACCAGATACCCTCCCCCCTCCTTCCCTTCTTCTCCCCTCCCCACTCCTTGCTTTGGCCCCTTGACTCTCCCGCGCTCTGCCCCTGCATTTCCCCAGTAACCGTCCCTGCTAGCTGCATGCCAGCGCTCGCACCATTCCCAGGCCTCTCCTCCGTACGCCTCCGTAGGGCCGGGGCCAGAGAAGGTGCACCCGGAGCGGCCCCAGCAGCCTGTGGGGCAATGCACCCCGGGGTGTCCTGGCACACCCAGAGTGGGGGTAGTGGGGCACCCACCGGCCAGCTCAGGCTTGGTTGTCGGGTCCTATCTGCCCTGTGTTCTGACCAGGGAGCCAGCCCTGTGGCAGGGGGAAGGCTGTTTACCCAGGGCAGGCGGGAGGCACACACCAGCTGAAGGGCCTGTTCACCAGCTCGTTACAGAGGAGACAGCGCAGCCCTGCAGGCAGGACACAAGCGTCTCTCCAGACCTGCAAGCAGTGCCCCAGCTCTGCCCCATCTGCCGGCCTCCCGCAGACAGAGCCACCGCTCCCCTCGTGCAGAGCTACACCACCTCCGGGCCAGACCCAAGCCCCACTGCAGGGATCTGGGTCCCATGTCAGCCAGGCCCCTGGGGACCTCAGGCTCTGCACCCTCTCTGGCCTCCTGGGATACCCTGCATTGCCAGCCCAGCCACAAGAGGCCGCAGGGATGCTGCTTGCGGACAGGGGGCTGTGCCGCTGCATCCCAATGGTGTCTCTTCTCATTTAGCCCGAGCCTGTTTTTAGTGCAGCTGCTCTGGTGGCAAACAGCCAAGGCAAACACATTACACAGCGCAGAGCCCACCAAGGAGGAAGTGGAACATGCACCTGCAGCCTGGAAATCTGCTCCTCAGAACAGGAACTACTGACCCCAGAACGTGGGATTGCACTGGCTGAGCAAGAACTAGTGTCCCACGCCCTGGAACGTGCGGCTTCCCCCTGCGCTGAGTGGGGGACAGGGCAGCCACCCCCAGGGTCTATCAGAGTTCTCCCCCTGGCTGCTCCGGCCCCACTCTGCCTTTGCAGCTCAGGAGCCCAGCTTCCAGAGCTGTCGTTCCTGCCCCTAGGCCCTTGTCTGAGGGGAACTGAAAAAATCTTGGGGGGGGACAGAAAATCTCTGGGGAAACTCAAGATGGAATGAATAGGGGGGAAGATTTTAGTCCATTTTATTTCAAGCTACAGACTAAAGAGACACGTAATTTCCTACCTCGCTGCTGATCATTTGCCTTTGCGACCAGAGCAATTTGTATTATACAAACCTGCAGATTTTCAAAACTTTCCTGCGACACAATTGGACAGAATGTCACCAGTATTTCCAGAGGCCTCAGCTACAGCTCATACAGGAGCGTGCGGTGACACCCCAATGCACCTTGGGCCAGCCATGTTGCTGCTGGTGGTATGTAGCACCATGATCCATGCCTCTGGGGAACAAATCCATGGTGATGCTCTGCAGAACCACGCCCTGTAGTCCAGGTGAGGCAACATGCCCTCCTGGTAGGGGAAGGCTCGTGCCATTGTGCTCATTGTCTTCCATCAGTTCCTACCGCTTCAGGCCAGTGGCTCATCCAGTCCAACCTCCTGCATATCACCCAGTTACCCTGATGTGATGCCCAGTGTCTTGTGCTTGGCTAAAGCATCTCTTCCAGAAAGGCATCCAGCCAGGGTTAGCAGGCACCAAGAAACAGAGAATCCATCACTTCCTTTGGTAGCTTGTTCCCGGGGTTAATCACACTCACTGTTAACATTTCTACTTCTAATCTGGGTTTAACTTCCAACCATTGTTCTTGTTCTGCCTTTCTCCATAAATTAAAGAGCCCTTTAGTATCAAGTATTTTCTCCCCATGAAAGTACATAGACACTGGGATCTCTCACGCTGCTTTTTGATCAGTTAAGCAGATTGTGCTCTTCAAGTCTCTTGCTATAAATTGTTTTCTCCATCCCTGGAATCATTCTTCTCTGCACCCTCTCCAGTTTCTCAATGTCCTTTTTCAATGTGGACACCAGACCCAGGCGTGCAGGAGTCACAGCATGCAAGACTTGCTGAGATCACTGTTGTGTGGTACTGAGATGCTGCATCTGGCCAACTCAAGAGCCCTCTCCTCCCTGTAGGTGTCCTTTATATTTCACTGAGCAAAAGAAATTTTCCAGGATAAATATTCCACATGAACTCATGGAAATTCAGGGCCTGTTGGCCTGCATTAAAGACCACTGGCAATGCCTGGGGACTCAGAGTTTCCATTCCAGGCATGGTGTTTATGGCAAGGGGATGGCTATGATGCCAGGACAGTGAGCAATGCTCGGCAGGTGCAGTGACTGTTGTGCTGGTGGTTTCAGGGCTGGACATCCCGTTTCACATTAACCCCGGCCCAGAGAATGAGCTCATGGCAGCAGCCAGACAGCCTGGGAAAACATGTCCCCGCTTCAAGAGGATTTCCTTTTTCCTCCTCTCAATTGTTCCTCCATTTTTCCTGCTCCATTGCCTCCCTCCTTCTCTCCCCTGCTTACCAGTCCATTTCCTCAGGCCTCCTTTGCACGTGGACCAAGACATTCCCCTGGGTGCCACAGTCATATGAGATTGGAATTAAGGGCCATTGGGCTCCTGGGCTGCAGATGGAGGCCCTGGCTGCCAAGAAGTGAGGCCATCCCCTCGGCCACTCTCTCGCTGGGGGCACAGCAGTGTGAGAGAGGTTGGCGCAGTGCCATTTCCCGCTGCCCGCTAGCTTTCTGCTTGTGACCATAACTACTCTCTGGGGCACTATGAAGCGTGCAGCCCGTCCCCCAGAGCGCAGCAGGGAGTACTGAACCTGCAGCTTCTTCGAACTCTGACCCACTTCTTAGGCGCCTGTTTTGGGAAGCAGCAAAGAATCCTGTGGCACCTTATAGACTAACAGACGTTTTGCAGCATGAGCTTTCGTGGGTGAATACCCACTTCTTCGGATGTCTTGCATCCGAAGAAGTGGGTATTCACCCACGAAAGCTCATGCTGCAAAACGTCTGTTAGTCTATAAGGTGCCACAGGATTCTTTGCTGCTTCTACAGAACCAGACTAACACGGCTACCCCTCTGATACTTGTTTTGGGAACATACTTTGCTGCTGGGAGTGATGGGGGAGGAGGGATCTCTGCTCTTGAGCAAGGGATATTGTCCACAGAAGGGGGACCAGGGGACATCCCAGAGGACAGCTGGGTTTGTTGAGCTGCTCTCCCACTTGCCAGCTGTGCAGTGCTGCTTCCTGGATACGCTGTCTGTTCGCCCCCAACTCCCGCAGGCCAGCTAGATTCACTCCAGATTTGAAAAGGTCCAAGGATTCCCGCTGTGGGCGCCCTGGGCTCTGGAATACAAGGAAGCTCAGACTCCTCAGAGCCCTTCAAGGGGAGCTGGGCGGGTGGCTCGTCTCCCTCACTGTTCAAATGTTTGCCCTCTGTCACCGTTCCTTGAGCCATGGCCATCCTGCCCTCTCCCAGGGCTAGTGACCAGCCGCCTTCAGAAAGCAAAGGGTTTATTTAGAACCAAAAGCACAGAAAACAAACAGCGTACGTGTGTGCCTGTTCTACCAGATGGCACCATCATGCACATGGAGACAGCCGGCCAGCTGCCAGTCCTGCCAAGCTTTCCAAGAGGGCTGTTCTTATTGGCTGTAGGCTCGTGTCAGTCCCTGGAGCGAGTCATAGAATCATAGACTATCAGGGTTGGAAGGGACCTCAGGAGGTCATCTACTCCAACCCCCTGCTCAAAATAGGACCAACACCAACAGGCAGAGCGACCTCTCCCTCTCAGGCTGCTAACTTTATCCAGTTCTCAAGTCCCCGTCATCTGGGCCTCTGGACCCCAGTCAAACCACTGCATGCAATTTCCTGCAGGAAGCAGTACTTCTGCAGCCTTGCTTTCCTGTCTAGAGATTTGGGTCATTACATTAGCAGTGTTAGTTCCCGTTAGTTCGTTCACACTTTAGGTGACCACACTGCAGGTACTGTCTTGTTTCAAGAAAGAAGTTAATCCCTTCACACCTGACGGGTAACAATACAAGGTGAGAGGAGAAACCAAGTCACACATCTTCTTCGATAAAAATAAATGAGATATGGCCCAGCTCTCCCTCCCCCTTTCTAATTTGAATTTATGGTTTTACATTGCAGCCATTGGTTCGCCAAGGCTGCCAGGGCCCAAGGGCTTCTCAAGCCCTAAAGCAAAGATCCAGTAAGGAAATGAAAAATACACCAGGAAGCCCCTGAAAGTGCTCCAGTGCTGCATCCCTCACACAGGAGACAAACCAACAGCAAGTGTCCAGGCCTTGCTGCTTTGGGGGTACAACATCTCCCAAAGTTAGACAAAGCTTCCCAAAATGAACAAGGTCCCTTCTCGTCTTATCTGCACCGTGTCAGGTTGCTCCAAAGCTGCCCAGCCACTGACTCTGGCAGAGCAGCACAGAGGAGGAATTTCAGAATCAGGTTAATAGTGCAGAACTGGTCGGAGCCATCAGCAGTAAGTCACAGTCCCACCTCTTCTGTGGAAGCAGGATGGTTACATCCTTCAGTTATTTGCAAA
Organism: Mauremys mutica; assembly: GCF_020497125.1. Taxonomy (NCBI): domain Eukaryota; kingdom Metazoa; phylum Chordata; order Testudines; family Geoemydidae; genus Mauremys; species Mauremys mutica. The sequence continues at coordinate 2,808,252 of NC_059090.1, read as the reverse complement.
GGGTTATAATGTCCCTTAGCCATAATGGACAGATGCAGCTCTTTGACTGTCTCCCTGGAGATGCTCCCATCAGCCCCCTGAGCACTCCTGTGCCTCTTCTCCAAACTCCCCCTAGTTTATCAAGATCGTTCCTATAGTGAGGTGCCCAGAGATTAAAACAATAGTTGTCTGTGCGCACACCAGCTCCTCACACAGATACTAGGACCTCCCAAATCCTGGATATGATGCCTAACGCCCTGATCTGGTGAGGAGCTCTGAGTGGGGGCAGGGCTGTCCTCGGGGAGGGTGGGGGCTATTCCTGTTGGCTTGGCCACCCATTCTCACCCTTAGGAAATGTCACTGCAGTTCAGGTCACTCCCTGATGCCGCTGATGTATTTTCACTGAGCAGCTGTATCTGCACCTGGAATCTAGGGAGAACAGTACTTCATGTTTGCACAGAACAGATATATATGCGCAAAGCATGAAGAGTGCTTAGCATGGCGGATGCACAGCAGGTGCTGAGCTCTTCTTAGCTACATGCCTAAAAGGGAGCTGGGCCCTTGAAAATCTGGCCCCTAGTACCATCCTGATTTGCATGGGGTCCTGGGGATATAAGCACACACAACAATTGTGGTGCTACATCGTGAACCCATAATTGAGAAAGAAGGCCATATTGGTTAAAAAATGGCCTGTTTACAGGGGAAATGAAGGCAGCTATAAAATAAAAACAACAATAAATATCAAAAGGAAGAAAGAGGAAATTAATAATCATGAATATAAATCAGAATTAGGAATTGTAGAAAATTGATAAGGGAGCAAAAGCACAAAAAGAGAAATCTATGGCCAGCAGAGTTAAGGACAATAAAGAGGAATTTTTTACATATATTAGGAACAAAAAAGAATCCTGACCATGATATTGGTCCATTGCTACATGGAGGGAGGGATAGCTCAGTGGTTTGAGCATTGGCCTGCAGGTCACAGTCGTAGGGAGCCCAGACCCAGCAGCCGTTGTGAGGTTAGAGAACAGGGACATCACCCCAGCCCCGCTCTGGGAACGTCCCACAGACGTCAGGACTCCCCAGCCTCAGGCCCTCTGCCCCGAGCTGGTACCTGTGGGACTCCTGCCCTCGGATACAAGTCCCAGTCACAGAACGTGCCGCTCACTGTCTGCTTGTCTGCTCTGTCTGTCTGTCTCTGCCATGCCAGCTGCCCTGCTCTCCTCTGTCCCACGCTTTGCCCAGGGCCATGTCACCTCTCCCAGCCTCAGCCCTTCCTGCTCTGTCAGCCTTTACCTTTACCAGCCAGGCAGATGTTTGGAGCAGCTGGTGCCAGCACAAGACTGCCACGGCGTGTCCAGTGCTGGGGGGCGATATGCTGAGGGCGCTCACAAACCAAAGGGGGGCACCCACCGTGAGAATGAGCCGCCCCGGCCGTGCTGAGCAATTGCTACAAGGGAGGTACTCTTGTTCTTGCAGAGTACAGGGCCCCTTGTTTCCTGGTGCTCGGAGTCTTTTTTTATCTTTCCTCTCTTGCTTTTTGAATCCACAGCAAGAAATCCAAGAACTGGCTGGCTCTGGTGGCCATCCAGAGCATGAGCTGTGCAAATGGCACCCAGGCTGGATGCCAAATATTGCGCTGGCATAAAATCAGGCTTGTAAGTAACTATTCAAAGCCTCCCTCCCACCTCCAGACTCCAATGTGGAGAAAGCGGCAGACTCCTGGGGAGAGTCTGCCTCCGACACAGCCAGCTGGCCTCCTAGAGAGGGAGCACGGCCCCTTGAAGCCGCTCTGCCAGCTCCTGAAGTCACTGAGGAGAGGGGCAGAAGGGCTCACAGGCCAAGGTGAAGCAGAGGATGAAGTGGACGAGGCCGCAGGGCACAGGTCCCTGCTGACTAGGGCGATTAGAAGGAGACAGCAGAAATTCAGTTACATGAGATACTAATTAGAGCCTCTGTGTCGGACCCAGAAACCCAACAACAATTAATTATGCAAAGGGCTAAGGGGAAGCCACCCTCTTGCTGATCTGATGGTATTGAAACCAGAAGCCAGGGGACTCAGAGAGGAGGGAAGTTGCTTCTCCCAGATCTCGTTTGTTAATCTCATATTAAGGCTGTTTCATGACTTTCTAAAACTAAACTGGTTCTTTATTAAGATAGCTATTAACAGAGCAGTTAACATTCCAGCCATGTGCACACAGACTGATTTCCTAATGCCCCCTCCAAACTCTTCTGTGTCCCCTGTTCCAGCACCCCATCCTCACAATGCTGTGATCAGACTGCACCTGCACCCTGTGCCCAAATGGATGGAATTGTTTCAGCCACAGACAAGGAGCTCCTGGCTATGCACAGCTCCGTCCTGCGTCTGTAAGGTCTCTGCTAGCAAAGCGACCTTTGGCTTGGCATCAGTCTGGTCCTCCTGAGGTGCTGCCACTGCACTGCAGGTCTAGTGCTCTGCAGGGCGGCAGGACTTTAGCTCTGGGGCTCACTTATAATGTTCTTTGCTTTTCAGGTGTCTGTACTTGGGTCTTTGACCCTTCCCCGGCTGCATCATGGTGTGTTAGCTGCCTTGAGGACTCTCAGGTTTCTGACAGTGGTATGCAGTATCTGGAAAGGCCATCCTTATAAATCACTGGATCCCTTCACATCTTTGGTCTGGGCTATTCTTTAATGGCTCTGCACCTCAGGGGCCAGTCAGAGTCCCTCAGAAGTCAACAGATGTCCAATGAAGAGGAGAAATGAGGTCCCCTACTTCAGCTTGTCTGTGGTCAGCCCAATAGTCCACTTCCAGCACCTGTTTAGGAGTTGTCACAGGTAGGTATCGTGGTCGTGGGTTGCCTCCCCCTTGACATCTCCTGCTACAATAAGAATGTCATCAGCTATAATCTGGATTCTGGAGAGTCCCTCTAGTGCCTGGTTCAGTTTACACTGGACACCCTTGTGGCCAGGCTCACACAGTTGTGCCCAAAGGTACCTGCCACAAGGTGTGGCAAAAGTTGCCGGGCAGCTGGATGGATCATATAACTCAAGCTGCCAGAACCCATTGCTGACATCACAGACTGACTCCTCAGGCCCTGGAGAGATCTGGTCACTTCCCTCGATCTGCTGGCAATGCTCCCACAAATACAGCCCAATATGACGTTGGCCTTCTTGGCAACAAGGGCGCACTGCTGACTCATATCCAGCTTCTCGTCCACTGTAATCCCCAGGTCCTTTTCTGCAGAACTGCTGCCTAGACACTTGGTCCCTAGTCTGTAGCAGTGCATGGGATTCTTCCGTCCTAAGTGCAGGACTCTGCACTTGTCCTTATTGAACCTCATCAGATTTCTTTTGGCCCAATCCTCCAATTTGTCTAGGTCACTCTGGACCCTATCTCTACCCTCCAGCGTATTTACCTCTCCCCGCCCCCAGTTTAGTGTCCTCTGCAAACTTGCTGAGGGTGCAATTCACCCCATCATCCAGATCATTAATAAAGATGTTGAACAAAACTGGCCCCAGGACCGACCCCTGAGGCACTCCACTTGTTACCAGCTGCCAACTAGACATTGAGCGTTGATCACTATCCGTTGAGCCCAACGATCTAGCCAGCTTTCTGTCCACCTTACAGTCCATTCATCCAGCCCATACTTCTTTAACTTGCTGGCAAGAATACTGCGGGAGACTGTATCAAAAGCTTTGCTAAAGTCAAGATATATCACATCCACTGCTTTCCCCATATCCACAGAGCCAGTTATCTCATTATAGAAGTCAATCAGGTTGGTCAAGCGTGACTTGCCCTTGGTGAATCCATGTTGACTGTTCCTGATCACTTTCCTCTCCTCCAAGTGCTTCAAAATGGATTCCTTGAAGACCTGCTCCATGATTTTGCCTGGGACTGAAGTGAGGCTGACCCGTCTGTAGTTCCCTGGGTTCTCTTTCTTCCCTTTTCAAAATATGGGCACTATATTTGCCTTTTTCCAGGACTTCCCCCGATTGCCACAAATTTTCAGACATAATGGCCAATGGCTCTTCAATCTCATCAGCCAACTCCCTCAGCGTCCTTGGATGCATTAGATCTGGACCCCTGGACTTGTGCACGTCCAGCTTTTCTAAATAGTCCTTAATCTGTTCTTTCACCACTGAGGGCTGCTCACCTCCTCTCCATACTGTGTTGCCCAGTGCAGCAGTCTGGGAACTGACCTTGTCTGTGAAGACTAAGGCAAAAAAATCCATTGAGTACTTCAGCTTTTTCCACATCATCTGTCACTAGGCTGCCTCCCTCATTCAGTAAGGGGCCCACATTTCAGGCATTATCCCTGGCAGCAGTGTCTCACTCACGTCTTGGCCTTTTCCCACAGATATGCTGTCCTACCAGAAGAGATTTCAGCTCTAGTGAGCACTTAAGAAAACAAAAGACTCCCATCACTCCCGCAGGCAATCCGACCGATGTCGGTCCCTCTCCAGTCGCTCCCGCAGGCAATCCAAGAGACGTCAGTCCCGCTCCCATCATCCCGCGGGCAATCCGACCGACATCGGTCCCTCTCCCATCACTCCCATGGGCAATCGGACCGATGTCGCTCCTGCTCCCGTCGCTCCCGCGGGCAGTCGGACCGACGTCGGTCCCGCTCCCATCATCCCGCGGGCAGTCGGACCGACGTCGGTCCCGCTCCCATCATCCCGCGGGCAGTCGGACCGACGTCGGTCCCGCTCCCATCATCCCGCGGGCAGTCGGACCGACGTCGGTCCCGCTCCCATCATCCCCGTGGGCAGTCGGACCGACGTCGGTCCCGCTCCCATCACTCCCGCGGGCAGTCGGACCGACGTCGGTCCCGCTCCCATCATACCGCGGGCAGTCGGACCGACGTCGGTCCCGCTCCCATCACTCCCATGGGCAATCGGACCGATGTCGCTCCTGCTCCCGTCGCTCCCGCGGGCAGTCGGACCGACGTCGGTCCCACTCCCATCATCCCGCAGGCAGTCGGACCGACGTCGGTCCCGCTCCCATCATCCCGCGGGCAGTCGGACCGACGTCGGTCCCGCTCCCATCATCCCGCGGGCAGTCGGACCGACGTCGGTCCCGCTCCCATCACTCCCGCGGGCAGTCGGACCGACGTCGGTCCCGCTCCCATCACTCCCGCGGGCAGTCGGACCGACGTCGGTCCCGCTCCCATCATACCGCGGGCAGTCGGACCGACGTCGGTCCCGCTCCCATCATCCCGCGGGCAGTCGGACCGACGTCGGTCCCGCTCCCATCATCCCGCGGGCAGTCGGACCGACGTCGGTCCCGCTCCCATCATCCCGCGGGCAGTCGGACCGACGTTGGTCCCGCTCCCATCACTCCCGCGGGCAGTCGGACCGACGTCGGTCACGCTCCCATCACTCCCGCGGGCAGTCGGACCGACGTCGGTCACGCTCCCATCACTCCCGCGGGCAGTCGGACTGACGTCGGTCCCGCTCCCATCACTCCCGCGGGCAGTCGGACCGACGTCGGTCCCGCTCCCATCACTCCCGCAGGCGATTCGACCAGCGCCGGTCCCGCTCTTGACGCTCCCCCAAGCGATCCACAGGCAGGGCTTTATGGTTCTCTAGGGAGTCCTGGGATCCAGCAGGATCCAGCAGCTTTCCACTGGGGCCTCTCCTTGCAGGCTCTGCTCCCCTCTGGGGGGCTCGGCTTGGGGCAGGACACCATTGGTCCATGCATGGATCTCATTTAGCCCTGCAGACATTCTCCTCTACTAGTGCGATGTTCTGGTGTTTGGCTGGGCAGACAGAGAGGGGTTGGAGAGATAAGTGACACACAAGGAGCAAGAGCCCCAAGCGCCATGGCTGGGCCTGGGGCACAGGAAATGGGGAGTGGAGCTCTCAGAGTCAATGTGGCTGTAATTAGCACAGAGCAGCTGATGATGCTGGAGCTCTCCAGGATACTGCTGGAGGGCACAGAAGCAGCTGGGAGAGGAGGCAGAGCTGACGGCCTTCGTGGCTGTGCTGGGAGCTGGTTTCTGCGGGGGCAGAGCAGATATGGCTCAAGGTTATCTGCGGTGGCAGAGGGAGCAGAGAGCCCCTGCTGCTGCTATATGAGTCGCATCCAAGACCCAGCTGGCTCAGCCTTTGTCCCATCACATCTCATGGCAGATAATCTCAGCCTGCAGAATCGCTGTAGCACTACGTGGTGACTCATGGAAGAAGAACCCACTGTTCCATGGGATCAGAGGGCGACGAGAGACGGGCTGAGATTTATTCCACAAAGCAGGCTGAAAACAAGCCCCAGGAATGTTTATTGCTTGTCTTGCGCAGCAAAGAACTCGAGTACAATTGTGTCTGGTTTGGAGATGCTGCCATCTCTGCCTGTTGCTGTCTCTGCTGAGATAGCGTTCACGGCCAGGCCTCTGAGCCGCGGGATCTTAGCTCAGCTGCCGTGCTGGAGTCTGTGCCCCTGGGCTGAGCGGGAATTATGAGAGATTGCACCTCTGGGCTGGGCCAGCTGGAGCGCAATGGCCCCTGTCACTCTCCTGCCCCAGAGATGGAGTGTTTGCAAACAGCTGAACAATGATGCATTTCATCCTACTTCACCCCACAGTGCTGTGGGCCACCTCACATCCTCATCCCCCCGCCTGGCAGGCAGGCAAGCCCCCAGCCATGCACACGACAAGTAGCAGGCTTCCCGTCCCTGCTGCTGTAATGAACCGGGGCTGCATCAAACACCAGCCCCACCGTCATTGGCAGGATGCTCCCAGGCCCTCAGTGCTGGCAGTGTGAGCTGCCTGCCCGGCCTTGCACAACGGTCCCCCCCACCCCTGCTGACTGCTGGCAGGGCTGGTTCCAGGGTGCGAGACCAGGCGACTTCCCTGGGCGGCGCTGGGCTGTTTTTACCTCCTCTGCTCTGCTCTGATTGGCTGGCTTTTTCTGCTCCGTTCTGATTGGCTGGCCTTTTCTGCTTTGCTCAGCCTGGGGCGGGCGTGGGGAGACAAAGCAGAAAAGTTTTCTGCCCTGGCCGGCCTCTCCTGGCGGCTGGGAATGGGGAAAGCTGCCCTCTGCCTTGAGCTAAAGGCGTCAGTGGCAGTAGCCACGCCCTGTCGAGGGAGACAAGCGCGGCCAGCGCGGCCACCCTCCCCAGAGGCCACAGGTGGGTGGGAATCAAGCGTCCTGAGCACTGGCAGCGGCCGTGTGAGGACGAGGGGCTGGGAGGCTTGGCGCTGGGCCTCTGCAGACACATCTGCAGGGCGAAGGTCGCGTGGGACTGTGCGCTGCCGTGTGACCAGCCAGCCAGCTGCAGTCGGCCCGCGGCGAGCCAGCCAGCCAGCCAGCGAGGGAGACGAGAACTCGCCTGCCTCTTCCCAGGCGGGAAGGAAATGGACGTGTTTACGATGTGAGAGAGATGGGTGGAGTGGGGCTGCTTTATTTGCAAGTCCTGCGCAAGTGCCTCTGAATGGTTCGCACTGACATTCCCTCCCCCAGCACCGTCTCTCTGTGCTCCTCAGTGCACACGCCACATGCTGTGTGTGCTCCACCCCTCCGTGGGCCCTGCTATGCCGCCTCTGCGCCCCATCTCTCATTCTGTTCTTCTCCCCCCTCCTTGCCCCCCAGCGCCAGTGAATAGAGGAGCTGTAATTCCCAGTCTCACTCCTGGCCCAGCTCACCCTCCCTCCCACCCAGCAGACTAATGGCTCAGCTGTGCTGATGGGATCAGACCAATGGCCCTGTCCCCTCCTGAAGCTGGGTAACCGGTGAGCTGTGAATGTTGAGGAGAAGCTGTGCCAATAGACAATGCATGGCAGGGCTGGCACCCGGCACAGGCCTGCCGCTGACTGGCAGGGGTGGAGTGAACACCTCCTCTGGGCTCCAGGAACCAAAGGACTTTCCATCTTCCCAACGTGAGGCCGCTGAGCAGTCACACAGCTGGACCCGTTCGCCCCAGGTGCAGTGCCACCGACCCATGAACATGCAGCCAGGTGTCCAAAGAGCACAGGGAATGAGGGGCTGTTGTAGTGAGCTGGATGCTGAGCTCCCTTCAGGACTCCCTGTTCGCTCCGTGCTGTGCTGCCTTCTGTGGACCATACAGTTACATGCTAACACAATGACGCTGGTCAAACACCAGTGAGGTAAGAGCAGCCAATCCAGGCAACTGATCCTGGATCAGTGAGGGAAGCAGCAAATACAGGCAGGGCAAGATCCTTCAAGGGGCCGAGTGCCTAGCTGAAGGCAGCGAGGGCTGGGGGTGCACACTGGCTCACAGGCTCAGGCTCTGAATGAACCAGATGTTTACTGTTGAAAACTGGGGAAGTGCTGGGACAAGGCGGAAAGAGATTGCGGTGCAAAACTCCAAAGAAGGAAGCAGAATTATCCTGGCAATTGCCACCCAACACAACTGAGGCCAGTCCCTTATAAAATAACCAAACATGTACTAAGAGAAATCCCATCTTTCAATAGCTGAGGTGACAAAACATGAGCATTCGGCAGCGCGAGCTTGCAAAGAACAACCCTGGCACGACAAACTGGATTGTTCTGGGGGGGGAAAGAATCACAGGATCAGCACGAGGCAAATATGACCGGATGGTGGTGCAGCATTGGATACAATGTCTCCCAAAATCTCACTCTCAGAACTCATTCTAATGGCTTAAATAGCCACATTGTCACAGGTGAAAGGCCCAGGCCAACGTCAAATGTCAGTGGGGTAGGGGTCTGCTGGTACCAAAGATGCTATCTGAACATTGCAATTAATGAGCTGGAAGAGGGAAGACACTGCCCATTAAAGAGCTTCAGGCATCCTGCCATGATGGGAAGAGCTGAGAACACCAGTAAGGACAGAGAGACTCTGTGTGTGAGAGAGAGAGAGAGAGATTAGAAAAATGCACAGAAAAAACAATGTGAGCTTCAACTTAGAAAAATGCAGCTAATCCATTTTGAGAGAAACAATCTGAAACGTCTTCCCCAGGAGGGAGAAAGCTGGAAAGCTGCAGAGCTGGGAGCAATTTAAGAATGAGAATGGACAGCAAAAAAAAAAAAAGAGTTTGCGACGTGATGTGGCAGCAAAATGGGCCAATGTGGTTTGGGGCCGTACTCAGAGGTAGCCCATCTCTGGCCTGCTCTCATGCAACAACTCCTAGAAAACCACATGCCGTTCTGGGCACCCCATGAAGTAGAGTGATTTTGCCCAGGTGGTACCACTTCAGCACGATCATGGGGCTGGAGGGACTGATTTGGACAGGGAGATGCAGGAGCGGCATGTGTCTACCTGGCTATGTGATCACAACAGGGTAATAGATAATGCGAATAAAACGCCAAGGAGGGAGCGGAATTGTAATGGGGCGCATTCACCACTTGAGCACCTCCTAGCGGCTGCGTGTGGCACTGCAATTCGTTTCTCGCCCCAGCACCGCCCGCAGGCCGCCAGCTGATCTTGGGACGTCTTCCATGGCTTGGCCCTCTGTCCAAATCACAAAGCCCAACTGAACCCCTTTTGGGGAGGTAAAGAGTCTAATAAATGGACAGTCCCATTGCCCTCACACATGCCTTTAGCCCCAGCTCTGGGTCCTTTCAATCCACCCCTGCGTTCGAGCTCTCAAATAAGCTCTGTCCACTCCTTGGAATTTATGCTACTGTGTCTGGCAGGGGAACCGGGGCCCACTCACTACTCCAGGTTCCAGCCCAGGGACCGTATGCACAGCACTATACCCTGCTCAATTGCAGTTTGTTGCTGTTTCTCCCCAGGGCTTCTTTCTACTTGGCCCCTTTTAGCTTCACGCTTAGCTCAGGGTTAAGGGTCTTAGGTCCTCTCTCCCTGCAAACCCAGCAAACAAACTCTGGTTATCCCTCCAGCTCCTGTGGCCAGACAGGAGAGGTGCACCCCGCCACAGCCCACCACACCCCGTCCAGCCCCTCTGGTCCTTTGACCTGGAACTGAGCTGCTAAGGCCCTGCAGCTCCTTTCATCTGGGCCTGCTGGGCTCTGATTGGCTGCTTCCACAAGGCCTCTCTAGGCAGGCCTGGAAGACCTGCCTCTGCTGCTTCCTGGGGTGGGGTGGAGGTAGGACTTCAGGGTCTCAGGTAGGGAGCCACAAAGCTACAGCCCATCAAAGGAATATTTTAGGGTGGACCAAGGGCATGTAAGAGGGAGGTCGCAAAATTATTTTGGTTAGTTAGTCTGTGGGAAACTTCAGTTCTAATCCAGCTAACTGAAGGTGGGACTGTGCTGAAACATGCAAGGAAATACACACAGCAGGGAGTAATTGTTCCTTATGCACTTTCCTGGGTTCCAGAAGAACTGTAATAGCTCAGGAAAGAGACCTGGGCATGGCTGCAGACAGGTGGAGAGCTCTGCTCATTGTGCAGCAGCACTCGCAGAAGCAAGCAAGATGTTGGGATACATAAATAATACTGGGACTGTTATAATTCCAGTCTCTAGATCATCACTTGGCCATCCCTGTAAAACTGCATCCAGGCCTGCTCATGCCTACAGCAGAAAGAAAGAACAGGGGGCTCAGGAGCGGCAACTGGAAGAATTCTCAGACGAGGAGAGACTGACGGGTGAAGGGGTTTAGAGAGGAAGGCTGAGATCCACAAGGCACAAATGGATTCGCCATGGATTCACCAAGGGCAAGTCATGCTTGACCAACCTGATTGTCTTCTATGATGAGATAACTGGCTCTGTGCATATGGGGAAAGCGGTGGACATGATATATCTTGACTTTAGCAAAGCTTTTGATACGGTCTCCCACAGTATTCTCGCTGGCAAGTTAAAAAAGTATGGATTGGATGAATGGACTATAAGGTGGATAGAAAGCTGGCTAGATCGTTGGGCTCAACGGATAGTGATCAACGCTCAATGTCTAGTTGGCAGCTGGTAACAAGTGGAGTGCCCCAGGGGTCGGTCCTGGGGCCAGTTTTGTTCAACGTCTTCATTAATGATGGGATGGATTTCACCCTCAGCAAGTTCACAGATGAGTGTTCACAGACACTAAGCTGAGGGGAGAGGTAGATACACTGGATACACTGGAGGGTAGGGATGTGGTCCAGACAGGGCCGGCTCCAGGCACCAGCTAAAGAAGCAGGTGCTTGGGGCGGCCAATACAAAGGGGTGGCACTTTGTCCGCTATTGGGGCGGCACGTGTGGGTCTTCGGCTGGAATTCGGTGGCGGGTCCCTCAGTCCCTGTCTTCCTCTTTGAGCTGCCGCCAAAGTGCCGCCGAAGACGAGGAGAGGGTGCGAAGGACCCACCGCCGAACTGCCAGCATGATCTGCCTTTTTCTTTTTTTTTTGCAGCTTGGGGCGGCATAAAACGTGGAGCCGGCCCTGAGTCCAGAGGGACCTAGACAAATTGGAGGATTAGGCCAAAAGAAATCTCATGAGGTTCAACAAGGACAAGTGCAGAGTCCTGCACTTAGGACGCAAGAATCCCATGCACTGTTACAGGCTGGGGATTGACTGGCTAAGAGGCAGTTCTGCAGAAAAGGACCTGGGGACTACAGTGGATGAGAAGCTGGATATTGGGCAGCATTAGTAGGGGCGTTGCCAGCAGATCGAGGGAAGTGATTATTCCCATCTATTCGGCACTGGTGAGGCCACATCTGGAATATTGCATCCAGTTTTAGGCCCCCCACTACAGAAGGGATGTGGACAAATTGGAGAGAGTCCAGTGGAGGGCAATGAAAATTATTAGGGGGCTGGGGCACATGATTTACAAGGAGAGGCTGAGGGAACTGGGCTTGTTTAGTCTGCAGAAGAGAAGAGTGAGGGGGGATTTGATAGCTGCTTTCAACTACCTGAAGGGGGGTTCCACAGAGGATGGAGCTAGGCTGTTCTCAGTGATGGCAGATGCCAGAACAAGGAGCAATGGTCTCAAGTTGCAATGTGGGAGGTTTAGGTTGAATATTAGGAAAGACTATTTCACTAGGAGTGTGGTGAAGCACTGGAATGGGTTCCCTAGGGAGGTGGTGGAATCTCCATCCTTACAGGTTTTTAAGGTCGAGCTTGACACAGCCCTGGCTGGGATGATTTAGTTGGTGTTGGTCTTGCTTTGAGCAGGGGGTGGGACTGGATGACCTCCTGAGGTCCCTTCCAACCCTAATCTTCTATGATTCTAAATAGCTTTGAGGCGCAGGGTGGAAGCGGTTACAGGAGGCCTGGTCTCGGCATCATGGCCTGAATGGAACTTTGCAGGAAATGGGTTTTCCGTCCTGGGGAACCTTTCAGGAGTTCAGAAATGTCCCTGTTCTGCACTGAGACAAATCCGAGGCTTCTCAAAATGGTTTGTGAAAAAGCAGAGAGAAGCCGGCCTGGCCAGCAGCCTGGTGGTCAGGGCTCTCCCCTGGGATGGGAAGCCAACATCCAGGCCAAGCAGGGACTCCCAAAGAAGTGAATGAACCCCCGGTTCTGGGGTATTCCAGCATAAGGCTTTCTCAGGAGCCTATTGAACCTGTTCTATGTTGTACAAATAATTAAATATACCTGGGGCCAGAGTGAGAAACAGTCTTATAGCTCTGCAGCTGCAGCGTCCAGTCCCATCTGTCCCTGCTCCCAATGGGCCTGGGGGGGGGGGATGCTCTGCCAGGAGCACAGTAGATTCACCATTAGCAGCTTCCTCAGGGTGCGTCTGTGCCCTCTGACTGCTCTGTCCCCTCACACCGCTGCAGCACAGCTCGCCACAGGCAGGGAGCAGGGAGCTGGGCCCGCGAGAGCCTGCCAAGCTGGGTGGGGGTGCCAAGGGGATTGATGTTTAACTACACTATGGAGAAGGCTTTGGCAGCTGTGTTATGGGTGGGCCAGGGGGACCGGGGAGACCAGAGGTGATGGTGATGGCTGCATGGGCCAGCGCTCCAGCTGCCAGGACAGGAGTGGAGGGATGGGTTTCCAGGCCATGGTGAACGAGGGAGGGGGAAGACATGGGAAGAGCCTGGGAGGGGCGGAAGATGGAGCACGGTCATTAGCGACTGAGAAGTGACAAGAGCTTGGGACAGGAGATGGTGGCTCCGTGAGCCGCCCGCACGGTGGCTTCAGGCTGAGCTCCCGAAAGAACAGCCTCCATTCTGGGACTCCTGCGGACATTTCCCCATGGGGGGGACCCTGCTCCCCCCAAAGCCACTGGCTGAGTCATTCTGGGGACATGGTGACTCGCTGCTGTCACACTTGTTGTTAAGGCCCATGAAGGGATCCAGCCTTTTCTGGGGTCTGCTCCTGCTGTGGCTGCGAGCTGGACGAGTGCTGCTTCGGCACGGCACCCTCCCCCTTCATTCAGCAGCTCCGTCCTGGCGATTGTGACTTCGCCCCCTGACAGGCTGCAGGTCTGGGCCCCCAGGGCTTCCCCTCTCTCCTCGCATGTACCTCCCCCCAGCCCTTGCTCCGTTGGGCTCTCCGTCCCCCCAGGCTCAGTCCCCTGGGTGCACCGCTCCACGTCTAGAACAAGCCCTCAGTCGCTAGGACAGCAGCAGGGCTAGGAACGCTCCATACAGCTGCCAATGGTGCCATCGGCAGCTTGGTGGAGTAGTTCTGGCAACGCAGCCCCGGAGCAGCGAGCCCCTTCATGACTGCACGCCCAAGTGCCCAGCTGCAGAGAATGTTCTTCCAGGGTGTCTTGCCTCTCACACTTACCTCTGATCCCTTCCAGAGACGCCGGAAATCTCACATGTGGCAAAAGCATGAAATATTATCCACTCTGCTCTTCTGTTTGTTCCAGATTCCTGCCTAAAATGAGGACTGGACACCACGTATAAATTCCGGCAAGATTAAACAAATGTTGGATTTGATTGGGCGGGTTCTAGGCATCTCGGGAAGATGCTTGTGATTAAGTGGAAGTTTCACATACCTCACTGATCAAAGAGCGCAATGATTGATGAAATACTTGGGGGATTTGGTAACAGCCCAGTTGTTAAGTAAAGTGGAGGGCGACCTCCACTTTAATGGGAACTGCACAGAGTGGAAATAGCACTTGGCTGTGCAGAGAAACAGCCTGAAAGTTCACGTTTCAAACACCAGCGTTTAACTCTTCACTTCCTGCAGCCCCGACAGGAAGCCAGAGCAACACAGAGCCCAGTGCTCATGCACCCTCCCTTCAGAACAGCTGAGCCTGGGACCCTGGCCACACCTGTGTGAGTAATGTCCCAGGGCTCAGCTAAGCACAGGGCTGGACTGACTACTGCCTTCCCCTCTCCCAGCAAGCTAATGCTTTCCCTGTCTCCACTAACCCCTTCGCCCTCCTCCCGGATCTACGCCTTTCCTACCTTCCCCTACGCCATAGGTGTCTCTCCCCACACCTCCGCCTTTGCTCTCTCACTTTCTCATTCTCACCCTCAGTGCCCCAATCTCCCCCTTTTTCCCCTCTAGCCCTCTGTGCTGTGCGTGCGATACAGTCGCACCTATAGTGCTCATTGTGCAAGGCGCTGCACAGACACCTAGTGAGAGACCCAGCCTGCCCAAAGAGCTCACACCCCAGCTAGGCAAAGGAAGGATCATTATCCCCATTGAACAGATGGGAACTGAGGCCCAGAGAGTTAGTGACTGGCCCAAGGTCAGACAATGCAGAGCTGGGACCTGAGGCCAGATCTCCTGGGTCCCAGTGCAGTGCCCTTTCCAAAACATCTAGTCACCCCCGCCTGTCATCAATCACCGAAGGAGATGCTCCAACACATCCCCCCTCCTGGGACACTGCTGACTGGACACATGGTCCTGTGGGCGTGTGGAGTGCAGGGAGAGAGCGTTAACCTGGGCCCCAGTGAGCTGAGAGCCTGCACCCTGCCCAGAGCAGCTGATCAGCCGGCCACAAGTGTCATGTACTTTTTGTATACAGCAAGTTATAGGGCTGCTACTAGCAGTGAGGCTTCTGTACCAATATGGAATGGCCACAAAGCTTCCTTCCCAGAGACACGCTCCAGAGGTCCGTTCACTAGGAGATCCTGGAATGCCCAGGCAGGTCTGGCTGAGCTTAGCACCAGCTAGTGGCTGACCAGTACAATCCAGTCCATCTCCCGCTTTAAGTTCTGCATTCCTACCATTTACAACAGTTGTACTATTATGCTGCCTTTGACGTTCAGTAGGGATCAGTACAAGTGTCTCTGAATTGTATTGATTTTCTGTCTCACTAGGCCCGTGATGGCTGCCACGCTGCGGCTGAGAAGGTTATTGCTCTTTGATCACACGCACTCTCAATGCCCAGCTTTTGTCTTGTATTACTGGTGAAGTGACCTATGCAGTTCGGAATAGCCCCAGGGCTAGTCAGAGCTGTGTCAGTGACTTCCCCTCTGGGAGGGGCAGAAGGGGATTGTAAGTCCCTTCTGAGATGATGGTCACATCTGCTCCTGAGTCAATTTTAAAGCCAATAGTCTTCCCAGGAAGATTCATTTTCACTCTCCAGGCTGGTGCTGTGTCATCACACGTGATAGATCCCCAAACAACAGCCCTTGATTGTCTGCAATCATAGTTGCTGTGAAAGATTCTTGTCTGCAAGACCTGTAATTACCTTACAATTATGTTCATGTTTTGCATTCCCAAAATCACAATTTTCTGACAATACATGCAACATTTTCTCTTGGTTCCTGAATTTTCTCGAATCTTTTGTCATAAACCACATTTCTCTGAGGTATAAAGTATGCATCAAGCATAGACAGAACTCTCTCCTAGTCATCTTTGTGATTGGCTGCAGTAAAGCCAAAGGATTTCAAGATATGCTCTGCTTGCTTCCCCACAGCATCAATTAATGTTGATAGCTGAATGCTCCCAGTTTCCTTATGGAGTTTTGTAACCATGTGAAATCTTGCTTCCAGTCTGTCCATTCAGAAGGGCATTGAAGAGCGGCATGTTGATAAGATCCTGCAATCTTTGCTGCTATTTTCTTTCTGTTTCTGTTCTCCTCTGATGCTAGTTTGTTTCCAACACCATGTCAGGTACTTCTTGCAGGACTGATACGAGCACATCAGGCTTCTGTACCAGGTATGGACTAGCCACAGAGCTTCCTTCCCAGAGAGATACACCAGAGTGTTTTCCATGAGATCCTTAAATGCACTCTCAGGAATGGTTGTTGTGCTTAAAATGTTACACGAAGAGCCACCTAGTGGCTGCACAGTATTATATCATTTAGCGTACCATGAAACTGGGGATGAACTCCTCACGGAAAGGCAGCGCCTAAGTGCGCAGGGCAGGCGGGATGGCCCAGCCCAGCCACAGTGGGCTAGCAGCTGAGGCGAGGAGACACCAGCTGGCGCAGGAGGTGAGGAGAAAGAAAGGAGTGGAACAGAGATGGAAGAGTAGCTAGCTCAGTAGGGAGGTGCTATGGGGACTCAAGCTGCCTCTATGGCCAAATCCCCTTTACTCTGCCCTTTAGCACATTTTCTGTTCATTCCCTGGCTGCCTCCCATAGGGGCTGGTGCTTGCACTTGTCAGCATGGCCAGACACTTTCCAGGAGCTGCTGCTGCTGCTGCCCTTTGTTGAGCAGAATCAGCAAAGCAGCACCAGGAACGGGAGGCACAGCTGGGTCCTGGTCTAGTGGGATTAGTTAGTGCACAGGATGGACATAAGCCCTGCTTCCTTGGACAGAGGGGGCAGCCATCTGCACACAGGCCACTCTCTTGTGCTGAGACCTCAGCTAAGGCTCCCTGCCTCGCCTCAGGAGCAGCCCTCTGGGACTGACTTTCATAACACACGGCTCCCTGCTTCAGCCCCTCGGCTTCTCACCCAGGAACCCCAGTCCAGGCTGTTGGCCGTACACTGCATAGCTCAGGGGGGGCCTAGGACCCCAACCCACTGGTGCCTGGCTGAGCCAGACAAAGGAACCTCAGCGAGGGTTTGCCTGCCCAGCCCACAGGGCCGGAGAGGGGCGTCCCCAAAGGACTTCCCAGCTGGCTTCAAGGCCTGGTCTCCGTACAACTGTGGGCTGGACATGGTGGTTCCAACTCAGGGCGCCCTACTTCAGCATAGCCAAGGGCCGTGAGGAGTCCAAGCAGTGGAGCTCAGGGAGCTGCGCACAGACTCTGCATGGCTGGCTCCAGACACACCGGACAGGCGCGCGTGCAGCCGCAATGCAGGGACAGCTCTCGAGGGGGAAGCAGGGCTCATTGAAGAGGAGATGCTAGAACAGTGCCCCGCTCGCAAGTGGAGATCAGGGGGCCCTGCGGGTGAGTGCAGAGCGAGGGTGCTTGATGGGAACTAAACCCCCCACAAGCGAAGGGCAGGGTCATTCAGGGGAAGGCACAGCCGACGTGGAGTTGCTCTCTCCACTGTGTAGCCCCAACCCCCCACCCCCTTAGCAAGGGGATGGTGCCCTATGAGAAGAGTCATTCCCTGTGGCCCCCCCGGGCTCTGACAGAGCCCAGCACGGCTGACTTCCCCTGGCAGCAGGAGGGAAGGCCTACGGGGAGAGGGTGGGCAACTGAGCAGGATGGGGAGAAACCCGGCCATGGCCATGTGATCCCAGACAGTGGGAAGGTGTCACAGATCCACCCAGTCCGGTCTATGCCCCAGCCGGAACCCGATCCCTGAGGAGTGACCCTTTCAGTGCTGGGCCCCAGGGGCAGGGCCACAACCTCTGTGACGCTGAAACTGGGCCTTGAGGTGCCAGCGCTCACTGTCTCCCCGGGGCTCCCTGCGGCAAGACAACGCCTGTGGGAGGCCTGGCCAGCCCCTTCACGGACCAGGCTTGCAGCCAGCGAGTGTTTGCAGCAGCCTTTTCCAAACAAGGTGACCAGTTCTAAGAGAGCTGCTAGCACTCCGAAAGCTCTGCGGTCAGCGCAGGGAAGCTCAGGTTAAAGCCGAGCTCAGGCTGGCCACTGCCCGGGCTCCCTTGAGCCAGGCTCCTGCAGGAACCTGTCTCTGTTGCTATGTCTGGCAGCCCCAGAGAGCTCCAGGGACACAGCACCCCAGCCCCTAGAGCTACAGAGCCCCATGTCTTCCCCAGGAAGCTCTGGGCCCAGGCAAAGCCTGAGGGATTCCTCGGTGGCAGGCTGCTCCTGTGGTCATTACAGAGAGCAGAGCCAATAAACGACTCTTGGGCCACCTGGGGTGCCCCTGGGCTCCTCACAGGCCCTCTATGGCTGCCGGTAGGTGCCCCGATGCACCGCAAACCCCCATGGACTCGGCGGGTACATCGTGTGATGGGATCTCTGCACGGCCTTTTGCTGGCCAGCAGCGCCATGTGCCAGTGGATGGGGAGGTGCAGGGGGCAGGACACAGGGGGGTGTGAGGGCTGGGGCACCACTGACAGCTCTGTTCATGAGGATCTGGTCTTTGGGGTGGCTGCCACCAGTGTCCTGCTGCGAGTGATGCTGTCTGACAGTGGGACAGGGGGCTCCTGGATAGGCAAATACCTTAGCCTCCAGCAGGCGCTGGTTCCCGAGGGGCTCTGGGGATGGGGAAGCCTGACTCCCCCAGCCCTGGCATCAGCAGTCTGCCCGGGCAGAGATATTTCCCCTGGAGTGGGAAATGGGCTGCCCAAGACAGTCTCCCAAACCCAAGCGCAGGGAGGGCAGCGCAGCAGCATGGAGACGCAGAGTGACTCTGGGAAAGACCCAGGCTGCCACCTTGAGAACAGAGGGAGTGATGCCAGGGTGAGCGCCTGGCTGCAGACAAACCAGCCTAGATGTTCCTGCACTAGGAGCCAGGGAGCTGATAAGCGCGGTAGGGAAGCCAGCTGCTGAGCCAGGGAATCGTTAGCACCAGCTCATCCGTCTCCACTTCCCCAGTCGTCTGGCTCTCGGTCCTGCCTCTCAGCTCACCCCACTCCCCGGGCCAGGTGTCCAGCTCCTCCACACTGAGGATGCCGCTCTGACCCTGCGTGGAGGGCCCAGCTCGCCTCCTGGCCTGACACTCGCACAGACGGAGACGCTGGGTGCGACCTTTGAACGAGGGAAATGGCCTCTCTGACTGCCCCGTGGCCCAAGCGAGCAGGCCGGGGCCATATGTCTTGGCTCCCCGGCTGGGAATGGTTTCCATGCAAATTACAGCCATCGGTTAAACAAACCAGGCCCTGGGCACCATTCCTGCGTCACGCTGGGCTCACTCATTAATCTGCCTGACACGTGATGTCATTCGCAGCCACCTGCTCTCAGGGCACAGCAGGGTCACCAGGCCTTTCCCTTCCCACCGCTGGGCGGGGCGGAAGCCACCTCTCGGAAAAGTCAGGACACAGGCGCCTGCGAGGAGCCTGGGCAGGCAGCACAGACCTGACCCCGGGCTCCAGTCCAGCCAGGGACAGGGGTGACTGGACAGCTGCACAAACGGGGTCTCCCTCTGGTGCGCGGGCGCCGTGTGGGCAGCACCAGGAACGTGCTACGGCGGGAGACTCCCCAGGCCCCAGACTCTTCCCCTGGGGACTCCTTGGGTGAGCGCAAGGGCCCCGCTCCGTACTGTGGCCTAGTCTCCTCTGGGGCTCGCGCATCCTGACACCCTTCGGCACAGTTTCTGCAGAAGCCAAGGGCAGACGGGACCAGAGCCCGAGCTCCAGGCTGCGCAAGCGACAGTTGTCAGGCCGGGGGTGCCTCGCTTGGAGCCGCATGGGGATAAGGAGGTGACATGGGCGTCTGGGGCTGGGAATCTGCCCCCTTTGCCAGCGCTTCAGTATCTTGCCTCCAGCCTGCAAATGCACCAGCCGCCTGGGCTGAGAGCCCTGCACGCCGCGGCCCCTGAGCTAAACAGGAGGAAATGACAGCGCCCTGTGCTCGAGCAGCTGATCAGCACATGGTCCTGTGCCCACGCCCCACGCCCCACGCAGGAAGGGCTGCCCATGGAGTGTCCGCTCTGTGCCAGCAGGGGAAACCCAGCATCCCAGTAACTCTCCCCAGGCTGGGCACAAGTCTTCTCGTGCTGCTCTAGGAGGGGCGGGGGCTCATCTGCCCTGGGAGGGGGAATAGGACAGGTTTCCTCCTTCACGATCTGCCTGGATCCCCAGCTCCTTCGCCTCGGCTCTGGGATCCAGGATTCAGGGGGACTAGGGGCACCTGTCGCTTTAGCCCAGCTGGTCAGCCATGGGGGAGGGGCAGGGTGCCATTTCAAAGGGCTTGGCCTGGCTCCAGGCACAGGAACTGCCCCGCTGCTGCTGCGCCTGCTGAGGGGAGTCGGGTGAGTGGGCAAGTGCAGCGGTGGAAACGTCGCTCACAAGCACAGGGCACAGCCAGGGGCTCGTGGGGCCTCTCCTGACTGGGCAGCGAAGATGTCAGGCGGAGGGAGGGAGAGAGGGAGGGCCAGGCTTGCTCACGTCAACAGGCCCATGTCCTCCTCCACCTCAGGGCGGGGAGGGATCGGGCCCTCCGAGAGCGGCTCCTTTTTCCAGCGTGCCGTCCAGCTGCCTGGCTCCGCTCGCATGAGCAAACTTCTTGGCCTGGGACGTGACTCGTTTTGGGGAGGGAAAGTTGTTAATAAATCACGAAAGCAGCGATGGGGGCTCATGTCTGTGACACTGCCATGGCAGCGGTCGCTGCCTGTGCTGCCAAAGGGAACACAGGCAGGGCGCTGGGGTGCTGGCCGCGCTGCCCGCCGACGCAATCTGTCTGCAATGCCATTAGCACCGAGGATTTGTTTATTTGAATTGTATATTTATATCAAGGCCTTTTCCCCAATGCAGCAGGAAATTTTTGGAATAGCTACATACCTGGCTGGTCGGCTGAGGAGCAGGCAGCCAAGAAACATACAAGCACTGGTGTTGCCTACAGCATCTGCACTACAAGTGCCTGGGGAGCTGCGTGTGTGACAGAGGGGCACAGGCTGCCTTCCACGCCACGGCTCCCAGCGCCAGCTGGGCAAGCAACATGTCTTTCCCGAGCAGGCAGTGGCAGCTGCACACCTGTGATATGCGAGTGGCAGGCAGGTGTAAGAGACATGGCTGGGGGGACACTACCTCAGCATGCTCTGCAATTTGCAACCAGCGACCCCGGCAGAATGTTCTGTCCGGGTCCCTCATGGCACGGGATGGGAGTGATGCATGGGGAGCCTTGGGACACGACACACATCGGTGCTGTGCACAGTAATCAGAGCTTCAGCCCTCTGGGGGCAGAGTCTAGCACGCTTCCCCTGCGTTTCCCAGAGCACATTTACAGGAGCAGGCTGAGTGCCTGTGGCCTAACTCCTGCCGGCACTGGGAGTTACACCCACAAGGGACAAAATGTGAGCAAAGCTATTAGCCTGGCAGGGGCACAGATATTAGGGTGATGGGCACCAGCACAAAACCCTAGCCCAGATGGAGAGGGGGTGTGTATGGGGCTAGAGAGAGAGAGTGGGTGGGGTGAGGTGGGGTGGAGATAGCTATCTAGATAGATAGATAGATAGATAGATGGGGTGAACGGGCATAGATAGATAGATAGATAGATAGATAGATAGATAGATAGATAGATAGATAGATGGGGTGAACGGGGATAGATAGATAGATAGATAGATAGATAGATAGATAGATAGATAGATAGATAGATAGATAGATAGATGGGGTGAACGGGGATAGATAGATAGATAGATAGATAGATAGATAGATAGATAGATAGATAGATAGATAGATGGGGTGAACGGGGATAGATAGATAGATAGATAGATAGATAGATAGATAGATAGATAGATAGATAGATAGATAGATGGGGTGAACGGGGATAGATAGATAGATAGATAGATAGATAGATTAGAGTGAACGGGCATAGATAGATAGATAGATAGATAGATAGATAGATAGATAGATAGATGGGGTGGACGGGGATAGATAGATAGATAGATAGATAGATAGATAGATAGATAGATAGATAGATAGATAGATAGATAGATGGGGTGAACGGGGATAGATAGATAGATAGATAGATAGATAGATAGATAGATAGATAGATAGATAGATTAGAGTGAACGGGCATAGATAGATAGATAGATAGATAGATAGATAGATAGATAGATAGATAGATAGATAGATGGGGTGGACGGGGATAGATAGATAGATAGATGGGGTGGATGGGGTGGATGGGGATAGATAGATAGATAGATAGATAGATGGGGTGGACGGGGATAGATAGATAGATAGATAGATAGATAGATAGATAGATAGATAGATAGATAGATAGATAGATAGATGGGGTGGACGGGGATAGATAGATAGATAGATAGATAGATAGATAGATAGATAGATAGATAGATAGATAGATAGATAGATAGATAGATGGGGTGGACGGGGATAGATAGATAGATAGATAGATAGATAGATAGATAGATAGATAGATAGATAGATAGATAGATAACCACTGGCCTTTGCACTCACAGAGCAGGTGGTGTACAGAAAACCCCCACAGCTGACACTGTTCTGGCTGCCAGGTAGTCCCCACATGTGGGGTGAGGGGCTGGCTGTGACCTGTAGACTCTCCAATGGCTTGGAACCTGCTTACCCAACAGTCCCCCTCCTCTGCCCATGTAGAAGGGCTGCTGTCAGGATCGGGGGAGCTGCGGGAGCTGCAGCCTGCTAGCTTTGATGGAAGGGGCCGGGGGCCAGCGCGTTCTCAGCATGGGGCTTGTGGTGTTCAGGGATTGCTGTGAGCCAAGGAGTCTGACCAGGCTTGAGCCACTCCATAACAACCACGGTCCCAACTAGCTTTCACCAGCCCCTGCTAGAGGGACAGGTGCCCACATTGTCCTCCCCGAGCAAAGCAGAACAATATTAACAGAATTGAGAATTTCACATTCTTAGAACCAACCTACTGTGACACTTCCTGGGGGTACCCAGGGTTGGGAGCCACCTTGCTACCATCTGCCCTTAGCGCGAGGGAGCCTGGTCTGTGCCTGTGAGGGGTCAACTCCCTGACTCCACCAGCCATGGGCAACAGAACCAGCCCCCTCTCAGCCCATGTGGGCTCCACTTCCCTCCGCAGGTTGGCCATAGACATACTCCAAGCCCCGGGTGCTCTGAGCATCCCCCTGGAGTGTCCAGCCCCTGGGCCACTGCACACTTGCAGTATCACTGCCCCTAAAGGAACCACACACACCCAGTTTACCAGGTACAACTCAGATCACTGCCTCACTTAACACACAGCACTTACATAACTCTATAGTGAAAACAAGTAGACGTTTATTTAATAGAGATTTAAGTGACAGCAAGTAGAAATATTGGGAACAAATGGTTACATACAAAATAAAATCAGAACACACATTCTAGAAGCTAGATTTACTTAACTAAGTCCTGTCATGTCTTAGAGTATCGCCTATCAGTGCTTTTCAGCCAGGCAGGCTGTGATCCCTGTTTCCGGAAACAAGCCACACTCTCAGCTTGTCTCCTCAGTGAAGGCTCCCATGTGTCTCCTTGCACTCTCCTAAGGCACCAGACTAATCCTTTGATCTTAGCTGTAAACAGGACACCCTCTGGCTGTGTGTTCCAGCCCGTCAGTTTCACCATCACTGGCTGATTTAAGCTTTAAGAACACAATTTCTGGTACAGATACATAACTTATGAGATATGACCCGCACATACATGTTGCGTTTATTACGACGACCAGTGGGTGACAACTCTCAGTCGAGACCTCACATGCCAGCCTTTGGTGAATTATTGTGCATATAGCCAATCCAGAGGATTCCTGTAAAACCCTGTGCCCCCCTGTTCTATCTGCCAGTTGCCATCAAGAGGTCCATGCAGTAGGGCTAGAGGTCCATGCAGTAGGGGGAGGGATAGCTCAGTGGTTTGAGCATTGGCTTGCTAAACCCAGGGTTGTGAGTTCAATCCTTGAGGGGGCCACTTAGGGATCTAGGGCAAAAATTGGTCCTGCTAGTGAAGGCAGGGGGCTGGACTCGATGACCTTTCAAGGTCCCTTCCAGCTCTAGGAGATTGGTATATCTCCAAATCTGTAGGCATCAGTTCAGAACCTCCTTGCCTGACAGTGCATCGGATGCTACATTTTCCTTGCCTGGAATACATACAATTCCCACATCATATTCTTGCAGCACTAATATCAGCAGTCCAGCATGGAGCTGATACCTTTTGTTCTGTGGAGCTTACCAATGGAGTGTGGACTGTTAGGTGAATGCTTGATCGGCCACACAATTGCAGAACACTCTCTTTCTATGACAGGGTCATTCTGTTCAGTGGGGTCAGGTTTTTACTTAAGAAAGCAATAGAAATCTCCACCTGCTTGCATTAGATGTCTCCTAGGCTTGTGTTGGATGCACCAGTGCACAGTCCAAATACCTTGCCAAAGTCTGGACTGGCCACAACCAGCTTCTCTGACAGAATTTTTTACTTCACCAAAGCCCTTCTCACAGCGGAAGCCCAAATCATTTGGCCAGGCTGTTTCTTTTTGCAGAGGCGTCATTGCAGATGCACCATTGCTGAAACCTTTCACAAACCAACGGTAATTGTTTGCTGAGCCTATAACAGACTGAACTTGCTTTTACAAGCCAGTTAACAGAGGAGTCAACTTTCAATGGCTCTGGGCAAATCTAGCCCCTCCAACCCAATGACCTAGATAAGGGACTTTGGCCCTTTCGCACCATCTTACACTCGGACATTTCTACTGTGAGACTCTTCAGCACAGTTCCCAAGTGGTTCTTACGAGCTGTCCAGGAATGGCTGGCGTTTGCAATATCACTGATATAGGCCTGAGCACAGTCTTGTAACCTGGATAACACTTTATTAAGGAACCTCCGAAATGTGGCTCCTGCATTAATTAACCCAAAGGCTGATATTTTAAACCCAAAAAGGACCAAAGAAGTAATGAAGGCAGATTTTTTCTGTTCTTCCCTGTCCAGGGGTGTTACCCGGGGTTCTTTCAACCCAAAGCTCTTGGTAACTTTTACTCTGTGCGAGGAGGTGTCAGGAAGTAGATCAGGGGAGACACGGCCGTCCGACCGATCGATGGCTGCACAAACAGGACAACACAAGAGTACTTTCACTTAAAGCTAAACTTTACTTAGTCTCAAGCACTTACATGTCTGCAACAGGTTAGTAACACATCCCCAACCCTTGATAATTACCAGCGCTGAGTGCGGCTCTCGAGTGACACAGCAGCAGGCTTCCGATGGTCAAATCTTCCATCTGCTGGTGAGGACCGCAAGATGTATCCAGAGGGAGAGTCCAAACAAGTCCCAAACGAGTCCAACTACCTCAAACTTTTCCCCCTGCATCCGACAAAGTGGGTATTCACCCACGAAAGCTCATGCTCCAATACGTCTGTTAGTCTATAAGGTGCCACAGGACTCTTTGCTGCTTTTACAGATCCAGACTCACACGGCTACCCCTCTGATACTTTTCCCCCTTATTTATACATTAGTAATAGAATGACATGTCCCTTAAAGAAAGCTTAACTAAGCAATTTCAATGGTCAAGCAAGAGGTTCCTTCTGATTATTGATTAACCATGTGTGGGGTTTCCCAGAGTTTGCAGCCTTGAGGCCCCAATAGACAGTCCTGGGGCACATCCTGCTTTCCTAAAATGCAGGTATCAGCAACTTCAACACAATTTTTATCAGGAAGGATGGGGGGGTCAAGCTGCCCTTTCTGTGGCACCCAAAACCCTCTCCCCTCCTGCCTTGGTCAAGCTGAGACTGCTGCCTAGGCTGCTTTTAGCAATACGCCATAGTGGTTTCAGGCACTTTACTGGTTTGCCAAAATCTCCCCGTACAGTTTCCCCTCCTTAAAGGCCACCTCTTACACAAGGGGGCCTTTACACGATCGCTGTCACACCTTGTCTGGATGCACCTCAGTTGAGATCCAACAAAAGCTCAAGGCTCTCAGCCGAGACTGAGCAAATGATCTTCCTGTTGGCATCCCATACTCAGGGCCGCCCAGAGGGGGGGGCAAGAGGGGCAATTTGCCCCAGGCCCCAGGCCCCACAGGGGCCCCCACGAGAGTTTTTCAGGGGCCCCTGGAGCGGGATCCTTCACTCGCTCCGGAGGGCCCGGAAAACTCTTGCAGGGCCGGACCCAGGAGCTTCTTCCTCTCCCGGTCTTCGCCGGCGGGGGGTCCTTCCGCTCCGGGGCAGAGGGACCCCCCACTGGTGAATTACCGCCGAAGCGGGACCCGCAGCCGAAGTTCAGCCCGGTCTTCGGCAGTAATTCGGCGGCGGGGGGCCCTTCCGTTCCGGGACCCACCGGCGAAGTGCCCCGAAGACCTGCGGCGGGCACCCCACCGCCGCCGAGTTACCGCTGAAGACCGGGCTGCACTTCGGCGGCGGGTCCAGCTTCAGCGGTAATTCGGCAGCGGGGGGGCCCCCGCCACGGGTCTTTGGGGCACTTCGGCGGCGGGTCCCGGAATGGAAGGGCCCCCCGCTGCCGAAGACCCCAGGCCCCCGGAATCCTCTGGGCGGCCCTGCCCATACTTAGCACACCAGCACAGCAACTGACAAGCGGTCGCCTTAGCCTCCTTTCCCATTTGAGGGAGGGGTGACAAGTTCGATATGTTCCTTTCCTGGGGGTACAGGAACAGTGCCGGTGGCAGTAATCACTGACTTATTTGTCAGGGGGCTTGCAATTGCTGGATTTTGCGCCAGGTCCAGCATGTCATCAGACTGGTAACAAACACCACTACTGTTTGGCACCCCAAGATTACTATGATGGGGTGTAGGGCTAAATTCAGGATGCCTGTGCTGGGGGGGACCATCCCAATAGCACTTCCCACCAGTGGGGTGACAGGTCCTGGCCAATTCTGGCAAATACCTGTTTAATTTCACTGGCATTATGATGCACAGTAACCATGACTCTGCACCCTTCCTGTTTTGCAGTATGTAACTGGTTCTGTAAATCAGGGTGTACAAGCAATGTTTGTAAAGCAGTTAGATCCATTCCAAGGGGCACAGGTTTTACAACAGAATACAAAGTATAAGATGCTTTTAAGTGACTATATTTTAATTCAGGTACATTCTCATAAGGATTATGATTTACTTTATGCACAAAATTAACAAGAAATGTAGGACACCAACTTCTAAGACATACACTATGATTTCCTAGATACACAAACACCAAATTGTTACTTACAAATGGGTTAATAGCATAAGGATGTTTTCCTTCAGTTACTTCCAAACATACATCCTGAGGTTGGAGGGCATTTTTGTTACATTCATCTCCAATTCCAGATTCCTCTAAACAGGCTCCCAATTCTACTGGTTTCCATTGTTGATCACCTTTCACCACCCACACTCTGTGGTCGATAGGTTCCATTACGGTCTGATTAATATTGAGGCCTAAAGCCACAGTGGGACAACCCCATTTTATTTCCACTTGGGACATTAGCAAAACAAAGACCGTGATTTCCTCTGACCTATAGGTGAAATTTACCATTTTCCACCAGGCCTGTAACTCTCTTTCAGTTTGGGTGGAATTTTTCCAAATGATGCTTCTGATTTCTACTGGGAGCACCCCCATTCATACCATTGCGAACCATATCTTTTGTTACATCAATCATCCAGACTTGCATGTGCATACACGCCATAGCTAAAGAAGTGTTAGCTTGCAGAGTGCCAACAGCCTGCAAGAGGTGGCGATGGTCTCCCTCTTGGGCTTTTCCCCATCCCTCTAAGATATTTGCTACTTGGGATTGCAGAGAGCTTAATTGCTCGAATGATACCCTAATAGGTGTAGACAAATCTTTTATGTGAGCTCCCATTGCATTCATCTTGTTTGCAAGCACCTCCTCATTAATGCTGTTAAGGACTGCTCCTCCCGTTCCAGCTGCTCCCCATAAGTCTCTTTTTACCCTCCTACGTTCCCTGCTAGAACTGTCTGGTTTGGGAATATTGTGTGTTTCCATCCAATTTTTCCAACCTTCGAATAAGGGCGGAACAAATTGCTTACACTGGGGCTCTATCACTGAGACTTTTGTCAAACTTAGGTCTAGAACGACTTTTTTGAGGGAGTGAGTAGGGTCAGTCACCAATTGCTTTTTGACATTGGTTTGGACAACCTAGGGACCAATTAAATTGGTGACTGGTGGGTTCAAAACCCAAACATTGCAACTTTTTACACCATGAGGCCCTTGCAGAAGCCATTTTCCTGTCATGCTAACCCGCATGTTGATAATTTCCTCACTAGCACACCAGATTAACTGATGCTGCTCTCCACATCGTGGAGACAGGAGCTCCTCTTTGAGTTGCCACTGGTTCCTGTTGGAACAGGACAGGAGGATCTTCCATTCCCCTCCTGGTGTGACTATGTGCAATTCTGGTTTTCCCAAATCCGTCTGCTTCCCAGTGAGGTAGGCGGCATATTCTAATTTAAATGGGATTGTTTCATTTCCAGGGGCTGTTTTCTCAGGCAGGCAGTCCACAGCTGCGCACACCTAGGTTGGTTGCAATTATGCAGCAGCCTGTTTGTTCCCACCCAACAACAGCCTAATTTATCTGGGTCGTATTTTCCAATTCCTCCCACCAACAAATCTGCTCTCCCGGGCACCAAAGGGGAAGGGGATATTACGGTGCATGAGGATAATGATGTTTCCACCAATCATTCTGGGATTCTTTAGCCGCCAAAGTGGACTATCATTTACAGTCCAAACCATTATACATGTTGCTTCCCCACTCATTCCAGCAGTGATGTTTACTTTGTTCAAACCTTTTAGCCTCACGGAAGTGGGGTTATATCCATCTGTGGGTCCAAGAAGACGGAGGCTTTCCCCTGAGACATATGCAGGACTTGGAGCAATGTCAAGGGTATTGTTTACTTCACACTCCAGTGTCTTCCATGCATGGTTCTCCCATATCTCAATCATGACGGCTTTTGGTGCAATAACATTAGAAGCATAGACCCACGAATGCAAGAATCCAGATAGCAACATACACAGCCAGGGCCACATTGCAGGCAGGGCTGTTGGACATCTGCTGACAGAGGATTCTGCAACACAAAACACATCTAGACTGTCGTCTCCCCTCCTCCTGCACCCCCTTCCAGAGGGAGGGAGTGGTAAAGTGTCTTAGAGCTAATATTTATTCAGACTCGCTGGTGTCTGAATCATGTTTCTCCCAAGCTGGGAGTAACTGGGCCTGACGCTGGGCTTCGTCTAAGACTGACTGGGATGGTTTCCCTTCCATTGTTTTAGCTGTGAGGAGTGAAACCAGTGGCTCAGGTAATGGGTATTCGTGCTCTTCCCCCTCTATCAAGAGGCCGTAAGGTATTGGGGACAGCCTGATCTGCTGTGTGCCATGGAAAGAAACAACACCAGATTCCTTTTGGCGTTCATGGAGCAGCTGCACATGGTGAGCCATCGCTTTGGGGCTTGGGAAACAAGCACTGTGTGGTGGGATCGCACTGTTATGCAGGTCTGGGATGACAAGCAATGGCTGCAGAACTTTTGGATGAGGAAAGCCACCATCCTGGAACTCTGTGTGGAGCTCACCCCATCACTGCAGTGCAAGGACACCAAAATGATGGCTGCCCTCTTGGTGGAGAAGCACTTGGCAATCGCTGTGTGGAAGCTGGCAACTCCAGACTGCTATAGGTCAGTCATGAATCAGTTTGGAGTTGGGAAGTCAACCATTGGAAGCTGGGAAGTCCAACATTAATGCAAGTGTGCAGGGCCATTAATTGCACCCTGCTACAAAGGACTTTGACTCTTGGCAATGTGCGTGAAATAGTGGATTGCTTTGTGGCAATGGGATTTCCTAACTGCAGCAGAGTGATACATGGGATGAATATCCCAAATTTGGCCCCAGACCATCTTGCAAAGGAGAACATCAATAGAAAGGTATCCTTCCCTATGGAATTTCAGTTGCTTGTGGCTCACCATGGCCATTTCGCTGACATCACCGCGGAGTAATCCAGGAACATGCATGATGCACGCATCTTCAGCAACACTGGCTCCACAGAAAGCTGCAGCAGATTCCAATGGGAGATGCCCATCGTGATCCTGGGAGACCCCGCATACCCCTTCCTCCCATTGCTCATGAAACCTGGACAACATCAAGGAGTGCTTCAACAATAGGCTGAGCAGGTGCAGAATGACGTAGACCCTGCCTTTGACACGTTGGTGATGCGTTTATGGCAGGTGAGACCTAAATGAGGAAAATATTCCCATGGTCATAGCAGCCTGCTGCACACTCCATAATATCTGTGAGGCTAAGGGTGAGACGTTTCCCCCGGGTGGCGCACAGAGGCAGATTGCCTGGCAGCTGATTTTGAGCCAAGCTATTAGAGGGGCACAGTGGGGGGCTATTCAATCCGAGAGGCTTTGTGGCAACATTTTGACGATGAGCATTTCTATCCAGCATTCTGCCGTGCTTTGTTAACTTGTTGCCCCTTGCATGGAAATTGTGATTCCTGACTGGAATTTGTAGTCACTAAATTGCCACTGTATTAGTTCCAGCAGCAACCACCATGTTTTGGCAAAAAATAAAGATGATGTTTCAGAGAGTATGTTTTTATTAAATACCAACTAACAAGACACAAAAGGCTTGGTAGGGAAGGGAGATAACAGTGAAGGGCAGTGTAGGCTCTCAGAGCTGTGTGTAAGTACAGCTATAATTTTGGAAACTGTCTGAACAGGTACTGAGATGGGCCGGGAAGTTGCAAGGAATCTGTGGGCGGAGTTTGGGGAGTGCATGGAAAGCAGTTCTGTATCGGCTGCAGGGAGAGGCAAGCACACATTTGTTCTGCCTGCAGCATGATAAGGGGGAGGGATAGCTCAGTGGTTTGAGCATTGGCCTGCTAAACCCAGGTTTAGTGAGTTCAATCCTTGAGGGGGCCACTTAGGAATCTGGGGCAAAAATTGGTCCTGCTAGTGAAGGCAGGGGGCTGGACTCAATGACCTTTCAAGGTCCCTTCCAGTTCTAGGAGATTGGTATATCTCCAATTATTACCTTTAACATCTCTGCTCCTCCATCACTTTTATCATCCACTCCTGGCCCATTACAATTTGTTCCTGGCTCTCTTTTCTGTCCTGCCTGTCTATTTTAAATTTTTCCTTTAAAGTCTCTCTCTCCACTCCTTGCGTTCGTGTCTTTCAGCCTCTGAGGATTGGAGCACCTCTCGTAACATGTCCTTGTTGCTCCTCCTTGGTTACTTCCTTGTCTGGGGAAGGTGCTCCACTGGTGTGTAGGGGTTCCTCTGAAGGCCACATCTGCAGAAGCACAAGGAACAATAAACAGAAGCATGATTGTTAGTGCACTCACAGTATCGAATCATTATAGTAAAATACACCTCTTTTAAAATACGAATCAGTTTCTCCCAGTCCTTTGGCAAGCACAGAGCTCGGCAAACACCCTAAACATTGTGAGTTTTGCCCATGGAGGGGAGCACTCAAGATGGGGCAAAGGGTCTATTTTTTAAGGTGGTCACTGCAGGCACCTAGGGACAATATTGTAAATTCTGCCATCATTTTCCACAGGCAGGGGTCATTGAAGCCGATATCTCATTCCTGAAAGTAAGCAATGGTGCATCTTGTGAATGCATGTGGCTTCAGACCGGTTCCCTATGCTGCTCACCTGTGTGATGCTTTGTTCCCTACACAAGTGATTGCTGATTGGCGCAAGACAGTTTCCTACAATGGGGCAAGGAACAACGCAACTTTGCCAAGGAACCTTCGGCAGAGGATTGGCGAGTACCTCCAGGAAAGTTTTCTAGCGTTCTCTCTGGAGGATTCCTGTGAAATCTTGGTGTGCATCAACACACTGTTCCACTGCACTGCAAACACAGCTGGTCTTGTACATATCTATCCCTTCACCCACTTCTATAATATACAGAGCAAAAGACAGCTGTACTTCGCACAACTGAGCAGCATCAACTCAAAGATCACTTACGAGAGCTCTCCTCTCCTGCATCATGCACACCAGAGCCAGACTGCTGGGACTGAAAATAAATCTGATGAGGTTCAACAAAGACAAGTGCAAAGTCCTGCCCTTAGGACGGAAGAATCCCATTCACCGCTACAGTCTGGGGACCAACTGGCTAAGTGCAGTTCTGCAGAAAAAAACCTGGGGATTACAGTGGACAAGAAGCTGGATATGAGTCAACAGTGTGCCCTTGTTGCCAAGAAGGCTAACGGCATTTTGGGCTGTATAAGTAGGAGCATTGCCAGCAGATCGAGGGATGTGATCATTCCCCTCTATTCGACATTGGTGAGGCCTCATCTGGAGTACTGTGTCCAGTTTTGGGCTCCACACTACAAGAAGGATGTGGAAAAATTGGAAAGAGTCCAGCGGAGGGCAACAAAAATGATTAAGGGGCAGGGGCGGCTCTAGAAATCAGGCTGCCCCAAGCAGTGCGGTGCGCTGCGCCGCCCTTCCCCGGTCCTGCGGCGGGTCCCCTCTTCCCGCGGCTCCGGTTAAGCTCCCGCAGGCATGACTGCGGCAGGTCAACTGGAGCCGCGGGAAGAGGGGACCCGCCGCAGTCATGCCTGCGGGAGGTGCAGCCGAGCCGCGGGACGAGCGCCCCCTCCGCAGTCATGCCTGCGGCAGGTCCACTCGTCCCGGGGCTCCGGTGGACCTCCGCCGGCATGACTGCGGCAGATCCGCCGGCCCAGCCTCCCGCCCTCTCCGGCGGCAGGGGACGCCCCCTACATTTTGCCGCCCTAGGCACCAGCTTCTTTTGCTGGTGCCTAGAGCCGCCCCTGTTAAGGGGCTTGAGCACATGACTTATGAGCAGAGGCTGAGGCAACTGGGATTGTTTAGTCTGCAGAAGACAAGAATGAGGAGGGATTTGATAGCTGCTTTCATCTTCCTGAAAGGGGGTTCCAAAGAGGATGGATCTAGACTGTTCTCAGTGGTACCTGATGACAGAACAAGGAGCAATGGTCTCAAGTTGCAGTGGGGGAGGTTTAGGTTGGATATTAGGAAAATCTTTTTCACGAGGAGGGTGGTGAAGCACTGGAATGGGTTCCCTAGGGAGGTGGTGGAATCTCCTTCCTTAGAGGTTTTTAAGGTCAGGCTTGACAAAGCCCTGGGTGGGATGATTTAGTTGGGTTTGGTCCTGCTTTGAGCAGGGGGTGGGACTAGATACCTCCTGAGGTCCCTTCCAACCCTGATATTCTATGATTCTATGACTGGCTAGACCCCTCAGGAGTGGAAAAGAGGTCCTGACTCACCGCATCACCAGACAACCCTGCCATGTGCTCCACATTGTCCTCCAACTTGACCTCCTCATCCATGACGTTGACCTTGGGGTTGAATCTGCTGTCCGCTTTCTCCAGCCCCACTGAAGTATCCCCAGGGCTCTGGGCAGTGGAGGTAGGGTCACCTCTGAGGATGGTGTCCAGCTCCTTATAGAAGAAGCATGACTCCAGCAAAGCACTCAAGTGATGGTGGGACTCTCTTGCTTTCTGGTACACCTGCCTCAGCTCCATTATCTTCTCATGGCACTGATACATGTCCTGTTCATAACCGTGTGCTGTTCATAGCCCTTCTCCAACATGCAACGAGAAATCTGACAGTGTAGGTATCGAAGTTTCCACAGCTGGAGCAGAGCTGGGGTGGCACAGCCTCCTCCCTGCACAATGCCAGCAGATCCAGCAACTCAGGTGTGCTCCCAGCAGGAGAACGTTGACTGTGTGGAGCCGCCATGGTCAGCTGGGAAGATGCGATGTGAGCTCTCCATGCTGAGCAAACAGGAAGTGGAATTTCAAAAATTCCTGGGCCTTTAAAAGGAGAGGGGCAGATACCTGTGTAGCTGGGTGCAGGGCAGCAGAGTTCAAACTGATGACCAGCGCGGTCAGGACGAGCATTGTGGGATACCTCCTGGGGTCCATTTACAGCAACATAACCAAGGACAATGTCTACACTGACACTTGGTCGATATAACTTTGCTGCAAAAAGCTCTACATCTCTCATCAAGATGGTTTTATTTTGTTGGCAAAGCAGGAGAGTTTTGTCAGCAAAAGGAGCATTGCAGTGTGTACAGCTCCACTATTCTGTCAGTGAAACCTGACTTTTGTCGACAAAACTGTATAGTGTAGACAAGACCTAAATCCTTATGTGGAATAAGCCCTAGGTCCCTATTATGTAGGGCCCTACCAAATTCATGGTCCATTTTGGTCAATTTCACAGTCATAGGATTATAAAAATCATAAATGTCATGATTTCAGATATTTAAATCTGAATTTCATGGTGTTGCAACTCTAGGAGTCCCAACCCAACTCTGAAGGCAGCAGCGCAGAAGTAAGGGTGGCATGGTCTGGTGTTGCTATCCTTGTGTCAAGGCTGATTCACCACTCTGGCACATAGAGTGCAGAAGGTGGGGGCTTGCAAGGATTTTAAAAATTAATACTGGCCACTCCAGGCTGGTATTACACTCCCAAGGTTACAGCTTTGCTCTGACCTTTGATGGGTAGATGCTGCCACCACCCAAGCGCCGAACCCCTTTGAAAGTCCAGGAAAGCACACTTGGGAATTCCTTCCTGTGGGGGTACCCTCAAGCCCTTTCACCCCTCACCCATCAGGGAAGAGCTTGTAGTTGCTCTTTTAAAATCTAGCAATAGCCTGAGTTCCTAGATGTATTTTCTTTCTTTTTTTTATTAATAAAATTTACCTTTTTAAAGAATAGAATTGGATTTTTGTGTCTTAAGAGGTCTGTGCACATGTTGTTTAATTAGCTGGTGGCAACAGCTGATTTCCCTCTTTTTCTTTCTCAGCTCTTCCCCAGAGGGGGCATGAAAGGGTTTGAGGGTACCAGCTTGGAGTGGCCAGTATTAATTTTTAGAATCCTTGTGGGTCCCCACCTTCTGCACTCAAAGTGAGTGAGGAATCAGCCTTAACATGATGGTAAAAGGGGGATCATTTTGAACCAGAAGCACAGACCTCAGAATTTTAAAAGGACACATTTCCCTCTCCCCCTCCCCATCATTTATCACACCTTTCTTCTGTGGTGCTGCTGGTGGGGTGCTGCCTTCAGAGCTGGGCACCTTGCCGCCAGCTGCCATTCTCCAGCCTCCTAGCTCTGAAGGAAGCGCTGAAGTAAGGGTGGCAATACTGCAATCCCACTACAATATCCCCCACAACCCTCTTTTGGGTCAGGACCCCCAATCTGAGAAACACTGGTCTCCCCTGTGAAATCTCTGTAGGATAGGGTAAAAGTACACAAAAGACCAGATTTTCCGGTCTGTGCCGCGTTTTCCTGACCGTGAATTTGGCAGGGCCCTACTAATATGGCAGCCTCAAGCCTCAGCTGCACTGGCTTTCAGAATGAGCCCGAAAGGTCACTGTGTTTGAGTAGCATGTCACCACCAAACACTTCCCCCTCCCAGAGCCAGGGACACATCCCAGCAGGTCGTTGTGTAACTCACGAGCAGAACGTGTGTCGCATCTTCCTCTAGTGACTGGTGCACAGGAAGTGGGACAATTTGTACTGCAGCTCTGGTGACAGAGGCCTGTCCTGACTCTCGTGCATTACACCCTGCTAAGGGACCTTTCTGGATGCACATAACAGAATTGGTTTTGCTGATTTTCTTAATTCAGTTCTTCAATTAAGTCATTTGCCACATGCTTTGGGTGCTGGTGCCTCACCTTGGCAGGCCTGAGGGGGGAGGGGCAACTGTTCCCTGAGGGCAGATTGCCACAAACAGCGAAGCTGACAGCTGGCTGCTGCTGCACGATTCCCCCTGCCTGCAGCACTAGGGGAATTGTGTGCACAGAAGCCCATACATGTGGACATTCACATACAGAGCGTACACAAGGAAGGAGCAGAGCCCAGATGCATGTAACACTGACAGACCCCAGTCATCGGCGAGCGGGATTGAACCTGGGACCTCGGGAGCTTAAAGCATGAGTCTCTACTGCATGAGCTAAAAGCCACCTGCCTATTAGCTAAGGCTGCAGAGCAGACCCATTTTCTCTCTCTCTCTAAGTGGTCTCGGTGCCACTAGATGGGACAGAACCCCCCACCCAGGAGGGGTGTGGGTTACATACTTCCCCTAGCTGAGGAAGCACATCCCGAGCTTCAGAATCTTCCCAGTTGAAATTCTGGATGAGCCCCCACTTGTAACGCTGACAGACCGCAGTCGTTGGCAGGCAGGATTGAACTGGGGAGCGCTGGAACTTAGCGCATGAGCATCTACTGCCTGAGCTAAAAGCCATATGGCCCTTAGCTAAGGCTGTAGAGCAGACTCATTAATTTCACTCTAAGGCCTTGTCTACACTACAAGACTATTTCGAATCTACTTAAGTCGAATTTGTGGATTCGACCTTATGAAGTCGAATTTGTGGATCCACAGTAAATACACTAATTCGAATTTCTGAGTCCACAGTAACGGGGCTGGCATCGACTTTGGAAGCGGTGCACTGTGGGAAGCTATCCCACAGTTCCCGCAGTCCCCGCTGCCCATTGGAATGCTGGGTAGAGCTCCCAATGCCTCCTGGGGGAAAAATGTGTCGAGGGTGCTTTTGGGTAACTGTTGTCATTGAACCGTCAATCACGCCCTCCCTCCCTGAAAGCTCCGGCGGGAAATCTGTTCGCGCCCTTCTCTTGTCAGTTACAGCGCGTACGCCACAGCACTGCGAGCATGGAGCCCGCTGCGATCATCGCTGCACTTATGGCTGTTGTCAACTCCTCGCACCTTATCGTCCACCTCTTCCACAGTCAGCTGCTGAGAAATCGGGCGAGGAGGCTCCGGCAGCGCGGTGAGGACAGGAATTCACAGAGTGGCGCAGACCTCTCACAAAGCAGGGTACGCCGCGCCGTGGAGATCATGGTGGCAATGGGTCAAGTTCATGGTGTGGAACGGCGATTCTGGGCCCGGGAAACAAGCACGGACTGGTGGGACCGCATAGTGCTGCAGGTCTGGGATGAATCACAGTGGCTGCGAAACTTCAGGATGCGTAAGGGTACTTTCCTTGAACTCTGTGACTTGCTGTCCCCTGCCCTGAAGCGCCAGGACACCCGGATGCAAGCAGCCCTGAGTGTGCAGAAGCGAGTGGCCATAGCCCTCTGGAAACTTGCAACGCCAGACAGCTACCGGTCAGTAGCGAACCACTTTGGCGTGGGCAAATCTACCGTGGGGGTTGCTGTGATTGAAGTAGCCCACGCAATCGTTGAGCAACTTCTCTCAAAGGTAGTGACTCTCGGAAACGTCCAGGACATCATAGATGGCTTCGCCGCGATGGGATTCCCAAACTGCGGTGGGGCTATAGATGGGACTCACATCCCTATCCTGGCACCAGCCCACCAGGCCAGCGAGTACATTAACCGAAAGGGCTACTTTTCAATGGTGCTGCAAGCACTGGTAGACCATAGGGGACGTTTTACCAACATCTTCGTTGGGTGGGCGGGCAAGGTTCATGACGCGCGTGTGTTCAGGAACTCTGGTCTGTTTAAACGCCTCCAGGCAGGTACTTTCTTCCCGGACCACAAAATAACGGTTGGGGATGTGCAGATGCCTACAGTGATCCTCGGGGACCCAGCCTACCCGCTAATGCCCTGGCTCATGAAGCCCTATACAGGCGCCTTGGACAGAGAGAAGGAACTCTTCAACTACCGGCTGAGCAAGTGCAGAATGGTGGTGGAGTGTGCTTTCGGACGTCTCAAGGGGAGATGGCGGAGCTTACTGACTCGCTCGGACATCAGCGAAAAGAATATCCCCATAGTTATTGCTGCTTGCTGTGTGCTACACAATCTCTGTGAGAGCAAGGGCGAGACCTTTTTGTTCGGATGGGAGGTTGAGGCAAATCGCCTGGCTGCAGTTTACGCTCAGCCAGACACCCGTGCCGAGAGAATATCCCAGCGGGAAGCGCTGTGTATCCGGGAGGCTTTGAAAGCAAGTTTCCTCGGAGAGCAGGGTAACCTATGACTCTCCACTTGCTTTCAAGAGAAACTGACCCTGGGCCTGTGTCTGTATGTGTCGATTTCGATCTGCGGTTACATACCCCGTTCTCCAAGTTTCCCCCACTTCCAAAGCACATTTTAAAGCAAATTAATTGTAACACTCATTATTAATAAATCTTTGTTTTACTTTGCATTTCTGTTCAGGTGTTGAAACATGGACGCATGTTGCATCGCGCTCGAGCAGGAACAGAGCCCAAGCAGAGAGAGAGACAGCGTGTGTGTGTATACATCTCTGTTTATTCATTTCCCAGCATGCTCTTATATACAATATGGTAGACAATCAATTACTAATTGATTAATCAAATCAACACAGCTGCAGCTGTAACCCATAGGGTAATTATCCTACACACCTGTATCCTATTTACAATTAGCTGGCCAATGAGAACAAGCCCAAGGCCAGTCCTTCACACACAACTCCCAGCATAATCAGCTCAGTATCTCACATTCTAATCCCACATCTCCCCCCTCTATTCAAAATAAAGAAGAGGGAAAGGAAAAGAGGATAAAAAACATTCACAAAACATTTCCAACTTATAACAACATAACACCACAATCTATCTTAACCTTGTCCAAGAAATTTAAATTATCATAATAAATATTATGATGAAAAACTAAAAAACCATAATGTTTAAAACAGATAGGTGTAGGTCCTCAGCTGGTATAAAGTAACACCAGCTGAGGATCTGCCTCAGAACCTTCAAATAAGATCACAATACACAACCACTAAGTAATCTGTTCACAAGCCAAAATTAAAACCAACCTATATAACCATGCAATCATTAACATATAACCCAACAACATTAAACAAGAACAAAACACAACAAATAAATAGTGCAAACTCTACAGGATTCCCCCCTTCCTAATACAAAAACATCCCTCAGATGTCAGGCGATCAAACTGACACTGAGGGAGGGGGGGGGTCCTAGAGCTTGACAACACAACAACAATTCTGGCCAGAAGACATCACAAAACAAAACAAAAAACACAAAACATAACTCTTAATAATAATTGCATGGTACACTAAATGCAAGTGATAGAATTATAAAAACTAAAAAGCAGTTGTAACTTTAACTCTCCAATATAGCTTCTCTAACACAATTTTCAAAACAATATCTTGAGAAACACAAATAAAAACAGTAAACAAGTTGGACATTCTGTAGTGAATGTGTCATTAAAATCAAATCTGTAAGGCAATTTCTATAAAAGAATTTAAAGGCAGCTGCAAAGCAGTCTGAGTTAACTCCCAAGTCTTAAAATTTTAAAAACAAAACAAAAACCTTTCCATTTGACAACACTATTCTCTTATTAAAACTGAGTTCTTATATATTTTAACATGCACTCAATGGCACAGAGATAGTGTTTTCTTAAAAAGGAAAGGCAGCTGTTATTTATTTCATGCTTGAAGAGAACTCTCCACCGACGTTGTCTAACTTCAGAGTAAAACACAGGATCTAGGCTCCCGGAAAAGATTGCTCCCAGCAGGAACACCTATTAGCAGGCGTTCTGCATACAATACTACTGAAGTTCTGCAGCTGCATAAGAGACCTTGATCCTCTCCACCCCCGCCTCCAGCTTGATTTCAAAGTTCCAAGCTCCTCCTTGTCTCACAGCATGGAGTCTAGAGGACTCTGGTAATTGTAGGAGAAGTAACGCACTCACAGGATGATCTCCCGGGCAGTCTTGAGGATCTCAACAGCCTTGCTGTACTCAATGTCCTGAAAATCAACATCATTAACTGCCAAGACCTAGTCTCCCTCCTGCAGCCTGCCCCGCTCCGCGATGCATATCTTCCGCTAATACAGCGGTTTTTTTGTTTGTTTGTTTGTTTTTTCATGGTAGCTGCTCTGCCCTTCTCCACCGCGACTTATAGCCGCCCTTCTTCTCTGCGACTTATAGCCGCCACTTATCTCCGCGACTTATAGCCGCCCTTCCTCTCTGCGACTTATAGCCGCTCTTCCTCTGGGCTCCCTTTTCAGACGCCCTGCAGCTTGCCGCTCAACACTGAGCTCAGGTGCGCCTCCTTTCTTTTTGGGCTTCCTGCGGCTCCTAGCCGCGCAACACTGAACTCAGGTGCGCCTCTTTTCGGACGCCCTGCGGCCGCTGCTCGACACTGAGCTCGGGTGCGCCTCCTTTCTTTTTGGGCTTCCTGCGGCTCCTAGCCACGCAACACTGAACTCAGGTGCGTCTCCTTTTCTTTTCAGGCCACCAACACTAGTGCCCGCAGCTTCTCCGCCATTTGTTGCATCGCGCTCAAGCAGGAACAGAGCCCAAGCAGAGAGAGAGACAGCGTGTGTGTGTATACATCTCTGTTTATTCATTTCCCAGCATGCTCTTATATACAATATGGTAGACAATCAATTACTAATTGATTAATCAAATCAACACAGCTGCAGCTGTAACCCATAGGGTAATTATCCTACACACCTGTATCCTATTCACAATTAGCTGGCCAATGAGAACAAGCCCAAGGCCAGTCCTTCACACACAACTCCCAGCATAATCAGCTCAGTATCTCACATTCTAATCCCACAGACGCATACTGTGCTGGGCACGGTGTGCACTGATGTACAGACCGCTTGTTCCATAGAGGAATGACATCCTCCTGCTCCTACATAGGTCTCTGGGGTGGGGGACGGTTGCAAGTGGTTGTGCATGGAGGGGAGGGATTGCAGGAAGGGGTGGGTTTGCAGGAAGGGGCGAGTGGTGCCTTCTTTGGATAGGGGTTTGGATGACGGCAGTGGGCTGCGGGTTTGGGCGTAGGAAGGGGTGAGGGGTGTGGGGGAAGGGTGAGTATCTGTCCGTGGATGAGGGCTCTTGTTGGGGCTCAGGGCAGCGGAGAGGCTCGTTGCTACGGTGGAAGTGCATGGTAAGGGCAGCCTGCCTTAACATTAAGGGGGTGGCAGGCGCTAGGACCCTGGACAAGCATACACATCACAGAATGACCCGGGGCAGCATACACCACACAGAGTGACCCTGGTGCCTACTGACTGCAGTGTGTGTGTGCCCTGCAGTTGATCATGCCCCCAAATCTGTACCCTGGTAATGTAGGCTATACCGTGCAATTATAAATCCCCTCCCCCCCCCCATACACAAAAAAATCCTCTGACACGAAAGACGTGACCGAAACAGTGAATAACAGCAAACAGCTTTTAATAATCTAATACACAGTGGGGGGATGAAACTTGGATTTGGGACTGGGTGAGCCTGTAAGGGAAGCACTTCTACAAATTTATAGCGTGAGAGGTGTGTGGTACATTAGCGCTATGCAGTGGTGCAGTGACAGTTCTCACGGCCCCTACCGCCCCTCCGTCTTGTACTTTTGGGTGAGGGGGGGGCAGGACTTCTTGGCGGGGGAGGGCGGTTGCAGATACACTGCAGGGGGGCTCTGTCCTCCTGCCTGCGGTCCTGCAGAACATCAACAAGGCGCCGGAGCGTGTCCGTTTGCTCCCTCATTAGCCCAAGCAGCGTTTGAGTCGCCTGCTAGTCTTCCTGCCGCCACCTATCCTCCCGTTCGATGTGTGTGCGATGCTGTTGACATAGGGTCTCCCTCCACTGTCTCTGCTCTGCCGCCTCGGCTCTGGAGCAGGCCATCAGTTCCGCGAACATCTCGTCCCTAGTCTTTTTCTTTCGCCGCCTAATCTGCGCCAGCCTCTGCGAGGGGGATGCCGGGGCAGTCCGGGAAAGAGCCGAAGCTGTGTGATGGGAAAAGTAAGTGATTTCCTTGAACAGATACATGTTTGCGAACAGTGAACACAGTCTAGTCAGTTTCTCTGAACAAGACCATACAGGGCAACAAGTCTCACGAGATCTCAGGCCAAGTTCGAGATTTCGGAATACGCTCTCATTGGCTGCGGCATTGCACAGGAGAGCGGACAAGTGGGGAGAGACAGCTGAATCCGTCTAGCAGACAGTCCTGGTAAGCCTTACAGTACATTCTGCTTATCAGTTAATGGATAGCTGTGCCCTCCCGCTAAAGGCAATCTGGAAATCATATACTCTGACCCTTTTCCAGCCACTCCCGCCAGTGCACGGGAAAGATCAATGTATGCTTTTCCTATGTGGCCTACAACACGTGGCTGTTAAGCGAGGGTCATTGTTATGCAAAGTAAAAGTCAACCATTCACAACAGTAACAATACACTAATTGCCCTAATTAGATGCAGCATTTCATGAACGAGATCACCCTGAGGCGGGTCCCTCGGAGTCACAAAGAGCAGATGCTAAGGGAAGCCCTGCAGAGACCAGGACCATATGCGGCCATGCTTGTCGAGGCGATGATTCCCATCTACATAAGGATGTCCTGGCGCGGAAGAGTGTGCTTCCACGGAGCACCCAACAAGGCACCTCTCCCCAGGAACCTCCTGCGGAGGCTTTTCGAGGACCTCTATGAGACCTTTGTTGAATTGTCCCTGGAGGATTATTGTTCAATCCCTATATGTGTGGACCTACTTTTCATATAGTTTTTCATTGAAAATTTTATATATAGTATTTCTATTTTTTTATACCTGTTTTATAAAAAATAAATGTTTACATGTTTATAGCACTTACCACCTGATCCTTCCCCTGATTCAGAGTCCGGGTTAACGGCCGGGGAGGGTTGGTAGGGGATCTCTATGAGGGTGATGAAGAGATCCTGGCTGTCAGGGAAAGCGGTATTGTGTTCGCTGTCGCCTGCGCCGTCCTCCACAGACCCTTCCTCATCTTCCCCATCGGCGAACATCAAGGAGGAACTGTCCAGGTTCACTATGCCACCCACTGAGTCCACGGTCACTGGTGGGGCAGTGGTGGCAGACCCACCTAGAATGGCATGCAGTGCCTCGTAGAAGCGGCATGTCTGGGGCTGGGCTCCGGAGCGTCCGTTTGCCGCTCTGACTTTTTGGTAGCCTTGTCTCAGGTCCTTGATTTTCACGCGGCACTGCATTGCATCCCGGCTGTATCCTTTCTCTATCATTGCTTTGGACACCTTCTCGAAGGTCTTTGCATTCCGCTTGTTGGAGCGCAGCTCCGACAGCACAGACTCCTCGCCCCACACACCGATCAGATCCAGGACTTCCCGGTCTGTCCATGCTGGGGACCTCTTTCTACTCTGAGATTGCATGGACTCCTCTGCTGGAGAGCTCTGCATCGTTGCAGGTGCTGCGGAGCTCGCCCCGATGTCCAGCCAGGACGTCAGATTCAAAGTGCCCAGACAGGAAAAGGAATTCAAATTTTCCCGGGTCATTTCCTGTGTGGCTGGTCAGAGAATCCAAGCTCAGACTGCTGTCCAGAGCGTCAACAGAGTGGTGCACTGTGGGATAGCTCCCGGAGCTACTAAGTTCGATTTGCATCCACACCTAGCCTAATTCGAGCTAGCCATGTCGAATTTAGCGTTACTCCACCTGTCGGGGTGGAGTACCGAATTCGAACTAAAGAGCCCTCTAGTTCGAATTAAATGGCTTCCTGGTGTGGACGGTTGAGCGGTTAGTTCGAATTAACGCTGCTAAATTCGATTTAAAGTCCTAGTGTAGACCAGGCCTAAGTGGTCTCGGTGCCACTAGATGGGACAGAACACCACACCCAGGAGGTGTGTGGGTTACACCAGTTTTGTCATGTAGACCTTGTACATGGTAGATTGCAGGACTGGTACTAGTAGATCAGGCTCCTGTACCAGATATGGCCTGGCTACAGAGCTTCCTTCCCAGAGATACACTAGCGATATGTTCACTAGGACATCCTGTAATGCTCAGGCAGGTATGGCTGAGGTTAGCTTAAATAAGGTATGTAACACACAGCATCAGCTAGTTGCTGACCAGTATAATACAGTTTAGCAATCCATTCCATCTCCCCTTTGAATTCTGTGTCTCTACCATTTACAATAAAATGCTGTCTTTGAAGTTCAGTACAGATCAGTCTAAGTGTCTCTGAATTGTACTGTTTTTTTAACTGCACAACACGAATACATAACAACTTAGTCATCTGGCTGTCCATTGGTTGCAATGACTGGCTGTGGTCGCTTAGGAATCCTTGAGTCATCTTGTTCTGCATCTGCCTTCTGTAGAGTTTGCTCTGCTGATTGTTCTTTTTGAGGAACAAACTGTAAATGTCAGTGGTTTCTGATAAACTCTCCACTGTTGTTCTTGATCACATAGTATCTGGGTGCTGAATTTTTTTTCTTCATAACAGTTGGAGTTGTCCATATTTTTTCTCCATCATAAGAACATAGGAACGGCCATACTGGGTCAGACCAAAAGTCCATCTAGCCCAGTGTCCTGTCTTCTGACAGTGACCAATGCCAGGTGCTTCAGAGGAAATGAACAAAACAGCAAACATCAAGTGATCCATCACCTGTTGCTCATTCCCAGCCTCTGGCAAACAGAGGTAGGGACACCATCCCTGCCTATCCTGGCTAATAGCCACCAATGGACCTATCCTCCATGAACTTATCTAGTTCTTTTTTGAATGCTGTTATACTCTTGGCTTTCACAACATCCTCTGGCAAAGAGTTCCACAGGTTGACTGT
Organism: Mauremys mutica; assembly: GCF_020497125.1. Classification (NCBI taxonomy): domain Eukaryota; kingdom Metazoa; phylum Chordata; order Testudines; family Geoemydidae; genus Mauremys; species Mauremys mutica. The sequence continues at coordinate 2,764,145 of NC_059090.1, read as the reverse complement.
GCATTGTGTGAAGAAATACTTCCTTTTGTTTGTTTTGAACCTGCTACCTTTTGGTGACCCCTAGTTCTTGTGTTATGAGGAGTAAATAATACTTCCTTATCTACTTTCTCCACACCAGCCATGATTTTATAGACCTCTATCATATCCACCCTTGGTCGTCTCTTTTTCAAGCTGAAAAGTCCCAGCTTTATTAATCTCTCCTCACATGGCAGATGCACCATACCCCTAATCATTTTTGTTGCCCTTTTCTGAACCTTTTCCAATTCCAATATATTTTTGAGATGGGGCGACCACATATGCACACAGTATTCAAGATGTGGGTGTACCATGGATTTATATAGAGGCAATATGATATTTTCTGTTATATTATCTATCCCTTTTTCTTAATGATTCCCAACATTCTGTCTGCTTTTTTGACAGCCGCTGCACACTAGATGGATATTTTCAGAGAATTATCCACAATGACTCCAAGATCTCTCTCTTGGGTGGTAACAGCTAATGTAGACCCCATCATTTTATATATATAGTTGGGATTATGTTTTCCAATGTGCATTACTTTGCATTTATCAACATTGAATTTCATCTGCCATTTTGTTGCCCAGTCACCCGTTTTGAGAGATCCTTTTGTAGCTCTTCTCAGTCTGCCTGGGACTTAATTATCTTGAGTCGTTTTGTACCATCTGCAAATTTTGCCACCTCACTGTTTACTCCTTTTTCCAGATTACTTATGAATATGTTGAAAATACTGGTCCCAGTACAGACCCCTAGGGGACACCACTATTTACGTCTCTCCATTCTGAAAACCGACCATTTATTCCTACCCTTTGTTTCCTATCTTTTAACCAGTTACTGATCCATGAGAGCATCTTCCCTCTTATCCCATGACAGCTTACTTTGCCTAGGAGCCTTTGGTGAGGGACCTTGTCAAAGATCTAAATACACTATATCCACTGCATCCCCCTTGTCCACATTCTTGTTGACCCCCTCAAAGAATTCTAGTAGATTGGTGAGGCGTGATTTCCCTTTACAAAAACCATGTTGACTCTTCCCCAACATATCATCCAATTTGACACAAACACGGTCACCAGGTTTTAGACTTGGCAGTTCTCTAACGTAGTGTCATCGTTTGTAAAACTGTATGAGGGGGTAGCTGTGTTAGTCTGGATCTGTAAAAAGCTGTAAAGCTGTGCATTGTAAAACTGTTCACAAGCTCTTTTTGCTTTATCTGATTTGGTTACTCTCTTCATGTCTGGCCATTTTGAAGACAGACACTTTCCCAAAGATAGACCAGTAGTTCTGCATTGTGCTGGTGCTGGACTATATGCAACAGTCACTTTTGGTGTAGATCTGTAACTCAGAAGGGCAAGGAATGGATCGTCCTGCTGTAGGATTTTCTTGGCTGTCTGTACAGCTCTCTCAGCCTCTCCATTTGCTTGTGGGTAATGTGGGCTATTAGTAATATGATCAAAGTTATATTTCATCAGGAAATATTTAAATTCTGCTGCAGTGGATTGTGGTCCATTGTCTGTCACTAGTTATTCTGGAATACCAAAGTGAGCAAAAGTGCACTTCAGTAGCTTGATGACACTGCAACGTTATGTCTTTCAAGTATCTTATTTCTATATACCTGGAAAAATAATCCCCAATGACCATGTAACGATGTCCTCTGAATTTGCATAAATCTGCAGCTTCTCTAGTAGGGTTGTTTGAACACCAGGGGCGGCACATTATACGGGCCCATGGTGCCCGGGCTCCAGCAAATTCAGGCTCTGGGGACCCGGCTTCACCAATGCTCGGGGGCAAGTCTCTCCCAGCCTCACCTGCCGCCCCATGTGTCTCCCCCTGGGCAGTGGGTGGCTGCCCTGCCACTCCACTGCGCTCCCTCATCAGCTGCTGCCGGCTACAAAAGGGAGCGGCACCAGTGGCAGGCTGAGGCAGCGGCGCTGCCACTGCCTGTGGCGGGAGGAGGGGAGGAGGCACATCTGATGGCAGCCCGCCCCCCGGCACCCACCACAGGGGAGGAGTGGGGTCTTCCTGGACCTGAGAGGAGCATGTGCAATGACGGTCCCGGGGGGGAAGCCCCTCCCCCGGAGCTTGCTGCTGCTGGTGGGGAGAGGGCCCGGGGGACTGACTGTGGCATCCTCCTCTCTGGCTCCAGCCCTGGGGCAGCCTGTCTGCACCCCAAACCCCTCATCCCCAGCCCTGTCCCACCCCAGAGCCTGCACCCAGCCAGAGCCCTCACCCCCCACACCCCAACCTCTGCCCCAGCCCTGAGCCCCCTCCTGCACCGTGAACCCCTCACCCCCAGCCCCACCCCAGACCCCTCACCCCCAGCCAGAGCCCTCATCCCCCCCCATACACACACACACACATTGTGCAATATAGGGAAACTGTTAAACGCTTACTGTTTCCAGTGCATTTTTACATTCTTTTTACATTCTTTTACATACATTTTTACATTCTCAAAAATACATATTGGCTTACAAGGCAGGTGTGGGGTGGGGTGGGGGAGACAGGACTTGGACCCGTCCTGGGCACCACCAAAAATTACACAAACCTGCCGCCCTTGTTGAACACTGTACGGTAACCATTGTCTTTTACGTTTATTTATACTGGATCTCTTTTCAAAAGTCCAACAGCATCAAATTCTCGGTCACTAGGCCCGTAATGGCTGCCATTCTGCAGCTGAGAAAGTTGTTGGTCTTTGATTACATGCAATCACCTTCAACCCCTTCCAGAGCTGAAGTCACCTGACACAGCTCTGACTGCCTCTGGCATGGGCCAGTTCACCAGAGAAACAATTTACAGAGACAAAAGCTGGGCATTCAGAGTGCCAGTCCCTTCTGAGATGACTGTGACTCTGTTCCTTAGTCCATTTTAAAGTCTTCCCATGAATATTCAGTTTCACTCTCCAGACAGGATCTGTGTCATCATCCGTGATAGATCCCAAAACCAGTTACTCTTGATTGTCTGTAATAAGCCTCAACTCACTGACTGCTTTGGTGTGTCAAATAACTGCAAAATATCCATATTTTTCATGCATTTATTACGCCTTGTGCCTTTGGCTGGATATTCATCATCACTTGGGATATGAATTTTTCCACATCATGTGCAGTTAGGCCGTAAGGCTGGGGTGGAATTTGCTGGAATTTGTCCCTCTTTGCCTGGAAGTTCTCTCTCCTTGACTCAGGGATCTCACAGTACTGACTTAACTCATAAGCTGGTCTCTTGCTTTTCAAGTTTGGCAAGTTGCTCTTGGTTTCGTTGTCTCCCCAGCTCAGACTGCTTTGCTATTTAAATAGCTGTGTGTACGGTTAAGTCTGGTTTTCATTGTAGTTGCTGTGAAAGACTTTTATCTGTTTACTCAATAACCAGCCATCGCTGATATTTTTATGTTTCGCCATTCCAAAATCACAGTTTTCAGCCAGTGCATGCAGAGCTCTTATAAAACATTCAACATTTAGACAAGTTAATGTCTTCAAATCACCAGGGCCTGATGAAATACATCCTAGAGTACTCAAGGAGCTGATTGAGGAGATAGCTGAGCCATTAGCGATTATCTTTGAAAAGCCATAGAAGACGGGAGCGATTCCAGAGGACTGTAAAAGGGCAAATATAGTTCCCATCTACAAAAAGGAGAATAAGGACAAACCCAGGAATTACAAACCAGTCAGCTTAACTTCTGTACCCAGAAAGATAATGGAGCAAATAATTAAGCAATTGGTTTGCAAACACCTAGAAGATAATGAGGTGATAATTAACAGTCAGCCTGGATTTGTCAAGAACAAATCATCTCAAACCAAACTGAGAGCTTCCTTTGACAGGGTAACAAGCCTTGTGGGTGGGGGAAAGCGGTAGACCTTAAGGCTTTTGTTACTGTCTCGCATGCCCTTCTCATACACGAACCAGGAAAATACAACCTAGATGGAGCTACGATAAGGCGGGTGCAGAACTGGTTTGAAAATCGTTCCCAGAGAGTAGTTATCTGTGGTTCACAGTCAAGCTAGAAGGGCATATTGAATGGGGTGCCGCAGGGATCAGTTCTGGATCCGGTTCTGTTTGATAGTATATAATGGCATAGAGGGTATACTTATAAAGTTTGCAGATGATACCACCCTGGGAAGGGTTGCAAGTGCTTTGGAGGATAGGATTAAAATTCAAAATGATCTGGACAAACTGGAGAAATGGTCTGAAGTAAATAGGATAAAATTGAATAAGGACAAATGCAAAGCACTTCACTTAGGCTATGGCTACACTTACGGTTTGCAGCGCTGGTAGTTTGCAGCGCTGGTCATCCAGCTGTGCAGGGCCAGCGCTGCAGTGTGGCCACACTGACAGCTACCAGCGCTGCAGTGTGGCCACATTGGCAGCATTTCCAGCGCTGTACTGAGAGGTGCATTGTGGGCAGCTATCCCACAGAGCACCTCATCCCGTTTTGGCGCCGTTTTGGCGCTCAGTATTGTGGGAAGGGGAAGGAAGTGTGTGGGTCATTCCGCTTCCTGTTCCAACGCCCCGTGGTGCATCGCTTCACTTCCCAGCAGTCACACTTTCGCCGTCCATGTTTCTTGCCATTTGTGAGTGCAGCACGCTGTGAAATGGAGCCTGAGCTGCTGAGGAATTTGCTGCTGACTGTCGCCAGCACATCACGTTTGGCAGTTGAGCTATTCCTTCAGCTCCAAAGTGACAGTGAGGATTCCAATGATGATATGGATTTGCCTAAAGCGGGTGACATGAAATTGCTTGTGGCGGTAACAGAAATGCTCAGCACCGTGGAACGCCGCTTTTGGGCTCGTGAGACAAGCAGTGAGTGGTGGGATCACATTGTCATGGAAGTCTGGGATGACGAGCAGTGGCTGCAGAACTTTCGTATGAGAAAAGCCACTTTCATGGGACTGTGTGCTGAGCTCGCCCCCACCCTGCGGCGCAAGGACACAAGATTGAGAGCTGCCCTGACGGTGGAAAAGCGGGTGGCTATTGCAATGTGGAAGCTGGCAACTCCAGACAGCTACCGGTCGGTCGGGAACCAGTTTGGGGTGGGAAAGTCGACCGTTGGAATCGTGTTGATGCAAGTTTGCAGGGCCATTAATCGCATCCTGCTGAGGAGAACCGTGACTGTGGGGAACGTGCAGGACATTGTGGATGGCTTTTCAGAAATGGGTTTCCCTAACTGTGGAGGGGCAATAGATGGGACGCATATTCCTATTCTGGCACCACCCCACCTAGCCTACGAGTACATTAATCGCAAGGGGTATTTCTCTATGGTTCTCCAGGCGCTTGGGGATCACCGTGGGCGTTTCATTGATATTTACACAGGCTGGCCTGGAAAAGTGCATGATGCACGCATCTTTCGGAACAGTGGCCTGTTCAGGAAGATGCAGGAAGGTACATTTTTCCCAGACCGAAAGATCACAGTAAGGGACGTTGAAATGCCCATTGTGATCCTTGGGGACCCTGCTTACCCATTAATGCCTTGGCTCATGAAACCATATACAGGGAAGCTGAACAGGAGCCAGGACCGTTTCAACTACAGGCTGAGCCGATGCCGAATGACTGTGGAGTGTGCTTTTGGCCGTTTAAAAGCTCGCTGGAGATGTCTATATGGGAAGCTAGACTTGGGGGAAAGCAGCATCCCTGCGGTTATATCCGCGTGCTGTACCCTCCATAATATTTGTGAAGGGAAGGGTGAAGCATTCAGCCAGACATGGACCAACGAGGTGCAAGTCCTGGAGGCTGAATTTGCACAGCCAGACAGCAGGGCTACTAGAGACGCCCACCACAGGGCAACAAGGATTAGGGATGCCTTGAGGGAGAAATTTGAGGCTGAAAGCCAACAGTAATGTTTTTTTGCCTTGACCAGGAGTGAAGTGCACTGGTTACAGTGCTTTTAAGTGCCTGTGTTTTCCTTGATGTTTGTTACCTGTGTTTTCATTGGGGTTTGTTATCTTTCACTTTATGCAATAATAAAAACTGATTCATAATCAAAAATCATTTATTTAAAAAAAAGGAAGTACACGGGCAGGGGGGTTGGTTGTTGAACTGTACATTCATAGTTTTTCATATGTACTGCCAGGAGCGCTGTGCACCTCAGGATTGTACTGTTGCATGGTGATGGGGGTTGAGTGCAGAGGGTAAGGGTCGTAGTTCTCTGGGCTCATAGGTGACCGTACAGGTGTCCGGGGCAGCTGGTGATGGTGTAGGTAAGAACCTGGATGCTGGGGAACGGGACTTGGAGCTGACATTGGTGCATAGGGGAAAGAGGTTTGGGAGGGTGGGGGTTTGGCACGGTAGTGCTCTGCCTGCATTGCTACCAGTGACTGCATACAGTCTGTTTGGCGCGCAATGAGGTTTATAAGCTGCCTCGTGGTTTTCTTCAGCGTCAACGCCTTTCTCCTGCTTTCTGTTTGCCTCCAGTGATGCATCTTTTCTCTCCATTCCTGCACATTTTTATTCTCTGTTGCACACTGGTTCATAACTGCCTTCACCAGTTCTTCTTTGCTCTTGTTCGGTTTCCTCCTCAGGTTTTGCAGCTTTCTTTCAGTCACTGATAAGACTGGCCCAGGACTACTCAAGGTCACTGTAAAAATGCAGCAAATTATACATTTTAAGAGAGCTTCCATTGTGTATAATCTGAAGTTATTTTAAAGTCTCACAAGCATTCCTCACACATTTCAGCAACTGCTAGAGAATTCACAGCCTCCCAGAAATGGTAATGGTAATTAACCCTGGGGTTTCCTTCCGCGGTGTGCTCGAACAGGGTGCTGGTGCTTTGTTAAATGCAGCACCTCCATCTCCCTCAGGAATTAACCCTGGGGTTTCCTTCTGCGGTGTGCTCGAATAGGGTGCTGGTGCTTTGTTAAACGCAGCACCTCCATCTCCCTCAGGAATTAACCCTGGGGTTTCCTTCCGCGGTGTGCTCGAACAGGGTGCTGGTGCTTTGTTAAACACAGCACCTCCATCTCCCTCAGGAATTAACCCTGGGGTTTCCTTCCGTGGTGTGCTCGAATAGGGTGCTGGTGCTTTGTTAAACGCAGCACCTCCATCTCCCTCAGGAATTAACCCTGGGGTTCCTGGGGTTCCTGCCTGCCACGCTATGCAGTTGGGGAAACCAGCACTGAAACACTCCCTCCATTTCCCATAGGAGTTAATACTGGAAGATATCTCCCTTCTGCGGGTTACCAAAGAAGCAAGGGAGGGTCTCCTAAAACAATGCGGATTCCGCCCGGGTCCTTATGCAGCGTGCCTCTGTGCAAGCATGGTTCCCCCACCCGTCCTGGAACAGTGGCGCGGACGCGTTAGCCTGAATGGGACAGGGACCACAATGGCTCTCCCTTTAAACTTGGTCACGCGAATTGCCTATGCTCTTGCAGAAACTTTTGAAGAGATTACAGAGGCAGATTACTGCGACGTGATAGACCACATCAATGGGATATTCCATGTCTAGGCATGCAGGCATGCAGCCATACCATCCCCCCTACTCTCCCAAAACCTTTGCATTGCAATAAAAGCTGCTTACCTGGGACCTGCTCCTGTGATTCTTCTGCACCAAGTTCCAGGGGCTGCGACTGGCTAGCTTCCTCCTGGCTTGAGAAGAGCTCCTGACTGCATGCCTCCTCCGGGCTGGCTTCCCCCACCACAGTAGCCTCACTGTCTGCCTCCCCCTCCCCCTCCTCTACCGGCTCTGAACTGTCCATCGTGGTCCTTGGATTTACAGAGGGGTCACCCCCATAAATCGCATCCAGCTCCTTGTAAAACCGGCAGGTCGTGGGGGCACTGCCGGATCTGCGGTTTCCCTCGCGTGCTTTGCAATAGGCACTCCGCAGCTCCTTTACTTTTACCCTGCACTGCACCGCGTCACGCTCATGGCCCCTTTCCATCATGGCTCTCGATACCTGGGCAAAGGTATCATAATTCTTACGGCTAGAGCGCAGCTGTGCCTGCACAGATTCCTCCCCCCAAACACTGATGAGGTCCATCAGCTCGCCATTGCTCCATGCTGGGGCTCGTTTGCCACGTGGAGGCATGGTCACCTGTAAAGATTCACTGATTGCATTCCATACCTGGCTGAGCAAACAGGAAGGGGATTTTTAAAATTCCCGGGGCATTTAAAGGGCGGGTCACCTGAGGCCAGGGAAGTAGAGTCTGACCTGATGAGCAGAGTGGCTGAACAGGCATTCTGGGATACATCCTTATACCCTGGAGGCCAATCACAGCGCTGGTGTGTGGCCACACTTGATGACCAGCGCTGCAGCACCAGCGCTGGAATCCTTATTCCCCATGCCGAGAGGGGTGTTCGGCCAGCGCTGCAGCCAGGGAGTTGCAGCGCTGGAAGTGCCTTGCAGGTGTGGCCACTTACTAATTGCAGCGCTGGTGGAGGCTTTCCAGCGCTGCAAATCGCCAGTGTAGCCATACCCTTAGGAAGGAACAATCAGTTGCACACATACACAATGGGAAATGACTGACTAGGAAGGAATACGGCAGAAAGGGATCTGGGGTCATACTGGATCACAAGCTAAATATGAGTCAACAATATGTTGCCAAAAAAGCAAACATAATTCTGGGATGTATTAGCAGGAGAGTTGTAATTCTACCACTCTACTCCGTGCTGATTAGGCCTCAACTGGAGTATTGTGTCCAGTTCTCAGCACCACATTTCAGGAAAGATGCGGAGAAATTAGAGAAAATCAAGAGGAGAGCAACAAAAATGATTAAAGGTCTAGAAAATATGACCTATTAGAGAAGATTGAAAAATTGGGTTTGTTTAGTCTGGAGATGAGAAGACTGAGAGGGGACATGATAACAGTTTTCAAGTTATCTTGAAAGTTATCTTCTTGGCAATGGCATTTTGGGCTGTGTAAGTAGGGGCATTGCCAGCAGATTGAGGGATGTGATCATTCCCCTCTATTCAACATTGGTGAGGCCTCATCTGGAGTACTGTATCAGAGGGGGAGCCATGTTAGTCTGGATCTGTAAAAGCACCAAAAAGTCTTGTGGTACCTTATAGACTAACAGACATTTTGGAGCATGAGCTTTCGTGGGTGAATACCCATGCATCCAACGAAGTGGGTATTCACCCACGAAAGCTCATGCTCCAAAACGTCTGTTAGTCTATAGAAGCAGCAAAGAATCCTGTGGCACCTTATAGACTAACAGACGTTTTGCAGCATGAGCTTTCGTGGGTGAATGCCCACTTCTTCGGATGCAAGTGGTGGAAATTTCCAGGGGCAGGTATATATAAGCAAGCAAGAAGCAAGCTAGAGATAACGAGGTTAGATCAATCAGGGTGGATGAGGCCCTGTTCTAGCAGTTGAGGTGTGAAAACCAAGGGAGGAGAAACTGGTTCTGTAATTGGCAAGCCATTCACAGTCTTTGTTTAGTCCTGAGCTGATGGTGTCAAATTTGCAGATGAACTGGAGCTCAGCAGTTTCTCTTTGAAGTCTGGTCCTAACGTTTTTTTGCTGTAGGATGGCCACCTTAAGATCTGCTATTGTGTGGCCAGGTTGAAGTGTTCTCCTACAGGTTTTTGTATATTGCCATTCCTAATGTCTGATTTGTGTCCATTTATCCTTTTCCTTAGAGACTGTCCAGTTTGGCCGATGTACATAGCAGAGGGGCATTGCTGGCATATGATGGCATATATTACATTGGTGGAAGTGCAGGTGAATGAACCGGTGATGTTGTGGCTGATCTGGTTTGGTCCTGTGATGGTGTTGCTGGTGTAGATATGTGGGCAGAGTTGGCATCGAGGTTTGTTGCATGGATTGGTTCGTGAGCTAGAGTTACTATGGTGCGGTGTGCAGTTGCTGGTGAGAATATGCTTCAGGTTGGCAGGTTGTCTGTGGGCGAGAACTGGTCTGCCACCCAAGGCCTGTGAAAGTGTGGGATCATTGTCCAGGATGGGTTGTAGATCCCTGATGATGCGTTGTAGGGGTTTTAGCTGGGGACTGTATGTGATGGCCAGTGGAGTCCTGTTGGTTTCTTTCTTGGGTTTGTCTTCCAGTAGGAGGCTTCTGGGTACACGTCTGGCTCTGTTGATCTGTTTCCTTATTTCCTCGTGTGGGTACTGTAGTCTTGAGAATGCTTGGTGGAGATTTTCTAGGTGTTGGTCTCTGTCTGCGGAGTTAGAGCAGATACGGTTGTACCTCAGTGCTTGGCTGTAGACAATGGATCTTGTGGTGTGTCCGGGATGGAAGCTGGAGGCGTGAAGGTAGGCATAGCGGTCGGTAGGTTTTCGGTATAGGGTGGTGTTGATGTGACCATCACTTATTTGCACCGTGGTGTCTAGGAAGTGGACCTCCCGTGTAGATTGGTCCAGGCTGAGGTTGATGGAGGGGTGGAAGCTGTTGAAATCGTGGTGGAATTTTTCCAGAGTCTCCTTCCCATGGGTCCAGATGATGAAGATGTCATCGATGTAGCGTAGGTAGAGAAGGGGCGTGAGTGGACGGGAGCTGAGGAAGCGTTGTTCCAGGTCGGCCATAAAAATATTGGCATATTGTGGGGCCATACGGGTGCCCATAGCGGTGCCACTGATCTGGAGATATATATTGTCAGCAAATTTGAAATAGTTGTGTGTGAGGATAAAGCCACAGAGCTCAGCAACCAGGTGTGCTGTGGCATCATCAGGGATACTGTTCCTGACAGCTTGTATTCCATCAGTATGTGGGATGTTTGTGTAGAGAGCCTCTACATCCATGGTGGCCAGGATGGTGTTTTCTGGAAGGTCACCAATGCATTGTAGTTTCCTCAGGAAATCAGTGGTGTCACGGAGATAGCAGGGAGTGCTGGTAGCATAGGGTCTGAGTAGAGAGTCTACATATCCAGACAGTCCTTCAGTGAGAGTTCCAATGCCCGAGATGATGGGGCGTCCAGGATTTCCGGGTTTGTGGATCTTGGGTAGTAGATAGAATAACCCTGGTCGGGGCTCTAAGGGTATGTTGATTAGTTCTGGTGTTAGTGTAGGGAGTGTCCTGAGTAGATGGTGCAGTTTCTTAGTGTATTCCTCAGTGGGATCTGAGGGAAGTAGCCTGTAAAATTTAGTATTGGAGAGTTGTCTGGCGGCCTCCTTTTGGTAGTCAGACCTGTTCATGATGACAACAGCACCTCCTTTATCAGCCTCTTTGATTATAATGTCAGGATGGTTTCTGAGGCTGTGGATGGCATTGCGTTCTGCACAACTTAGGTTGTGAGGCAAGCGATGTTGTTTTTCCACAATTTCTGCCTGTGCACGTAGGCGGAAACATTCAATGTATAGGTCCAGACTGTCATTTCGACCCTCAGGAGGAGTCCATGTGGAGTTCTTCTTCTTGTGCTGTTGGTGGGAGGGTAACTGTGTATCCGTGCGCTGTTCAGTGTTGTCCTGAAAGAATTCTTTGAGTCGGAGACGGTGAAAGTAGGCTTCCAGATCACCGCAGAACTGTATCATATTGGTAGATGGTGCATATTCCTCCAGGCCAATGGGTGCTGCAGGAAGCAGCGCGGGCCGTGGGATGTGCTGGCCGCCGCTTCCCGCAGCCTCCATTGGCCTGGAGCGGTGAACCGCAGCCAGTGGGAGCCGCGATCGGCCGAACCTGCAGAGGCATCAGGTAAACAAACCGGCCTGGCCCTGGTGAGCCGTGTGCCTATCCCTGGTCCAAACCAAAATGGCTCCTGATGTAATTCAAGGACTCTATTGAGATCAAGTCTAGTAAACAAAAAAAGTGTGAGCCCACAAATCAATGGAACAAAATTGGCATGACAGAAATTAAGCCTAATTGGTGGACAAAACATTAAAAGGACGGGCTGGTCCACCCAGCACTCCCTTTGGGGGTTCTCCAAAAGGAAAATTAACAGAAAAGGAAACTGCCTGCTAACAACCTCTGCTGTGAGCTTTCCCATCATGGCTGCTACCCCCATGGTCACCTCCATGGGACCCTGGGATGTACCATAGCATTGTTGGGCCTTTGTCATCCTCATCATGAGTGACGTCCTGACCAGACTAGGCCAGAGAGAGGGACCCAACTGACATCATCAACCTGCTTTGGCTAAATCCCAACCAGCACCTGGGATGAGACTTTGTCACAGCCCATCTTTGTGTGTCCTTTTTGTTCCCCATCTAATTTCTTCTTTTCTATCCCTCTCCTTTTGCATTGTGTCTAATAACAGTCTGGCTCAGCTGGCCAAGGCTGTGTATTTTACAACACTGCCGTGAGCCTGGGAAGAGAAAGAGGTAGGGTGACCAGATGTCCCAATTTTATAGGGACAGTCCCGATATTTGGGGCTTTTTCTTATATAGGCTCCTATTACCCCCCACCCCCATCCCAATTTTTCACAGTTGCTGTCTGGTCAGCCTAGAAAGAGGTGGCTAAACACAATGCCCTAAACAGCCCAGTGGTGGTACAAGTTTGCCAGGTCTCGGAGTGGCTGCTCAGGTTGTGTGCTGTGCCTGTGTTGCTCCAGCAGTGAAGGTCCAAGTGAGAGCCAACACCAGAGACAGAAGCTGCATTTTCTCTTTGCTGTTCTTTTCTAGCCCCTCTTGTGCGTGGTTCTTGTTTTGACTTCTAGGAAACGGGATTGGACTTTGACAACAGCTCCAGCCCGGCCCAACTAACTTCTCTGTTCCCAAAGGACAGTTATCACCATCTAAGAGACTGTCAAACGTGGGGGTTTCCCCTTTCCTTCTAAAGACTCTCTCCAGCTAAAGAGGAAGGGAACACGAGATGTAGTTACAACAAAACCTTACTTAATACTTGACATTTCAGATGCTTTAACTATTTTTGCTCCTTTTCTGTATCTTCAGTAGAGGTTGAGGATGGTGTTTGCCGTGCTCTCTGAAAAGACAGAATGCTGTGCAGGTGAATGTACAGTAAAGTCACTGTGAAAAGCCTGGGCTCCTCCTATCCTGCCACCTGGTCCCCAAAGAGTGAGCCCAGAACCCAGCGCCCCAGGGAGGTGGGCTCAGGGAGCGTGCAGAAGCAACTGGGGAGGCTTGGGAGGGCGGAGCTCTGGTTTCAGGCCCAGGGCAGCTGGGCTACACAGTCCCATATCCCAAGGAAGGGGACCAGACGGGGGCCCGCACCCAGGAGTGGAGGCTGGCTTGGAAGGACGTAGGATCTGAAGGTTGGGTCCAGTGACAGCAGACTGGTGACTGTCCACTAGGGGATCCAGGCAGGGCTGTACCACTAACCAGGACCCAGCCTGGACACGTACAAACCTGCACAGAGCAGATGTCTCCTCCAGCAGCACTGCCTCCATCTCCCCTGCACGGAGTCTCCACCCGCTGGCCTTGGCCACACCTGTCGCCCTGGGCACCAAGAGAGCAGAGACCGCAGCATGCAGTGCTAAAGTGACCCAGCAAGTGTCCTAGATTGCACCTCCCCCACCCCAGCGAGCTCAGGCAGGATGGGAAGGGTTTCACATGCTGTCATGGAGTCCCCGGGCGATGCTCTGGAACTGCTCCCTGCCAAGCCAGGCAGGACTTCGGGGAGCCTCCTCTCCCTCGGAGCAGACTGTCTGCAGGGCAAGAAGCTCACACGGCTTCACCTCCTGGGTCTCTCCTTGGAGCATTCAGCATCCTCTGCCCCTCCGTGTGCTTCCCCCAGCGAGTCCGCCCAGGCGGGGTCCTGGGGAAGCCACAGGGTCCTGCACCCCCACTTCGCAGTCAGACGTGACTCTCAGCCAGCCAGTAAAACAGAGGTTTATTCGATGACAGGAACACGGTCTAAAACAGAGCTTGTAGGTACAGAGAACGGGACCCCTCGTCCAGGTCCATTCTGGGGGGCAGTGAGCCAGACACCCACGTCTGCCCTCACTCCTAGTCCCCAGCCAGCTCCAGACTGAAACCCCCTCCAGCCCCTCCTTTCTGGCCTTTGTCTCTTTCCCGGGCCAGGAGGTCACCTGATCTCTCTGTCTCCAACACCTTCAGCTGGCACCTTTGCAGAGGAGGGGCCCAGGCCATCAGTTGCTAGGAGACAGAGTGTCAGGCATTTAGGTGCACTGGCCCCTTCCTCTGCAGCAATCACACACCCTTATCCCACCACCTAAATACTTAAGAACTGCATAGGGGACACTGAGGCACCAACACAGTATTCAGAGAAAATTTTAAGTACATTCCCAGTTCGTCACACCTGCTCTTTGGATGCCTCTGAAATAACATGAAATAACATCTCCACACAGGATTTCAGTTCCTGCACGCTGGGAAACCAGATCATGTGGTAGTTCTGCCCCATGAGTGTCTTCTTGGGGCAATGAAATCCTTCTAGGCACACAGCAAGGCCTGCCAGGTTCTCTGGGTCCCTGGTTTGCAGGGCCTGCCAGGTTCTCTGGGTCCCTGGTTTGCAAGGCACTGCCAGGTTCTCTGGGTCCCTGGTTTGCAGGGCCTGCCAGGTTCTCTGGGTCCCTGGCTTGCAAGGCACTGCCAGTTTCTCTGGGTCCCTGGTTTGCAAGGCCTGCCAGGTTCTCTGGGTCCCTGGCTTGCAAGGCACTGACAGTTGGAAGCAGAGCCATTGTTAACAGTAACGAGATTCCTTACAACAGGCTGTCTGCATGTGTTGCGCATGGAGATGCGCACAGCAAGGAAACCACAAGGGTACACATGGATACGACTCCACAGAGGCACGGGAGCATTAAGAGACATGGGTTCGTGGAACGGCCTGTCCCTCCCTTGGGGGCCTGGGAACTGCCCGTGTCCAGAGTGAGCTAGGTATCAGGAGAGGCAGATGCTAATGCTGCGTCTAGCAATAGCTCAACCCTCCCTCCGCAGCCACATGATTAATTAGCTCCTAGCTGCCTCCTCAGTGAAGTGACCCCTGGCACCAGTACTGCTGGGCAGAAGCTGCATTTCATAGAATCATAGAATCATAGAATCTCAGGGTTGGAAGGGACCTCAGGAGGTATCTAGTCCAACCCCCTGCTCAAAGCAGGACCAAACCCAACTAAATCATCCCAGCCAGGGCTTTGTCAAGCCTGACCTTAAAAACCTCTAAGGAAGGAGATTCCACTACCTCCCTAGGTAACCCATTCCAGTTCTTCACCACCCTACTAGTGAAAAAGTTTTTCCTAATGTCCAACCTAAATCTCCCCCTCTGCAACTTGAGACCATTACTCCTTGTTCTGTCATCAGATACCACTGAGAACAGTCTAGATCCATCCTCTTTGGAACCCCCTTTCAGGTAGTTGAAAGCAGCTATCAAATCCCCCCTCATTCTTCTCTTCTGTAGACTAAACAATCCCAGTTCCCTCAGTCTCTCCTCATAAGTCATGTGCTCCAGCCCCCTAATCATTTTTGTTACCCTCCGCTGGACTCTCTCCAATTTGTCCTCATCCCTTCTTGTAGTGTGGGGCCCAAAACTGGACACAGTACTCCAAATGAGGCCTCACCAGTGCTGAGTAGAGGGGAATGATCACATCCCTCGATCTGCTGGAAATGCCCCTACTTATACAACCCAAAATGCCATTAGCCTTCTTGGCAACAAGGGCACACACCAGGGAAAGGAAAGCTGGGCACTTTCCTCACTGACTCAGTGCACTGAGAATGAGCCAGTCCCAGAGAGAGGCAGGAAGATCATAACCTAGGTAGGGAAACTGCCCTCCCCAAGCCCCTCTCCCCCTGGGCCCCACATAGAGCTGGGTAGCAGGAGGAGCAGGAGCCAGGCTCCCACCTCACTCGGGTCCCCACAGCTGCAGGGGACCTGGTTGTTCCACAAGGCTTGGCAATGGCTCTTAGCAGTGAACGCTGGCCACTGAGACCTCCCCACCCATCTCAGTGCCCCTCAAAGACGGATCCCCCCTGGAGCAGCCAGTGCCTGCCCAGTGAGCCGGTGCTCGAACCCAGGAGCACTCCTGCTCCTGCTCCTCTGCAAAGGAGGAGGTCCAGGGCCTGCACTCTGAAGTCATCGCAGATCCATTGTTTCTAGGTTTACCATATTTCAAGTTCCCAAATAGAGGATGGGGGGAGAGGGAGCTGTTTCAGGGGTGCTGAGGGGGTATTTCAGGGGGGTCTAGGGGGTGCTGGCAGGGTACCTGTGGTCTCACACTCGAGATGGGGGCAGTGTTGCACTCTGTGTCATGGAGGCAGGGGGCAAGCAGGTGTAGGATGCAGCACCAGCCTGTCAGTAAGAGCCTCCCTGGGGGATCTCTCCCCCTCCCCTGACTCTGTCACCCCTCCCAGCCAGGCTTCAAGGCCCCATGGTGGGGCAGGGCCCAGCTGGAAGGCACTTGGGGGCTCCATTTACCTGGCGGCCGAGCGGGGCAGGCAGGATCCAACAGCTGCAGCTGCAGGGGATGGAACAGTCGGGGTGCAGAGACAGCTCTTCCTAAGCTGAAACATCGGCACCACAAGGAGAAACTCTGGATATTTCCTCTTATTTGAAAAATCCACCCAGAGGGAGGATGGATGATCTAAAAAGAGGTCGTGTCCAGGAAAGCCCCCACGTATGGTAACCCTACGTTTCTCAGTAGAGGTGGCGGGAGGATCGGTCCAACTTGGGGGGTGCTGGATGGGACAGCTGCCAATTCTTCCCAGGCTCTGAGAAACAGAACCCTGGAGGCCTGACGCCGTAATCCCCGGGGTGGGTCCCTGGAAGCAGCGACAGACCTGGGAGTTGGGATCTAACAGTTGAAGCACCTGCCACCTGGGCTGAAGGTGCCAGGTTTGCTACCTGAGGCTGTAGTGGACTCGTGCCCTCTACCTGCGGCCCAGCCCCCACCAGAGGGGAGCCTAGCGCTGCGCTGAGGGGGCAGGTTCCGCCTTTGCGCCTTTGTTTCATTCTATATCTTTAGCAGAGGCAGGAGTAACAGTGGACGTGGTTGAGCAGTTGTGGGAGATGCCCCCCATAGAGGAGATAAAGGCATCTGCACTCAGACAGTGTCGTTAACCTCTGCCCACCAGGGCGCCCGCACACGAGGAATGCTAATAAACAGACCAGCTGGGCGGACTCTCTCCAGACACAAACAGTCCTTGTAAAATTTGCCTTTTTTGCAAAAACATTTTGATTTTTTCAAAACTCTTTGTGTTTGTAAGTGTCTTTCTGGGAATGCTCGCAGCACACCCTGGGGCGCTGTCACTTGCATGCCTAGAGCGGGGAAAGGGGGTTGTTTTGCAGTGTACTCTCTAACTTTTGATTGGTCAGCTGGGTCACACAGTGGAATTCTGTTTTCTAGACCACTGCCAGGGCAAATTCAGAAACTGGAAACCAGAGGGTACAAACGAGGACGAGGGAAATTGCATCTTCCCCACTCCTCAGCCATTCTAAAACTAGCGGCCATGACGGTGGCTGGGGAAGTTACCTCAGTGATCTGTGCAGACTGTGCACCATGGGCAACCAGAGACCTGTCTGAAGGGCACCGAGCCCTTTCCAATCCCTGGCGCATTGTGTGTGCCACCAGCTCAGAGGCAAGGACAGTAGGGGCTCCAAGCACTAGGAGTCTGTACTAGGGTGGCAGAAAAGAAAGGGTGTAAATGTCCCTGGTGCTAAATCATAATCAGTTCTAGACATTGCAGAGTAGTTCCTACCTCCTCCCCTGGGGGCAGTGCAGCACTCAAGAGGAAACCTTACTTCAAAGTCTTTCTTAACATAATCCCGTATTTTTCGTTATTGTGCCTAGATCAGTGTTAAGCTAACCAGCCTAGAGCGAACCAGGCCACCTGCCTGCCCGTTTGAATACTGGCGCATTAGCATTCTTCCCGTCTCCAAAGGTACCAAGTTCTTCTGGCACAGCGACTCTAAACCTAGACTCATAGAGCTATAGGGTTAAAAGGGACCACAAGGGTCATCTAGTCTAACCCCTGCCGAGACGCAGGATTTGTTGTGTCTAAACCATCCCAGACAGACGGCTCCAGTGTCCCTTTGAAAACCTCCAGTGAAGGAACTTCCACAACCTCGCTAGGCCTCTGTTCCATTGTCCTCCTGCTCTGACAGCTCGGCAGTTTTTCCTGAGATATAATCTAAATCTGCTGTGCTGTAGTTTGAACCCATTAGCTCTTGTCCTGCCTCTGTGGCAAGAGATGACAACTTTTTTCCGTCTTTATTATGGCAGCCTTTCAAGTATTTGAAGATCGCTATCATGGCCCCCCTCAATCTCCTCTTTTCCAAACTAAACATACCCAGTTCCTTCAGCTTTTGCTCATATGCCTTGCATTCCATTCCTTTGATCATCTTTGTCGCTTGCCTCTGGATCCTTTCCAGTTTATACACATCCTTTCTATTCACTGGTGACCAAAATTACACACAGTACTCCAGCTGAGGACTAGCGCCCAGTACAATGGCACTTGCATGCTATGGGTCTGTTAATGCAACCTACAATTGCATTTGCTTTTTTTGCAACAGCATCACATTGCTGACTCAGAGCCTTCTCAGCAGTGCTGCAGCCAAGCCAATTACCCCCCATTCTGTATTTGTGTATTTGGCTTTTCTTCCCTAAGGGTACGTCTACACTACGGGATTATTCCGAATTTGCATAAACCGGTTTTGTAAAACAGATTGTATAAAATCGAGTGCGCGCGGCCACACTAAACACATTAAATCGGTGGTGTGCGTCCACGGTCCGAGGCTAGCATCGACTTCTGGAGCGTTTCACTGTGGGTAGCTATTCCGTAGCTATCCCATAGTTCCCGCAGCCTCCCCCGCCCCTTGGAATTTCCGGGTTGAGATCCCAGTGCCTGATGGGGCAAAAATCATTGTCGCGGGTGGTTCTGGGTAAATGTCGTCAGTCACTCCTTCCTCTGGGAAAGCAACGGCAGACAAGCATTTCGCGCCTTTTTTCCCTGGATTGCCCTGGCAGATGCCATAGCATGGCAATCATGGAGCCTGTTTTGCCTTTTGTGACTGTCACCGTATGTGTACTAGATGCCGCTGACAGAGGTGATTCAGCAGCGCTACACAGCAGCATGCTTTTGCATGACAGCAGAGATGGTTACCAGCCATACTGCACCATCTACCAATCCATAAATTGGTAAAAAGATGATCATGGCTACCAGTCGTTTTGCACCATTTGCTGCTGTCATAAGTGCCCCTAGCTGCTCTTAGCCAGGGGCGCAAAAGCCAAAATTGGGAATGACTCCCTGAGTCAATCCCTCCTTTTTGGTATCTAAAAATAGAATCAGTCCTGCCTAGAATATGGGCAAGTGTACTAGAGAACCACTGTATCAGAGAGCACAACTGCTCTGTGTCAGATCCTGCAGAAATTATGAGCTGTATGCTATTCACAGGAGATGCTCCTGCAACAACCCCACCTGTTGATTCCGTTCTTCCCCCAGCCTTCCTGGGCTACCGTAGCATTGTCCCCCCACTTGTGTGATGAAGTAATAAAGAATGCAGGAATAAGACACACTGACTTGTTAGTGAGAAATGAATGGAAGGCAGCCTCCAGCTGCTATGATAGTCCAGACAGGACAGTAAGGAGTGTGGAGGAGAGGAGCCCAGCATCCCTCTGCTAGTCCAGGGGCAATTGAATCTTTTTTTTACACATGAAGGGTGGGGGCTGATGGAGCTCAGCCCCCTGTTGCTATGATGACGATGGTTATCAGCCATACTGTACCATCTACCAGGAAAAATTAGGGCCAGGCGCCCTTGATCGACCTGACGGATGCTAGTCAGCATGGTTACCAGCCCTTTTGCACTGCCCCATGTGCCAATAGGCTGATGATGAGAACGGGTACCAGTCGTTCAGTGCTGCAGCATCGCGTCTATCTGCAGCATTCAGTAAAGATAGGGTGACATGTAAAAGAGTCAAGAGAGGATTGTTTTCCCTTTCACTTCTGGGGGTGGGGGGGGGGGTGCGTAAATTGCCGAGCTATGCCCTGACCCACCGCGGACACTGTGTTTGACCCTAGAAGCATTTGGAGCTCAGCCAAGAATGCAAATGCTTTTCAGAGAGACTGCAGGAACTGTGGGATAGCTTGAGTCCTCCAGTCCATGAGCGTCCATTTGATTCCTTGGCTTTCCGTTATGCTTGTCACGCAGCAGTGCGCTGAGTCCCTGCTATGGCGTCTGTCTGGAGATTTTTTTAAAATGTTTTTTAATTCGTTTTCTGTAACGGAGCGCTGATAGAACAGATTTGCCTGCCCTTACAGCGATCACATCCGCATGGTCCATGCGGGAGCTCTTTCTTTCTTTTGATTTTTAACTGCATCGCCACACGTGCTGATCGGAGCTCCACGCTGGGCAAACAGGAAATATTTAAAAGTTCGCGGGGCTTTTCCTGTCTACCTGGCCACTGCATCTGAGTTCAGATTGCTGTCCAAAGCGGTCAGTGGTGCACTGTGGGATACCGCCCGGAGGCCAATACCGTCGATCTGCGGCCACACTAACCCTAATCCGATATGGTAATACCGATATTAGCGCTACTCCTCTCATTAGGGAGGAGTACAGAAACCGGTTTAAAGAGCCCTTTATACCGATATAAAGGGCCTCTTAGTGTGGACAGGTGTGGCGTTAAATCGGTTTAATGCTCCTAAAACCGGTTTAAACGCGTAGTGTAGACCAGGCCTAAGTGTAGCACCTTCCATTTGTCTTTGCTGAATTTCATTTGTCTAGCCCAGTTCTCCAACTTACCAGGATCCCTCTGAACTTTAGCTGTATTCTCCAAAGTGCTGGCAATCCTCCCTAGATTTGTGTTATCTGCAAATTTGATCAGGATGCTCTCTAGTCCTGGATCCAGGTAATTAATAGAGATGTTAAACAACACTGGACCCAGAACAGATCCCAGTGGAACCCTACTTGAGACCTCCCTCCAATTGACATCATTCTAGTAATAGTGACTCTGTGTTTGCGGTTGTTTAACACAGTAACTCCTCACTTAACATTATAGTTCTGTTCCTGAAAAATGCAACTTTAAGCGAAACGATGTTAAGCAAATTTAATTTCCCCATAAGAATTATGGGGTTAGGTCCCAGGGAAATTTTTTTCACCAGACAAAAGACTATATTTTACTATAAAAGACTAGTTTTTTACACATATATATACACACACAGAGTATAAGTTTTTAACAAACAATTTAATACAGTACACAGTGATGATGATTGTGAAGCTTGGTTAAGGTGGTGAAGTCAGAGGGTGGGATATTTCCCAGGGAATGCCTGACTGCTAAATGATTAACTAGCAATCCGTTGAGCCCTCAACACGTTGTTAATGTAGCCTCACACTACAAGGCAGTACAAATGGAGGGAGGGGAGACAGCATGGCAGACAGAGACACACACCCTGTGTGTGTGACAGAGAGATGTGAATTGCCCCTTTAAGTACGCTGACCGCACTCTAAGTACATTGCCTTTTTAAATACATCCACAAGTTGAGACAGCAGCTCCTGCCAGCAAGCTCCCTCCCTCCTGAGACCTGTCAGTGTCCCCTCCACCCCTGCTCTGTGGAGATGGGGTAAGTGGGTTGCAGGAGCAGGGGATAAGGGAACACCCTGACATTAGTCCCCCTCTTTCCCCACCCCCCGCACAGCAAGCAGGAGACTCCCGGGAGCAGCTCCAAGGCAGAGGGCAGGAGCAGCACATGGCAGTGCGGGGAGGGACAGCTGAACTGCCGGCAGGGGTGGCTCCAGGCACCAGCACAGCAAGCACGTTCCTGGGGCAGGAAGCTGCGGGGGGAAGCGTGCCGGTCACTGTGAGGGCACCGGTCCTGTGGCTTCGGCAGCTAGTCAGCGGCGGGCACGCCAAAGGTGCGGGACCGGCAGATCACCTGCAGAAACGCCACCGAATCCGTGTCACCAGCGGACCGCCCACAGGCAAGCCGCCGAAGGCCGCCTGACTGCTGTGCTTGGGGCGGCAAAAAACATACAGCCGCCCCTGACTGCCGGCAATTGATAGCCTGCCGGGAAGCTGCAGCACAGGGAACTTAGGGGGAGCAGGGAGCTGATAGGGGGAGCTGATGGGGGGGCTGCTGGTCTACCCTGGTTCCAAGCCCCCACCAGCCAGCTGCAACGGGCTGCTCTTCCTGCAAGCAGTGGACAAAGCAGGCGGCTGCCAAACGACGTTAGAAGGGAGCATTGCACAACTTTAAACGAGCACGTTCCCTAATTGATCAGCAACGTAACAACATTAACCGGGACGACTTTAAGTGAGGAGTTACTGTATTATGTATCCACTTAATCAGCGGCATATTATCGCCTAGGCCTTGTGGGGGCAGCACTTGTGCTCTCTGAAGTTTGTTTGTTTGTTTTTTCCTTCGGCACTTCGGCCCTTCTCAGAGGTTTGGGTTTTTTTCCACCAAAGCAGTTACTCTGTCAAAGAAGGAAATCAAACTGCTTTGACATGATTTGTTCTTGGTAAATCCATGTTGCCTGCTAGCGATCACCCCTTCAGCCGCCAGGAATTCACAAATTCAATGTTTTATACTTTGCTCTATTAGCTTCCCAGGTATGGAGGTCAAGCTGACTGGTCTGTAGTTCCCTGGCTCCTCCTTTTCCCCCTTTTTAAAGATGGGCACCACATTCGCCCTTCTCCAGGCTTCAGCAGCCTGGGGTGAATAGCATCTGGTCCCACTGATCTGAGTTCATTCCAATTAGTCAGAAGATCTCTGACATGTTCCTTACTTATCCCGATCTGCGTCCCTTCCCCTGCATTGTCTATGGGAACTTCACTAGTCGTCCGGTCACGTGTTATTTTGTGTGTGAAGACTGAAGACTGGGGGGCCCTTCAAGTCGGCACTGATCAGCTCTTCCTTCCTCTCACCTTCCCCACTGAGCAGCGGCTCCTCAGCATCCCTGATCTGCCTTTTTTCTCTGACATATTTGTAGATCCCCTTCTTGTTGCCTCCAACATTCCTTGCCAGCTTTGCCTTGGCTCTCCTGATTTTGTCCCTACACAATCACACTATTCCCACGTATCCTTCCTGGGGGCCGTGCCCTTCCTTCCATCTCCTGTATGGATCCCTTTTGTTTTTAGATAGCTACAAAGCTCCTCGTGCAGCCACATCGGCCTCCCGTGGCTCTTCTTTTCTTTCCAAGCATCGGAATAGCTTGATATTGAGCCTCTAGTATCACCAGCCCCTTCGACGCCTGACCTGGTTCACATCCCACCATTTCAGAAATTGTGCTGTGACTGGAGGCAGCATCAAGCTCCTGTCCCACACCTGCTCTAACGGTTTTTGCACAGAGCTAGACAAAAACCTGGGAGAAGGAGACACGTGGGCCTGCTCTCACTGGCCTCCCAGCACTGAGCCCTGGTGCACAGGACTCAAAAGAACAGCCCATCGCTTTAAATGGGTGCTGCTCTCAGCCTCCCTTGCCAGCATGCGGCTGCTGCTTGCACCAACAGGCGTGACCGGCACTGAGCTGGGCGCTCCGCTGGAGCAGGGCTGCTGGGGTTGGGGCAGGCGTGGAAGTGCTGGCCACCCCTTTACACAGTTTCCCCACCTGCTGAGTGCTGGGGGGCCCTTCCAGCTGGCACTGCCTGGGGCAGAGGAATCGCTGCTCCCCAGGACAGGAGGCGTTACTGCCGTGGTGTGGGGAGCAGGGATGCCATGGGCGAGGGAGGCTGCTATGAACCCAGTCTCAGGAGGGGTCTCACCCGCAGGAGCCCCTGGAGCTGTTGAGCAGGAGGAGAAGGCCCTTGTCTAGAGCTACCCTGCAAGGAACACAAGCAACCTGCAGCACTCAGCCTGGCCGCAGCGCACACTCCCCCCAGCCACGGGGGCTCTGACCTGCCTCCATTTCCTTCGCTGTAGTTGGTGCAAACCCTTCACCCCCCCAAATATTAGCCCCCCCGACAGTAACATGTAGTGATGGACAAACAGTGGTGGGCAAGTCCACAAGGAAACTCCCAGTATCCTCTTGGCCATGTTAGCAATGCCATGCTGCAGACCCAGCTACTCCAGGAGGGGAATATAATTAACACCAGTCAGCAGCTGGGCCTTACTGGGCCCATTCAAATACAGTGTGTTTCAATACAGCCAAATGCAAAGTTACACAGCTAGGAGCATGAATGGAAAATAGGCCTTGTCAAACCAAGCTGCTTTCATTCTATGATGACATTAGGAGTTTGGTAACTGCACAGATGTAACAGACAGACTTGTAAGGTGCTGGAGTAAGCACCACAAGACATTCTGATTTAAAAATTAGCCCATAGAGCACTCATTGCATGGATTGAGAACTGGCTAATTGACACATCTCAACAGGCAGTCCTGGGGGATCTACTGGAGGGGGATGTTCCCAGGGGGGTCCGCAGGGATCAGCACTCGGCCCGATGCCAGTCAACATTTTCATCAATAAGCTGGAAATAAACATCAAATCACTGCTGATAAAATTTGCAGTGGCACAAAGGTTGGCGTGAGGCCGGGGCAGTGAGACTGCTTGGTACGCTGGGCTCACGGAAACAAAACACATTTAAATACACCCAAATGCAAAGTTATAAATCTAGGAACAAAGAACGCAGGCAATCCCCAGAGAATGGGGTGCTGTATCCTGCAAAGCAGGGACTCTGAAAAGGATTTAGGGCTCATAGTGGCGAAGCTACTCAGCATGAGCTCCCAGTGCGATGCTGTGCGGAAAAGGTCTAATGTGATCCTGGGATGTGTACACAGGGGAGTAGTGAATAGGGAGGTGATTTTACCTCTGTGCACAGCACTGGGGAGCCCAGCACTGGAATACAGTACCTACTTCTAGGGGCGACATTTGCAAAAGAATGCTGAAGAGTTGGAGGATGTAGAAAAAAGCCACAAAAATTATTCCACGGCTAGAGAAAATGGCCGAGGGTGAGAGCTGGGCAGAGCTCCATCAGTTTAGCTGATCAGAAAGAAGAGTGAGAGGTGACCTGATGCCAAGTGTGTATAAATATCTTCCTGGGGAGCCAATGGCAGGCACAAGGGGCTCTTGAAGCCGGTGGAGAAAGGCCAACCAAGAACCGGTGCTGGGAGCTGAAGCCAGACACACATTTCTGAGGGTGATGAACCAAACCCCCAAGGGAAGAGGAGGATTCTCCATCTCTTCGGGGTGTTTGAACCCAGACTGGTGCCGTTCTAGGAGCTGCTTTAGCCAAACACAAGTTACTGGGCCCAGTACAGGGGTACCTGGGTAAATTCAGCAGTCTGTGCACTACAGGAGGTCAGGCGGGGTGATTTAATGGTCCCTTCTGGCCTTAATCTCTATGAACAGACTCATTTTCCAGGTGCTGTACCTCAGGGACCCCAGTTTCCCCACAATCTCCACCCCGCCCCGACCTCATCTACTCGTGTTAACACTGAGTTGACATTCTGGGGGTATCAGAGCAGGTGCAAAATTCAGCTTTAAACAGAAACTGCGCCATGGCCTGAGGAGTGGCCATTCCACCCCACTCAGCAGAGGGGGCTGCTGCAAGGGGGGATGATTGGGGGGGTAGTGTGGGGGGTCACTGTGGGGAGGCTGGGATGATGGGAGGGGGCTGTGGGGGGCAGTCTGATGAGGTGCCTGGGGGGTCACTGTGGGGAGGTGGGGTGATGGGAGGGGGTTGTGGGGGGCAGTGTGATGAGGTGCCTGGGGGGTCACTGTGGGGAGGTGGGGTGATGGGAGGGGGCTGTGGGGGGCAGTGTGATGAGGTGCCTGGGGGGTCACTGTGGGGAGGTGGGGTGATGGGAGGGGGCTGTCTGGGGCAGTGTGATGAGGTGCCTGGGGGGTCACTGTGGGGAAGTGGGGTGATGGGAGGGGGCTGTGGGGGGGGAGTGTGATGAGGTTCCTGGGGGGTCACTGTGGGTATGTGGGGTCAAGGGAGGGGGTTGTGTGGGGGGCAGTGTGATGAGGTGAGTGGGGGGTCACTGTGGGGAGGTGGGGTGATGGGAGGGGGCTGTGGGGGGGGAGTGTGATGAGGTGCCTGGGGGGTCACTGTGGGGAGGTGGGGTGATGGGAGGGGGCTGTGGGGGGCAGTGTGATGAGGTGCCTGGGGGGTCACTGTGGGGAGGTGGGGTGATGGGAGGGGCCTGAGGGCGCCAGTCTGATGAGGTGCCTCGCGCGTCACTCTGGGGAGGAGAGGAGATGGGAGGGGCTGTGGGGGGCAGTATGATGAGGTGCCTGGGGGGTCACTGTGGGGAGGTGGGGTGATGGGAGGGGGCTGTGGGGGGCAGTGTGATGAGGTGCCTGGGGGGTCACTGTGGGGAGGTGAGGTGATGGGAGGGGGATGTGTGGGGCATAGAGATGAGGTGCCTGGGGGGTCACTGTGGGGAGGAGGGGTGATGGGAGGGGGCTGTGGGGGGCAGTGTGATGAGGTGCCTGGGGGGTCACTGTGGGGAGGTGGGGTGATGGGAGGTGGCAGTGGGGGGGGAGTGTGATGAGGTGCCTGGGGGGTCACTGTGGGGAGGTGGGGTGATGGGAGGGGGCTGTGGGGGGCAGTGTGATGAGGTGCCTGGGGAGTCACTGTGGGGAGGTGGGGTGATGGGAGGGGGCTGTGGGGGGGGAGTGTGATGAGGTGCCTGGGGGGTCACTGTGGGGAGGTGGGGTGATGGGAGAGGGCTGTGGGGGGCAGTGTGATGAGGTGCCTGGGGGGTCACTGTGGGGAGGTGGGGTGATGGGAGGGGGCTGTGGGGGGCAGTGTGATGAGGTCCCAGGGGGGACACTGTGGGGAGGTGGGGTGATGGGAGGGGGCTGTGGGGGGCAGTGTGATGAGGTGCCTGGGGGGTCACTGTGGGGAGGTGGGGTGATGGGAGGGGGCTGTGGGGGGCAGTGTGATGAGGTGCCTGGGGGGTCACTGTGGGGAGGTGGGGTGATGGGAGGGGGCTGTGGGGGGCAGTGTGATGAGGTGCCTGGGGGGTCACTGTGGGGAGGTGGGGTGAGGCTAAGGAATAGGGGGCAGTGTGACGAAATCTTTGGGAGTCACGGTGGGTGATGGGAGGGGTCACAGGGGGACGGCTGGGGCGCCCATGTGTCCGGAGGTGGTTAGGATGTGGGGGGAGGGGGCATGTTGGGGGTCACCATAGGAAGGCCGAGGTGTTGCAGTATCAGCACTTCTCCACCACTGCCCCGTCCGGGCCAGGCCACACGCGGGAGAGGGATGGGGCTGTCGAGGTGCTCCCATGCAGGACTGGAGCTGGGCTCCACAAAAGCTGCTCGAAGCGCCCAGGAAGGTGTGGAGCTGGTTGGGATTTTCCAAGGGGAAATGGTGCAATCGCAAACTCAACATTTTCCACATGGAAATCAAACCAAAATATTGTGTTTTGGCTTCGTTCAGCGTTTACCTGAATAGCCCCATTGTGCGCCAGGGTGGGGCAAGCGTTTTGGTGACATGTGAAGTGGGGATATTCCCTTGTTATGTTGTATGTGAGCCTATGTGAATCTTAGTGTTTTGCATGAATGCTGTGTGTGCCTCAGTTTCCCTGTGTATTGCACCAATGCGGAGTTGGGGTGCAGGGCCCTCTGGCTTCCCCAGGAGCCCCGCCCGGTCGGACTCGCTGCGGGAAGCGCACGGTGTGGAAGGAGATACTGAATGCTCCGAGGTCAGACCCAGGAAGGTGGAAGCTGCGTGAGCTTCTTGCCCTGGAGACAGTGCGCTCATAGAGAGGAGGCTCCCCCAGAGTCCTGACTGGTTTCATACAGAGTAGTTGCAGAGCATCACCTTAGTGACTCCGTGACAACATGGAGCTGGGTGGGGCGAGTGTGTTCATGACACACAGCTGGGTGGAGCAAGAATTTTGGTGACACAGGGCAGGGTGGGGTGAATGTTTTGGTGACATGGGGCAGGTGGGGTGACCGTTTGGGTGACACTGGGCTGGTTGGGGCGAGCGTTTTGGTGATAAGGGGCAGGTATGGCGAACGTATTGATGCCACAGAGCACGTGGGACAACCATTTTGGTGACACAGAGCTGGTGGGGTGAGCGTTTTGGTGACACAGGGCAGAGTGGGGTGAGCGTTTTGGTGACACAGGGCATGTTCAGCAAACATTGCTGCTTACATAGGCAGGCTGTGGGGATGTTTTGGTGACAAGGGGCTGGGTGGGGTGAGCGTTTTGGTGTCCCGGGGCTGGGTAGGGTGAGCATTTTGGTGAGACGGGGTAGGTGAGGCAAGCGTATCCATGACACGTGGCACGTGGGACGACCATTTTGGTGACACAGAGCTGGTGAGGTGAGTGTTTTGGTGACACGGGGCTGGATGGGGCGAGTGTGTTCATGACATGGGGCAGGGTGGGGCGAATGTGTTGGTGACAAGGGGCAGGATGGGGTGTTTTGGTGACATGGGGCAAAGTGGGGTGACCATTTTGGTTACACGGGACTGGCTGGGGTGAGTGTTTTGGTGATAAGGGGCAGGTGTGGCGAACATATTGGTGGCACAGGACATGTGGGATGACCATTTTGGTGACAGAGCTGGTGGGACACGTGTTTTGGTGACATAGGGCAGGGTAGGGCAAGCATTTTGGTGAAACAGGGCAAGGTGGGGCGAGCATTTTGGTAACACGGGACAGGGTGAGGGGAGCTTTTTGGTGACACAGGGCAGATGGGTCATGCATTGTGGTGACACAGGGTACGGGCAAGTGACCGTTTGGTTACACGGGACTGGGCAGGGCAAGCGTTTTGGTGAGACAGAGCAAGTGGGGTGTGACGTTCCCCTCTGGTGTTATCTGGACCAGTGATCTGTGTCACCACTCCAGTCCTTGACTCTGGGAGCCAGCCTGACCCTGCTCTGCTGTGAGACCCCCACTCCTGGGCTGTTCAATCACAGCCTCTGGCATGTAAGCTGCTCCCAGCTTCTTGCAAGCGAATGACACTAGCCAATTTCTCTGGTCCCAGACACAACCCTAGGAACCTCCGTCTTGCAGTGTCCAGTTATGCCCACTGGACGCTGCAAGCTTATATGAGTTTGTCAATTTAACAAAGAAATTGATATGTACCAGGCTTGTTATCCCAAGGGGAGTCTCTGACATGCTTCAAACCAAACACACTGCTTCAGGTAGAATAAACAAACAGATTTATTAACTACAAAGATAGATTTTAAGTGATTAAAAGTCAAAGCACAAGAAGTCAGATTTGGTCAAATGAAATAAAAGCAAAACACATTCTAAGCTGATCTGAACACTTCCAGTGCCCTTACAAACTTAGATGCTTCTCACCACAGGCTGGCTGGTTGCCCTTCAGCCAAGCTCTCCCCTTTGATCAGCGCTTCAGTCTCTTGGTGGTGGTGTCTGTAGATGGAGGAGGAAGACAGAGGAAGAGTCTGGCAAATATCTCTCCCTTTTATCATGTTCTTTCTTCCCTCTTGGCTTTGCCTCCCCCCTTCAGAGTCACGTGAGCATCACCTCATCGCAGTCCCAAACTGCCCAAAGGAAGGGGATGACTCCCTTGAGGTACAGAACGTCACATGGGGTAAATATTTTGGTGAGATGGGTCAGGGTATGGCAAGCGTTTTGGTGACACGGGGCAGAGTGGGGTGAGCGTTTTGGTGACACGAGGCATATTCGGTGAATATGCTGCTTCTGACACAGGGCAGGCTGGGGAGAATGTTTTGGTGTTACGGGGGAGGGGGAGGTGAGTGTGCTCATGACATAAGGCAGGGTGGGGCGAGCATTTTTCTGACTAGGGGTAGGCTGGGGCAAATGTTTTGGTGACACGGGGCAGGTGGGGTGACCATTTTGGTGACACTGGGCATGTGGGGCGAGCATTTTGGTGACACGGGGCAGGGTGAGGCAGCGTTTTGGTCACACGGGGCAGGGTGAGGCAGCGTTTTGGTGACACGAGGCAGGTGGGGTGAGCATTTTGGTGACACGGGGCAGGTGGGGCTGCATTTGGTGACACGGGGCAGGTGGGACAAGCGTTTTGGTGACACGGGGCAGGGTGAGGCAGCATTTTGGTGACACGGGGCAGGGTGAGGCAGCATTTTGGTGACACGGGGCAGGTGGGACGAGCGTTTTGGTGACATGGGGCAGGGTGAGGCAGCGTTTTGGTGACACGGGGCAGGTGGGACGAGCATTTTGGTGACACGGGGCAGGTGGGGTGACCATTTTGGTGACACGGAGCAGGTGAGGCGAGTGTTGTGGTGACACAGTGCAGGTGGGACGAGCATTTTGGTGACCCGGGGCAGGTGGGGTGACCATTTTGGTGACACGGGGCAGGTGGGACGAGCGTTTTGGTGACACGGGGCAGGGTGAGACTGCGTTTGGTGACACGGGGCAGGTGGGACGAGCATTTTGGTGACACGGGGCAGGTAGAGCAGCATTTTGGTGACACGGGGCAGGGTGAGGCAGCATTTTGGTGACATGGAGCAGGTGAGGCGAGCGTTTTGGTGACCCGGGGCAGGTGGGGCTGCGTTTGGTGACCCGGGGCAGGTGGGACAAGCGTTTTGGTGACACAGGGCAGGGTGAGGCAGCATTTTGGTGACACGGGGCAGGTGGGACGAGCGTTTTGGTGACACGGGGCAGGTGGGACGAGCATTTTGGTGACATGGGGCAGGGGTGGGGTGAGTGTTTTGGTGACATGGGGCAAGTGAGGCTGCGTTTGGTAACACGGGGCAGGTGGGGTGAGTGTTTTGGTGACACAGGGCAGGTGAGGCTGCGTTTGGTGACCCGGGGCAGGTGGAGTGAGTGTTTTGGTGACACAGGGCTGGTGAGGCTGCGTTTGGTGACCCGGGGCAGGTGGGGTGAGTGTTTTGGTGACATGGGGCAGGGTGAGGCAGTGTTTTGGTGACACGGGGCAGGTGGGACGAGTGTTTTGGTGACCAGGGGCAGGTGGGGCGAACACACTGCTGACACGTGGCCACGCTGGTGCTGCTGTTCTCTGGTCGGTGACTTTTCACCTTTCCTGACATGCTGGTGCCCCATGCCAGCTCCCCAGGAAAGCTTAGGCTGGGGCAGAGGAGCACTGGACCCTGGTTCTGTGTCCTCCATCCTGGCCATGACTGGGGTGCAGTGGGGGGGACATAGACCCCAGTTCTGTGCCCTCCTGGCTGGGTCCCTCAGTACGGACTGGCCGGGGTGGTGTGGTGGGGGCTAGACCTCACACAGGGCTGGTTCTGAGGTGCCGGCGGTAGCTGAGCCAGCCTGGAGTGGCGGTGATGCTGGGTGTGGAGCAGAGATGTTTGTACAGCTGTGCGCAGCTGGGCCGAGTGAGCCAGCCCCGGGAACACGATGTTTAGAAAAGCACCAACAGATCTGAGAATTGATCTGCAAATGTTGAGTCTCTCCGAGCAGGCGGCCCAGCTGCAGCTGACA
Organism: Mauremys mutica; assembly: GCF_020497125.1. Classification (NCBI taxonomy): domain Eukaryota; kingdom Metazoa; phylum Chordata; order Testudines; family Geoemydidae; genus Mauremys; species Mauremys mutica. The sequence continues at coordinate 2,733,071 of NC_059090.1, read as the reverse complement.
GGGCCAAGTGCAGGAATGTCAGGCTGGAACAGAGCCAGGGCTGGCTGGCGATGGAGCTAGCCGACAGAGGGAGCTGGCCAGCATGCTCCCCAGCCTGTTTATCTTGTAAGAGGAGCATGGGCTTAAATTAACTGTGGACACAATGTTAAAAGTGTGAAACAGGCCATTAAAGTCACGGTTTAAGGCCCAGCCACAAAGCTGCCTCCAACAGGGTGCAGTGCCAAGAAGGGGAAGGTTTCCCCAGCACAAGCAAAGCTGGACTCTGAAGAGTGATTCAGCACCACTGCCTGGGGGCTGGATCCTGAGTGGGAATCTCATGCCAAGAGCGGGGGAGATGGATCCTGAGTGTGAATCCAGTGCCTGGGGGCTGGATCCTGAGTGGGAATCTCATGCCAAGAGTGGGGGAGATGGATCCTGAGTGTGAATCCAGTGCCTGGCGGGGTGGATCCTGAGTGTGAATCCAGTGCCTGGGGGCTGGATCCTGAGTGGGAATCTCATGCCAAGAGTGGGGGAGATGGATCCTGAGTGTGAATCCAGTGCCTGGCGGGGTGGATCCTGAGTGTGACTCCAGTGCCTGGGGGCTGGATCCTGAATATGAATCCAGTGCCCGTGGGGAGCTGGATCCTTAGTGTGAATCCAGTGCCTGGGGGCTGGATTCTGAGTGTCAATCACCACTAGTGCTGGGGGCAGGGTTAGCTCCAGCTGCACTCAGTACTGGGTGTGTAAGCTGAGCACTAGTGCTTTGTGCACACGCAGGTGTGACCCAGGCTTACAGCTCTCGTACCCACTCACATTTTTGGTGGAGTTTGGACTCAAAAAGCTGCCGGCAGCAGATGGACAAGACCCTGGGAATTCCATTTCCAGCTGAGTCAGAGTCTGGGTCCGACACCATAAGCAACAAGTCCAGTCCCCTCAGGCCTCTGGCCCTCTTCCTCCACCCCATGCCCACCAGTGCTATTGTTGAAGCCCCAGGTACGGCGTAGGCTACTTTCTCCCTCCTCTGCTGTTTCTCAGAGACTATACCCGAGTTCTTCCTCCTCTGTGGACACTATAACAGTGCACTGTCTCTCTGGAGACTAGGCCCTGCTGCAGGATCTTTCCAGAGATATTTCCAGTGGATCAGCCCAGGCACAGAGACGATGCTGGTGGGATTTGGTTTCCCAGGCCAAGGGAAGCCCAGAGCCAGCAACTGGGGCACAGAAATGCTCATATATTCATAGATTGTAAGACCAGAAGGGACCATTGGAAACAGCTATTCTGACCTGTATAGCACAGGCCAGAGAACTTCCCTGAGTTAATTCCTGTTTGAGCTAGAGCAGATCTTCTGAAAAACATCCCACCTTGATTTTAAAATTGCCAGGGATGGAGAATCCATCATGACGCTTGGTAAGTTGTTCCAATGGCTAGTTACTCTCTCTATTCAATCATAGAATCATAGAATATCAGGGTTGGAAGGGACCTCAGGAGGTATCTAGTCCAACCCCCTGCTCAATGCAGGACCAATCCCCAACTAAAGCATCCCAGCCAGGGCTTTGTCAAGCCTGACCTTAAAAACCTCTAAGGAAGGAGATTCCACTACGATGCTAGGTAACCCATTCCAGTGCTTCACCATCCTCCTAGTAAAAACGTTTTTCCTAATATCCAACCTAAACCTCCCCCACTGCAACTTGAGACCATTGCTCCTTGTTCTGTCATCAGGTACCACTGAGAACAGTTTAGATCCATCTTCTTTGGAACCCCCTTCAGGTAGTTGAAAGCAGCTATCAAATCCCCCCCTCATTCTTCTCTTCTGCAGACTAAACAATCCCAGTTCCCTCAGCCTCTCCTCATAAGTCATGTGCTCCAGACCCCTAATCATTTTTGTTGCCCTCTTTCCAATTTTTCCACGGCCTTCTTGTACAGTACTCCAGATGAGACCTCACCAATGCCGAATAGAGGGGAATGATCACGTCCCTCGATCTGCTGGCAATGCCCCTACTTATACAGCCCAAAATGCCGTTAGCCTTTGAGGCAACAAGGGCACACTGTCGACTCATATCCCGCTTCTCGTCCACTTCAAACCTTAGGTCCTTTTCTGCAGAACTGCTGCCTAGACACTCAGTCCCTAGTCTGTAGCGGTGCATGGGATTCTTCCATCCTACGTGCCGGACTCTGCACTTGTCCTTGTTGAACCTCATCAGATTTCTTTTGGCTCAATCCTCTAATTTGTCTAGGTCCCTCTGTACCCTGTCCCTACCCTCCAGCATATCTGCCACTCCTCCCAGTTTAGTGTCATCTGCAAACTTGCTGTGGGTGCAATCCAGCCATCCTCCAGATCATTAATGAAGATATTAAACAAAACCAGCCCCAGGACCGACCCTTGGGGCACTCTGCTTGATACCGGCTGCCAACTAGACATCGAGCCATTGATCACTACCCGTTGAGCCTGATGATCTAACCAGCTTTCTATCCATCTTATAGTCCATTCATCCAGCCCATACTTCTTTAAATTGCCAGCAAGAATACTGTGGGAGACCATATCAAAAGCTTCGCTAAAGTCAAGGAATAACACATCCACTGCTTTCCCCTCATCCACAGAGCCAGTTATCTTGGCATAGAAGGCTATTAGGTTAGTCAGGCATGACTTGCCCTTGGTGAATCCATGCTGACTGTTCCTGATCACTTTCCTCTCCTCTAAGTGCTTCAAAATTGATTCCTTGAGGACCTGCTCCATGGTTTTTCCAGGGACTGAGGTGAGGCTGACTGGCCTGTAGTTCCCCGGATCCTCCTTCTTCCCTTTTTTAAAGATGGGCACCTCCGCAGATCACCATGAGTTTTCAAAGATAATGGCCAATGGCTCTGCAATCACATCTGCCAACTCCTTTAGCACTCTCGGATATAGCACATCCAGCCCCATGGTCTTGTGCTCGTCCAGCTTTTCTAAATAGTCCCGAAACACTTTCTCCACAGAGGGCTGGTCACCTCCTCCCCATGCTGTTCTGCCCAGTGCAGTAGTCTGGGAGCTGACCTTGTTCATGAAGACCGAGGCAAAAAAAACCATTGAGTACATTAGCTTTTTCCACGTCCTCTGTCACTAGGTTGCCTCCCTCATTCAGTAAGGGGCCCACACTTTCCTTGACTTTCTTCTTGTTGCTAACATACCTGAAGAAACCCTTCTTCTTACTCTTAACATCTCTTGCTAGCTGCAACTCCAAGTGTGATTTGGCCTTCCTGATTTCACTCCTGCATGCCTGAGCAATAGCCTGGCATATTTACTATTCTTTCTACACTTCGGGATGGTTTGTTCCTGCAGCCTCAATAAGGATTCTTTAAAATACAGCCAGCTTTCCTGGACTCCTTTCCCCCTCATGTTGTTCTCCCAGGGGATCCTGCCCATCAGTTCCCCGAGGGAATCAAAGTCTGCTTTTCTGAAGTCCAGGGTCCGTATTCTGCTGCTCTCCTTTCTTTACAATTCTCCTTTCTTTACAATTCTCTCTTTTCCTTTTCATTACAAATGCAGCCTTAGTTCTAGTCTGGGTTTGCCTAGCTTCAACTCCCAGCCATTGGATTGTGTTACACCTTTCTCTGCTAGGTTGAAGAGCCCCATTATTAAATATTAGCTCGCCCTGTAGGTACTTATAGACTGCGATCAAGTCACCCTTAACCTTTTCTTTGTTAAGCAAAATAGATTGAACTCCTTGAATCTATTGCTGTCAGGCAGGTTTTCTAATCCTTTAATCATTCTCATGGCTCTTCTCTGACCCCTCTGATTTATCAACATTTGTCTTGAATTGTGGACACTAAGACTGGGTCACAGTATCCCAGCAGCAGCTGCACCAGTGCCAAACACAGAGGTACTAGAACCTCCCTAGGTTTGCTTAAGATTCCCCTGTTTCTACATCCAAGGACTGCATTAGCCCTTTTGGCCACAGCATTGTACTGGGCCCTCATGTTCAGCTGAGTATCTGCCGTGACCCTCAAGACTTTTTCAGAGTCCTCCCCATCCTGTAAGTATGGCCTCCATTCTTTAAGCCTAGATATGTGACTTTACATTTGGCTGTAGTAAAATCCATATTTTTTACTTAAGCCCAACTTACCGAGCGATCAAGATAACACTGAATCAGTGACCTGTCCTCTTCATTATTTGCCACTCACCCAATCTTTGTGTTGGCTGCAACATTATCAGTGATGATTTTATGTTTTCTTCCACGTCATAGATAAAAATATTTAGTATAGGGCCAAAAAATGATCCCTGTAGGACCCCACTAACAACACACCTGCTTGCTTACAATTCCCCTTTTACAATTACATTTTGAGACTTTTCAGTTAGCCAATTTTTAATTTATGTAAATGTGATTTGCTAAATTTGTATCTTTCTAATTTTTTAATCAAAATGTCGGGTGGTACCAAGTCAAATGCCTTATGAAAGTCTAAATATATTGCATCAACACTATTACCCTTATCAACTAAACTTCTAATCTCATTAAAAAAAATCAAAATTAGTTCAAAAGGATCCACCGTATATACTCGTTCATTAGCCTGTTCGTTTATAAGCCAACCCCACAAGATGGATAAGTAAAAATAGCAAAAAACTGTATGACCCTTTCATAAGCTGACCCTATATTTCAGGGGTTGGAAAACTTTGGCTCCCAGCCTGTCAGAGTAAGCCACTGGTGGGTTGGGAAGTTTTGTATACCTGGAGCGTCTGCAGGCATGGAGCCCCTCAGTTCCCTGTGGCCGCGGTTTGCCGTTCCCAGCCAATGGGAGCTGAGGGAACGGCGAACCGCAGCCACAGGATGCTGAGGGGCTCCATGCCTGCAGATGCTCCAGGTATACAAAACAACAATGTATTAGATAGTCAATTCAATGATTCCATAGAGCAGGGATCGGCAACCTTTGGCACGCGGCTCGCCTGGGTAAGCACCCTGGCAGGCTGGGCCGGTTTGTTTACCTGCTGCATCTGCAGGTTCGGCCAATCACGGGTCCCATTGGGCACGGTTCACCGCTCCAGGCCAATGGGGGTGGCGGGAAGTGGCAGCCAGCACATCCCTCGGCCCGCACCGCATGCCAAAGGTTGCCAATCCCTCTGCCATAGAGTTTAAAATCATCAAATTTTGGTGTAGACCCATTTATAAGCCAACCCCCGCTCTTTGAGGCGTCACCTTTTTACCAAAAATATTCGGCTTATGAACAAGTATATACGATATTTTCCATAAACCTGTGTTGATTGTCATTAATTACATTACCCTCCTTTAATTATCTATTAGCCATTCTACTATGTTGCCTGGAATCACCATCAGACTGACAGGCCTATAATTACCTGGGCCATCCCCTTAACCTGTTTTCAATACTAGCACAACATTAGCTTTCTTCCTGTCCTCTGGAACTTCCCCAGTGAATGAACATTAACAGCCCAGAGAGTTCCTCAGCCAACTCTTTTAAAACTCTTGGATGCAAGTTACCTGGACCTGCTTATTTTAAAAAGTCTAACTTTAGTAGCTGCTGTTTAACATCATCCTGAGTTACTGTTGGAGTGGAAACTGTTTTTTTTTAATCACCGTATGATATGAATACGTCATCTGTTTTTCTCCAAATACAAAACAGAAATATTTACTGAAAAATTCCACCTTTTCTACATTATTGACAATTCTACCATGTCCATCCAGTAATGGACCCATGCCATTTTTAAGATACCTTTTATTCTTGATAGACTTAAACTCCTTTTTATTATCTTTGGTTATGTCTACACTGGACCTGGAAGTGTAATTTCCAGTTCAGGGAGACATACTTTGTTGTTTACTCTCTCCCACCCCATGAAAATGAGTCTTGCAAGTTAATTCCTCCCGTCAGCTGAGTTTTCAGCTCAAAGCTGAAGGGCTGAAGCAAATAAAACCCCTTTCAAGAAGGAATCTCCTTGCTACTTGCGCTCTGAGGACAAGATTTCTAGGCATAAGCAAGGGATAACCAGCTGCTTAGCCTGGGTTAGCCCTAAAGGACAGACAGAGCTTGCTTATCATAGAAGCTTCTGTTACCTTTTGAAATTGAGGATTGTAACTCATTTGTGCGTGTGTGTGTGTGTGTGTGTTAATCTGCTTTAACTGTATTCCATAGCTCACTTCTCAAACCATACACTGAGAACATAATTCCCAAAAAAGCCCCATCACCGCCGCTCGGTGCAAGCAGGTCAAGAGGAATATGTTGTCCATAAAGTCCTCGACTCTAAAATCAAGCAGGGAAACCTGTGGTACCTGATTGACTGGGAAGGCTATGGCCCAGAAGAATGCAAATGTTCATGCTCCCACCCGGTTCAGGCCTTCCATAGGAGCCATCCCAAGGAACCTGGCCCTACGTCGCCCCGAGGGTGCCCATTGGGGAGGGGGTGATGCAATGACCCACAGGTCTCAAAGTTGGGTCTGCAGGGTTCATGGGAGCAGCCACACTCCAACCGGCAGCCTGCTGTCAATGGCTTACCCGGGATAGCCCTGGCACAGTTTGAGGCTCCGCCCCAAGGTACGACGGGCAGAGTCCCAGAGCGGCTGATTGGCCCACTAGCCCTAATTAAGCGAGCAGTAGGAACAGGGAGCTGTACAACCAATGGGCTTCACCCTGCTCTGGCTTATGTGCCGTGTTCCTGATCCTGAAGCATTGGCTTGATTTCCTGGCATCCCGACCTGGTGTGACTCCTGGCATCCGACTCATGATTCTGATCTCCAGTTTGTCTCCTGCCTCTGGCTCCCAGCTAGTGGTTCTGACCTCCCGTGCTCCTGACCCAGCCGACTCTTGACTCCTGTCTTGTGACTCTGGCTCCGATGACTAGGTCTGGCCACCCATGACCCAGCCAGGACAGCTGGTTTGGCCCCAATAACCCTGAGGGACCAAGCCCCGTACAAGAAGGATGCACCCAACAGCACCAACACAGCCCCCAAAAGCACTGGACTCGCCTGAAGGGATAATCAGGTGCTGCAGGCCCAAGTTGTGCAGCTGAGCTCAGACAGCCGGGGGCTGCAGGAGCAAGTGAGGCAGCTCAGCACCTAGAACACCGTGCTGCAAACACAGCCTGCAGCGCCTTGCCCAGAACAGGGCCTGTGATACGCTGGCCTGAATGGTTCGACAGGAACTGCCAGCAGTCCTGGTGCTCCAGTGTCACCTTCTGTTTGTGATGTGTCCCCAAATCTATGCCCCTGACCCGGCCAAGGTGGCCTTGATAATCAGCCTGCTGGCAGGAGATGCGTTAGGCTGTGCCTCCCCTTTGCTGGAAGGCCATAGCCCAGTGCTGTCAAACTGGGCTGCCTCTCTCCAATCGGTCAGCCAGCTCTGATGACCCGCAGTGAGCTCGAACAGCCGAGGCTGCCCTGAAGGGACACGGGCAGGGGCAGGCCTGTGGCCTCCTATGAAGCAGATTTCCATCACCTCCCAGAGGAGAGTGGAATGAAGCACCACAGTTGTACCAGTTCCAACGGGGCTCGCAGGAAGAAATCAAACATGGGCGAACTGGTCCATGCAGAGACGCCTGTGGGCCTACATGCCCTGGTGGATCTTACCATCCACATAGACAATCGGCTGTGAGAATGAAACGAGGAGAAAGAAGGCTCCCTGCAGCCCCGCTACACACGGACTATGACCTCAGCTTCTGTATCGCCCACTGAGCCCATGCAAACTGATCTTGCTCATTAGGGACTCACACCCAAAGAAAAGGAATGGTGCCATCAGCAAAAACCATGCTTCTACTCCAGGAAACTGACCACGCCATCTCGGCCTGCCCAGTAGGAAGACCACAGAGCTAGGAGAAACAAGCTGACCCAGGCTTGCGGTGGGGAGAACCGGCTGAGCCTTGAGAGAAAAGAACTTCTCTGTATCCTAGTTCTCACTGAGACAGACCCTGAGCCCCATCTAGGGGCTTCTCATTTACAGGTGCCTATGCAGCTGAACATCCCAGGGGACCCCTGACAGATTCCCCTCCAATAGGCCCTCATTGATTCAGGAGCAGTGGACAATTTCGTGGATGCAGCTACAGCTCAGGCCCTGCAGATTCCCTTCTACACAAGGCCATTGCCCTGTACAGTTGAAATCATTGCTGGCTCCTCACTTTCTTCAGTCCAGTTGTGGAGGAGACTGCTGCCCTGGGGGCTGTTTTTCAAGGACACAGAGAAATAATACAAATTGGCATGATCCATTCCTTGCATTTTCCCCCTGATCCTTGGCATCTCCCAGCTGACCCTTCATGACCCCCTCATTTACTGCAAGGGCAGAAGGTTCCATTAGAATTCTGCTGACAGCATGGCCAGGGACCAGCGAACGTTGCACCCCGATCCAAGAAGGCCCAAGTATGTGCAGTCACCAGCACTGAAACACCCACTGGGCAAACTATGGAACTCCCCGCAAGTACCATGATTACACTGATGTCTTGGAGAAGAAGAATGCAGAAAGCCTCCCTCCACACTGGAACTACAACTGCCCCATAGAACTTCAGCCATTTGGGTGGATCCACACAATGTCAGAGCCTGAACTGGGGGCATTGTGAGAATCTCTCCAAGATAACTTGGCCCTGGGGTTCATCTGCAAGTTGACTCACCAGCCCATGTTGCAGTCCTTTTCCTAAAAAAGGATGGCAGCCTCCATTTATGTGCCGATTACTAACCCTTAACTCAGATAACAATCCAGAACTATTACCCACTACCCTGATCCCCGTGTTGTTGGACCATATGGGGGCAGTCCACATTGTCACAAAACTGGGTCTCTAGGGAGCTTACAGTCTCATCCGTATCTGAGAGAGACAAATGGAAGACCACCTTTTGGACCTGGCCACGTTGCATATTTAGTTATGCCATTCGGACTCACTAATGCTCCAGCAACATTCCAGCACTTCATTAATGCTTCATTAGTGCTATGAGACCTACTGAACCAGGTCATGGTGGTATACTATGATATACTGATCTTTTCAAACAATCTGGACCAACTCACAGTCCTGGACAGACTATGAAAATACAGTCTCTACACTAAATTATAGAAGCACATTCAATCAGACCTCAACCAAGCTCCTGGGTTTCATCTTGTTCCCAGAGGGCATCACAACAGACCATGCAAGGTCCAGTCTGTCCACAACTGGGAAGCACCCTGCAATGCACATGACCTACAACATCTTTTAGGCTTCACAAATATCTACCAGAGGTTTATCTCGAATTTTTCAAAACAAGCTGAGCCCCTCATGGTCCTATGCTGGAAAAACACCTAATTCCATTGGTTGCCCGAGGCCAGCACACATTTGAGCAGTTAAAACTTGCCTTCACCACCACTCCAGTATTGGCCCATCCTGACATGACACAAGCGTTCATTGCGGAAGCCAATGCCTCTATTACAGCGGCTGGGGAAGTCCTTTCCCAAAGGCATAGACTCGACCAAATACTGCACCCATCACCTACTACTCAAGGAAAATTACATGTGCTGAGCAAAAAAAATGAGATATTGCATAAGGAGCTCCTGGCAACTGAAGACCAACTTCAAAGAATGACGACACTACTTGGAAGAGGCCTGTCATCCAGTCCAAGAATTTACTGATCACAAGAACCTGGAGTACCTGTGCAGGGCCAAGACCCTGAACCAACAACTCCAGTGGGCCCTATTCTTCTCCCAGTTCAACTTTACTTTGACCTGTAATCAGAACAGCAAGGCCTAGCCTTATCCAGAAGATATGGCTTTGACCCATGAGACCCCAGTCCAGAACCAGCCCACATTGTCAAGTCCCATAATTTCCTTAATGTAACTTGCTGCCAGGACCCCCTCATAGAATCATAGATTATTAGGGTTGGAAGGGACCTCAAGAGATCATCTAGTCCAACGCCCTGCTCAAAGCAGGACCAATCCCCAAATGGCCCCCTCAAGGACTGAACTCACAAGCCTAGGTTTAGCAGGCCAATGCTCAAACCACTGAGCTATCCCTCACCTCTCATCCTCATCCATTCTGCCTCTGTCTCCGGAATTCCACCCAATGGATTAGCCATTATCAACCTGGAACCATATGACACTCGGGAGGTGCTCACATTCATGAGGGACTTCATCTATGTTCCCCTGGACCTGCAAGAATGGCAGTTCTTCCAACATGCCATGACTCCACCTTGGCAGGACACTTTGGATGATATAAAACCCAACAATTAACATCCCATTTTTCTGGTGGCCCTGAACGTGCCCTATGATAGAGACCTTTGTAACTTCCTGCCAAGTGTGTGCCTGAACTAAGATCCTGTGATGTGTCATTCCATATTCTTTATGAAAATATACTTATGATATAAACATGACATAACTGAGATATACTTTATGCAAGATGGCTCATGTGAGATATCATTGGACAGGTTATGATTTACTGAATGTGATTATCCTATTTGTATGAATGCATCATTTCTGTATCTGAAATTAGGAATATTGACTATGTAGCTGTATTTCAACTATGCTACTTTGGGTGACGCTCACTGATCAGGTACAACAATGGAAAAGCCAGACAGGGCGGATGGCCCATCAACAAGGACAATGGACTGTAAAAGAACCTAGTCTTCCTGGGAATGTGTGGGTCAGTCTGTGAAGAATGGCTACAAGGGCCCTGCAGAGTCAGGTGGTCAGGTGGTCAGATGCTAAAACATTACCTGGGACTTCTTGGAACCTTCCACTGTAAGGGAAGGGGGGTCAAACTAGGAAACAATTTAAGGGTGAGGAGTGAGGTAATCCTGGTCATCAGTTCTCCCCGGCTACCCCACCCAAGATGACTGCTGGAACTAAGGGCTTGTCTACACTTACATTTTATAGCTGTCTAACTTGCTGGCTCAGGGGCATGAAAAATCACCCCCCTGAGCGCAGCAAGTTTGAGCACTTTAAAGTGCTAGTGTGGACAGCTCCGAGCGCTGGGAGCACCGTGGAGGTGGAATACCAGGAGTGCTGGGAGCGCTGTCCTCCAGCGCTCGTGCGTGACCACACTCACACTTCAGAGCACTCCCGCAGCCTAGACGTAGCCTAAGACTGAACTGGCGGAAGGAACTGAGCCCAGCCTGGAAGGGTGTCTGGCCTGGGAAGAAGATTATTAGAACCACATTTAGGGTGAGAACTTACGTGTCACCAGTTTCTTTAGTGTATTAAGCTTAGTTTGCATGCTCTGTTTTATTTTCTTAGTAATCTCATAGAATCATAGAATTTCACGGTTGGAAGAGACCTCAGGAGGTCATCTAGTCCAACAACTGCCTTGTTCTGTCTGATGCCTCCTTAACTACTTAAAATACACCTGCTATAGTTAATACATTTATTTCTGGTTTATCATATAACCCAGTTTATGCAATTTCTAACTGTGAGGGGCGAGAAGTGTGCACATCCCTCTTCCACATTGAGGGAAGAGGTGAATTTCATAATATATCTTTGGGTCTGTACTTCAAGGGAGGTGGACATCTGAGTGGTGGAGGAGGTTTTAAAAGCCTGGCTCAGCAACCACTTTATCTGCTCTCTAGCCACCACACTTAAAACTCACTTAAAATCACTACCAGTGTTTCAGGACAATAAGCTGTGCACACCATCCTGCCAACTACACCACTGTGACAGGTTGGACCCCTTGGGAAGTCACCTAATGTGCTGAGACACCACTGAGTCTACCCGTTCTGCCGGCATGGGCGCCTGTTAACGGTCTTGCTGAGCCAGGCTCCTCTAACACACACACAGGCGGGGCCACACCCATCTGCAGATCACCTCTGGGAAGACTCAGTTTAAGGGACTTCCCCCAGGTGAGTCTTAGTTGTTTCCAGTAGTCATCTTGGGTGAGGTAGCAGGGGAGAACTCACATCCTGGATTACCTCACTCCCCACCCTGAAATAGGATTTGCGTAAGGCAGGAGTCTTTTGTTTCCTAGTTTGACCCATCTTCCCTTACAGTGGAAAGTTCCAAGAAGTCCCAGGTAATGTTTTAGTATCAGGTGACAAGACCACCTGACTCTGTCGGGCCCTTGTAGCCATTTGTCACAGGCTGACCCACGCATTCACAGGAAGACTAAGCTCCTGGCTTTCCTGACAGTAGGAGCACAGAGAGTAATCAAAACAAAGAGGATATTGCTCAAAAGTAGTTTGAACTGTCACTAAAGAGCCTGGAATAACGTCCTGCACAATCTCTGAATCAGGCTTCACCTTGTCTGCAAACAGACTGGCAACCCCTGCATTTGCAGTGGAACCATGACTCAGAAAAACGTTCCTCTCCAATCAGCAAGCCAACCACTTTGGTTGCCTGAATGTGTGTGTGTGTGTCTTGCAGAAATGCATTACCACCCTTTTCTGGGGCAGGGACTCAAAAAGAGGCAGGCACTTCTAAATGTTCCTGCACCCAGTCACATACAAAATCATGTATCAGACCAGTGACAGACACAGGAGTGGGGAACACCCAAAACCTCAACCAAACCACCAACATTCCCAATAGCCACTAATCGCAAGAGTGCAATTGGTCAAAGAGACGTACTTTAGTCGTCAGGTTTTCAGGCTATGCTGCTTCTGTTTGTCAGACTCAGCCACAGAGACAAGTTTCAAAGTACAACACAGATTAAGATGAGAAAACCAAGCTGCCTCCTCTACCACATCTTTCCTGCCAATCGCATCCAGGGTGATCCCTCTTCAGGGAGTTCAGGACCCGAAGGATCTGTGAGTGCATCATCCCCTGGCCCGTTCTCAGAGTCACTGCCATCCTTGAGGGGGGGAACCTCAGAGAGCCCGGAGGGAGGGGGCTGCTGGGACTGAGGGGGCAACACTGATGCCTGATGCCTCCAACTAAAGAGCCACGTTCAGCAGCCTTGTGCTCCCGACTGCACCAGCCAGCACCCTCAGAATAGGGCCCCCTCCGCCTTCAACAGCCAATTTGTACTCTGGGCTTTGTCAGCAAGCCAGAATCCACAGCCAAGGCCGCAGATTCCATAACAACAGGCTCAGCCTCCATTCCACAGCCAGGTCCAGGCCGTGAGACCACTGAGTCAGGAGCCACAGAACCAGTAATGCCACCTACCAGCGTGCAAAGGGGGCGCTAGCCCCCCAGAGCAGAGACATCTGGAGCCTGCTGGGACCCAGTCTCTGCCACCCCACATGGGCTTCACTCACAGAAAGCCCCACATTCCCAGAGGCAGCCTCATTGACCAAATGTGTCAGACCCCCACAAGGAAAGTAGGCCATGCCCTTACTGGCCAAAGTCACCCCCACCCCACCGTAGGCCTCAGGGAAACATTGATTACTTTGGAAGCACAGTTTAATGTCATAAAACCTGCCCCATGAAAAGCCATGGCCAGTGCCCTTACCACAGCTCGCCAGGTCTCTGGCCAGCTGCTCGTCTGGACAGTAGAGATCATGACTTTAACAAGAGATGTTGAGAGGGGCACAACAGGGACAAAACCACGCCACATAACCATCCCTTCCACCACCACAAGCTTAACAAGGCTAAGTGTGACAAGCAACACAACATGCGCAAGGCACCTCACATTTATAAACCCCGACTCCTACCCCACAGCTGGAACACGCTCCTCCCCAGAGGCAGAATCTGGAGGCAAAATCCCAACCCATGGCCACAGGTTAAACCCTGTGAATCCACAACAAAGTGCAGTACTTGCCTCCGTGCAAGCCAGCCCAGCCCAAATGGGGCAGACAAAAACCTGCCAAGACAAAAGAACCCCTGAAACTAAACACCCAACAACCAAAACCCAAACCCCCGTTACCCCAAAAGAGAGAACAAAGCACAGCCACGCATAGCCTCTGTCTCAAACACTCCCACACTCCTCAGCGAGAGAGAGGTGTATCTGAGAACAGACAGACAGGGACAGAGCTGGTGTGATAGCAGCACCAAGCCAAAGAACAGCTCCCAATGCCATGGGAGGTCAGAGTCCATTCCTGCTCCTCCCCACACTCCCTGTGTGAACTGAGCCTCTCTGGGGATGTCTGCACTGCAGCTGGGAGTGAGCACCCCCTTGTGAATAGCTGGGCAAATATTGCTGTGACGCTGTGGCTTGGGCTGGAGCTTGAGCTTTGAGATTTGAGAGCCCAAGTTCCAGCCTGAGCCGCCCCACCTATCCAGCTCTTTTCAGGTCACCAACAGGATAACAGCACTGTCCAGGGAGAGCACAGGACCATGGGGCATGGTGCTCACAGGATGGGGTGAGGACCCCACCCAGGGAGAGCACAGGGCTATGAGGCATAACAATATAAGAACGGCCAAACTAGGTCAGACCAATGGTCCATCCAACCCAGTATCCTGTCTTCCGACAACGACCAATGCCAGGAGCTTCAGAGGGAATAAACAGAACATGGCAATTATCGAGTGATCCATCCTGTCATAGAATCATAGAATATCAGGGTTGGAAGGGACCTCAGGAGATCATCTAGTCCAACCCCCTGCTCAAAGCAGGACCAACTCCAACTAAATCATCCCAGCCAGGGCCTTGTCAAGCCTGACCTTAAAAACCTCTAAGGAAGGAGATTCCACCACCTCCCTAGGTAACCCATTGCAGTGCTTCACCACCCTCCTAGTGAAAAAGTTTTTCCTAATATCCAACCTAAACCTCCCCCTCTGCAACTTGAGAGCTTTACTCCTTATTCTGTCATCTGCTACCACTGAGAACAGTCTAGATCCATCCTCTTTGGAACCCCCTTTCAGGTAGTTGAAAGCAGCTATCAAATCCCCACTCATTCTCTTCTGCAGACTAAACAATCCCAGTTCCCTCAGCCTCTCCTCATAAGTCATGTGCTCCAGACCCCTAATAATTTTTGTTGCCCTCCGCTGGACTCTTTCCATTTTTTCCACATCCTTCCTGTAGTGTGGGGCCCAAAACTGGACACAGTACTCCAGATGAGGCCTCACCAATGCCGAATAGAGGGGAATGATCACGTCCCTCAATCTGCTGGCAATGCCCCTACTTATAATGTTGTTAGCCTTTGTGGCAACAAGGGCACACTGTCGACTCATATCCAGCTTCTTGTCCACCATAAACCCTAGGTCCTTTTCTGCAGAACTGCTGCCTAGACACTCAGTCCCTTGTCTGTAGCGGTGCACAGGGCCGCCCAGAGGATTCCGGGGGCCCGGGGTCTTCGGCGGCGGGGGGCCCTTCCGTTCCGGGACCCGCCGCCAAAGTGCCCCGAAGACCCGCGGCGGGAGCCCCCCGCCGCCGAATTACCACCGAAGCAGGACCCGCCGCTGAAGTGCAGCCTGGTGTTCGGCGGTAATTCGGCGGGGGGGGTCCCCGCCGCGGGTCTTCGGGGCACTTTGGCGGCGGGTCCCGGAACGGAAGGGGCCCCCTGGCGCCGAAGACCGGGCTGCGCTTCGGTGGCGGGTCCCGCTTCCCCCCCCGCCCCGGCCCCAGCCTCTTACCCCCGGCTCCCTCCTCACCCGGAGTCTCAGCGCCTCGCCGGAACAGCCGCAGCGTGTGGCCGGCAGGGCCCGAACTCCGTCCCGCTCAGAGCCGCGTGGTGAGGGGGCGGGGCTGGGAGCCCCACGCCGAGCGGAGGGAGCTGAGCTCAGCCTGGAGCTCCCAGCCCCGCCCCCTCACCACGCGGCTCTGGGCGGGGCGGGGCTCAGGGGCCCCAGCGGAGACTCGGCGCTTGATGCGCTGAGGCGCCAGGAGAGGGGCGGAGGCGGGAGCCTCCGCTGTTCTCTTGGGGGCCCCTGCAGAGCCCGGGGCCCGGGGCAAATTGCCCCCTTTGCCCCCCCCCTCTGGGCAGCCCTGGCGGTGCATGGGATTCTTCCATCCTACGTGCAGGACTCTGCACTTGTCTTTGTTGAACCTCATCAGATTTCTTTTGGCCCAATCCTCTAATTTGTCTAGGTCCCTCTGTATCCTATCCCTACCCTCCAGCGTATCTGCCACTCTTCCCAGTTTCGTATCATCTGCAAACTTGCTGAAGGTGCAATCCATGCCATCCTCCAGATCATTAATGAAGATATTAAACAAAACTGGCCCTAGGACCGACCCTTGGGGCACTCCTCTTGATACCAGCTGCCAATTAGACATCGAGCCATTGATCACTACCCGTTGAGCCCGACGATCTAGCCAGCTTTCTATCCAGCTTATAATCCATTCATCCAGCCCATACTTCTTTAACTTGTTGGCAAGAATACTGTGGGAGACCGTACCAAAAGCTTTGCTAAAGTCAAGGAATAACACGTCCACTGCTTTCCCCTCATCCACAGAACCAGTTAACTCATCATAGAAGGCAATTAGGTTAGTCAGGCATGACTTGCCCTTGGTGAATCCATGCTGACTGCTCCTGATAACTTTCCTCTCCTCAAAGTGCTTCAAAATTGATTCCTTGAGGACCTGCTCCATGATTTTTCCAGGGACTGAGGTGAGGCTGACTGGCCTGTAGTTCCCCGGATCCTCCTTCTTCCCTTTTTTAAAGATGGGCACTACATTACCCTTTTTGCAGTCATCCGGGACCTCCCCCAATCACCATGAGTTTTCAAAGATAATGGCTAATGGCTCTGCAATCACATCCGCCAACTCCTTTAGCACCCTCGGATGCAGCGCATCGGGCCCCATGGACTTGTGCTCGTCCAGCTTTTCTAAATAGTCCTGTCATCCAGTCCCAGCTTCTGGCAGTCAGAGGTTTAGGGACACCCAGCACATGGGGTTATATCCCTGCCCATTCTGGCTAATAGCCACTGACGGACCTGTCCTCCAGGAAGTTGTCTAATTCTTTTCTGAGCCCAGTTACAGTTTTATTATAGTGCTTACAAATGTATCCAGGGCTCTGTGTGTTCCTTTTGGGGATGCTGGGCACAGGCTGGGGCCTGGCCCAACTGGTGGAGGCACTGGGGGCCTCATGCATGCCTCCAGGGCAGTGCCAGGAGCAGTGTCACAAGGTCCGTTCTCCCCATGTACAGAGCAGCTCCAGCTTGCAGTGGATTTGCCAAGCAAGAGGCAGTGACTTGTGGGTAGAAGGTGCCCTCTAGAGGCGGAGAGCAAGTACTGCTCTGTGGAAGAGGTGCATGTTCTGGTGATGGCTCACCCTGGGGAGCCAATGGCTGAACCCTGGGCACACAGCCCCGCAGGGCACAAGCCAGCAAACCCAGCCAACATCACAAAGACAGAGTGGGCAGCATCTTCTCCATTCCTGCCCTTGGATCGCCATGCTCTAGGTCCTGGGCTGCCCCCACCGCAGAGTTGGGACCCAGGGGGAATCCCAGCTGTCTTTGGGCACAGACAGCTGGTTCCCTTTATCTCATGTCTGACGAGCCAGCCGTTGGGCACAGGAAGGTCAGGTGACTCGCCTGAGGTCACACAGGGTGTCAATGGCAGAGACAAGAACGGAACTGAGCTCTCCTGAGGGCCGGGCCAGAGCCTCTCCCTCCCCTGTGCTCTCTGTGTGATGGGCAGCACCCAGAGCCCCCAGCTAGGATCAGCCCCACCCCACTGTGCTGGGTGCTGCACAAACCCAGAACTCGTCCCTTCCCTTAAGAGCCTGCCTGCTCTGCTATCCCTTCCTCAGCAGCAAGGCAGCACACGCTTCCCTGGCTACCAGGCCAGAGCTGAGCAAGGCACAGCTTTCTGAGTGATGAGCGGGGGGAGTCTTTCAATCGGGGTTGGAGTCACTCTAGGTCATCCAGAAGTTGCTGGGCTCCATGCAGGACTCACTGGGGGGGGGGGGTCTCTGGCCTATCCAGGCCAGACACAGGATGACCACGTGGTCCCTTCTGGTTCGAAAATGGATGAAGCTGGGGGCACCAGGCAGTGGCAAGCGCAGGCCAGGCACCTCAGCCGGTGCATCCAAACACACAGCGCCTGCGAGGCAGAGGCTGGGCCTGCCCAACTGGCAAAGCTGAGTCGCTGGAGAGGCTGCCCAAGTTAGGTGCCTGCTCCCAGCCACCCAGCTAAGGCCCAGGCTGCTGTGCTGGAGGCACCCTGAGGGGCAAGCGCAGACAGTTGCTTGTGCCCTTCGCACCCCATAAAGATTTCTCTGGGGACACTGACACAGCCACTGGGGGGTGTACACTCAACCTGGAGACCCCCAGTCTCTGCCAGGAGGGGGCGCTCTGGCCACTGCTAGACAATGGGCTCTCTGCATATTCCCACTCCCTCTCCCCAACCCCACGTGTGAGGGACGAGCAGCTTTCCCAGCAGCGTTTATTAAAGGCCATGAGAAGACACTTCGACTTTGGCCTCCTTCCCAAGGAAATGTGAATCCTTTGGTGCTAGGGCAGCGTGAGGCCTTCCTCCCCTCTCAGTCTTCATCATCACCATCTCCACGCCCTCCTCCTCTGCCTGGCTAGCGACAGTGATGGTATGTTCAAAAGCAGCTTGCAGGAGCCAGGACATGAGGCCGGTGAGCCTGGTGATGCAGTAGGCAGGGCCCCAGGCTATTGGGGCCACCAGACTCTCCAGGCGCCAGTAGCAGGTCAGCAGCAGCAGCAGCAGCTTAGTAACAAACAGCCTCTCGAATGCCCTCTGGCAGAGACAAAGGCAGGGCAGGGAGATGAGTGGCCAGCACAGGCGGCAGAGTCAGTGCCAGCACCACAGTCACAGCACAGTGTTCGGAGACACCAGGGCAGGCTTCACAGCTCCAGAAACCCGGCCTGCTCAGGTGGCCGGATTGGCAGGGAGGCAGGGACCCAGCGAGGGGCAGTTCAGTAACACTGGCCAGGCAGGTGTGGGGCTAGCCAGGGCCAATCCACACAGTGAGGGGGATTTGCGGAGGCTGCCAGAGGCAGGCTGGCTCTGGGAAGGGAGACGGCAGGCAGACCAGGGGCGTGCACAGAAATTTAACTTTGATCCCTTTTGGGGGGGCACGTTCTCCCACCTCCCCCACACCGGCTCCAGCAGGAGCTTGCTCTCCTCCCCACAGCCCCGGGGCCGGGAGGCGCTCACACCATGTCTTCCAATGCCAGGGGTGTGGCAGAGACCCCAGACTGGGGATTCCCGTGTGAGTGGAACACCCTGTGTCCCGGCAGCCCTCTCCCCGCACTTCTCACCCAGCTCCGCTGCAGCTGCATCTGGACATACTGCTGGACTCTCTGGGAAGCCTTCCATATGAGCAGCAGCAGCAGCATGCAGCCCAGCAGCAGGTGCTGGGCCCAGCAGAAGAACATGTTGGTGCAGGACTCCAGCGAGAGATGGACGTTGCTGACCACGTCCTCCTGCACCTTCCAGAGGCGGAAGTACCAGGCGAGCAGGCTCATACGCAGAGACAGCAGCCAAAAGCAGAAGGGGTTTAGTAAACCTTGCACAACAGCCTTGTGCCTCGAGGGCAAAGAGGCCTCTGGCCCCTGCTCAGAGGCCTGGTCTGAGGCGTTCTGTATCTCAGAACAGGCAACATGCGTATCAGCCACCTCGGGCAGCTGGGCAGCCCAGCGACTGGAAGGGACGAGCTTCCAGAGCAGCCATTTGTAGAAACAAACATGATTCACATAAGGCTGTGGGGAAAAGTGAGAGTGAGGAGCATAGCGCCAGCAGGGGGCACACACTGGCCCAGAACCCAGGGGAGACATGGGATCTACCCCCAGGGGGCACCCACTGCCTCGGGAACAAGGGAGAGACGGCCCTGCCCCCAAGGGGGCACCCACTGCCCCGGGAACAAGGGAGAGACAGCCCTGCCCCCAGGGGGCACCCATTGCCCCGGGAACAAGGGAGAGATGGCCCTGCCCCCAAGGGGGCACCCACTGCCCCGGGAACAAGGGAGAGACAGCCCTGCCCCCAGGGGGCACCCACTGCCCCGGGAACAAGGGAGAGACAGCCCTGCCCCCAGGGGGCACCCACTGCCCCGGGAACAAGGGAGAGACGGCCCTGCCCCCAGGGGGCACCCACTGCCCCGGGAACAAGGGAGAGACAGCCCTGCCCCCAAGGGGGCACCCACTGCCCCGGGAACAAGGGAGAGACGGCCCTGCCCCCAGGGGCACCCACTGCCCCGGGACTGAGGAGATACGGCCCCGCCCCCAGGGGGCACCCACTGCCCCGGGAACAAGGGAGAGACGGCCCTGCCCCCAGGGGGCACCCACTGCCCCGGGACTGAGGAGATACGGCCCCGCCCCCAGGGGGCACCCACTGCCCCGGGAACAAGGGAGAGACGGCCCTGCCCCCAGGGGGCACCCACTGCCCCAGGAACAAGGGAGAAACGGCCCCACCCCCAGGGGGCACCCACTGCCCCGGGACTGAGGAGATACGGCCCCGCCCCCAGGGGGCACCCACTGTCCTGGGACTAAGGAAAGATGGA
Organism: Mauremys mutica; assembly: GCF_020497125.1. NCBI lineage: Eukaryota > Metazoa > Chordata > Testudines > Geoemydidae > Mauremys > Mauremys mutica. The sequence goes on along the minus strand of NC_059090.1, from coordinate 2,712,900 downwards.
CCTGCCCCCAGGGGGAACCACTGTCCCGGAACTGAGAGACACGGCACCGCCCCCAGGGGGCACCCACTGCCCCGGGACCGAGGGAGAAACGGCCCCACCCCCAGGGGGCACCCAGTGCCCTGGGGCCAGTGCAGTAGGTCTGGGGATGGATGGGTGCACTGGAGAAATGTGCCCAGATCCAGGGTGAGGTTTTCCTTGGGGCTGAGTTGGTTTCTTCCCCAGGCTCTCTGGTCAGCCACCAGGGTGACAGTTCTCACCAGCTCCATCAAGACGTCAGTGAGGCCTGCCATGGCCCTGTGTGTGCCCATAGTGAGGACTCCTGCCCTCCAGCTCCTTCCAGCATTGGGAGCCCCTGGTGCTGAGCTCACACTGAGCACACACTGTGACATCAGGCCCACCCTGCAAGGCACAAGCCAGTTACCATGGCCATGGTTGTTATGGTGATGCCAGAGCCCCAGATTTGTTGCCATAGGGATAATGCAGAGCCAGACAATAGTTGCCATATGGATGAGGTAGCAGCATCTCTGAAGGATGGGTGCCAGGAGAGCTGGGAGGCCTCCTAGCTGCCTGTTAAACAGTGATAACAATTTGTTTCTCCTCAGTTTCGCACTGTTCCTGTGACCCAGGTCCATCCAGCTCCAGCTCCCCTGCTCTTTGAACCCCACCACACAGCTCCAGGCTCCCCATCAGTGCTCCCTGGTTTGTTTTAGCTTCATTAGCCACAGGCTCAGAAGCCCAGGGACAAACTCCCACTGAGGTCAATGGAGCCAGGATTTCACCCCGGGCGCTGAGGAGCCTTGGGGGCTCGTCTGCCCAGACCACGTCAGCAAGCCGCCCAACCCGGGCCAACAGACTGGGCTAGCAGGGCTCATGTGCAGACAGCGCTTTGAAGTTGCGGCTGGGGCTGGAGCTCTGGCTCTGAAGCCCACCCTCCTTCTTAGTCTTCAGAGCCTGTGTTTCAGCCTGAGCTGCATTTTCCACTCGCTGTCTGCACGGCTGTTTATAGCATGAGTCCTGAGCCTGAGTCAGTCAACCCGGGCTGGGAAACTCACTGCCCCAAGCTATGTAGACAGACAGACGAGCACTGTAGCTGAACTCATGGTTACTGGGCTAGCGGCACCTCTGACCCTTCTCTGGTGCATCTCCTCAGCTGTCAACCTCTTGTCTTTATCTCTCCTGGGGAGCAATTTGGCAACTGTCCCACTAGACCAGCCTCTGTATCAGCTGTGGTTGCCCTGCAGACCTGAGTTTGGCCAGCTGCAGTTCTTCCCTTTGGAAATCTGTGACCATGGTGTAGAGACAAAATGGCCTTCTTAAACCAAAGTGTTGATCCTGGCATTGTCTCTTAACTCTTCACTGTTGGCGGAGAGATGGCTTTTTCTTCCTGCCTGTTTCCCAGACAGCCCCTACTGAGATAATCCAATATAGCCACATGTTAAACTCCCCAGTAACCAGCCCAACATACAGTATTACTGTAAGGTGGGTGCACAAGTGGTTGAAAGACCAACTCAAAAAGTAGTTATCAATGGTTCATTGTCAAACTGGGGGGACATATCTAGCGGGGTCCCACAGGGGTCTGTCCAGTACTATTCAACATTTTCTTCCATAACTTGGATAACAGAATGGAGAGTAGGCTTACAAAACTTGTGGATGACACCAAGCTGGGAGGGGTTACAAATGCTTTGGAGGAGAGGATCAGAATTCAAAATGATCGTGACATACTGGAGAACTTGTCTGACATCAACAAGATTTAATTCAGTAAAGACAAGTGCAAATCCTTAGGAAGGATCAATCAAATGTGCAATTACAGAATGGGAAATAACTGGCTAGGCGGTAGTACTGCTGAAAAGGATCTGGGGGTTCTAGTGGATCACAAATTGAATATGAGCCAACAATGTGATGCTATTGGAAAAAGGCTAATATCATTCTGGGGTGTGTTAACAGGCGCGTGGTACGTAAGACACAGAAGGTAATTATCCCTCTCTACTTGGCACTGGTGAGGCCTCAGCTGGAGTCTGTGTTCAGTTCTGGGTACCACACTTAAGAAAGATGTGAACAAATTGGAGAGTCCAGAGGAGAGCAACAAAAATGATAAAAGGTTTAGAAAACCTGAGCAATGAGGAAAGGTTAAAACACTGGACATGTCTGGTCTTGGGAAAAGCAGACTGAGGTGGGAACCTGATAACAGTCGTCAAATATGTGAAGGGCTGTTCTACAGAGGATGGTGATCAATTGTCCTCCATATCCACTGAAGGTAGGACACAAATTACTGGGTTTATTACAGCAAGGGAGATTTAGGTTTGATATTAGGAAAACTTTCTAACTCTCAGGGAGTTAAGCTGTGCAACAGGCTTCCAAGGGAGGTTGTGGAATCCCCAGCACTGAAAGTTTTTAAGAACAGACTGGACAAACACCTCTCCGGGCTGGTCTAGGCAGGGGTGAAAGTAAGATAAAAGACTTACTGGTATGGGGTCCCAGCTCTGGGCCTCCGGAAGGGCCAGGGCCGCTGGTGGAAGGGGCAGGGCTGGGGGTCAGCCTCCCTCAGCCAGCCCTTCCATGCTGCCCAGCTTGTGCCGGCCAGGGCTCCAGCAGCGATTTAAAGCGCCTGGGACTCCAGCCGCTGCTGCAGTAGTGGCGGAGGCGGCCTGGAGCCACGAGCCCTTTTAAATCACCAGGCCCTGGGGCAGCTGCCCCTTTTGCACACCCTCCCCGTCGGCAGCCCTGGGGGGGCAAAAGGGGCAGCGCTTTAACGTCGGCTGTGGACGGGCCGTACCAGCCGATACGGGCCCACTTTCACCTCTGCGTCTAGGTTTACTTAGTCCTGCCTCAGCTCAGGGGGCTGGACTTGGTGACCTCTCAAGGTCCCTTCCAGCCTGACATTTTGGAGATTCTGTGATTCATAAACTATTGCACAACAGCTCCAAGTCCGTCCCTTTGGTGTAAGGGGATTACAAACTGTGCAGCTGCCCTGGAACCAGAGGCTAATCTGGAACCCTCATAGACAGCAGAGATCACAGGCTCCAACTTTCCAATGTGCCAGGGGGTGCCTGACCCCCGGCTCTGCCCCAGGCCCCACCCCCACTCCTACTCCACCCCTTCCCCCAAGTCCCTGCCCCAGACCCCACCTCTTCCCATCCCCGTTCCGCTCGGGAGTGCGCTGCGTCCTCTGGCCTCCCCCTTCCCCCACAGAGCCTCCAGCTGATCACGGAGGGGAAGGTGCTGATTGGTGGGGCCCACCGGCAAGTGGGAGGTGCTGGGGGAGGCAGGGAGGGCTGATGGGGGGCTGCTGGTGGGTGCTTAGCACCCACCATTTTTTCTCTGTAGGTTCTCCAGCCCTGGAGCACCCACAGACTTGGCACCTATGGCAGAGATGGCAGAGTCCACAGGCATTCTCTGTGTCATTCCTGTACACATACTGCTTTATAATAGATGACAAACCAAATAAATGATGGAAGTAGGAACTTTAGCCCAAGTCCATGTGGTGGCTGACTGCGAGCTCACCTCCTGCTACAGCCTGTGGGTTTGGGTCACTCATCAGGATTATTTGGGTAGATCTCAATCACTTCCCTAGCACTGCAGGGGCCTGGGGCACTGGCGCCCCTGGGTCCCTGCTGGTCTCTGCCTGTGTCACATCATAGTCTGAGCTCCCCTGGGCTATGATACTTTGATCTCATTTCAGTCCTTGGGGTATGTGTCCAGGTGCTGGGTGGTTCTGGTGGCCTGTGACGTACACCTGGTCAGACTGGATGATGGTTGTCCCTTCTGGCCTTAAACTCTGGCTGCATGTAAGGCCGGGGCTACCCAGTGTTTGTACTGGTAGAACTAAGTTGCTCAGGGGTGTGATTCTTTTACATCAATAGTTACACCAGGACAACTGCTAGTGCGGGCGCTACTATACCAGGCTAAAGGTGAACGTGTTCCCCCTGCCCCATAGCAATAAGCAATGTCATATCCGCCCCTTACACTGCTGTAACGGTGACCAGGCTGCGGCTTTCTCAGGAGAGAATGGTGCAGCTGTGTGTGTAGATAAGGCCTATGTTAACAAGCCCCCTCAGTGTGATGGTAACTGTAGGGCAATGGCCCTTTAACTAGCTTCTGAGCCAGCCCACGGTGCTCATGGGTTCCAGCGGAGCAGCGGTGCCCAGGCAGCCAGCCCTCCGCATTGGGTAGATTTAATGCAATGGCTATTTGGACCCCAGGTGGCTCTTTCTCTGCATGTTTGCTGTGTAAGGAGCAAAATGCACGGCAGCCACACAGACAGCCCACAGCCCTAGGACCTGGGGCAGCTCCAGGCACCAGCACGGCAAGCGCGTGCCTGGGGCGGCAAGCCGCGGGGGGCGCTCTGCCGGTCGCGGGCGGGCGGCAGGCAGGGTGCCTTCGGCAGCGTGCCTGCGGAGGGTCCACTGGTCCCGCAGCTTCGGCGGACCTCCCGCAGGCGTGCCGTCGAATCCGCAGGACCGGGGACCTCCTGCAGGCAAGCCGCCGAAGGCAGCCTGCCTGCCGTGCTTGGGGCAGCAAAATACCTAGAGCCGCCCCTGCCTAGGACTCCCCGGCCGAGCCCTGCAGGGGGGCTGGCATGGCTCTCCCTCCCCACAGGCTGGGCTGTGCAGCGGGGCAGAGGCCCTGGGCCAGTGAGGAGCTTTTTTTCTGCCCCTTCCCTGGCATGCCTGGGATGCTGCCACGCCCTGCCGGCCACGCTTCGGCCCCCATAACCAGCCGGCCGCAGAGGCAGGGTGGGAGCGCAGGAGACAGTGATCGGGGCCAGGAGACCCAGGCTGGGCCCGCCCCATTCTGAGGCCCCATAGGGGCTGCGGCCAGTGCCGGGACCCAGCCATAGGTGCTGGAACTAGGGGTGTGGGGGGTGCTACCACACCCCCTGGCTTGAAGTGGTTTCCATTATATCCAGGGTTTGCAGTTTAGTTCAGTGGCTCTCAGCACCCCCACTCTACACATTGCTCCAGTGCCCCTGGGTAGAAGGGGAGTGGGGCAGGGTGGGGGTACAGGCTGGGTGTGGGATGGGGGTTTGACTCATAGACTTTAAGGTCAGAAGGGACCATTATGATCATCTAGTCTCACCTCCTGCACAACGCAGGCCACAGAATCTCACCCACCCACTCCTGTAACAAACCCCTGACCTATGTCTGAGCTACTGAAATCCTCAACTTGTCATTTAAAGACTTCAAGCTGCAGAGAATCCTCCAGCAAGTGACCTGTGCCCCATGCTGCAGAGGAAGGCAAAAAACCTCCAGGGCCTCTGCCAATCTGCCCTGGAGGAAAATTCCTTCCTGACCCCAAATATGGTGATCAGCTAAACCCTGAGCATGTGGGCAAGACTCACCCGCCAGCACCCAGGAAAGAATTCTCTGTAGTAACTCAGATCCCATCCCATCTAACATCCCATCCCAGACCACTGGGCACATTTACCGCTAATAGTCAAAGATCAATTAATTGCCAGAATTAGGCTATCCCATCATACCATCACCTCTATAAATTTATCAAGCTTAGTCTTAAAGCCAGATATGTCTTTTGCCCCCACTACTCCCCTTGGAAGACTGTTACAGAACTTCACTCCTCTGATGGTTAGAAACCTTTGTCTAATTTCAAGTCTAAACTTCCTGATGGCCAGTTTATACCCATTTGTTCTTGTGTCCACATTGGTACTGAGCTTAAATAATTCCTCTCCCTCCCTCCCTGGTATTTATCCCTCTGATATATTTATAGAGAGCAATCATATCTCCCCTCAGCCTTCTTTTGGGTAGGCTAAACAAGCCAAACTCTTTGAGTCTCCTTTCATAAGACAGGTTTTCCATTCCTCGGATCATTCTAGTAGCCCGTCTCTGAACCTGTTCCAGTTTGAATTCATCCTTCTTAAACATGGGAGACCAGAACTGCCCACAGTATTCCAGATGAGGTCTCACCAGTGCCTTGTATAACGGTACTAACACCTCCTTATCTCTACTGGAAATACCTCGCCTGATGCATCCCAAGACCGCATTAGCTTTTTTCACAGCCGTATCACATTGGTCTCCTCCTCCATGGCAGGGGTCTCGTCATCCTCACAGTCCTGGCCAGAGGTCTCTGCCCTGCCAGGCCCACATTTTTCCCCTCACCTTGCACCTGCAGGGATCGGTTCTCTGGCCCCACAGCCGGGCAGGGAGCCCTCTGCAGCCAGGCCCACAGTCCTGGCCCTGCAAACTCACTCCCATGACAGCAGGGTTTGTGGAGGGCTCCATGTGCTGCCACCTAGCCAGGGACACCCAATCCCTGCAGATGCAAGGTGCAGGGGACACTGCCCTTCCATCCTTACTGATGGACGTATTTGTTAGTCCGTTTCCTGCCACACCTAGCGAGGGACGACACTGGTACAGTGGTGAGGAGGGTGGTACCAGAACCTGGACAGAAAGCAATAGAAAGAGAACTCTGCTCTCTTTCTAGCCTCCCTCCAGTTCCCATCACACCACCATTCTCTGTCATCGCCCATCCGTACATCCTGGCCCTGCTTCATTACCTCCTGTCACCCATCCCACACCTGCTCCGTTGTCCCTGTGCCCATCCATCTCCCTGCCCCGACTCCCATGGGCCACTTAGTTCATCTCCTGTCCCCACAACCCCTCTCTGTTCTGGCAGGATGTGGCTGTCCTGGAGCACCAAGCCCCACAGCCAGCTGCTGCCTAACCTTGATGTGGCCTGTGCCACTGGACTTGTGTCTCAGGAGGTAACTACAATTTCCTCAACATTAACAATGCAGGGATTGCTAGCATCCCACGTGGACTGTGTCAGGTGCTCCAAGGGAAGGTCTTTGACCCCCTGCAGGAGGGAAGTTTCCTCCTAGCCCCACTAGCTAAGGGGTGGATGGTCCCCCAGAGCAGGGAACTTAACACCTGGCCAGACAGACCCCTGACTGTCTGTGTGATCTGCCTACGCAGACAAATGCTGTTAGTTCTGCTGAGCCACCAGTCAGGAGCTAGCGCTGAGCTGTGCCAGTGCCAGTCCTTCTCCCCCAGTCGTCATTAGCATCCTGCCTGCCCCTTGTCTGGAGTCTCAGGGAAGGCCCTGAGCAGCACATGTGGGGGAGGCTGCGGCTGGGCAGGGGCCATGGGGGGTTCGATTGGACAGGGGTGTGGAGGGGTCGTGGTTGTGGCAGGAGCTGTGGGGGGCTGTGGCTGGGCAGGGGCTGTGGGGGAATCATGGCTGGATGGGGGCCATGGGTGGCCGTGGCTGGGCGGGGGCTGTGGGGGGGCTGTGGCTGGGTGGGGGTTGCGGGGGAGTCATGGCTGGGCGGGGGCTGTGGAGGGGTTGTGTATTGGCCAGTGTCTGTGGGGGGTCATGGCTGGGTCAGCAGTTGTGGGGGGTTTGTGGATTGGGCAGGGGCTGTTGGGGAGGTCGTGGCTGGGGCTGTGGGGGGTTGTGGATTGGGATGGGATTGTGAGGGGATCATGGCTGGGTCAGCAGCTGTCGGGGGGGTGTCTGGGCAGGGCCTGTGGGGGGTCACTTCTGGGCAGGGGCTGTGGGGGGCTGTGGATTGTGCAGGGGCTGTAGCGGGGTCATGGCTGGAACAGGGGATGTTGGGTGTGTGGATTGGGCAGGGGCTGTGGGGGGCTGTGGATTGTGCAGGGGCTGTAGCGGGGTCATGGCTGGAACAGGGGATGTTGGGTGTGTGGATTGGGCAGGGGCTGTGGGGGGCTGTGGATTGTGCAGGGGCTGTAGCGGGGTCATGGCTGGAACAGGGGATGTTGGGTGTGTGGATTGGGCAGGGGCTGTGGGAGTGTAATGATGCTGCCTCTGGGGGAACACAACTGAGAGTATAAATTCAGTACAAATTGCTTAGAGCAGGGCAGTTACAGACCAAGGCTGGGTTTCCTTTACCACTAAGGCACCAAACCAGCCAGCCAGAGAGGAATTCGGTCTCACCCCACTGGCTAACCACACGTCATACAAGCAATTCCCTTAGACACTCCAGTTCCCCAGTATCACCACCAGCGCCACTCGTTATGGGGACGAATGGGTATGAAAACCAACACCCCAATAAAAGAAAAAAGTTTCTTCTGATCCCAAAGGACCAAGCCCCAGACCCAGGTCAATACACAAGTCAGATCTTACCCACAAATCACGCTGTTGCCAATCCTTTAGAATCCAAAATCTAAAGGTTTATTCATAAAAGAAAGAAGATAGATGAGAGTTTAAATGGAATCAATTCCATACAGTAATGGCAAAGTTCTTAGTTCAGGCTTGTAGCAGTGATGGAATAAACTGCAGGCTCAAATCAAGTCTCTGGAACATCCACAGCTGGGATGGGTCATTCAGTCCTTTGTTCAGAGCTTCAGTTTGTAGCAAGGTTCCTCCAGAAGCTGGAGGCGGGATTGAAGACAAAATGGAGATGCTGCTGCTGCCTTTTATAGTCCATTTGCCATGTGGCTTGTGCTTTCTTTGTTCCAACCACAAGCCACCCAGCAAATGGCATGGAAAAACCTCAGAGTTCTGTCCATAGGCAGGTCCCTGCATGCCTTGCTGAGTCACAAGGTATATCTGCCTTCTCTCCATGGGTCAATTGTGTAGCTGATGGGCCTTAATGAGCCGTCAAGCAGGCTAGGCAGAGCTGATGCCAAACTGGGGTGTCACCCAGAAGCACAGCACAAATTTGAAATACAGACAGGATAGAGCCAATACTTATAACTTTAAATACAAAAATGATGCAGAGAGCACAATCATAACCAGCAAATCATAACCTTTTCATAGACACCTCACTCGACACCTTTGTACAATATTTGCTGCAAATATATAACAGTGGTTGCAACAATGACCTATATGGTCACAGTTTATGTCAATAATGTCACGGGGGGCTCATGGCTGGGCAAGGGCTGGGGGGGGGGCATGGCTGGGGCAGGGGCTGTGGGGGGGGCATGGCTGGGCAGGGGCTGTGGGGGGCTCATGGCTGGGCAAGGGCTGGGGGGGGCATGGCTGGGGCAGGGGCTGGCGGGGGGGAATGGCTGGGCAGGGGCTGTGGGGGATAATGGCTGGGGCAGGGGCTGTGGCGGGGGTGGATTGTGCAGGGGCTGTGGTGAGGTCATGGCTAGGTCAGGGGCTGTGGGGGGGTTGTGGATTTGGCAGGACCTGTGGGGGGTTGTGGCTGGCGCAGCGGCTCTGGGGGGTTATGTGTGGGGCAGGGGCTGCGGGGGGGTTGTGTGTGGGGCAGGGGCTGCGGGGGGGTTGTGTGTGGGGCAGGGGCTGCGGGGTGTTGTGGCTGGGGCAGGGGCTGCGGGGGGGTTGTGTGTGGGGCAGGACCTGCGGGGGGGTTGTGTGTGGGGCAGGGGCTGCGGGGGGGTTGTGGCTGGGGCAGGGGCTGCGGGGGGGTTGAGGCTGGGGCAGGGGCTGCGGGGGGGGGGGTTGTGTGTGGGGCAGGGGCTGCGGGGGGGGGTTGTGGCTGGCTCAGGGGCTCCAGCCTCCTGTCCCTCAGTGCTGCCTGTTCCACAGCTGGTTAGACCAGTAACGAAGGGCCTGGAGCCGCTGCCCGTGTCCCCAGGAGCTGCTTCCAAAGCCGCCCTGCACTGACCTCCCCGTCTGGAACTGGCCAGTATGGCCCTTCTGGGCAGCACTGAGGGACTGGGCTGATGCTTCCCAGCCAGGGGCTACAGAGGAGCCCAGCTCCCGGAGAGGGTTTGCAGGGTGGTCTCTTGTGGCTGCAGCAGGAGGGTGTGAGAGGGCAGGAAACCCCGGGCCCCCTGCTCCAGGCTGGGGAAGGTCCAGCCCCTTCAGCTATAGAGCCTGGGGGGCCCACGGTCACAGCTGAGAACAAAGAATAAAGAGCCCTGAGGAAAGGGCTACAGGCTGACTGGACGTGCCTGATTGGCCCAGGCCTGATCAGGTCCACCAGCCTTTGTGGGCCGACTAGACGGCACTTAGAAACGATGGGAGTACGTGTGGTGTAAGAGCCTACACAGAACAGAACAGACAGGGAGAGAGCACACGTCCAGTGGGATGTGGGTGGGGAGCAGGCATGGGGAGGGAGGGGGGGTGCATGGGGCAGGACACCAGCAAGGAGGGGATACGTGTAGGGAGGTGACAAGTGGGGTGAGACATGGGCAAGGAGGAAATATGTGCGGGACGTGTGGGGTGGGACGTGGGGGGGATACACGAGTAGGTGGGACATGTGGGGTGGAATGCAGGGGGGATACACGAGTAGGTGGGATGTGTGGGGTGGAATGCAGGGGGATACACGAGAAAGTGGGATGGATGGGATGCAGTGGCGGGGAACATGGGGAGGTGGGACAGGTTGAGTGGGATGCAGGCAGGGGAGATACACATGGTGGGGTGGGATGCGGGGGGGATACACATGGTGGGGTGGGATAGGCTGCAGGCAGGGAAACGCATGGGGAGGTGGGGTGGGATGCAGGGGGGATACACATCGGGAGGTGGGATGGGGAGGGTGGGATGCAGGCAGGGAAACGCGTGGGGAAGTGGGACAGGTGGGGTGAGATGCAGGTAGGAGGATACATGTGGGGCAGGACCCAGACCGGGAGGGGAACCCCTGCAAATTTCACACACTTCGGCTTGAAGCCAACATCTGTTTGGATGGCTGTGAAGGGGCCCCTGCGAGCACGTGGGATGGGCCGGGGTGAGGGGGGGATCTCCAGGGGGGGCAAGGCAGGGCTCCTCACACATAGTTCTTAAGGGCATAGCTCCCCAGGCTGGAGTGCTTCACCGCTTTGTACTTCATGGGGTACGGCGCATCTTGGCTGGGGGGGCAGGAGCAGCACAGGGTGGCCCCCCCAAACACCAAGAGGGCACTTGAGGCCCAGCCCACATAGAGGGAAGCCCCCAGCTCCCTCTTTAAAGCCTCTGGCACCATGGGGTTGTAGAAGTTGCTGATGATGGTGTTGGCCGACCAGGACACAGGGATGAGCAGCCCAATCCCGGCCAGAATGAAGACAGCCCCGGCGGTGATGGAGATCTTGGCCTTGGCTCCCTTGTCATCGACGCACCTGGTGCACTCGGCCCCAAAGATGGCAATAAGGAGGGCAAGGAAGGACACCACAATGGAGACCACAACTAGGGCTCGGGCTGCCTGGAGGTCCGAGGAGAGGTCCAGCAGCGAGTCGTAGACCTTGCACTGCATTTGGCCTGTGCTCTCGTACACACAGTTCATCCACAGCCCCTCCCAGAACACCTGGGCCACGATGATGTTGGAGCCAATGAAGGCCGTCACCTTCCACATGGGCAGCGCACAGGTCAGGATGGTGCCTAGCCAGCCCAGCACCGACAAGGCCAGGCCCCCCATCTGCACAGCCATCACCACCATGGCTTACGGGCAACTCACGCTCTCACCTTTGGAGACAGTGGGAAGAGCGGATTAGAGATGCTGCACTGCACACACACACATCCCTCAAACCGAATGCCGGTAGTTTGTGGGAGGTGAAACCAGGGGCTGCAACAGCACGGGGAGATGGAGCAAGGCCCCAAATTAGCTGGTCAGACTCAGAAGACTTGGCTCTGCCACAGTCTCCCTCGGTCACCTTGGGCAAGTCACTCTGACCTTGCTGTGCCTCGGTTTCCCATCGCTACGATGTGAGAAGAAGTCGCACTTGGGGTCTTATGCTGGGCGTCTGCACCACAGGCCAAGTTCTAGGAGACAGAGCTGGCTTCCCATAGGCAGAGCAGCCGTGATACCAATGGTTACCTTTGCCCAACCCTGTCCATTATACCCACCAATGCCAAACTTTACCTGTTCAGGCTGAGCTTTTTCGGTGACTACTCTTCATGAAGGTGGATTGTGTGTGTGCATGTGTACATGTATGTACATGTGTATATGTACATATATAAGTGTGCACATATATGTACATATGTGTATGTGTGCTCATGATTTTCTGAATATTCCAGCTCCCCAGGCCATACTCCCCAGCCTCAGTGAGTGGCCCACGCTAACCAGCCTCTGCCCCCAATTCCAATACCTCTTAGCCTAGGGGGAGGTGCACTGGGCTGAGAGCCAGGAGTTCGAGACAGAACAAGGAGTAATGGTCTCAAGTTGCAGAGGGGGAGGTTTAGGTTGGATATTAGGAAAAACGTTTTCACTAGGAGGATGGTGAAGCACTGGACTGGGTTCCCTAGGGAGGTGGTGGAATCTCCTTCCTTAGAGGTTTTTAAGGTCAGGCTTGACAAAGCCCTGGCTGGGATGATTTACTGGGGAATTGGTCCTGCTTTGAGCAGGGGGTTGGCAACTGTTCAATATCTTTTCATCTTAGAATCATAGAATCATAGAATATCAGGGATGGAAGGGACCTCAGGAGGTCATCTAGTCCAACCCCCTGCTCAAAGCAGGACCAACCTCAACTAAATCATCCCAGCCAGGGCTTTGTCAAGCCTGAGCTTAAAAACCTCTAAGGAAGGAGATTCCACTACCTCCCTAGGTAACCCATTCCAGTTCTTCACCACCCTACTAGTGAAAAAGTTTTTCCTAATATCCAGCCTAAACCTCCCCCTCTGCAACTTGAGACCATTACTCCTTGTTCTGTCATCTGAGAGCTGAGCACAGTGTAGATCCATCCTCTTTGGAACCCCCTTTCAAGAAGTTGAAAGCAACTATTAAATCCCACCTCATTCTTCTCTTCTGCAGACTAAATAATCCTAGTTCCCTCAGCCTCTTCTCATAAATCATGTGCTCCAGCCCCCTAATCATTTTTGTTGCCCTCTGCTGGACTCTTTCCAATTTTTCCACATCCTTCTTGTAGTGTGGGGCCCAAAACTGGACACAGTACTACAGATGAGGCCTCACCAGTGTCGAATAGAGGGGAATGATCACATCCCTCGATCTGCTGGCAATGCCCCTACTTATACAGCCCAAAATGCCATTAGCCTTCTTGGCAACAAGGGCACACTGTTGACTCATATCCAGCTTCTCGTCCACTGTAACCCCTAGGTCCTTTTCTGCAGAACTGCTGCCTAGCCACTCGGTCCCTAGTTTGTAGCAGTGCATGGGATTCTTCCTTCCTAAGTGCAGGACTCTGCACTTGTCCTTGTTGAACCTCATCAGGTTTCTTTTGGCCAATCCTCTAATTTGTTTAGGTCCCTCTGTATCCTATCCCTACCCTCCAGCGTATCTACCACTCCTCCCAATTTAGTGTCATCTGCAAACTTGCTGAGGGTGCAATCCAGCCATCCTCCAGATCATTAATGAAGATATTGAACAAAACCGGCCCCAGGACCAACCCTTGGGACACTCTGCTTGATACCAGCTGCCAACTAGACATCGAGCCATTGATCACTACCCGTTGAGCCCAACGATTTAGCCAGCTTTCTATCCATCTTATAATCCATTCATCCAGCCCATACTTCTTTAACTTGCTGGCAAGAATACTGTGGGAGACCATATCAAAAGCTTTGCTAAAGTCAAGGAATAACATGTCCACTGCTTTCTCCTCATCCACAGACCCAGTTATCTCCTCATAGAAGGCAATTAGGTTAGTCAGGCATGACTTGCCCTTGGTGAATCCATGTTGACGGTTCCTGATCACTTTCCTCTCCTCAAAGTGCTTCAAAATTGATCTTTATCATTTAATGTGTGGCCCAGTGCCTTATTTACTGTCCACTATTCAAAAACTGCACCAAAAACAGAATTACTAATTTCTAATGGGCTTTTCTGTGGTGCTCATCACTACAGTACCTGAGTGCTTCAGAACACCTGTGTTCCCACAGGGAGATGGTGTTATTCTCATTTTACACTTGGGGAACTAAAGCACAGACAGATTAAAGGCAAAATTAATTAATTTGAGTGTCCGACTTGAGTTGCCTTGCACCTGAATTTGACTCAACACTTTTATTTATAGCACTTTATATCAGAACAGGCAGTTACAATATCTTCACACAGCTCCTGTTGAATTCAGCTGCAGCTGTGGGTGCTCAGCACTTCTGCAACTCAAACCCAAGTGTCTCATGCTGGGCACCCAGAAAACAAGGAACAAACAATTAATGACCAACTGTGAACATTGCATCCTACAGGAACTCTGTGGCTTAATCATGAGACCATCCTTTCTCTTCCTGCAGACCCCTGCCCCCTGCACTACACAGCCTCCAACTTCTGCAACAAATGAGGTTCTACAGATAAGAGACTCCTTCGCTGCACCAGCCTGATTCATCCCAGAGCACTCTCCATCCTGTGCAGTGAATGAGGCTGGGGCCCTCTGGAAAACTAGTGTGTAATCATATCATTAAAGACTGTATTGGCATAGAATATCAGGGTTGGAAGGAACCTCAGAAGGTACCTAGTCCAACACCCTGCTCAAAGCAGGACCAATCCCCAGACAGATTTTTACCCCAGTTCTCTAAATGGCCCCCTCAAGGATTGAACTCACAACCTTGGGTTTAACAGGCCAATGCTCAAACCACTGAGCTGTCCTTCTCCCTATGCATAGCCCCAAGGGGGCCCAATAAAGGTTGCATGGACAACTTTAATTTTTGCAGTACCATTGTAGCTCTGTTGGTCCCAGGACAAGGTGGCTGAAGTAACATCTTTTATTGGACCAACTTCTAAATCAGACCAAATAGTTAAAGTTTGACAAAGTTATAAGCAACTGAAAATACGGTTTTATATCAGAAAGAGTTAGGAGACCCTAGTGCTAGACATCACCTAACTGTTCTGAAAGTAATTCCGGGATTCTAACATATTCTCCTAGTTACGTGCTTCCTGCAGGGTTTGCACCAGTTTCAGCCAAGAGCTGGCCAGCTGAAGGGTTCCCACTGCTGTAATAAAAGAAGGGATACCAGCTCTGAGTGGCTTGTAGAAGGCTGATCTTTTGGTCGGGGTGCCTGTTGAGCTGTAGCTTGTCCTGCTGTGGTTGGCTGGTCATGAGTCAGGCTGGAAGGTGTCATTAACCACAGAAATGCAGAGGGTTGTTTTGCAGGGACTGTTGAATGCTCAGCAATTGCTGGTAACTATGAAGTTACTCGCTGGCTGGCTAAGTGCGGTTCTCATTACAGAATGAACTGAAGTAAACACACCAGCATATGAATCCGTGACAGTGTTTGGTTACCAGACACAGCTGTGGATCACTAGGTAGTGTCACAAAGCCCTGCAGAGTGGACACGCCCTGTTACTGCTCCAAAGGAACAACACTGCTATTTGTGTCATTTGTCCCATTGTCTTTGGTTGTAGTCTCACTTCCCTGCTCCCCATTCCTCTCTCCTCCGTTTTGCTCCGGCTCCTTCCTCTTCTCTCTCTCTGGGGTGGGCTCCGGGGCAACAGATTCCTCCTAAAAGTGGGGGGCCACATAGCCATGCCTCCTCCGTGGCCCCACCCCTGCTCCTCCTCTTCCCCGAGGCCCTGCCCCCTGGCCAAGCTGGAAGCCAGAGCTGGGCTGGGGAGTCTGGGCCCATCCACCTGCCCGGGGCAGCCCCTACCCATGTCCCTGCCCTGCGGCGTGCAGGGTCCGTGGCTCCCCACAGCTGCCTGCACAGCTGTTACCCCGACCCGGCTCTGCTTTCCGGCCTGGCCGAGGGGCAGGGCCTTGAGGGCTGAAGAGCCACAGCCAGGCCATGGACCCTCCATCTGCCCTGCACAGGAAGCCTGGGGAGTGGGGACATGGGCTGGGGCTGCTCTTGGGCCCCTCCCCCACCCTGGGCAGGTGGAGGGTCTTCAGCTCCCCACAGCTGCTCAGACTCCCCGGGCTGCTCTTACCTGGGCCGGGCTCCAGCTTCCGGCCTGGCAGGGGGCTGGGCCTGTGGTGAAAAGTGGGAGGGCCATGGCCTGTGGCCCCCCTTCCCCCCGTTTGGTGCCCCTGGGTGGGCTCCCATCCCCCTGACCTTGCAGAAGTCCCTGCTAACCATGGGAACCCATCAGAGCCCCTCCTTTGTAACAGGAGCCCCTGGAGTCACTGGAAACGGACATGTTACAAGTGTCATCTGTTCATCACCCTGACCCATATCAGATGCTGGGGCCCTCTCTTCCCAGAGCTGCTGTGGGTGTGTCATGCCCTGCTCACTTGGGGTCAGGATGGAACAAAAGGTGTTAGCATTAAGGACAAAAGATGGAGTCAGTTCTGGGGCCGGTTTTGTTCAATATCTTCATTAATGATCTGGAGGATGGCGTGGACTGCACCCTCAGCAAGTTCACAGATGACACTAAGCTGTGGGGAGAGGTAGATACACTGGAGGGTAGGGATAGGGTCAAGAGTGACCTAGACAAATTGGAGAATTGGGCCAAAAGAAAGCTGATGAGGTTCAACAAGGACAAGTGCAGAGTGCTGCACTTAGGACAGAAGAATCCCATGCACCGTAACAGAGTGGGGACTGACTGGCTAAGTGGCAGTTCTGCAGAAAAGGACCTGGGGATTACAGTGGATGAGAAGCTGGATATGAGTCAGCAGTGTGCCCTTGTTGCCAAGAAGGCCAATGGCATATTGGGCTGCATTAGTAGGAGTATTGCCAGCAGATCGAGGGAAGTGATTATTCCAATCTATTTGGCACTGGTGAGGCCACATCTGGAGTATTGCATCCAGTTTTGGGGCCCCCACTACAGAAAGGATATGTAAAAATTGGAGAGAGTCCAGTAGAGGCAACGAAAATGATCAGGGGGCTGGGACACATGACTTCTGAGAAGAGGCTGAGGGAACTGGGCTTATTTAGTCTGTAGAAGAGCAGAGTGAGGAGGGGATTTGATAGCAGCCTTCAGCTACCTGACGGGGGGTTCCAAAGAGGATGGAGCTAGGCTGTTCTCAGTGGTGGCAGATGAGAGAACAAGGAGCAATGGTCTCAAGTTGCAGCGGGGGAGGTTTAGGTTGGATATTAGGAAAAACTATTTCACTAGGAGGGTGGTGAAGCACTGGAATGGGTTACCTAGGGAGGTGGGGGAATCTCCATCCTTACAGGTTTTTAAGGCCCAGCTTGACACAGCCCTGGCTGGGATGATTTAGTTGGGTTTGGTCCTGCTTTGAGCAGGGGGTTGGACTAAATGACCTCCTGAGGTCTCGTCCAACCCTGATATTCTATAATTCTATAAAGGAGGTTTATTTAAGTATATCAGGAACAAAAAGAATCCTGACAATGGCATTGGTCCATTGCTAGAGGGAAATGGTAGAATTATCAAAAATTACAGGGCCGCCCAGAGGATTCAGGGGGCCTGGGGCAGTGCAATTTTGGGGGCCCCTTCCCTAAAAAAAAGTTGCAATACTATAGATACTGTATTCTTGTGGGGGCCTCTGCAGGACTCGGGGTCTGGGGCAAATTGCCCCACTTCCCCCCCCCCCCCCGCCCCCTCTGGGCGGCCCTGAAAAATTATGCCATAAAGACAGAAGTGTTCAATAAATATATCTGTTCTGTATTTGGGAAGAAAACTGATGATGTCGTCATATCACATGATAACACTCTTTCCATTTCACTAGTATCTTAGGAGGATTTTAAACAGAAGCCACTAAAGTTGGACATTTTTAAATCAACAGGTCCAGATAACTTGCATCCAAGAGTTCTGAAAGAGCTGGCTGAGGAGCTTGCTTGACCACTAATGTTGATTTTCAATAAGTCTTAGAACGCTGGGTAAGTTCCAGAAGACTGGAAGAACGCTAATGTTGTACTAATATTTAAAAAGGGTAAATGATGACCTGGGTATAGGCCTATTAGGCTTACATCCATCCCAGGCAAGATAATGGAGCAGGCGATATGGGATTTGATTAGAGTAATGTAAGAGAAAGTAATGTAATTAATGCCAATTAACATGGGTTTATGGCAGTAGCTCTCAACATTTCCAGACTACTGTACCCCTTGCAGGAATCTGATTTGTTTTGCATACCCCAAATTTCACCTCACTTAAAAACTACTTGCTTACTAAATCAGACATAAAAATACAAAAGTGTCACAGCACACTATGACTAAAAAATTGCATACCTACTCATTTTTACCATAGAGTTATAAGATAAATCAATTGGAATATCAATATTGTACTTACATTTCAGCGTATAGCATATAGAGCAGCATAAACAAGTCATAGACTGTAGGAAATTTTAGTTTGTACCGACTTTGCTAGTGGTTTTTGCGTAGCCTGTAGTAAAACTAGGCAAATACCTAGATGAGTTGATGGACCCCCAGAAGACCTCTGTGTATCCCCAGGTTTATGGAAAATAGATCCTGTCACACTAACTAAATATCTTCTTTGATGAGATTAGAAGTTTAGATGATGACGGGAATAATGTTGATATAATATAGTTAGACGTCTGAAAGGCATTTGACTTGGTACCGCATGACATTTTCATTAAAAAACTACAAAGATGCAAAACGAAAATGGCACACATGAAATTAATTAACAGCTGGCTAACTAATAAGTCTCAAAGTGTAATTGTAAGTGGGGAATCATCATTGAACAGTGTGTTTCTAGTGGAATCCTGCAGGGAGGGATCTTTCTTGGCCCTAGGCTATTTAACATTTTTATTAACGACCTCGAAGAAAACATAAAATCATCGTGGATAAAGTTTGCAGATGACACAATGATGGAGGGCATGGTAAATAATGAAGAGGACAGGTTTCTGACACAGAGCGATCTGGATCACATGGTAAGCTTGGCCCAAGCCAACAATGTGCATGTTAATACGGCTAAATGTAAATGGATACATCTAGGGACAAAGGATGTCATTCACACTTACATCATGGGAGAGCCCCTGCTGGAGCCCCAGGCCCTTTAAATTGCCCCCTGGGGAAGCCGGGCTGACCCGGTATGGCGCACCGGCTTACTTTCACCTGTGTATACAGGAGGCCAGACTAGATGATCACAATGATCCCATCTGGCCTTGAAATCTATTAATCTATGAACCTGCCTGGCTCAGACGGGAAGGGAACTTGGGAGAGAACTGGAGGAGGCAGCTGCAGCAAGTGGAATTACAGAGAAGCCAGGGAGGGTGAAAGCCTTCTCCCTGCTGCATGTGGCAGGTGCAGAGGTGCTGGAGATCTACAGTAAGCCCCAGTGGGAGTGGGAGAGGACTGCAAACCCCTCGACAAAGCCATTCAGCAGTGCCCGGTATACTGTGACCCAGGCCAGAACGTCACTCAGGAAAGGCTGGCTGCCACATGAGCCCCTGGAGCATGTCACAGATGCATGAGTCTTGCCATCTCTTGTGATTTTATGGTGAGTCTTGTGATGTTTGATGTTGTTACTGAAGCACCAGATCCTGGAGTCCTGTGATTATGGGAGAATTTCAGCTTTCATTTTTAAAAAGTGATTTTCTAGTCCCCTGGTTGCAGAGAAAAGCTGGAAAACAGGCTCCCCCAAGTCCAGCAGGTAAACAGAGACCCCAACTTACAATTTTGTAAAACTCTCATGATTTGGGGGGCCTGGCTTTGTTATTTTGGAGCTCAGGGGGCTGGCAAATCTGCAGGCCTATGTGATAAAGCTAAATCATGTGAAATGAAACGATTAACAGATGGACTAATCAGTGGCCATATTATTTGAGGTATAACTGATAACAAGGTGACCAGGGTATAACCTTTGTAGCCCTGACCATGGCAGGTGGCTGGGGCCAGGAAATAAAGATCATACTCCAGTGTGTGGCACCCTTATTCCCTCCTAAGCCAGGGGTCAGCGAGCCCTGAGGGCGCAACATGGGGACAGCACCATTCAGCGAGGAGACGACCTTGCTGCCCCCACAGCCAGCAGCGAATGGGGAAGCAGCTCTCCTCAGGGCCATGCGTCCCCCTGACACAACCTCCCTCAGCTCGTCACTCACCTAGGCCCGGGGTGAGGCGGAAGGCCTGTCAGTGGAGGTGTTGGGGCCACAATGGACCTGAGGACGGGGCTGGCATAGGAGATCTCACAGCAACTGGGCGCTATGATTCCCAGCCTGGGCAGACCGACTCGCACTAGCTCTGCGTGCATGGGCGGCAACTCAGGCCAGTGCCCAGAGCTCAGACCCAAGGCTCAGGCCAGCTTGGACCGGTGGCTAGCCGGAGCTGCTGCCAGCGCTGCAAAGACCACGCCGAGCTAGTGGTGTGGGCTGGGAGCTTCACTCCCATCTGCAGTGCAGACGTACCCTCAGAGCACTGAGACCTCAAGGGTGGCCCCAGCCTGACCTCTGCCACCCCCAAGGGGATGATCCTTCATTTCCCCAGTAGCCTGCTTGCTGCCTCATCCAGCAAGCCCTGTGCCCCAGTCTTCCTTAGCAGAGTCCCACTGCCCATTCCAGACTCCTGCGTTCCCAGGCCAAAAGGGTCACTGTGACAATCTAGCCTGACCTGCTATATAACACAGGCCAGAGACGTGCCCCACAGGCATTCCCAGAGCAGAGCTTCACTGAAAAACGGGCAGTACCTTCGATTACACCTGGGGATTACAGTGGATGAGAAGCTGGATATGAGTCAGCAGTGTGCCCTTGTTGCCAAGAAGACCAACGGCATATTGGGCTGTATTAGTAGGAGCATTGCCAGCAGATCAAGGGAAGTGATTATTCCCCTCTATTTGGCACTGGTGAGGCCACATCTGGAGTATTGCGTCCAGTTCCCCCCTCCCCCCCTACAGAATGGACAAATTGGAGAGAGGCCAGTGGAGGGCAATGAAAATGATCAGGGGGCTGGGGCACATGACTTACAAGGAGACGCTGAGGGAACTGGGCTTATTTAGTCTGCAGAAAAGAAGAGTGAGGGGAGATTTGATAGCAGCCTTCAGCTACCTGAAGGGGGGTTCCAGAGAGGATGGAGCTTGGCTGTTCTCAGTGGTGGCAGTGACAGAACAAGGAGCAATGGTCTCAAGTTGCACTGGGGGAGGTCTAGGTTGGATTTTAGGAAAATCTATTTCACTAGGAGGGTGGTGAAGCACTGGAATGGGTTCCCTAGGGAGGTGGTGGAATCTCCTTCCTTAGAGGTTTTTAAGGTCAGGCTTGATGAAGCCCTGGCTGGGATGATTTAGTTGTGGTTGGTCCTGCTTTGAGCAGGGAGTTGCACTAGGTGACCTGCTGAGGTCTCTTCCAACCCTGAGATTCTATGATTCTATGAATCCACCACAGTCTCTGATAAACTGTCCCAATCAGCAATCAGGCCCAGGCCCAGCAACTGGGGAGGTGGCAGAGTGTGTGGGAAGAACAGGCTAGGAGCGGGGTGCGGCTCTGGAGGGGGGGTCGTGGGGTGTGTATGGAGCACAGACTGGAGGCAGGGAGGGATTCTGGAGAGGGGGATGTCGGGTGTGTTGGGAAAACAGGCTTCGGGTGAGGCTCTGGAAGGGGGACGTAGGGTGTGTGGGGAGCACAGGCCGGGAGTGGGGCTCTGGAGGAGGGATGTGGGGTGAGCACAGGCCAGGGCCGGGGTGGGGCTCTGGATGGGGGGACGTGGGGTTTGTGGGGAGCACAAGCCATGGGTGGGTCTCTGGGGGGGGATGTGGGATATATGGGGAGCACTGGCCCGGACGGGTAGTTCAAGACAAGTGTTGCTGCTGTACCAGGCCTGCAGCCCTGATGCTGGAACCCCCCGATCCATCCCCTGCCCCATGCCCCATAGCTGCCTACAACGTCCGTGAACGAGCTGCCGCAAGGCGTGGGCCACAGGCTCAGCCCACGTTCGTTGGATGGGGAAACGAGACACAGCACAGCAGGGCTTGGAGCAGCTGCAGTTTAATGTAGAAAATCGCACTCATTTATTAACATTTCACATCGGCAGGAAGATCACAGCCTGGCCCCCAGTCTGTGGAAGGGGGCTCCCATGTCACTCTGGGGCACAACCCCCTTCCAGCACTCTCCTGGCATCCCAGCGCCCCAGCTCGCCCCGCCCATCCTCCTCCTGGCACTCCCAGCCCCGGAGCCAGCCACTCTGCTTGTCATCAGCGGAGCTCTGCCCCGTGCTCCAGCTCTCGGGGGCAGCCTATGGGTCTCCACTGGGGAAGCAAATCAGCCACACCTACGGGGGGGCCCTTCCCAGAGGCGAGCCCTGGAGCTGCCTGGTCTAGTCTGTATAATTGGGAGCCAACATCAGGCCGCAGGATGTGCCCGGTGCCTCGTTGGGTGCCTGCCCCTCCCCAGGGATGGCAGCCCACAGGAGGTGTAGCCAGCTGACTGATCTGGGCAGCCTCCAGGCTGTTCCTGTTGCAGTGGTCTGGGTGCAGCTGCCCTGTTCCAGACTCAGCTGGAGCGAGACATGGGTGGCAGCCGGCTCCCAGGGAGGGTGTGCGCCACCAGAGGAAGCACCTTTCCTTTCTGCTCTTGCTCAACCTGCCTGGCTCTGCTCCCACCTCCCAAACCGGTTTGCCCAGCTGGGCCACTGACATCCAGTCCCCAGCACTGCCCCTCCTGCGGGTGCCGCTGACACAGAAATCACAGGTGCAGCTAAACAAATACAGGCCTGAGAATGGGTCAAAGCAGAAACACACAGCAGGGGTGGGCCGGTGGGAAACAGCTCCCTGCTCAGCAGCCCAGCCCCTCAGGATGGGCCATCTGAACTAAGCACTGTGTGACGGATACTAGGAGCTGGCCAGAGCCCTGTCTCCACTCGGAGTGTTGCCATTATGGCTCTATAGGTACAGCCACGGGGGCAAACCTCCCAGGGGAGCTGCAGCTTGTCCAGCAAGAGTGCTGCAGCCAATACAGCTTAGCCTGGCGCCCTGAGAGAAATAAGCTATGCCAGCAAAGGACTTTTCTGCTGGTATTCCTGCGCCTACTTGGCAGCTTTTGCCAACACAGAAATGTGGTACAAAGCACACCCCTACGTGACACTGTGCTACCAGCAGAAGTTTCTAGTGTAGACCTGGCCAGAGCCACCAAGAGCAAGACAGATCCCTAGAGAGTGAGACAGAGACACGCACTGAACGACAACGCTGCGAGTCAACAGGCACACACAGAAACTCAGAGACACACCCAGAGACACAGACAGAAACGCAGCCACGGAGACATGACGCACGCCCAGCCTGAGACACTGACAGACACATGGACACACACAGGGGGCCTGTTGCAGTTTCACTCTAATGAGACAGTCTCAGACTGAAAGCTCCCGCTTTGACCCCTGTGCAAGGGCCTGTCCAAAATGCCAGCACCTGCTGGAGACCCGAGTTCTGGTACTGGAAGGAGGCCTAGCGGCCCCCACCCTTCCCTCAGGCGCTGCAGGGGAGGAATGGCAACGCCTGGGCCTCGCTGCGGCTTTCCTTCCTCTGCAGGAGCTGGGCTCACTCCTCCCGGCCAGGGAGGACCTGCCCTGCTCCAGCGTCATCTCTCTGTCCCCCTGAAGCATGGCGCTGCCAGAGCAGTCAGGGACGGTTTCTAGCTATTCTCCATGTTAACTTGGATTAAAGAACCAGCTGAAATCTCAAGGGAAACAGAGAAGCAACTACCCTCCCCCCGCTCCCGCACATATTCCCCAGTGCACCCCTCCCCCACCTCCCCCTCCTGAGTGGGCACAGGTGGTGCCAGAGCTGCGAGGGGGCTGGCTGACAACGCCGGAGCTAGCCGTGCCGTGGGGAGATGCCCAGCAGAGCCCTGACTGGCAGCCAGGTCCAAGCTGCCTGGCTTTGCTCAGGTGACCTTGGGGAATTTCAGGAGCTCTCTGTGCACTGGCACAAACAAGCTGCAGTGGCAGATTCTTAGCACTGGGGCCCGTGCAGCCGCTCACCAGCTGCACCTGTCAGCCAGGCATGTGCCGAGGGCGTGTCTGAGCAGCCAGCCTGCCCTGGCACTGTGGGGCTTCTGCTCTCAGGAGGCCGAGCCGCTCTGCCAAGGCCCCCGCCCACAGAAAGGCCACAGTCTTCTCCTTAGGGAAGCTCCTTGCCAGCTTCTGTCTGTGTTCAGCCATCAAGTCCAGGGCCACGGGGGGACAGCTGGGCTCAGGCAGAGGCACAAGGTACAAGCAGAGCAGCGGACTGGATCTGGACAGGATGGCAGCTCCTTGATTGTCTTGCTGGGGTAGGAGGGGTGGCCCCCGGGGTGGAGGAGGCACGGAGCACGCGCGGTCCCTAGACGTAGTTGCTGGCCGGCACTGAGCGAGCAGTCGTGTACTTGGCAGAGTAGGGTTTCTCATTCCGGGGGGGGCAGCTGCAGCAGAGCAGGGCCCCCCCGATGAGCAGGAGAGCAGATGCAGCCCAGCCGATGTACAGGGAGGCCCCCAGTTCTCTCTTCTGCGCCTCGGTGACCATAGGGTTGTAGAAATCCCGGATGATGTTGTTGGCTGACCAGGAGACAGGGATGAGGATCATGATGCCAGCAATGATGAAGATGATCCCAGAGACGATCATGACTTTGGCTTTGGCAGAAGCGTCCTCCACGCAGTTGGTGCATTTCCCTCCAATGATGGCCAGGAGGAGGCCGAGCACGGCCAGCACGATGGCGATCACCACCAGGGCACGTGCCGCCTGCAGGTCCTGGGGCAGCGCCAGCATGGAGTCGTAGACCTTGCACTGCATCTGGCCCGTGCTTTGCACCACGCAGTTCATCCACAGCCCCTCCCAGATGATCTGAGCCACCACAATGTTGTTCCCGATGAAGGCCGTCACCCTCCACATGGGGAGCCCACAGCACAGGATGGTGCCCAGCCAGCCAATGACAGAGAGGGCAATGCCCAGCACCTGGAGCCCCATCGAAGCCATCACTCCCTGCTCTCTGCCTTGCACAAGCCCAGACAGAGCTGACTGGCGTCCCTGGAAGCGGAGGTGCAATGCTCCTCGGCTGGACCATTTGGAGAAGTTATATGCCTTTGCAGTGGGTGGAGTTTCATCCCCCTTGCTCCATCCACTTTGCACAGACAAAATGTGTAAAACCAGTTCCCCAGGATTCCTGGGCTCTTCATTCTCACCACAGCAGTGGTGCTCCAGGACAGATTACAGAGGGACCAGTTCTCACGCCCTGCCATGGAGTCTGCTCCCAGGGGCACACAGCTGGGCAGCCTTACACCTCCCTCCATTTGTCCTAAATTAGGATTTTCCCCATCTTTGCTCAAGTTCCATCTGGAAAGAGCCCCCCAGGTAATGGGCGGGGGGGAGCAGGCTCTGCAGGTGGAGGGAAGGAAGCTTGCAGAGAGGGTCTAAGTCAGTGGTTCTCAAACTTTAGTACTGATGACCCCTTTCACACAGCAATCCTCTGCGTGCGTCCTCCATTATACATTAAAAACAATTTTTTATATATTTAACACCATTATAAATGCTGGAGGCAAAACGGGGTTTGGGGTGGAGGCTGACAGCTTGTGACCCCCCCATGTAATAAACTTGCGACCCCCTGAGGGGTCCCGACCCCCAGTTTGAGAACCCCTGGTCTAAGTGCTGGAGCAGGAGTCTGGGCTCAGTTCCCAGCTCTGCCACTGACCACTGTGTGATTTTGGCCATGTCGTGCCTCAGTTTCCGCCCCCTGTAGAATGGCGCTCCCGGGGGCGCTGCTGTTATAGGGTTGGGCTCTCCACAGCTGTCAGTGATTATCTTCTGGGCCCCTCCCCACTGGGCAGCCCCTCTTTAGCACACTGCTGGGAGCCTGCTGGGAGCCTGGTCCCGCCCAGTCCCAGCAGGCAGAGCACAAGCTGCTGCCCTCGTTTGTACCAAGGCTGGTTGTTGACAGCATCCAGGTATGAATCAGGCCTCAGGGATGTGGTGTCCCCAGTGTGTCTGGCCCCGCCAATCACTGAGAGCCCCAAACCGGTCTGAGCTGCTGGCTGCTGCATATTGCCAGAGAGGAAGGGCTGGGCAGATCCCTGTGAACAAGCACTGCACACAAGAGCTTTCTGTGGACTGTCATCACACAGCATCCCTCCCTCCTTCCCTCCTCCCTAGCACAGCAGTGTCCCACAGGCGCCTGCAGCCATCACACCGCCCTGCTGTCCCAATCACTGACTCAGCCCAGAACCCTGCTGGGCGGCCCTGCCCAGAGAGAGGTTGGGGGAGGAACAGGCAGACTGGGGCAGGGAGTGGTGCAGACCTGCCTTTTGCC
This sequence comes from Mauremys mutica, assembly GCF_020497125.1. Classification (NCBI taxonomy): domain Eukaryota; kingdom Metazoa; phylum Chordata; order Testudines; family Geoemydidae; genus Mauremys; species Mauremys mutica. Next base: position 2,687,053 of record NC_059090.1, on the reverse strand, counting down.
CTGGGGTGGCTGGGGCTGATAGCTGGGGTGTAGCAATCCCTTGGGTCTGCACGCAGCTAGCAGCACCCATGGGCCCAGTACTCCTGGCTGAGAAACCCTTGCTATCAGGGCAAAGGTGCAGGAGGTCATGGGCCTGGCCCAGGAGGGGTGTTGGGGAGCCCAAGGCAGATCTACTTCCCCAGCCCAGGTCACAACGGGTCCATGTCATGGGGTGCGCTCATTGAGAGCACAGCTGGTTACGGCTGACTCACGGCCTTAGCTTGGGCTGGGACACAAGCGGGATCTTATGTTGCTTCCGAAGGGAAATCCACTGCAGAAGAGACAGCTGGGCCCCAAGCTTCACGGCCCTGCAGAGCCACCAGCTGGCAATGGAGGAGTCACAGGTACTTGGGGGGATAGAAGACAATGGAGAAATGGTCTCTCTTGCCCGTAAATCTCTATCCGTCCCCAGACAAACCCCTCTAGCTATCTAGGCATTTCTGCACCATCCCTGTGGTTTCGAGGCAGCCATGACCACTGCCCAGACCCAGAGAGTGAAAATGGGCAGTTCCTGGGAGAACGCCAGGAGCAGGGTCCTGAACCCTTGGTCCTTCCCAGAGACCAGCACGACACCAGCCCAGGCACGCAGCCAGTGGCCACTCGTGACAAGTATGTGATCCAGAAATCAGAGCCCACCCACTGAGAAGAACCTCCCCCATGCCCCTGCATCTCACCATCCGGGAGGGACTGTCTGGGAATGGCAGAACAACAGGACCCAGTGCCCCCAGCTCCCTGAATTCAGCCTAGCGAGCAATGGGGATCACAGATGCTGCAGGAAAACAGCAGAGTATCCTTGTGAGGAAGCCTCAGACTCCTGCAGTGTGGGAGGAGACCCAAGGAACAAACTGTGTGCTTCAGCTTCTCCTCAAGGCTAGGGCAGTGTGACAGCATGGAGACCAGAGACTTATCTAGACAACCAAACAAAAGCCCAACAGTTAAATCACCTTGGTTATTGTCACCTCCACTGTGATCCTTCCACAGCCAGTCCTCCTGATGCTCCCCTTACATCACCACCTGGATACAGATGACTCACCTGGATACAGATGACTGATATGCATCTAGGGACTCAGGAGCAGCAGGCACAGACTATCAAGAGAAACTCTTATGAGCAGAGCAAAGGCATATCACCCTCTTTACTAGCCTAGTGGAAAATTCACAATAGTATAAGCCCAGAGAGCATGAGTTCTAGTCATCTACTGACGGCTGTTAATATTGCTGGACACTTCGCTACCCTTATTAGGCATCGCACTGTGCCTTGAGGGCAACTATCACTTATGTGTTTAACAGAAAAGGTACCTGAGAAAAGGTCACGTCAGGTACAGCTTGGAACAGAACCTAGGCCTCTAACACAACAGATGAAGAAGGCACCGTCATTTTGCCACTCAGAAGGTCTATATCAGTACAGCAGTTTCTGTAACCCACATTAACCCAGTCTGGCTCTGTGTCAACCCCTAGTGACTAGATGACATAAAGAGGTTTATGAATGCAACTGCTTCCGCGCTAAAACAGCTCAAGCAATAAAGGCTCCTTCTTGTACATACAGACAGTTAGGGGTCAGTCAGCCAGATGACTCAGACAAAGGCAGTGCTGCAATTGACTATGTTGTCTGGGCCATGTACTGCCTGCTTGGTAATAACATGGGAGGACACCATGCTTGTAAAACTAACCTAGCTCTTTCTAAAGAGAGCAACTAGCACTCTAGCCATATGCACGCAGACAAGTTCCATGCAGGCAGCTACACTCACTGTAGCCAGGAGACCACTGAGGGCACCCACTGGCTCCCATACATGCTAACAGTATGCTCCTCTGGCCCATTAGGTGCTCCTGTAAGTGAGGTAGAACCTGGGTTGTAGAACTGAAAGTTAGATGTTCAAACTCTGTGGATATCCCATATAGTGCTGAAAAAATATGCATGAAGAAACCTGCAGAAATTGTTGGATTAGTATAACACTTCTGTACTTAGAAGTGAATTTGGATGTTATCTTAATACATGTTTTGCTGTTGCATTGTCAGTGTTTGTATTGTGGTTAATGGGAGCTGCACTTTAAGAATAGGGTGGGGCACTTCACTGAAGACTGTTTGAGAAGGACGGCAGCATGTGGGAGATTTTACCTGTTTGTCTGGAAAGGCGAGATAGGGCCTGTGTGAGCTTCAAAAAGGTCAGAACTTACTTTTCCTGAAAACAGTCTCATTCATGAAGATAAGTGCTCAGGGGGGAACTGATGGCCTCAGGACACTGCTAATGAGCTACAGAGCCTGAATCCTGCCCTGCGCAGCACTGTTCAACCTTGTTCTCATGTAATGGCTGTTTGGTGGCCTCCACGTGAGGCGAGTTTGGTGAGTCCTAGTTCCTGCCCCTAGACCACAAACTCACTATTTTATGCTCGGGGTGGGAGACTCAAGGGGGACTCGGGTGCTTAACTGCCATTCTTCAGACAGGTGAGGGGTAGCTCAGTGGTTTGAGCATTGGCCTGTTAAACCCAGAATTGTGAGTTCAATCCTTGAGGGGGCCATTTAAGGATCTAGGGCAAAATCAGTACTCAGTCCTTCTAGTGAAGGCAAGGGGCTGGCCTCAATGACCTCCAAGGTCCCTTCCAGCTCTACGCAATAGGTATATTTTATTTTATTTATTTTACCTCTCTGTCAGGGAGTAAAACCGGTACTGACCCTGAACCCCAGCTTTGTCCTAGCTCCTGGTCCTGAACCAGAACTGAACTGAAAAAAATGTGGGTTCCCAGTTAAAATAAAAGGTCTGAATTTGTAACATTGACAGACCGCTCTGGTCAGGATCAAACCTGGAACTTCTAGAGCTTAGTGCATGAACCTCTACTACATGAGCTAAAAGCCACCTGGGCCTTAGCTAAGGCTGAAGCAGACTCATTAATCTCTCGCTCAATGCCACTAGAGACGACAGAGCACCACACCCAGGAGGTGTGTGGGTTACACATTTTTTTAGCTCCATATTTAAAAAACACTGTGATCTTATTTTCATTATAAAACAAGACAACAAAACGGTAGCAGCGGAAGCTCCTAAGAGCTACAAAATCTTGCAGCTAACAATAAAAAAGAAATTAATTTGTCGTTCTATTCAAAATGTAGCTCCTTTACTGGAGCATTAAGTCAGCAGTTCAGGGGATCTCTAGGAAGCATTTTGTCATAAGATGAATCTCTTTAATAATTCCCTCCCAAAACCTTCTAATTCTGGGACACACACAACCACCACATGCACAAGTATGTCCCCTGCTTCCCCACAACCCCTCCAGCACAGCGCCTCTCTAGTAGTAAAAATAGGATGGATCTGAACTGCCATCTTCACAGTTATGATTTTTGGGCATAGTGATGAAAAAATGATGGAGCTTGTTAATAACAATGATGCTATAGGCAGCCACACAGGCAAGAATCCTAACTCAGGCCTAAGCCTTTGAACATGTCAAACAGCAGGTGCTGTTTCTGTGTCACACTGAGGATGCAGCATGAATAACAGCTAACTAGCCAGGCTGAACCACAAACTCTTACAAGGTTGTGAAGTAATTTCCTCTTTTACCTCCTCTTCTATTTTAGATGCTTTATGCTTATAGAATCATAGAATCATAGAATATCAGGGTTGGAAGAGACCTCAGGAGCTCATCTAGTCCAACTCCCTGCTCAAAGCAGGACCAGCCCATTTGTACTAGAGCTATAGTAGATCAAACTATATATTGGATACACCAGGGGGGCTGGAACAATTTTTATAGTGGGGGTGCTGATGACGGAAACCATGGAAACCATGTATTTGGTGTTTGTTATTACTACTTCATGCCGGGGGAGCGGCAGCCCCCCCAGCACCACTGGGATACGCTATTCTACGGTATAATAAGCTAGGAACGAAGGTGTGCCGATGCCTAACTCCTAGGTGCCCTGCCACCCAGTGGAATTTGCAGCCCAGAGCTAGGCACCCACAGTTGGACCCACAAGGGGAATTAGGTGCCCAACTGCCACTTTAGGTGCCTAAACCCAATTTCTGGATCCTCAAAACCTTGGCTAAGAAGCTGCCTGACCCTTTAAGCACCTGAAAGCCCCAGGACCTAGATCCACAAATGCCAAATCCCTAAGTGCCTATGTGTCTGCCTCTAGACCCGTACACTGTTCAGACATCTCTCTCCTGCCCAAGCCCCAGCGCGATCCACAGAGCAGGAGAAGAGGGGCGCTCCTCCCGCACCCATGCGCAGAGACTGCCTACCGAATCGGGTCCCATGCAGACTCTGGCGGGTGCCTCCCTTATAACTTTTAGCCCAGTGGTTAGAGCCCTCACCTGGGATGTGGGAGACTCAGGTTCAATCCCCACTCTACCGGCGGGGGGGGAAGGATTTGAACAGGGGTCTCCCACCTCCCAAAAGAGTGCAGTAATCACTGACCTACAGGGTGTTCTGATTGAAGGAAAAGGGCCCCTCAGTCTCTTCTGTGGGAGCTGTTCCACTTTGGATAAATACAGAGAGAGGCTGAGCCTGTAGGCCAGGCAGCCTCTGTGGGAGGCCCAGGCCCAGGTCCAGTCCTCCTGCTCCAATGACTCTTCAATTATTTATCCAAACTGGAGCAGCTTCACCAGCAGACTAGCCCATAGCCCTGTGGTTAGCACCCACTCCTGGGAGTCCTGTTCAAATCCTTTCTCCCCTCTTGCAGATGGGGGACTTGAACCTGAGTCTCCCACACCCCAGCTGAGTGCTCTAGTCACTGGGTGAAAAGTTACCAGGCAGGTGGCTCTTCCTCCAGCTCTTTCCAGAGGCAGGTGCCTAACTCATTCTGACACGGAATGACTGAGGGAACGTCAACACTGCAATAAAAGCCCCCCGGCACAACCGCAGCTGGCTTGGGCTCTGGGCTATAAAATAGCAGTAGAGAGGTGCGGGCTCTGGCTGGAGACCAGGTTCTGAAGCCCTGGGGGGCGGGGGCAGGGTCTGGGAGCCCAGGCTCCAGCCTGAGTCCAAATGTCTCCACTGCAATTTTTAGCTCTGCAACCCAAGCCCCATGACCCCAAGTCAGCTGAGACTCGGTGCCAGGGGTGTTTTATTACAGCCTCGACATACCCGTAGACACCTACGCTACCGGACTCCAGCAGAGGGGTTCCCGGCTGTGGATCACAAGTAGAGATAGGCGCCTCCCTGCAGCCTGGACTTAGGTACCAAACTCCGAGGGAGGGGCAGGGCTTAGGAAACATCCATCTCATCACCATCTCCCATTGGCTAACACTGGCAGCTCCCCGCCCAGCGTGCTGGCGTTGGTGACTCGCATTCTGAGGTGCCTCTCGCTCCCCGTGCCTTGTAGAGGGAGCCTAGGTGCCTAACCCAGGCTCTGTGGGTCACAGTGGTTTGTTCCTGTGATCTTCTAAATGCCGAAATGCTGAGTGTTGCAACACCCGAGTCCTACTGGGGATCCGGGCCTGGTACCTAACTCCCAGCTGGGAATGCCGCTAGGCAGCAGGACACCTAACTGTCAGGCACGACAATACCTGTGTGGATGTAGGCCCTGAAGGGCTCAGTGTGAGAAGGGGAGCTGCAGGAAGCAGGCTGGCTCCTGGGGCTCCTCCCGCCCCAGCAGATGGGCTGCAAGGCCAGGGGAAGAGTGCCCAGGAGCAGGAGAGTCAGGCAAAGAAGTTGCTGGGCCTAGGTAAAGGTAGTTATTGGATCTGTGCTGAGCTGCTTTATTTGGGGGTTACGTGTCAGTGCAACCCATAAACGGTGCCCTGAAGAAAGGGCCTGCGCAGACCCTGGCGCACACACCAGCCATCTACAAGAAAGAGAACTCATTTTTAACAAAACTGCATCTCACGAGGGATTGATTTTGCATTAAAGGAGCTGACGCAGCCCCGTGTCATGCTGAAGCTGTATGACTGGCAGTTGCACTGAGAACCTGTTGCACCTGGGGCTCCTACTAACCTTATTACCGAGGTTCAGGGACTAATCCAGGACCGGTACAGAGATGCATACAGCTGTTTTGTGCTATTTCATTAATTGCTCTCTCCTGTTGGTGATGACCAAGCAAATGAGTCAAATGACTTGACATTGCTGCAGGACAGAGCCATCCAGGAGTGTGAGGAGACTTTCCAGAAAGACTGACTTCAAAATGGACATGTCTGCAGACAGCAAAGAGTGCTAATGGAAAGAGCATGCAATTGCATAGAGTTGGCCAAAGGAGCTCACCACAGAGGGCCCAGGGAAGGTGACTTGTGGAAGTAGGCTGGAGCCATGAAGAGTTGGCCAAAGGAGCTCACCACAGGGCCCACAGAAGGTAACTTGCGGAAGCAGGTTACTGACTGGAGATGAGCCAGTGGGTATTCAGCGGATGGCCCAACATGTACTATACAAACTGATATGGCACAAAATATTTTGCACAAAGAAACGGGAATTATCCAGAGACAAAGTGGCAAGAAGCCATAAAGGGGACAAAACTCATCTTCTGGTTTGACATTTCAAGCTTTCCCAAGAGGCATGAATGAAAACAAAGTTTTGTTCAATATGTCACTACCTGAAGTTGAAACATCTGGACAAGAGAGACTGTTAACAGGACTGTCGTCACCTGGCCAGCAAGTGTGCCCTCTGTTGGGTAACAGCGAAGGATACTTTGGCTCCTAACTGCCCCACTAGGGGCTCAATCCAACATTTAGATGCCACTGGCATTCTCAAAACCTTCACTGACCTACTGCCTAACCTCGCCGCACCTCACTATCTGTTGGTGGACATGAGAAAGATGCCTAAATACTGATGCCACCCCACAGCTAACGAGCTGCTTTGAGCCCTCGCTCATGCTGACACATCAACTGGCTGCTCAGATGAAATATTCCCCACCCGCCTCCCCAGCAGAACTCGGTCTGGTAGGTGTTCTCAAACCATGCCTACAGGATCAGGCCCTGCACAAAACTGCCAGGGGCAGGCAAACTGGTCGTTCTTCAGGCTCACAAGTGTGCACACACTCCCAGGACAGCCAGTAGCCCAGCACACCCTGTTTAAATCCCTCCTCTTCCTGATTTGGAGCAGGGACTTGAACCTGACTCTCCCACATCCCAAGTGAGTGCACTGGGCTACAGAATCACTCGCACACTCGCACTGGCCCAATGAATATTTCAGTAGTTACAGGAAATGGAACGGCTTCAACAAGTCAGATTAACAGAGACACGTGCCAGAACAGTCAAGAGCCTGGCAGTCCGGCACTTGCCTGGGAGAGCTGCATTCATGGCCTTGTTCAAAATCAGGCAAAGGAGAGACTGCCAGACTGGGAATCCTAATAAAAAAATAGGCCTCTGGCCTGACAGGCCGGGATCAATAGGAGCTAGGTACCTAAGTACCTTTATGAATCTGAGAGCTAAGCCCTGCCCCTCTCCTCAGCATTTCCTATTAGCTTTCTTAGGCATCCCCCCACTCCGCATGCTTCTGAGAACTCGTCTTACAGACCTGGTTCTCCCCACACACTGTATCATGGAGCCGTTAGCTTAAATCAGGGCTCAGAATCCCACTAGGCAGCGGGATGCCTAAGGATTCCGTGTTGCAGTGCCATAAGTTCCTTTCTGAATGTGGCCCCTCTGTCTTTTAAAGTCCTATCTGGGGAGACCACTGCAAAATTCAGAAAAAGAGTAAGACTCCAACTGTCCTAATGCCTTGAGTGACTCACCTGAATGAACTCTGATCTCACTCAAGAACCAGTCATTGCAACAGTGAAGCTAAGCTGGAGAACCCACATTCATACCAGTTCCAACTGTTAAGTAGCAGAACAACTTTTATTCATGTGACGATTTGGTCATGTTAGGCTAAATGCTTCTCAGAAAGTATGTACCTTTATTAAAACCCTCTGAATGACTCAAATGTATGTGCACTTGTATTTCACTAACAAGTTTAGTCTTAGTTATTTACAAGTCATGCTGATTCATTATGTCAGTTGAGAGTGCTAGGACAAGAGAAACTCATCACTCTAGCTCAGCCTAATAATGATGTAATTGAAACCTGGGCTTCATTACAGCAAAAGTTACTTTGTCAAATCCTGAGTGTTTTAAAGACGTCAACCTAAAAATTAGACAACTTTCAAGAGAATTAGACAAAAAGAAGAAGACACTTTAAATTGGCTTATAAACTAAAGATTTTCCCACTATTGCTGTAATTCATCTTTTTATGAAGAAACAAACAAGAAAAATTACAAAAAAAAAAACCAATAAAAATGATTTGACCACTATTTGAACCTTTGGTTAAAGTGGCATAAGAACCTGCAGCACTAGTGAAATTCCAGAGAAATTAGAACAACTTCATAATTATGACATGCATATTACAGTTTGGGCTTAGCGTATGATAGTCTTGTGCATGTGTAAGTGGCAAAGTATGGCTCTGAGTCATGGGCAAGGTCATTCTGAACTGAAAACTAACATTCTTTGATAACGAAGTCATTTGTCTAAAATTCTAAATCCTGCTATAAAATTGTTAGGTGGAACTGACAAGAGCAGTTCCATAATTCCACTGGGATATAATCTTGATGGGAAGTAAATATGGAGCTGTAATTAAGGATCCATAATTCCGTGCTGGAACCACAATCACTTGCACCAGACTAGTACAGAACTAGGACAAATGTTATCTTTGCAACAAGGTTATGATAACACCTTAACTGATTCATCGTCTCTTGATAACTGTAATTTTTCATGTTAAATTCCATTTTGACATTGTAAATATTATCAGCCAACCATCTGAATTCTGCTTTTTGTAATTTCTTATTAGCCAACACACCTTTTAAAGCAAATAATCCTCAAAGATTTATATAAATTCTCCAGTTTGTACTTTAGCTAAGGAATACAAATCCAAAGAACAGTGAGAAATCTAGAGAAGGAACTGTAGAAGCAGCAAAGAATCCTGTGGCACCTTATAGACTAACAGATATTTTTGCAGCATGAGCTTTCGTGGGTGAATACCCACTTCTTCGGATGCAAGTCTTGATGGGAAGTAAATATGGAGCTGTAATTAAGGATCCATAATTCCGTGCTGGAACCACAATCACTTGCACCAGACTAGTACAGAACTAGGACAAACGTTATCTTTGCAACAAGGTTATGATAACACCTTAACTGATTCATCGTCTCTTGATAACTGTAATTTTTCATGTTTTTCATTCCCTGTTAGTCTATAAGGTGCCACAGGATTCTTTGCTGCTTCTACAGAACCAGACTAACACGGCTACCCCTCTGAGAGAAGGAACTGGCAAGTTAAACCATGTCACCAATGTGCATTACATATGCCCGCGCTCTCTGTCTCTCAGTAGCGGAGAGGGCCGCTGGCATGGTGTGCTCCAGCCGTATCGGCCTCTAGCATGGAGCATTGTGGTTGGCGTGGGCCTTTGGCCTGGAGCATGCTAGTGCCACGGGAACCCCCCCGGTACTGTCCTTCTGCATCTAGCAGTCAGAGGCCTGAGCCTCCCTTGCTTTGCAGTGTAGCCCTTGTGCAGGGTCCCCAGGAGAGTTCTGAGCAGCAGGGAAAGTTTCCTTCCCAACACCTCTCTCAGTACAGCAAACCTTCCCCTACAGAGGCAGCTCAAGGGGCCCTCTGGGGAAGCAGGCACTGGCCTCCTGCTGTTGCACAGCACAAGTTGCAGGGCTCACGTACACACACCCTAGTGCAAGATGGCAGACAGGCAGTCTGTTGTTCTTTGCATCCTACCCCGCCTGCTCTCCTAGCCAAGACAGGAGCTGCCATTGATGCCAAGAGCTGATTTACCTGCTGTTGAAGAAGGGCCCTCATGAGATACTCAACAACAGAGCATCTGTGTGTTCTGGATGGGAGAGGATCTAGCAGCCCAGCTCCTGAAACACAATCAGACAGGAAGTGTTTACAGCCCCTGCCCAGAGGCACGTTTTCCAATCCTTTAATAATTCTCATGGCTCTTCCCTGGACCCTTTCCAATGTAGCAACATTCTTCCTGCATTGTGGGCACCAGAACTGGACACAGGATTCCAGCAGTGGTCGCACCACTGCCAGATACAGAGGTAAAATAACCTCTCGACTCCTAATCAAGATTCCCCTGCATTAGCCCTTTTGGCCACGGCATCACACTGTGAGCTCATGTTCAGCAGATTATCCACCATGACCCCCACATGCTTTTCAGAGTCGCTGCTCCCACAATACAGCCTGTCACAGAGGGTGGGGGAGTCAGGGCTCTGCACCCCCCACTTCCTGCAATTCACCATGACTCTCAGCCAGCCAGTAACACAGAAGGTTTATTAGACGACAGGAACACAGTCCAAAACAGAGCTTGTAGGTACAGATAACAGGACCCCTCAGTCAGGTCCATCTTGGGGAGCAGGGAGCCCAGACCCTGGGTCTGGGCCTCCCTCCATTTCCCCAGCCAGCTCCAAACTGAAACTCCCTCCAGCCCCTCCTCTGACCTTTGTCTCTTTCCCCGGGCCAGGAGGTCACCTGATCTCTTTGTTCTTCAGCACCTTCAGTTGGCACCTTGCAGGGGAGGGGCCCAGGCCATCAGTTGCCAGGAGACAGGGTGTCGCCATTCTCTGTGCAGACACCATCACACTTGCCCTCTCGGGCTCTGCAACAATCACACCCCCTTATCCCACCACCTAGATACTTAAGAACTGCATAGGGGAAACTGAGGCACCCACACAGTATTCAGAGAAAACATTATGAACATTCCCACTTCATCACACAGCCCCCATCCTGTAGGTACGGCCTGCATTCTTTGTTCCTCCATGGATAACTTTACATTTGTTTGCTTGCATCCCGTTTACCAACCGATCCTGATCTCTCTGTATCACTGACCTCTTCATTACTGACCACTCCCCCAATCGTGTCATCTGCAAACTTGATCAATGATGACTTTCTGTTCTCTTCCAGGTCATTGATAAAAATGTTAAATAGCCTAGGGCCAAGAACCAGTCCCTGTGGAATCCCGCTAGAAGCACACCTGCTCAATGGCGATTCCCCATTTACAATTACTTTTTTCAACCAACAGTTAGGCAGCTTTTAATCTATTTAATGTGTGTCATGTTAATTTTATATTGTTCTAATTTAATACTCAAAATGGCATGCAGTACCGTGTCAAACGCTGTACAGAAGTTTCAGTCTATTACATCAATACTATTCCCTTTAGTAATCTCAACAAGAGAAGATATCAAATTACTCTAACAGAAGAGGGAGGGATAGCTCAGTGGTTTGAGCACTGGTCTACTAAACCCAGGGTTGTGAGTTCAATCCCTAAAGGGGGTGTTTAGGGGTCTGGGGCAAAAACAAAACAAAAACCTATCAGGGATGGTACTTGGTCCTGCTAGTGAATGCAGGGGACTGGACTGGATGACCTTCCAACTCTATGAGATAGGTATATCACCATGTATCATTTTCCATAAGCCTGCGCTGATTGACATGAATTATATTACCCTACTTTAATTCTCTATGAACCAAGTCCTGTATCAATCAATCCATTATTTTGCCTGGGCTCCATGTCAGACTGAGGGGCCTATAGTTAGGGGAAAACCATTCTGGCAGCTTGGTGGGGGGGAGGCGATCCTCAGACCTCCTTCCCTCCCCTTCACACCACAGTGACAGGAGCTCAGCCCTGCTCAAGCCTTGCCATGGTGGGATGGGAGTCACGTGAGATGGGAGTCACGTGGCACGGCCCTGCTGCTCGCAAACATTGTGATTCATGACTCCTGAGCCCCTGTTGCCTGGGCCCATGTGAAGTCGGGAGCAGATTCTGCCCAGGCTGTTTATCCCAGTGCTTTGCCCTTTGGGGAACGGGGAGAGTGCAGGGGAACAGACCCCACCCCAGGACGTGACTGTAGTCTGACTGTTCTGACCTTCCTCTAGTCTAACCACTGCCTCCACCCCATGCCAGGGGGCTGTTGCTGCGGAACCTCCCGCTAACGTGAAGCCTGGCCCAGCCCACCCCTCCCCATGGCACACAAGGAGCAGAAAGGCAGGCCGCCTTTCTCAGCCACATTCGTGGTGGCAGCTCCCGAACGGCTCCTTGGAGATTTGGGGCTAGATTCACATGGAGACTGCTCCGCATTGCGGCACTTAATGTCTAGGCACTCTGTACCCACTGGAATTCGAAAACCCGAGGTAGGCCCCCAGGCTCCCTATACACTGCCTGGGGAAAGTGACCCACTAAGAAAGGGATTCACAAAAGCTGAGTGAAGAGCCCCCTAAGTGAGCCAGCAGGAAATGCCAGGGAGTTAGGCAGCTGTGAGTCTAGGGCTGAACCAGGTCAGCCTTTTTTTCAGGAAAAACTAAGGCGGCGGCAGCATTCCCCCTTCCCCTCTCCCCGTGTCACAGCATTCATAGGCGCCGACTTATATGGGGCTCTGGGGCTTTAGCCCCATGAATAAATCCCAAGCAGGGGCTCTGCCCCACCAATGTTTTTTCTCCCCTGCTTGGAGCGCCCCCCCGCCGCTGCCGCAGCCGCCGCCAGGGCTGCCCAGAGCCCTTTAAATCCCAGCCGCGGCCGGGAATCAGAGGGCTCTGGGCTGCCTGCTGCGGCGGGGAGCCCAGAGCCCTCTGATTCCCGGCCGCGGCTGGGATTTTAAAAGCTCTGTGCTCCCCGCGGGTGCAGGCAGCCCAGAGCCCTTTAAATCCCAGCCGCGGCTGAGATTTAAAGGGCTCTGGGCTCCCCGCCGCAGCGGGCAGCGCAGAGCCCTCTGATTCCCGGCTGCGGCTGGGATTTAAAAGGCTCTGGGCTCCCCGCGGTTGCAGGCAGCCCAGAGCCCTTTAAATCCCAGCAGCGGCTGAGATTTAAAGGGTTCTGGGCTCCCCGCCGCAGCGGGCAGCCCAGAGCCCTCTGATTCCCGGCCCCGGCTGGGATTTAAAAGGCTCTGGGCTCCCTGCGGTTGCAGGCAGCCCAGAGTCCTCTGACTCCCAGCCGGGGCTGGGATTCAAAGGGCTCTGGGATCCCCGCGGCTGCCAGCAGCCCAGAGCCCTTTGAATCCCAGCCTCTGTCCGCTGATTGCCCCCTCCCCAGACCCCTGCCCCAACTGCCCCCCAGAACCTCCACCCCCTATCTAAGCCCCACTGGTCCTTGTTCCCCAATTACCCCCTCCCGAGACCCCTGCCCCTAACTGCCCCTTGGGACCTCAGCCCCTATCTAAGCCTCCCTTCTCCTTGTCCCCAACTGCCCCCTCCTGAGACCCCACCCAACTTCCCCCCCCCAGGACCGCACCCCCTACCTGTCCCCTGATAAACCTCTTAGACTCCCATGCCTATCCAATTGCTGCCTGTCCCCTGACTGCCCCTTCGAACCTCTGCCCCATCCAACTCCCCCTGCTCCTTGTCCCTTGACTGCCCCCCGGAACTCCCTACCTCTTCTCCAACCCCCAAACTGCTTACTGTGCCACTCAGACCAGCGTGTCTGGCTCCATGCAGCTCCAGACAGTTGCTGCCATGCTCCCCCATGGAGCCCCCAGCCCTCTCCCACCCCCAGCACCTGCCTTCCAGATTTGAACACCTCAAAATTCAGGAGTGCTCAAGCTCGGTTTGGGCAGCTTTTACTTCATTTCTCCCAAATCAGTTTCCCCTGCAAGGTGCCAACTGAAGGTGTTGGAGAACAGAGAGATCAGGTGGCCTCCTAATGCCTGGAAAAGAGACAAAGGCCGGAGGAGGGAGTGTCAGTGCCTGTGCGGACTTCTGGGAAGTGCACGGTGTGGAAGGGGATGCTGTGATGCTTTGGAACATCTCCATACAAAGCCAGTCAGGACTCTGGGGGAGCCTCCTCTCTCGGAGCATACTGTCTCCAGGGCAAGAAGCTTACACCTTCCTGGGTCTGACCTCGGAGCATTCAGCATGCCCTTCCACGTCATGCACTTTCCAAAGTGAGTCTGCCCAGGCTGGTCCTGGGGCAACCAGAGGTCGCTGCACCCCAACTCCGCAGTCAGATGTGACTCTCAGCCAGACAGTAAAACAGAAGGTTTATTAGATGACGGGAACACAGTTTAAACAGAGCTTGTTGGTACAGAAAACAGAACCCCTCTGTCAGGTCCATCTTGGGGGGTGGGGAGCCCAGAACCAAGTTCTGAGTCTCTCCCAATTTCCCCAGCCAGCTCCAAACTGACACTCCCTCCTCTGGCCTCTGTGTCTCTTCTGGACAAGGAGGCCACCTGATCTCTTTGTCCCCAACACCTTCAGTTGGCATCTTGCAGGGGAAACTGAGGCACCCACACAGTATTCAGAGAAAATATTAAGAACATTCCCACTTCATCACAACAGATGCAACAAAATATAATACCGTATATTGAAGTAGGCAAGTGCTGCTTCTGACTTTCCACTTTTAATTGACCCTTGTAATCTTGTGGCACTGACGCGTTGTAGCTTCATTTTATATCGGCTTACAGGGCGGGAGCGGGGGGGGGGGCACCACCATTTTGGGCCCCACCAAAAATTATACAAACCTGCCGCCTATGACAGCATTTACCCAGAATACAGGAGACCCAAGTTCAAATCCCCACTCAACCTGATTGGGAGCAGCTCGCCTATCTCCCCAGGGAGTGCCTGAACCGCCAGGCAGAGCGACCGCTCAATCTGTCCGGCTGGAGCTGTTTCGCTGTATTTAAAATACTTACAGATTCACTGGATCAAAAAGAGAGTGAGATGAGCATGACTCTGTAGCTCAGTGCTTGGGGTGGGGAGCCCTGAGTTTACTTGCACTGGGGTCCCCATGTCCTGTGTGAATGCTCTATCCACTGATCACTTGAGTCTATGGGGGCACAGCCATCTCCCCCTTGGGTGTTTCGCAGGCAGCCCGTGGGATTGGGCCGGGCAGGCATGATAAGCAGGGGAACACCTGGCTTGAGGATCTAGGAGCTGAGTGGACAGCCTCTGGCAGAGGCATAAGGGGCTGTACTAGGGGAGACCTAGACACCTGCAGATCAGCTTGTTTGAGGATCTGAATTTTGGACTTCGGTGCCTAAAGTGGCAGTTACGTGCCTAAATCCCTTTGTGAATCTAGCCCTCTGCCTCCATTATCTCATTCTCCTCCTTTCCCTTCAGGCCCTAACTGACTCAATGTTCCTCTTTCCCCATATAACAATTATACTAATGAATTAATGCCGACACCTTCCATCCCAGGATCTCTGGGTGCTTTCCAGACAAGCGTGAATTTGTCTTCCCACCCCTCGTGGGGCTGATCCCTATCCTCAGCCCCAGGCCCTCGGTTCCCATGACAGTGCGCACAGTATAAAATCCTAGAGAGACAGGAGATGAAAGTGAGTTCAGGGAACTGGTGTGATTCCCACTCATGTCAAGGGACAGTCTTGGAGCGGAGCTGGGTCGAACGAAGCGTATCGGGGGCTATGCAGAGATGTCGATGCCTACGTGTAGACACCCATTTTGAACATCTTGCCCAGTGACTTTTAGGCTTCTCTGTCCTTCCCACGGGTGGGTTTGACTCAGCTTCCCGCTGGCCATCACAGGGCCCTGGGCAGAGGGGGTCCATGGGATAGCGCCAGATAAATGCTATAGGTTGACTGCATGTAAGAACAGCCGGAAAACAAGCTGTGTCCCCGCTCGCCCAGGCCTGCCGGTGACGGGGCCAGCTGTGCAGCTAAGCAACACAACCCCAAACAGGACGGAGCCAACAAACCTGGCAAAGAGCAGCTCAGGAGTTTGGGACAGGGGACTGCAACAGCCATGTGAGGGGGAGTCCCAGACTGGAGAGCCAGACCCTCCCTAGCCCCTCTATGGGGCACCGAGGTCCCAGGCGGGACAGCCAGCCCCTCCCTAGCCCCTCTATGGGGCACCGAGGTCCCAGGCGGGACAGCCAGCCCCTCCCTATCCCCCCTATGGGGCACCGAGGTCCCAGGCGGGACAGCCAGCCCTCCCTATCCCCCCTATGGGGCACCGAGGTCCCAGGCGGGACAGCCAGCCCCTCCCTAGCCCCTCTATGGGGCACCGAGGTCCCAGACGGGACAGCCAGCCCCTCCCTATCCCCCCTATGGGGCACCGAGGTCCCAGGCGGGACAGCCAGCCCCTCCCTATCCCCCCTATGGGGCACCGAGGTCCCAGACGGGACACCCAGCCCCTCCCTAGCCCCTCTATGGGGCACCGAGGTCCCAGACGGGACACCCAGCCCCTCCCTATCCCCCCTATGGGGCACCGAGGTCCCAGGCAGGACAGCCAGCCCCTCCCTAGCCCCTCTATGGGGCACCGAGGTCCCAGGCGGGACAGCCAGCCCCTCCCTAGCCCCTCTATGGGGCACCGAGGTCCCAGACGGGACAGCCAGCCCCTCCCTATCCCCCATGGGGCACCGAGGTCCCAGACGGGACAGCCAGCCCCTCCCTATCCCCCCTATGGGGCACCGAGGTCCCAGGCGGGACACCCAGCCCCTCCCTATCCCCCCTATGGGGCACCGAGGTCCCAGGCGGGACAGCCAGCCCCTCCCTATCCCCCTATGGGGCACCGAGGTCCCAGGCGGGACAGCCAGCCCCTCCCTAGCCCCCTATGGGGCACCGAGGTCCCAGGCGGGGCAGCCAGCCCCTCCCTAGCCCCCCCATGGGGCACCGAGGTCCCAGGCGGGGCAGCCAGCCCCTCCCTAGCCCCTCTATGGGGCACCGAGGTCCCAGGCGGGACAGCCAGCCCCTCCCTAGCCCCCTATGGGGCACCGAGGTCCCAGAGGGGACAGCCAGCCCCTCCCTATCCCCCATGGGGCACCGAGGTCCCAGGCGGGCACCCAGCCCCTCCCTATCCCCCCTATGGGGCACCGAGGTCCCAGGCGCGCACCCAGCCCCTCCCTAGCCCCATCCCCACACGGGGCACCGAGGTCCCAGGCGGGCACCCCAGCTGGCCGGTCCGGCGGGTGGCGGCGGGTCGCGCTCCGGTCACTCACCGGGACCTGGGTCCGCGGCTCGCGGCGGAGCGCTCCGGGCGGCGGCTGCGGGCTAGGGGCTCCCGGCCGCAGGTGCGGCTGGGAGGGGAGCGGGGGGAGCGGCCTCCGCGGCCGGGATTGGGCGCCCAGCAGAGGCGGGGAGGAGCGGGCAGGGGCGCCGGCGGGGACCCCCGAGCCCCCGGCCGGTGTGAGCGGGGCTGACTGGGGCGCGGGAACTGGCCTGACCTGGGAGGGGGGCGGGAAGGTTGCGGCCCCGGGGAGGCAGAGCGGGGGGGGGCAGTGATGGGGGGCGGAGGAGCGGGCCGGGCAGTGCGGGAGGGGAGCTGGGGGGGCCGGGCAGTGCGGGGGGGCGCTGGTGGGGGGGGCGGGCAGTGCGGGGGGGGGCGGAGGAGCTGGGGGGGCGGTGTGCGGGGGGGCGCTGGTGGGGGGGCCGGGCAGTGCGGGGGGGGGGCTGGGGGGGCCGGGCAGTGCGGGGGGGGCGGAGGACCTGTTGGGGAGGCGGGCGGAGGAGCGGGCCGGGCATTGCGGGGGGCGCTGGTGGGGGGGCCGGGCGGAGGAGCTGGGGGGGGCGGTGTGCGGGGTGTGTGACGTGGGCCGGGCTCTGGGTTGCGGAGCCGATACCTGCTCCCGTGCGTGGTCCTGACTCACGGGGACACAGGTCCCGACACCGGGACTCCCAGGGCTGGTGAGTCACCCGCAGCCGAGCAGCCGCTTCCTTCCCGGCAGTTTCTGTGGCCCTGCGGGGAAGTCCCTCCGGGAGCTGGGCTGGGCCAGGAGCCTCAAGCCTCCCCGCAAGGCCCTGGAGAGCTCGGCCAACGAGAGGTGCACTGTCCAGCCATTCCCCGCGCTGGACTCCCAGTGCCCCCGCCCCTGCTGATTGGCCTGGCGACTCCAGGAATTAAGATTAATTTTTCATTGAAGATTGTCATGTAATGAAGCCCTGGGAATAAACCCAATCAAAACTGGCAACACTACTCCCCCCTTCCCGCCCCCCCCCATAGAATCATAGAATATCAGGGTTGGAAGGGACCTCAGGAGGTATCTAGTCCAACCCCCTGCTCAAAGCAGGACCAATCCCCAACTAAATCATCCCAGCCAGGGCTTTGTCAGGCCTGACCTTAAAAACCTCTAAGGAAGGAGATTCCACCACCTCCCTAGGGAACCCATTCCAGTGCTTCACCACCCTCCTAGTGAAAACATTTTTCCTAATATCCAACCTAAACCTCCCCCACTGCAACTTGAGACCATTACTCCTTGTTCTGATCTCAGGTACCACTGAGAACAGTCTAGATCCATCCTCTTTGGAACCCTCTCTCAGGTAGTTGAAAGTAGCTATCAAATCCCCCCTCATTCTTCTCTTCTGCAGACTAAACAATCCCAGTTCCCTCAGCCTCTCCTCATAACCTATGTGCTCCAGCCCCCTAATCATTTTTGTTGCCCTCCACTGGACTCTCTCCAATTTATCCACATCCTTCTTGTAGTGTGGGGCCCAAAACTGGACACAGTACTCCAGATGAGGCCTCACCAATGTCGAATAGAGGAGAATGATCAAGTCCCTCGATCTGCTGGCAATGCCTCTACTTATAAAGCCCAAAATGCCGTTAGCCTTCTTGGCAAAAAGGGCACACTGTTGACTCATATCCAGCTTCTCATCCACTGTAACCCCTAGGTCTTTTTCTGCAGAACTGCTGCCCAGCCATTCGGTCCCTAATCTGTAACAGTGAATGGGATTCTTCCGTCCTAAGTGCAGGACTCTGCACTTGTCCTTGTTGAACCTCATCAGGTTTCTTTTGGCCCAGTCCTCTAATTTATCTAGGTCCCTCTGTATCCTATCCCTACCCTCCAGCGTATCTACCACTCCTCCAAGTTGAGAGATAAAAAGACTTCCTTTAAAAAGTGGAAGTCAAATCCTAGTGAGGCAAATAGAAAGGAGCACAAACACTGCCAACTTAAGTGCAAGAGTGTAATAAGAAAAGCCAAAGAGGAGGTTGAAGAACGGCTAGCCAAAAACTCCAAAGGTAATAACAAAATGTTTTTTAAGTACATCAGAAGCAGGATGCCTGCTAAACAACCAGTGGGGCCCCTTGACGATGAAAATACAAAAGGAGCGCTTAAAGATGATAAAGTCATTGCGGAGAAACTAACTGGATTCTTTGCTTCAGTCTTCACGGCTGAGGATGTTAGGGAGATTCCCAAACCTGAGCTGGCTTTTGTAGGTGACAAATCTGAGGAACTGTCACAGATTGAAGTATCACTAGAGGAGGTTTTGGAATTAATTGATAAACTCAACATTAACAAGTCACCGGGACCAGATGGCATTCACCCAAGAGTTCTGAAAGAACTCAAATGTGAAGTTGCGGAACTATTAACTAAGGTTTGTAACCTGTCCTTTAAATCGGCTTCGGTACCCAATGACTGGAAGTTAGCTAATGTAACGCCAATATTTAAAAAGGGCTCTAGGGGTGATCCCGGCAATTACAGACCGGTAAGTCTAACGTCGGTACCGGGCAAATTAGTTGAAACAATAGTAAAGAATAAAATTGTCAGACACATAGAAAAACATAAACTCTTGAGCAATAGTCAACATGGTTTCTGTAAAGGGAAATCGTGTCTTACTAATCTATTAGAGTTCTTTGAAGGGGTCAACAAACATGTGGACAAGGGGGATCCGGTGGACATAGTGTACTTAGATTTCCAGAAAGCCTTTGACAAGGTCCCTCACCAAAGGCTCTTACGTAAATTAAGCTGTCATGGGATAAAAGGAAAGGTCCTTTCATGGATTGAGAACTGGTTAAAGGACAGGGGACAAAGGGTAGGAATTAATGGTAAATTCTCAGAATGGAGAGGGGTAACTAGTGGTGTTCCCCAAGGGTCAGTCCTAGGACCAATCCTATTCAATTTATTCATAAATGATCTGGAGAAAGGGGTAAACAGTGAGGTGGCAAAGTTTGCAGATGATACTAAACTACTCAAGATAGTTAAGACCAAAGCAGATTGTGAAGAACTTCAAAAAGATCTCACAAAACTAAGTGATTGGGCAACAAAATGGCAAATGAAATTTAATGTGGATAAATGTAAAGTAATGCACATTGGAAAAAATAACCCCAACTATACATACAACATGATGGGGGCTAATTTAGCTACAACGAGTCAGGAAAAAGATCTTGGAGTTATCGTGGATAGTTCTCTGAAGATGTCCACGCAGTGTGCAGAGGCGGTCAAAAAAGCAAACAGGATGTTAGGAATCATTAAAAAGGGGATAGAGAATAAGACTGAGAATATATTATTGCCCTTATATAAATCCATGGTATGCCCACATCTCGAATACTGTGTCTCCTCACCTCAAAAAAGATATTCTAGCACTAGAAAAGGTTCAGAAAAGAGCAACTAAAATGATTAGGGGTTTAGAGAGGGTCCCATATGAGGAAAGATTAAAGAGGCTAGGACTCTTCAGTTTGGAAAAGAGAAGACTAAGGGGGGACATGATAGAGGTATATAAAATCATGAGTGATGTTGAGAAAGTGAATAAGGAAAAGTTATTTACTTATTCCCATAATACAAGAACTAGGGGTCACCAAATGAAATTAATAGGCAGCAGGTTTAAAACAAATAAAAGGAAGTTCTTCTTCACGCAGCGCACAGTCAACTTGTGGAACTCCTTACCTGAGGAGGTTGTGAAGGCTAGGACTATAACAATGTTTAAAAGGGGACTGGATAAATTCACGGTGGCTAAGTCCATAAATGGCTATTAGCCAGGATGGGTAAGAAGGGTGTCCCTAGCCTCTGTTCGTCAGAGGATGGAGATGGATGGCAGGAGAGAGATCACTTGATCATTGCCTGTTAGGTTCACTCCCTCAGGGGCACCTGGCATTGGCCACTGTCGGTAGACAGATACTGGGCTAGATGGACCTTTGGTCTGACCCAGTACGGCCTTTCTTATGTTCTTATGTAAGTTTAGTGTCATCTGCAAACTTGCTGAGGGTGCAATCCACGCCATCCTCCAGATCATTAATGAAGATATTGAACAAAACCGGCCCCAGGACCGACCCTTGGGCACTCCGCTTGATGCCGGCTGCCAACTAGACATGGAGCCGTTGATCACTACCTGTTGAGCCCGACGATCTAGCCAGCTTTCTATCCACCTTATAGTCCAATCATCCAGCACATACTTCTTTAACTTGCTGGCAAGAATACTGTGGGAGACCATATCAAAAGCTTTGCTAAAGTCAAGGAATAACACATCCACTGCTTTCCCCTCATCCACAGAGCCAGTTATCTCCTCATAGAAGGCAATTAGGTTAGTCAGGCATGACTTGCCCTTGGTGAATCCATGCTGACTGTTCCTGATCACTTTCCTCTCCTCTAAGTGCTTCAGAATTGATTCCTTGAGGACCTACTCCATGATTTTTCCAGGGACTGAAGTGAGGCTGACTAGCTTGTAGTTCCCCGGATCCTCCTTCTTCCCTCTTTGTAAACATGGGCACTACAGTAGTCTTTTTCCAGTCATCCGGGACCTCCCCCGATCGCCATGAGTTTTCAAAGATAATGGACAATGGCTCTGCAATCTCATCGGCCAACTCCTTTAGCACCCTCGGATGCAGCACATCCGGCCCCATGGACTTGTGCTCGTCCAATTTTTCTAAATAGTCCTGAACCACTTCTTTCTCCACAGAGGGCTGGTCACCTTCTCCCCATACTGTGCTGCCCAGTGCAGCAGTCTGGGAGCTGACCTTGTTTGTGAAGACAGAGGCAAAAAAATCATTGAGTATCATAGAATCATAGAATCTCAGGGTTGGAAGGGACCTCAGGAGGTCATCTAGTCCAACCCCCTGCTCAAAGCAGGACCAATCCCCAACTAAATCATCCCAGCCAGCGCTGTGTCAAGCCTGACCTTAAAAACCTCTAAGGAAGGAGATTCCACCACCTCCCTAGGTAACCCATTCCAGTGCTTCACCACCCTACTAGTGAAAAAGTTTTTCCTAATATCCAACCTAAACCTCCCCCTCTGCAACTTGAGACCATTACTCCTTGTTCTGTCATCTTCTACCACTGAGTACAGTCTAGATCCATCCTCTTTGGATCCCCCTTTCAGGTAGTTGAAAGCAGCTATCAAATCCCCCCTCATTCTTCTCTTCTGCAGGCTAAACAATCCCAGTTCCCTCAGCCTCTCCTCATAAGTCATGTGTTCCAGCCCCCTAATCATTTTTGTTGCCCTCTGCTGGACTCTCTCCAATTTATCCACATCCTTCTTGTAGTGTGGGGCCCAAAACTGGACACAGTACTCCAGATGAGGCCTCACCAGTGCTGAATAGAGGGGAATGATCACACCCCTCAATCTGCTGGAAATGCCCCAACTTATACAACCCAAAATGCCATTAGCCTTCTTGGCAACAAGGGCACACTGTTGACTCATATTCAGCTTTTCGTCCACCGTAACCCCTAGGTCCTTTTCTGCAGAACTGCTGCCCAGCCATTCGGTCCCTAGTCTGTAGCAGTGTATGGGATTCTTCCGTCCTAAGTGCAGGACTCTGCACTTGTCCTTGTTGAACCTCATCATATTTCTTTTGGCCCAATCCTCTAATTTGTCTAGGTCCCTCTGTATCCTATCCCTACCCTCCAGCGTATCAACCACTCCTCCCAGTTTAGTGTCATCTGCAAACTTGCTAAGGGTGCAGTCCACACCATCCTCCAGATCGTTAATGAAGATATTGAATAAAACCGGCCCCAGCACCGACCCTTGGGGCACCCCACTTGATACCGGCTGCCAACTAGACATGGAACCATTGATCACTACCCGTTGAGCCCGACCATCTAGCCAGTTTTCTATCCACCTTACCGTCCATTCATCCAGCCCATACTTCTTTAACTTGCTGGCAAGAATACTGTGGGAGACTGTATCAAAAGCTTTGCTAAAGTCCAGAAATAGCACATCCACTGCTTTCCCCTCATCCACAGAGCCGGTTATCTCATCATAGAAGGCAATTAGGTTAGTGAGGCATGACTTGCCCTTGGTGACTGTTCCTGATCACTTTCCCCTCCTTTAAGTGGTTCAGAATTGATTCCTTAAGGACCTGTTCCATGATTTTTCCAGGGATTGAGGTGAGACTGACTGGCCTGTAGTTCCCTGGATCTTCCTTCCATTAGCTTTTTCCACATCCTCTGTCACTAGGTTGCCTCCCTCGTTCAGTAAGGGGCCCACACTTTCCTTGACTTTCTTCTTGTTGCTAACATACCTGAAGAAACCCTTCTTTTTACTCTTAATATCTCTTGCTAGCTGCAACTCCAAGTGTGATTTGGCCTTTCACTCCTTCATGCCTGAGCAATATTTTTATTCTCCTCCCTGGTCATTTGTCCAAACTTACACTCCTTGTAAGCTTCTTTTTTGTGTTTAAGATCAGCAAGGATTTCACTGTTAAGCCAAGCTGGTCGCCTTCCATATTTACTGTTCTTCCTACACATTGGGATGTTTTTTTCCTGCAACCTCAATAAGGATTCTTTAAAATACAGCCAGCTCTCCTGGACTCCTTTCCCCCTCATGTTATTTTCCCAGGGGATCCTGCCCATCAGCTCCCTGAGGGAGTCAAAGTCTGCTTTTCTGAAGTCCAGGGTCTGTATTCTGCTGCTCTCCTTTCTTTCTTGTGTCAGGATCCTGAACTCGACCATCTCATGGTCACTGCCTTCCAGGTTCCAATCCACTTTTGCTTCCCCTACTAACTCTTCTCTGTTTGTGAGCAGCAGGTCAAGAAGAGCTCTGCCCCTAGTTGGTTCCTCCAGCACTTGCACCAGGAAATTGTCCCCTACACTTTCCAAAAACTTCCTGGATTGTCTGTGCACCACTGTATTGCTCTCCCAGCAGATATCAGGGTGATTAAAGTCTCCCATGAGAACCAGGGCCTGCGATCTAGTAACTTGTGCTAGTTGCCGGAAGAAAGCCTCGTCCACCTCATCCCCCTGGTCTGGTGATCTATAGCAGACTCCCACCATGACATCACCCTTGTTGCTCACACTTCTAAACTTAATCCAGAGACTCAGGTTTTTCTACAGTTTCATACCGGAGCTCTGAGCAGTCATACTGCTCTCTTACATACAATGCAACTCCTCCACCTTTTCTGCCCTGCCTGTCTTTCCTGAACAGTTTATATCCATCCATGACAGTGCTCCAGTCATGTGAGTTATCCCACCAAGTCTCTGTTATTCCAATCACATCATAGTTCCTTGACTGTGCCAGGACTTCCAGTTCTCCCTGCTGGTTTCCCAGGCTTCTTGCATTTGTGTATAGGTACTTAAGATAACTCGCTGATTGTCCCGCTTTCTCGGTCTGAGACAGGAGTCCTCCTCTCTTGCACGCTCCTGCTCGTGCTTCCTCCCGGTATCCCATTTCCCCACTTACCTCAGGGCTTTGGTCTCCTTCCCCCGGTGAACCTAGTTTGAAGCCCTCCTCACTAGGTTAGCCAGCCTGCTTGCAAAGATGCTCTTCCCTCTCTTCGTGAGGTGGAGCCCGTCTCTGCCTAGCGCTTCTCCTTCTTGGAACACCATCCCATGGTCAAAGAATCCAAAGCCTTCTCTCCGACACCACCATAGGGGAGTCAAGCTCTGGAACAGGCCTCCAAGCAGGGTCCTGGAATTGCCCCCACTGGAGGTTTTTAAGAACAGGCCAAACAGCTGCCAGGAATGTCCCGGGTCCCTTCCAGCCCCACCTTTCTGGGATTCTATGTCAGACAGAATTTGGTTCAGGTGGCCTGAGCCACCTTTCTCCTACAGCCCCTCTGGGGTACATGGGCACATGGCTGTCAGCCTCAAGACCTCAAAAATCATTCTTTTCCGTCTGTCTTTTGACTCCTTAACTCCCCTGTAGTCCTCCCTCAGTCTTCTCTTCTCCAGACCAACAAACCCAGTTTTTTCAATCTTTCCTCATAGCTCATGTTTTCCAGACCTTTAATCATTTTTATTGTTCTTCTCTGGACTTTCTCCAATTTCTCCACATCTTTCCTGAAATGTGGCGCCCAGAACTGGACAACCAACACTGCTCCACCCCCGGGTTTGAGATTGGCCAACCCCCAGAACTGGACAAACAGAGGCTGGGGCACCATCCCTGACCATCCCCTAATAGCCATTGATGGACCGATCCTCCATGAATGTATCTAGTTCTTTTTTGAACCCTGTTATAGGCTATGTCCACACTGGCAATTAAATGACAAAACTTTTGTCTTTCAGAGGTGTTAACCCCCCCACCCCACCCCACCCCCCGAAAGACAAAAGTTTTGTCACGACAAGTGCCAATGTGAACAGCGCATTGTCGGCAGGAGTGCTCTCCTGCTGACAATGCAAATGCCGCTCATTGGGGGTAGAAGTTTTTTGTCAGCAGGAGAGCTGACAAACAGTAGCTCCACTGCATGACTTTTAGCAGCACGGCTGTGTCAACACAGCCATGTCGCCAAAAGCTGTGTAGTGTAGACATAGCCATAGTTTTGGCCTTTCAGACATTTGTATTCCTGCCACAAAGTTACAGCTGTGGGGCTCTCAGGGCAGTGCCTCTGGCTGAGATTACGCAGATTATCTGCATCTGTTAAACTCAAGGTCAAAATAAAAACAAGGGGACCAGAATGGAAACCTATTTATCTCCTGGAGAAGAGCAGCTATAAATCCCATTGCCCTGCAGTCTGCACAGCCAGCATGCACTGACTCACTGCAGGGCTGCCAGGGAGGAGCCTGCAGGCACAGAGAGAGTAGTGGGGCTAGTTGTCATTCAGGACAGGTTGTTGATCTCAGTCATGGCAGGTTCTTTGCCCCTCTTCTTTGTCCCAGTGCTTTGTGGGGGGAGCGTGCCCCTGTGAAGCATGCCTGCACTTTGCACAGCGATGCAAAGGGAGTCAACTGCTCCCTGAGCACACTGGGCTGGTGGCAGATAAGAAACAATCTGTGTGTATATAAGGTGATAGGGCTGTAATCTTAAATAAATGGCCTTAGTTTTGGACAGCATGTTAAATGTAAGATGTGATAAAGAACTCCAGATATTAAATAAACTCCACTTCTGTGCAAAAAACAGTGTTTCTACACCATTCAGTACAGCGCCTCCTGCTGGGAGAGGCTGGGACTGGAGTAGCTGGGAGCTCCCCCCACAGCCAATGCTCCTGCCCCCTCCCCACAGCACCTCCTGTGAGTACAGACGGGAACTAAAATAGCTGTGGGCTCCCCAGGCTGCCTGTCCTACAGAGCTTCCAGCTGGGAGAAGCAGGGACTGGAGTTTGGGCTCGAATTCCTGTTCTGCATGAAATTCTTAAATTAAAAAAATATATATTCTGCATAGGAAAGAAAACTCCCAGCTTCCGAATTTCCCGTGGAGCTTGGGTGGGGAGGGGGACTGAAACTTTCATTTCGAAGAATCAAAATGACATTCCATTTTGCCTTATCAAAAGAAAGTTGACGCGGCTGCCCAGAGCTCCAACTGCCCACTTGGTGGTCTGCTGAGAAGCTGTAAGCCTGACAGCTCTGGCTTGAGCCTTTCCCCAGGGCATAGCTTCAAAGGGCTGGGTTTTTTCATAACTGGAGTTGCAATAACCTCTCCCTAACGATTCCCCAGGAAATCCATTTCACACTTACTGTCCTGAAAGACCCCACTTGTCTGGCACTTTTTTCAATATAATTGTTGGAATTCCCAGGTCTCACATCTGTCACAGCTGTAACCCTAAAGAGGCTACCTACACTCCTGTCCCACAGTAATACACAAACAAGAATGTCTTCAAGGATATTGCATGAACTTGCCATATCTGTCACTGCTCCCTGGATTATGGTTTTGCCGGCGCAGTCTCTCCATCTTGAGCTGATATTGAGATTCCCTGTCCTCTCTCTCCTCATGCTGCCACTGTTTCTTCTCTGCTCTCTTGTGCTGCTGCTGGCACTGGGTTTCCAGATACAGTCTGTCTCTCTCCAGCTGTATCCTCTCTTGATCTACCTGTAGATCTGGCCCTGATCCTCGTTGCAGTGATATATTTGATCTGGATGGAGCATGGGTGTTGACTTTGTCAGCCTCTTCCTTGCTTCTGTCCAGGGAGTTGGCTCCAAGATTTCCCCCGCCTGCTGGACCCTCTGCCAGTGGGCTGGATGCACCCTGCAAACCAGGACAATCTTTTGATCACCAGAATACAGCAAGTCAACTTTTTCCACTCCTCAGTGTGCAGCTGCCTTTCTCTGCAGAGCTCAAGTGGCTGACTTTTCTCCAGCTGTTCTTAACTCATCATTCCCTGTCTGTCTTCACTGTTTCTTTCCCAAAAAGACTCAGACTTGCTCTGAGCTTTTTCCCTCTACAGGACATGCTTTCAGACCTGTTGGCACTTATGCAGTTCCCACAGTCATAGACCCCATATTCACTTCTTCCACCATCTATGTCACAGTTTCAGGGCAATTGCATCTGTACCCACTCTATGGTCCACCAAGGGCACCCACTTTAGGCTTCCAGCTCCCGGCCACCACCTCTCCTGGGCCAAGACCTACGTCTCACACCCTCCTGACCAGGGATTTTAAACATGCCTCACACTGTGATATCTACAGCAAGCCAGACTGCCTACAAAGCCAGTGTCTGTGTTTTGCTTTCTCTCCTAGAGCTATGACCAATTTACTGCCTGCAGTTATAAGTTATCCCACAGCTCCTTCTAAGCAAGCACATTTATTCATACGGTGAAAGCATTACAGAGAAAACATATTAAAACAATAAAAGAAACTACGCACATACTAATAAGCTTACCAGAGGTCACCCCCCCCCCAGCTCCAGCCTCGGGCTCTGATAGATTTTAGTCCTTTAAACCCCACAACTGGGTTTTATCTGTGTTTACAAGTTCATCCATCTTAGGTCTAGAACCAGAACACCGAGACTGGGCAGATCAGCCATTCTTTTACACATTGCGGGACTTTGATCTTGGCCTTTGTTAACAGGTGATCAGCAGCAATAAGCCTTTCCTCAGGGTGCAGCATCAAAAGGCTGAAGTTTTGCATAAGTCGAGTTGTAATCTCTAGGGATTCACCAGGAAATCCACTTACCTCTTATTGTGCCAAAAGGCCATACTTTTCCCGAACATTTTCAATATAGTCTTTATAGATTCCAAGGCCAGAAAGGACCATTTTGATCATCTAATCTGACCTCCTGTATAACACAGGCCAGAGACCTGCCCCCAAAATAATTCCTAGAGTAGATCTGTTTTAAAAATCCAATCTGAGGGGTGGAGAATCCACCATGAGCCTTGGAAAATTGTTCCAGTAACTAATTGCCCTCACTGGCAAAAATTCACATCTTATTTCCTGTCTGGATTTATCTAGCTTAAACTGCCTGCCATTGGATCGTGTTAAACCTTTGTCTGCTAGACTGACAAGCCCATTATTAAATATTTCCCCGTGTAGATCATTTATAGACTATAATCAAGTCAGCCCTTAATTTTCTCTTCTTTAAGCTAAATAGACTGAGCTCCTTGAGTGTATCACTATATGTGGGCACCAGCACTGGACACAGGATTGTTGTATCAAGCAGGCAAGGTACTAACAAGCTTCAACAGGACTTTATTTTTACAGTGGAAACCTCTTTACCAAGCTGCTGCTGCACCCTCTGTAACTCTCACTTCGCCTCAACTGCTCCCTCCTCCTTCCTGTTTCCTGTCCTTTCTGACTCCCAACAGCCAGTGCTCCCAGTTCTAATCATCACAAGCAGCATCTAAACACCACATTCCCTCCTCTCCTAAGAAACTTTCCCAATTAAGATAAACATTGTTGTTCTAACCACAGGAACAACTAGGAAACAAGACCAGGGGCGGCTCTAGCAATTGTGCCGCCCCAAGCAGCGCGGCACGCCGCGGGGGGCGCTCTGGCGATCGCCAGTCCCGCAGTCACCAGTCCCACGGCTGCGGTGGACCTCCTGCAGACGTGCCTGTGGAGGGTCCGCTGGTCCCGCGGCTCCGGTGGAGCATCCGCAGGCACGCCTGCGGGAGGTCCACCGGAGCCGCCTGCCGCCCTCCCGGCGGCAGGCCGCCCCAAGCGCGCGCTTGGCGTGCTGGGGTCTAGAGCCGGCCCTGAACAAGACACTATACTGTTGGCAGAAATATTACACCGAAAACACTGTAGATACTACATAACATAGTCTCTAGTCCAGGCAGGTAGTCATCTGGATCTGACAGGCCATCTCTCAAGCCCCGGTTCCAGTGCAATGTCTTGTTGTGTTGGTTCTACGGTGAAGTCATCCAGTGCAGACTGGGCGTTGGCATAACCTCCTCTTGGTCCATAGGCAGGTGCAAGATAAGAAGCATTCCATACCCGCCCATCAGGAAGTCAATAGGTGTAAGGTCCCTTCTTCTCTAGGATTTTAAGAGGAGCTGTAAATTTATGGTCCCCTTTGCGTAAGATTCCAGGTTTTCGTATTCTAACAAAGGAACCACAATCAAACTTTGGTTCCTTAGCACCCCACCACTTGTCTGGGAAAGCCTTAGACTTTGCTTGGTTCTGTTCAACTGTTTTTCTCACATCATCCTCGTTTGGGGCATCAGGCCGTGCCGTTAACAATCCAGCAATGTTCAGTTTAGTATTAATCTGGTTCCCATGCAGTAACTCTGCGGGTGATTTTTGCTTTGTGGCATGTCGTGTAGCCCGGTATGCTTGCAAGAAATCAGTAGTGAAAGGTATCCACTATCACCCTTCCAGTTTAGTTGTTTGCAAATTCTCTTTCAAACTTCTGTTAAACCGTTCGATTTCCCCATTGGCTTGAGGGTAATATAGGGATGACCTTCTGTGTAAAGTGTTCCTCTCTGCTAGAAAGGTTTCAAACTCCAGGGAAGTATATTGACTCCCATTATCAGAAACCCCAGTTCTTTGGGGTTACCTTCCCTGCTAAAAACTGAAGAGAGGAACTTAATTACTGCAGCAGAAGAGATTTGCGATGTAAACGCTACCTCAGGCCATTTACTGAAATAGTCTATTAAAGTGATGGCATAACGACAGTCAATTGGAGCAGTATCAAAGGGTCCTACAATGTCAATCGCCACTTTTTCCCATGCAGATTCAGGAAGAGGAACAGGCTGTAATGGAGGGGTACATGTCACTGCTGTCTTATCATGCATTTGGCAAGTGACACAGGATTTTATGTGGGCTTCAGTTTGAGAGTCCATCCCTGGCCACCAATACAGATCCCGTAGTCGTCGTTTGGTTCTGACAATTCCTTGATGGGTATTGTGTGCCAGGTGTATGAGTTTTGACTGTAATTCTTTTGGCACAAGTAGCCGGTGTGTGCCTTGTAGCACACAGCCATCGAGCAAAGAAAGTTCATCCCGAACTCTAAAATAAGGCAGCAAAACTGGGTCAAGGTTTTTAGGATTACTGGGCCGTCTCTTTGTCAGAAATTCCTGTCGTTTTTGTTAAATTGGACACGCTGAACAAGCGGCTTGAAGTTCTCTTGTAACTGCAGTAAGAGTGCTTGTAATAAGCGCACCTATTACATCCTCATCCTCCGGTGGACCATCTGGTGAAGCAGGGGCGGCTCTAGCCATTTCGCCGCCCCAAGCACGGTGGCACACCGCAGGGGGCGCTCTGCCGGTAGCCGGTCCCGCGGCTCCAGTGGACCTCCTGCAGACATGCCTGCAGATGCTCCACCGAACCTGCGGGACCAGTGGACCCTCCGCAGGGACGCCTGCGGGAGATCCACCGGAACCGCCTGCCGCCCTCCCGGGGACCGGCAGAGCGCCCCCCGCGGCGTGCCGCCCCAAGCACACGCTTGGCGTGCTGAGGCCTGGAGCCGCCCCTGTGGTGAAGGCAAAGGCGGATGGCCACTGTCGGTAGACAGATACTGGGCTAGATGGACCTTTGGTCTGACCCGGTACGGCCTTTCTTATGTTCTTATGAGAAAGGCAATCAGCTACCACATTTTTGTTTCCAGGCTTACATTCCAGTTCATAATTGAAAGAGAGTAGTCCAGTCTTGCAGACTATCTAGCAATATGATATCCTGCTCTTCCCAGTCCTTTCGTGGTGAGCAACATCATCAAAGGGCTGTGGCCTGTGTGCAGCTTGAACGTGCGGCCCCACAGGTAAGTTCTCCCTTTTTCAGTAGCCCAGACACAAGCAAGTGCTTCTTTTTCAACTGTAGAATATTTTCTCTCAGCATTACTCAGTGTCCTTGAAGCAAATGCAACAGTCGTCTCTGTGTTATCCTCATGAAGTTGCATGAGAACAGCCCCAAGTCCATAATCAGAAGCATCAGTAGTTACAATTGTGGACAATGTGGGACTGAATAGTGCAAGTACTGGACTACGTGCAATCAAGTCTTTCACCGTTTCGAAACTAGCTTGTGCATCCATTGTCCACACTAAGGTTGAACTTCTCCGTAGTAATTCTCGTAACAGTTCAATGACAGAAGCATAATTGGGAATGAATTTTGCATACCAGGAGGTAAGACCCAAGAAGGAGTGTAAGGTTTGCAAATATGTTGGAGGAGGAGCATTTGAAATTGCCAGGATATGATCTGGATCAGGTTTTAGTCCAGCCTGTGAAATTGTTTGCCCCAGAAAGGAGAGTTCAGTTTGTCTAAATTTGCATTTGGACCTATTGAGCTTGAGGCCTGTTTTGCTGATGCAGTTTAGTACAGACTGCAGGTTATTGTCATGCTCCTCAGTAATATTTCCAAACACGATAATATCATCCAAATAGCACTGAACTCCATGTTGATTCTTCAGAAACAATGATATTTTTTGGAAGGCACTTGGGGCTGATGCGAGACAGTATGGAACATGTTTAAAACAAAATAGTCCCTTGTGTAATAAATGCTGTGAGGTTTCTGCTGTCTTCATGCAACATAACCTGGTGGTATGCGCTCTGCAAATCAAGAGTAGAGAACATCTTTGCTCCACGGAGTTCTGCAAATACTTCTTCTATGTGAGGAAGAGGATGGCTGTCAATCACAATAGCTTTATTTGGCTCCCTTAAGTCCACACAAAGGTGAATGCCTCTACCCTTCTTCTGCGTCACCACTATAGGTGAAACCCATTCCGAGAACAAGTTTTCTAAGTTCCTCTAAAACAGCTTCCCTGACTGAAAATGGTAAGCGCCGTAATTTCTGTCATACAGGCATCACATTATTCCGCATTTTAACTTTATGCAGAAACCCATAAACACAGCCGAGTTTCTCCTCAACCAGGTGTTGGGTCCCAGCTGAAACTGGTGTGTGTACCGCAAGAGTGCTTTGCTGAGGAAGATCAATTCATCCATTAACTACCCTGAGATTTAAAGCAGCCAATAAATCTCTGCCAAGGATAGGAGTGCCTTTGTGGACAATGTAGAACTCTGCAGTTACACAGCAATCACCAAAAGTAACTACTGCTGGCAGGCAGCCATGTACTGGAATATGTTTTTTCAAATAGCACACCAACTGAAGTTTGGGTTCAGTAAGAGGCACATCTTTAAAGTAATGCAAATACATGGAATCAGGTAGTATAGATACTGCTGAGCCAGTGTCCATCATTAGCTGACTAGAGTGTGATTTGCCTGAGGGTCTGGCGGAAACGTTTTACAGTGCACTTTATCTGTTCTAGAATATCTGCAGTAGTGATTTTGTCCACACTCAGCACAGCAACATCTGGTATTGTAACTGCATGCACCTGTTGATTGAACTGGCTACTGCGATATACTTTAGCAAAGTGCACAATCTTTTTGCAATGATTGCACTGAGCTACTTTTGCTGGACATCCTGTGTAGCTTGCAAAGTGTTGTGGGGATCCACAGCGAAAGCATGCTTTTACTGTATTTTGCATTTGCTGATTTAGTGGCTTTTTATTAGTTTTCCTCTTGCAATTGTTTGTCTGCAGCGATAGTGAACTTTTCTGCAAAGGAATCACAGCCTGGACTGTGCCTCCTGTATCTTTGCTTATTATTTTGGCTTTGCCATCAGCTGTAGCTGACTCAATCTGAGTAGCAATGGTTATTGCTTTTTCTAGTGTAAGTTGTGGTTCTAGAAGTAAGCGT
This sequence comes from Mauremys mutica, assembly GCF_020497125.1. NCBI lineage: Eukaryota > Metazoa > Chordata > Testudines > Geoemydidae > Mauremys > Mauremys mutica. The sequence goes on along the minus strand of NC_059090.1, from coordinate 2,654,204 downwards.
TCTCTTACATGAAGCATGGTTGTTTTCTCAATGAGCTGGTCTCTAATCATCTCATCTGCCGTATACCCAAACTCACAAGTTACAATCAGACTCCTCACGGAAGCAATATACTGCACATCTACCAACGTGATATATGCCATCATGTGCCAGCAGTGCCCCTCTGCCATGTACATTGGCCAAACTGGATAGTCTCTACGCAAAAGAATAAATGGACACAAATCTGACATCAGGAATCATAATATTCAAAAACCAGTGGGAGACACTTCAACCTCTCTAACCACTCAGTGACAGACTTGAAGGTAGCAATTTTGCAACAAAAAACTTCAAAAACAGACTCCAAAGAGAGACTGCTGAACTCAAATTAATATGCAAATTAGATACAATTAATTTAGGTTTAAACAGAGACTGGGAATGGTTGGGTCATTACACTAATTGAATCTATTTCCCTATGTTAAGTTCTCCTCACACCTTCTATGGGTCATCTCAATTATCACTTCAAAGGTTTTTTTTCTCCTGCTGACGATAGCTCATCTCAATTGATTGGACTCTTCCAGTTGGCATGGCTACTTCCACCTTTTCATGTTCTCTGTATGTATAAATATCTCCTGTCTGTGTGTTCCATTCTATGCATCCGAAGAAGTGAGCTGTAGCCCATGAAAGCTTATGCTGAAATAAATTTGTTAGTCTCTAAGGTGCCACACGTTCTTCATACTGCATTATAGTCTCCCCTGGTTTCTGCTCACACCGGTGAAATCTGTAGTGATTAGCTACTACATTCACTTTTGGCACAAAAGTTCTTTAATGCAGTGAGGGCAGTCTCATATTTATCATTTGCAAGGGGAAAAGTGTAAAATATACGCTGCCCTTCTGCTCCCAGGCAGTGGATTAGCAGAACACGCTTTCTTACTTCAGAAATCTCTGTAGCACTGATTGCAAGCAGATAAGTCTCAAACATATGGATCCAGATAGTAAAAGCAATTGGAGGCTCACTGGGCTTGGCAGAAAGGGTGCAGGTGGGTTCAGAGGCAGAAGATCCCATCTTCGTTGCCAGAATATTGTATCAAGCAGGCAAGGTACTAACAAACTTCAGTAGGAATTTATTTTTACAGTGGAAACCTCTGTACCAAGCTCCAGCTGCACCCTCTGTAACTCTCACTCAGCCTCCTCAACTCCTCCGCCCTCCTTCCTGTTTCCCGTTCTTTCAGACTCCCAACAGCCAGTGCTCCCAGTTCTAATCATCACAAGCAGCATCTAAACACAACAAGGATTCCAGCAGTTTTGGCACCAGTTTCAAATACAGACAGGGGTGGCTCTAGGAATTGTTCCGCCCCAAGCAGGGCGGCACGCCGCGGGGGGATGCTCTGGCGGTCGCTGGTCCCACGGCTCCGGTGGACCTCCTGCAGACATGCCTGCGGAGGGTCCGCTGGTCCCGTGGCTCCGGTGGACCTCCCACAGGCATGCCTGCGGATGCTCCACCGAAGCCGCGGGACCAGCGGACCCTCTGCAGGCATGCCTGCAGGAGGTCCACCGGAGCCGCCTGCCGCCCTCCCGCGGCACGCCGCCCCAAGCACGCGCTTGGTGCGCTGGGGTCTGGAGCCGGCCCTGAATACAGAGGTAAAATCACTTCTCTGCTCCTACTTGAAATACTCTTAAATACCACATGCAATTCTGGCCGCCCTCATCTCAAAAAAAGCTATATTACAAATGGGAAGGTAGAGAGAAGAGCAACACAAATGGTTAGGGGTATGGAACAGCTTCTGTATGAGGAGACATTTAAAAGAGTGGAACTGTTCAGCTTGGAAAAGAAACAGCAAACTGGGGATATGATCAGTGTTCCCTCTAATTTTTTCCATCCATGCACGGAATGAATTTTGTTATGTGCACCATATTGAGGTAATGTGTGGATCTGTACCACCAGTAGAAACAAAAAAACCTAGATATAATATATATATTTTTAAAAGTTACCATAGGTGATAATTACTACAGCAGGACAGGTTAGGCATTTTAGAACTCACTACTCAAAGTATTAAATGTAAGCGTAAGAGAGAAATAAAAATTATGAAATGCATCGACCAGTCAAAAAACTAAAACAACATCTCCCTGGATCTGAACAGCAAGCAAGAGGCTCCCGGGAGAAGCTGGCCAGGGCTCCAAGGCAGAAGCCAGGAGCAGCGCAGCAGTGCGGGGAGGAACACCTGAAGTGCACAGCACTTGATAGCCTGCTGGGCAGCCGGCCGGCTGTGCAGCTTAGAGGGAATTTAGGATATGATAGAAGTCTATAAAATCATGATGTGGAGAAAACCAGGGGTCCCAATGAAATTAATAGGCAGCTGCTTTAAAACAAACAATAGGAAGTATTTCTTCACACAACGCACAGTTAACCTGTGCAAGTCATTGCCCAGGAATGTTATGAAAATGAAAAGTATAACGGGGTTCACAAAATAATTACGTAAGTTCCTGGAGGACAGGTCCATCAATTGCTATTAGCCAAGATGATCAGGGACGCCACCCCCTACTCCGGGTGGCCCTAAACCACTGACTGCTAGATGCTGGGACTGGATGACAGGATAGATCACTTGATAATAGTTCTATTGTGTTCATTCCCATTGAAGCATCTGGCATTGGCCACTGTCAGGAGACAGGATACTGGGCTAGAAGGACTATTGGTCCCTTGTTTGTGCATCCAAGGATTGCAAGGAATCCATTTTGAAGAACTTGGAGGAGAGGAAGATGATCAGGAACAGTCAACATGGATTCACCAAGGGCAAGTCATGCCTGACCAACTTGATTGCCTTCTATGATGAGATAACTGGCTCTGTGGATATGGGGAAAGCAGTGGACGTGGTATATCTTGACTTTAGCAAAGATTTTGATACAGTCTCCCACAGTATTCTTGCCAGCAAGTTAAAGAAATATGGCTTGGATGAATGGACTATAAGGTGGATAGAAAGCTGGATAGACTGTCGGGCTCAACAGATAGTGATCAACGGCTTGATGTCTAGTTGGCAGCCAGTATCAAGCGATCTGCCCCAGGGGTCAGTCCTAGGGCTGGTTTTGTTCAATGTCTTTATTAATGATTTGGATGATGGTGTGAATTGCACCCTCAGCAAGTTCACAGATGACACTAAGCTGGGTGGAGAGGTACATATGCTGGAGGATAGACAAATTAGAGGATTGGGCCAAAAGAAATCTGATGACGTTCAACAAGGACAAGTGCAAAGTCCTGCACTTAGGAAGGAAGAATCCCATTCACTGCTACAGGCTGGGGACCAACTGGCTAAGCAGAAGTTCTGCAGAAAAGGACCTAGGGGTTACAGTGGATGAGAAGCTGAATATGAGTCAGCAGTGTGCCCTTGTTGCCAAGAAGGCCAACGGCATATTGGGCTGTATCAGTAGAAGCGTTGCCAGCAGATCGAGGGAAGTGATTATTCCCCTCTATTTGGCACTTGTGAGGCCACACCTGGAGTATTGTGTCCAGTTTTGGTCCCCACAGAGGATGGGAGGGATGTGGACAAATTGGAGAGAGTCCAGCAGAGGGCAACAGAAATGATTAGGGGGTTGGAGCACATGGAGAGGCTGAGGGAACTGGGCTCATTTAGTCTGCAGAAGAGAAGAGTGAGGGGGGATTTGATAGCTGCTTTCAACTACCTGAAAGGGGGTTCCAAAGAGGATGGATCTAGACTGTTCTCAGTGGTGGCAGATGACAGAACAAGGAGTAATGGTCTCAAGTTGCAGTGGGGAGGTTCAGGTTGGATATTAGGAAAAACTATTTCACTAAGAGGGTGGTGAAGCACTGGAATGGGTTACCTAGGGAGGTGGTGGAATCTCCTTCCTTAGAGGTTTTTAAGGTCAGGCTTGACAAAGCCCTGGCTGGGATGATTTAGTTGGGTTTGATCCTGCTTTGAGCAGGGGGTTGGACTAGATGACCTCCTGAGGTCTCTTCCAACCCTAATCGTCTATGAGTCTATGTAATATGCTTGAAATATGATAATATGCTATGACAAAACTTTTAAATTCTTGACTGTGAAACTGAGGTCCATTATCAGTCATTACCATATCGGCAATGCCATGCCTTGCAAAAATTGATTTAGTTTTATTCATGACTCGTTTGGCACATGTGTTTTCTAGTATAGATATTTCAGGAAAATGTGAAAAACAATCAAGAATTTTCCCATATGCATGTCCTTTATATTAAAATAGATCTAAACCTATGATCAAGGTCTTAAGTTTTCTTGAAGAAATGCCATAGGTGGTTTAGACTGAGCATTTCTACATTTTGACACGTCACATTCTTTTATATAATCCTTTATATTTGTGGCCAATACAGAACTTCTCTTGCACAGTGTTTACATTTTTCTGTGCCTAAATGTCCCTCGTGTATGTGTTTCAACATCTCTGTTGTTAGCCCTAAGGAAATTACTCGCTTTTACTCTTAAACAAAATGTCTTCAATTACTGATAAATCGTGAATAATTTGATAATATGGCTTTGGTATCTTTTTATTGTATCCTTTTTTCAATAGATTTAATAAACCTTTATAGTCGACCAGTGTAGTTGCTTCTCATACACTTTCTGACATAGGAAATGTTTTAAGTACAACTACATGTACCACATCTCCTTCTTCCATTACATTGGTTACATCATAAGCTTTAGAAAGAGTATCAGCAAGAATTAATGATTTTGCCTGGCTGATTTTCTAATTTTAAATAATATAAATACAATTGAAAATATAATCTTTGTATCTGAGGAGATCTGGCTGTCATGTTCCTTTTTAAAATATGAACTGATGGTTTATGATCTGTTTCTGCCCGTACTGATCTACCATATGTGGCATTTTTGGTATGCAAAAACCAATGCCAAACCTCTTTCTCTATCTGAGCCTCTTTCTCTAACTGACATTCCGGTTTGACATTGCACTGGATGCATAAGCAGCTAGTTTCCATAGATCACCACACTTCTGCAAGAGAACTGCTCCTAGGCCTTGTTTGGATGCATCTGAAGGCAATTTTGTAAGTCTGCTACTATCAAATCATTTGAATACTGGAGCTGTTTTTATTAAATTGCTTAAACTGCCTAAATTATAGTTGATGTTGTCTGTCCCATTTCCACTGATTAGTTTTACAAAGTAAAGCCCTTATATTTGTGTTTTTTTCTGCTAAATTAGGTATGTGTTTTCCTACAAAATTAGCCATACCCCCAAAATTCCGTAATGACCGACTCCTTCTCTTCTGGGTAAGCAATATTATCAGTGGCTTGTATTCAGCGTGGATTAGTCTGTAATCCCTGACTGGGCAGCTTTTTTCCTAGAAACATTCATTCTTGCACTCTACATTTACATTGAAGTTTCAGTTCTGCTTCTTTTGCTCCAGATATTGCTTGAGTTAATCTTATATCATGCTCTTAAAAGTTCTTCCCCATATTATTAGATCATCTATGTACATGTGCTGCCATCTATATCTTCAAAACTCTTTTGTATTGCTCTGTGAAATGCCCCTGGAATTGAACATAATCCAAAAGGTAATCTTTTAAACCAGTAGCTGTGTTAAATGTACATAGCAATTGACTTTCCTGCTCTAACGCTATTTGCCAAAATCCATTCAAAGCATTGAAAGAAGAAAAGTATTTTGCTCCTGACATTTGTCCAAATATTTCTTCCCTGGTAAGTATTTTAAATGTTTCCTTTTAACATACTCATTTTAGACTTTTGGGTCTAAGCATAAAGGTAAGAATCCATTTTTTTCTGCTATTACTAATGGATTCACCCACTCAGTGGGCTCTTCCACTGTTTTAATTATATCTAAATTAACTATCCTTTCCTCTTCCTTTTGTACCCTATCTCTTCAAGTGAATAATATTTTTCTAGTTGCCTGTATAACTGGTTTCTTTGTTTCATTTAACTCTATTTTATACATTGTATCCAAGTCACCCATGCCAGGGAATAACTCTTTAAATTGATGTTCTATTTCCAGTGTTTCAGAACCCTGAACAGTCTGAATTCTACCAAATAGATTTAGTGCTAAACATGTTTCTAAACCTGAAGTAGAAACTTAACTACTACAAATCTTATGTTTTCTAAATTATCTTTAACTATGACCTGTAATTCACAAATCCCCACCACAGGAATTTTTTACTACTATAAGATTGTAAATTAATATGTATTTCTAACTACAGGTTTTACTTTTAGATATTTTATAACTTCTTCTGACATTATATTAGCTTGTGCACCTCTATCTATTACATATGAAATAAATATTGCACCAACAGACAGAGTAACTGTCCAATCCTCCTTGTAGTTCACAGAGTGACTCTGTTTCAAAATACCCAGAAACAAACTTTCTGCATATGTAATGTCAGCTCTGTATTCCTTATTCGGGAATTTTGAATGAAATTTATTTTTTCTGAGTTTTTCCAGACTCTCCATTTACAAACGTTTGAAGAATGATTCTGTTTCTTGTATATATGACAGGTTTGACCATATGCTGGACATTGTTTACATTGGTGCTTCCTTCCACATCTAGAACATTTTTTCATATGTTCAGATGTTTTACCTTTAATACTTTCACTCAGTTTTTCTCCATAGTCTTGTTCTTTCCTTTTCCTTATTAAGTCTATATTCACATCAGTCTGTTTTCTTTCTAAAAGGTGCAATCAGTGTTGATTAAGATTATCAGTTTGGCAAATTCTCACTGCTTTTTCCAGATTTAGATCTGGCTCTTCTAACAGTCTTTTTTTTTTTACACTGATATTTTGATGGGCATCACAATTTGATTTCCTATCATTGACTCAGATTGACCCTGGAAATTACATGTCCGACTTCTTATCTTTACATCTGTTAAAATTATTCAGAAGTCTCTTCCTCCATTTGATTTCTCGAGTGGAACTGAAATCTTTCAAATGTTTCATTTCTTTCTGGTAACCAGTATTCTTTTAGAGAAAAACTCATGGCTAGCTTGTTCTCTAACATTAAGCTGAAATGAATTATGTAATGAAATTGCTTCAGTACCTGCAATACTCAAAAAGATGACAATCTTTTGTTCATCTTCCTAGTGAGCAGATCCCAGTGTCCTCAAAAATTAATCAAATTCTTGTTTAAACCTTTTCCAGTTTTCTGCAGCATTTCTGAACTTTTTAAAAAAAAAAATGCGGGTACGCTTAATTGATCCATCTTATTTCATTCAAACCTAAGGTGTGTGTTTGTGTGTATTTTAGTTCTTCCAATCCCCGCCCCCTGAGACCCCTGTTCAAATCCCTTTCCCCCTTCTGGCAGAGGGAGGATTGAACCTGAGTCACCCACATCACAGGCCAGTGCGCTGACCCCTGGGCTAAAAGCTGTAAGGTGGGCCGTGGCACCAGCTCCTCCTCTGGCTGTCTCATTCTCACAAGGAACCCCTTGGGCTGCATGTCCCTGTTCAGGGACCACTAACCTCCCTGCAGCCCAGACTAGGGTGACCAGACAGCAAGTGTAAAAAATCGGGACACGGGGTGGGGGGTAATAGGTGCCTATGTAAGAAAAAGTCCCTAAAATCAGGACTGTCCCTATAAAATCAGGACATCTGGTCACCCTAGCCCGGACTTAGGCACCCACCTCTGAGAAAGGGCTGTGGCTTAGGATACACCTCTCCCATTGGCTATCCCCACCTAGCATGCTGGCTTTTGTGGCTCCTGTCCCTCTCTCTCCATGTGTTATACAGGAAGCCTGGGCGCAGGACGCAGGCTGAGTGGATGGCAGTGTGTTCCAGGGATTTTCAAGGCACCTAAAATTCAGCGTGGGAATGCTTAGCACTCTTTGTGGATTCACCAAGGGCAAGTCATGCCTGACTAACCTAATTGCCTTCTATGATGAGATAACTGGCTCTGTGGATGAGGGGAAAGCAGTGGATGTGTTATTCCTTGAGTGGCTAGGCAGCAGTTCTGCAGAAAAGGACCTACGGGTTACAGTGGACGAGAAGCTGCATATGAGTCAACAGTGTGCCCTTGTTGCCAAGAAGGCTAACGGCATTTTGGGCTGTATAAGTGGGGGCATTGCTAGCAGATCGAGGGACGTCTTCATTCCCCTCTATTCGACATTGGTGAGGCCTCATCTGGAGTATTGTGTCCAGTTTTGGGCCCCACACTACAAGAAGGATGTGGAAAAATTGGAGAGAGTCCAGCGGAGGGCAACAAAAATGATTAGGGGGCTGGAGCACATGACTTATGAGGAGAGGCTGAGGGAACTGGGATTGTTTAGTCTGCAGAAGAGAAGAATGAGGGGGGATTTGATAGCAGCTTTCAACTACCTGAAAGGGGGTTCCAAAGAGGATGGATCTAGACTGTTCTCAGTGGTCGCAGATGACAGAACAAGGAGCAATGGTCTCAAATTGCAGTGGGGAGATTTAGGTTGGTGTAGCGGAGTGGCTATCCGCTCCCGCCTGGTGGGGCTTTAAAACAGCCCTGGGAAGGGGCTTTTGGCTGAGCTGACTAGGGAAGTGGCTGCAGCTGGAGGCCACGCCCCAAACTGAACAGGGATTATAAGAAGGCAGGGAAGCCAGGAGCAGAAAGTCTCTCTCTGTTGCTAGAGGGAGATGGGCCTGGCTGCTTAGGGCTTGAGACTAGATACCTGAGTGAAGCAGGGCTGGGGGACAGGCTGAGGAGCTAGGGAAGCTCCAGCCTGGAAAGCCCCAGGCTGCGGCCTAGCAAAGGGCCAAAGGTACTGGGAGTTGCAGGGGGCAGCCCAGGGGTAGGACAAAGCAGCAGGTCCAAACCCCTATTGTCTGTGATGAGTGGGCTGATACTGCAGTCTGCCCCAGGGTGTGGGGCTAGACCATGACTGTCAGTGGCCACTACTGAGGCAAAGTGGGGATAGTAGGGTGGGGGTTCCCCTGGGAGGGGAAGACCCTATTATAGTAAAAGGGGCACCGGGTCCTGGGAGGGACACGGCGCCGATAGTAAAAAGGGGGATCACCGGCCTGCAGAGGGCGCTCCGCGCTGAAAAGAGCCAATTCCCCGGGAAAACCAGCAGGAGGCGCTGCGGCGGTGAGTCAACCCGTTTACAGTTGGATATTAGGAAACACTATTTCACTAGGAGGGTGGTGAAGCACTGGAATGGGTTCCCTAGGGAGGTGGTGGAATCTCCATCCTTAAAGGTTTTTAAGGCCCAGCTTGACAAAGCCCTGGCTGGGATGATTTAGTTGGGGTTGGTCCTGCTTTGAGCAGGGGGTTGGACTAGATGAGCTCCTGAGGTTCCTTCCAACCCTGAGATTCTATGATTCTATGATCCAGACCTGACAGCTGTGTCCATTATGACAAGGGCTTTGAAACATGGGTGGCTTAGACAGGAGCAGTCATAAGGGCCTGTCCCAATGCTGTAAATGTTAAGGACTGGCATCCACTTGACATTTGTTGCAGGTCAACTTGAATTACTCCGCATTAAAGTGCCTGGCTCCAGCTCTGCTGAGAATCCAGTGGCGTGTTAGCACTTTAGAAGTGGGGTTGCCATGGTGGGATGAGGTTACTCACAGCAAGAGAGCTGTTGCTGGATCCCCACCCTGAACCAATTGACAGGCATCTGCCCCATCCTCCTACTGCTAACCCACGAGCCTGGCCGGCTCTGAGTCATCCTGTGCTTTTACCTCCCCGTTTACATGCTAGCATGCAGCCAGGTTGTCTTCTGTGTTTCCAGCTCTTGTGCAGTTCACCCCCCACACACACACCTCGTGCTCCTGGTTAACAGGCAGCCCTGCCCTGTGCTCCAGAGTGATCCTGGTTTGAGATCCATTGTCCTGTGGGGAGAGCAGCTTTGATCTGGCACATCTGAATGCTAGCCCCCGAGCAAGTGAAGGACAGGGCTCATGGCCAGGATCCTCGCCAGTGCCCCCCCACCCCACCTCCAGGGAGAGGAGCTCACGGTCGGTTCTACACATTGGCTGGAGGAGCAGGGAGGCAGCAGGTATTAGTGCGGGGGGGAGGGAGGGGTGTTAATTGGTTGGTGTGTTTGGAGAAACAGGCACATTAAGGACTCAGCCTGGGCTGTGGGATAGATGACTGGTCCCCTTTGTGGAGAGCAGCTCCCCTAGCTGTGCCTGAGGGAGGATGGAGAGATTTCCAAGGGGGAAGAACAGGGAAATAATCTCCATCTGTCTCCAGCCCAGCAGGTCTTTCCCACCTAAAATCCGCTCGTCCCAGCCCGCCCTCCCAATCTCGCTTTTTTTTTCTTTCGCATTTTCCAGTCCGGAGGAGAAGGGGAAAGTGGGTGGGGCGGAGAATAGAGAATCCCTCCCTTGTCCAGAGGCTTCGCTCAGCCCGGTGGGATGGGGCTGGTGTGTTCTCCCAGGCCTTTGGGACCACTGCCCACACCCACAGAGCAGCAGGAGGCCACTGCACCAGGGCTGGCTCCTTGAGGCAGGGCTTTGCTGCGTCGATACTGACTGCGTGTGTCTGTGACAGTCAGCGCTGGCAGGTGTGCAGGCTGATGGTTTGGTGCTGGTGGCTTTCCCGCTGCATGTCGCCCCCTGGAGCCTGAGGAGTGGATGCTCGGGCATGCGTCCGTGGGCCTCACCAGTCTGGACACAGCATTGGGTTTATGGCTTCCACTCTGACCCTGGAACAGGAGCAGCTACTGAAAGCAGAGTGTCCCATTCCTGCCCTTTACAGGGTCTGCTGCGTCCTCCCTGGAGTCTGAGATGACACCCCCAGGTGGCCCTTTCCAGGGAGCACAGGAATCCACTCCAGTCTTTCTCCTAATCCCTAGCACTGTGCCTGCCTGGCACCAGCCCAGCGAGCATCTGTCACCAGGGATGGCCATGAAAACAGCAGGCTGGAACTCAGGGCCCAGCGGGGAAGGGTTCCGGCTCCACCTCCTGCCTCCTCCCCCATTCTCTCTCACCAATGTCATCTCCATAAACAAAGGGGGAGTGGGGCTGGGGTGGTGGCAGAGGAGTCAGCGAAAGGGAAAGAGTCCGTTGGTGAAACCCCACCCCTGCGTGAGTGAGCAGCACTGAGGTAATGCAGCCCAGCCCTGGCTCCACTCACTCATATAAGGCAGCCACCAACACAGGTGCACTCAGGAGTGAGCGGATCCTCTGGAGCTTACACAGACAGCGACAGGTGCCCGCAGGTGCTGCCAGCTAAGGAGTCCCGCTCCCTTTCTGCCGTTGCCTTGAAAGTACCTAGGGCGTGGCAACATGTCGATGGGGCTGGAGATCGGTGGAGTGGCCCTGTCGGTGGTGGGCTGGGTGGGCGCCATCCTGTGCTGCGCACTGCCCATGTGGAGGGTGACGGCCTTCATCGGGAACAACATCGTGACAGCCCAGACCATCTGGGAGGGGCTGTGGATGAACTGCGTGGTGCAGAGCACAGGCCAGATGCAGTGCAAGGTCTACGACTCCATGCTGGCGCTGCCCCAGGACCTGCAGGCGGCACGTGCCCTGGTGGTGATCGCCATCGTGCTGGCCATCCTGGGCCTCATGGTTGCCCTCATCGGAGCGCAGTGCACCAGGTGCGTGGAAGATGAGACCACCAAGGCCAAGATCACCATTGTGTCCGGGGTGATCTTCTTGCTGGCTGGGATCATGACCCTCATCCCCGTGTGCTGGTCGGCCAACACCATCATCCGCGACTTCTACAATCCTGTGGTGTTAGAGTCACAGAAGCGGGAGCTGGGAGCCTCCCTCTATGTGGGCTGGGCAGCTGCAGCACTGCAGCTGTTCGGGGGGGCTCTGCTCTGCTGCTCCTGTCCCCCCAAGGATGATAAGTACACTCCAGGCAAGGTGGCTTACTCTGCTCCCCGATCCACCGGGCCCAGCTACGACAAGAGGAACTACGTGTGAGGGAGGCAGCCCAGCACCCCTCCTGCCTGCCCTGATCCATTCATCAGACTGCTCCTGACTTCACTGCCTCCCCCACTGTCTCTGCAGCCCTTAGGAGCCCCGGGGAACACGGCCACCCCCTGCCGCCCCAAGGACAATGGTTGGCTGGCTGTTCACCAGGCTCTGACTGTCATTCCAAGGGCTGGGTGGAGGAGGAACTGCTCCGTCTCCCTCAGGGCTGCTGGCGAGGGGAAGCAAGACCCTGCTAAGACTCTCGTTTCTGTTTGTAGATACTTTCTTTGATCTTTTGCACCCCAGCTCTGAGACACCCTCATCCCTACTGGCTGGAGAAACCCCACTGGGCTCCGCTCCTCCTTCAAACCCAACGGATTCCTCCAGCTGGCTCAGCTGGCACCCTGGCAACCACTCTGCCTGAGAGTCAGGCCCCAGGGCAGGGAGGGGCAGAAGGGTAACTTAGGGTGAAGAGGTGTTTGTGCTGAATGTGCCAGCAGCCTCTCCAAGCTGGCACTGGCTATGCCCTGGGTGTTAGGACCCCCCCCTTTTCCCTACCTCCCAGGAGTTTTCTCTGAGGCACGGCTGGGAGCATCCCCCTCCCCCGTCCTTTCTGCGAGGGATAGAGCAGAGGGGAGACACATCGTTCAGAGCAGAGTTGGGAGAGGGCAGAGAGAGCAGAGGAGGGCGGTGGGCTCCATGCCCTGCCCCCAAAGGGCTCTGAGCTCTCTCCCGAGTCACCTCTGACTTACGCCCCACTGCTCTGCGCTGGCCAGCGGGAGCGGCGGGGAACATGCAGGGCAGGTGCCAGGCTCACCTACCCACCAGGGAGAGAGCTAAACAAGCCGTATCTTAGCAGTCTAAGCCAAGGCTGGAGAATGGAGGTGGCTCGTGGCAACGGGGGGAGAAATCTGGCAGAGGGGTGGAGAGGGTCCTGGGCAGGGAGTGGGGGTGGGGGATGGGGGGACCCTTCTGCCAGTGAAGCGCTCTGGATCAATACTGAACTGGGTGCGCCCACTTGCGGGTTTGATGTCTGTGTAAATACAAATGGTTTATTGTATCTAGGAGAGATTTTTCACCATGATTTGATTTGTGAAGGAAGCTATTGCTGGGACATGCTGCCTCCTAGCACCCGCCTGCGCTGCTGGGACTTATCCTGGGCCATGGAACAGTAGCTGATCTCTTGGCCTCATAGAACAGCTGATCCTTCTGGGGGCCCTGAGGTGGCTTCTGTGGGAATGAGAGGAATTAAGAGCCCTCCCTTGCCATGGTGGGAAAGGAGGCCAGCAGACACTGGGGCGGGGGTGTGCAGGGCGATCGTCTCTCTGAGCACCTGCCTGCCTGTGCTGGACAGGCTGTGCCCTGTTACACGCTTACAGTCATGCTTCCACTGCTTTGTACCGAGTTACATTTTTCAATAAAATTGTCCAGTTCCAGTAACAGCTGAGTGACGTGTCCTTCTCCAGCGTATGAAGCAACGTGCTAGAAATCAGCTTTCCCTCCTCTGGCTGCAGGCTGCAGCCCTGGCTCGAGCGTCTGTCTGGAAGGGCAAGGGTGAACCAGAGAGCTCAGGTGAAAGAGACTCGTCAGGTCACTTTTCAGTCAGCCCTCTCCTCTCCCATGGGTTCATGCTGCAAGCTCCCTCTCCACGACCTCCCCAGGCGGCCCAGGGGTTTACCTTTCCCCAGGTCCCAATGAGTGACAGAGTGGGGTCCCATTCCAATGAGGGGGTTCTCTCCCCATGTCCCCATGCCCTGGGGAGATGCTCAGACACTCTTGCCGCCATGAGCTGATGGGTTAACAGACATTGGAGCAGCAGCTCAGGTTCTGCTCTGTTTACTTTCCCTGCCAAGTATAGTTCAAAGTGTATTTCTTGCCTTGCCTAGGTGGGGACAGGTCTCTTCCCTGTATGGGGGAAGGGCAGGATTGAGCAAGCTGTTATTTGCATTAGCCTGTTGCCAGCAGAACAGTGTGCGTGAGATGGACAGGCCACACCCTCCTGCCCTCCACACTTCACTAGACAGGCAAACACACACGACAAGGGTGAACTCCCCCGGCCTGTGTGGGGAGCATGGAGCTCTGCAAAGGCCCAGCCTGGGCTCCTATGTCGCAAGGGGTGGCAGTGCCCAGTACAGTGGCTAGGATTGAGGGGTTCCTGTTCCCCACCCCCTTTCCTCCATGAGGACATCCAGCTTGTCCCGCTCTGTAATCTACCAGAGCTCTTGTAGCTGGAGAAGTGGCCCTACCGCAGTGCAGCTTTCCGAATGGAGCTGCTCATGGAGACTCGCCTCCATCTCACACCTGCCACCTCCTCACACCTCAGGAGCCGCAGAGACTATTTGGGCAGGTGCGGAGATCAGGCCCTGACTGGCTATGTCCTTCACCCCGTGTTACCAAGCAGATGTCCCACCCAGGAAGTGACCCTCCTTTGCAAGGCCATGATAGAGCCCTTCGCGGGGCAGGGGAGCAGTCTGGAGCCCTGCACTCTCTGGGGATCGGACAGAGACTAGCCCTGCTGCCCACCACACTCTAACGGATCTGGCACCCACCTGGCTCTGCTCTCCACAGTACCTGGTAGGTCTGCCCGCCTGACCGGCTCGTTCTCCTAGATAATCAGCAACAAAAATGCTCGTTGCTTAGGACAAACTGACCTGGTACGTGACTTGCTGGCTTGAGCTGGGCACTGACCAGGTGGGGTCAGTAACCAGCTGGGTCCTGGGCCTAGGAGAGGCGGTGTTCTTCGCCTGACCCCTCAGGGCCATTCCATACCCTGGCGGCTGCAATCGTGGGCCCAGCACCGCCCTGGCCCTTGCAGTGAACACAAAAGAGACAATTCAGGTGGCGTGGCAGGGGCAGACCCACTAGCTCTCCAGCCACAACTCTGCCACTGCCCTTTTTAACTTTCCGCTGAGGGCCACAGGGCTCGTCCTCTCCCAAAGAAAACTCAGGACACCTGTGTCTAAAGCATGGACCCCACCTGCTCATCTCCTGATCTCATGGATCAGCCTGGACCCTGGACACCATAAATATTACCCCCATATGGGGCATACAAGACCCTGCCCTCAGACCCCACCTCACTGGGGGCTGGTGCCCCTCCTGACCACACACACCCTTGCAGTATGTGAGAGCTGACACCAGAGACCCATCCAGCCAAACACACCATGGAGACTCAGCACCACAGACATCCTTGCAAGAGGAGACTGAGACTCCCGGGGCTTGACACAGGCTGGAAGGGAGAGTACATGAGTACAGCAAAAGTGCAGATTATTGTAATCCATGTGCACCAGAGAGTCAAGAGGCCTTGCACCATTAAGAGGCATGTCAGCAAAGGTGAAAGACAGGTGGGGTTAGGGATGGAATTTACCTGAGTATTCCCAGACTTCCTGGTGAAATTGTTGCAAATTAAGTCTCTTTACACCCTTAGGGTATGTCTACATTGCAATCAGCTGTGTGAGTGCACCCTGGTAGGCATGTCTATGCTAGCTTTCATCTAGCTAGCCCGGCTACAGATAGCAATGTAGACATGGCAGCACAGCCCCTGGTGCCTGCTAGGAACAGGAGCACGTAACTAGAGTTCCAGGTGGGTTTGTTCAGCCCTGAGGCCTGCACCACCGGATCGTCACTGCTGTTTTCAGTCATGCTAGCTAGATGACTTAGGCACCTAAGCCCCAGATATAGATCCTATTTTTAGGCACCACTGCGATCCACAACCTCCACTCGGCTGCCCCTAACCGTCCGTAGGCACCTAAACTCATGCGGCACCTCCATTTTCAGAGGAAAGCTGCCTCGATGCCTGTATTTCTGCCTCTGGGTATGCACACTGCTGCCTCCCTCTAGGCAGCAGGACCCTCACCAGAGAAGACAGGCAGGAGCACGGATGCCCATCTTGCCTGCAAGGCCTGATCTGGTAGGTATGCTACACTGCAATCAGAGGCAGAAATGAACTAGCTTTAATCCAGCAAGCCCGGCTCTGAGCACGCCTAGTGGTCAGGACCCATTCAAAATCCAGCTGGAGGAACAGGAGCTGCCTTCCCCAGTGTGTTTAGCCCAGTGCTTAGGGCAGGGGTGGCCAACCTGAGCCTGAGAAGGAGCCAGAATTTACCAATGTACATTGCCAAAGAGCCACAGTAATACATCAGCAGCCCCCCCCCATCAGCTCCCCATCCCGGCTCCCAGCGCCTCCTGCCAACCAGCATCCCGCCGATCAGAGCTTCCCCCTCCCTCCCGATCAGCTGTTTCGTGGCATGCGGGAGGCTTGGGGTGTGTGGTGGGGTGAGGCCCAGGGCATGGCAGGCTCAGGGGAGGGAAGGGGTGGAGTGGGGGCAGGGCCGGTGGCAGAGCCAGGGGTTGAGCAGTGAGCACCCCCTGGCCAGTGCCGGGTTTACAACGGCTCCAGTGGCTTCATGGAGCTGGGCCCGGTCTGCTCCGCTTGCACTGTGCCCCAAGACCCCGCTGGCTCCCCCTGCCCACCACTTGCTCCTAACGGCCTGCCCCCCGTCTGGCCGAGGGCTCCTCTCCGCCCCCTGCTCCTCTCAGCCTCCTGGCTGGACCCCAGTGCACCTCGGCCCTGGGCACTTTCTGCTTCCCACCATCTGAGGGGCCTCACCTGTCTCCCCAGAGCTGAGCTGCCTGGGACTGGGGCAGAAGCCTGGCCAGTCTCAGCCAGGTGTGTGGTGGGGGGGACAGTGCACAGGGCTTGGCCCCTCCAGGTCCTGGCCTGGCGGATCGTGCCACTCCCGAGGGACCGGAGTGATTCCTGGCCCTGGGACTGGCCCTGGCTGTGCTGCCGGCTCCACCCAGCAGACACAGTTGCCGCTCAGCAGGGCTGGTGAGTGTGGCCGGGAGGCAGGGCTTGGGGCAGTGGGTCTGTGGGCAGCCTGGGGGGTGCTGAAGAGGCAGGGAAGATCTGTGTGTGTTGGGGTACTAGGAAGTGGGGGATCTGTGGGGGGTGCTGGGCAGTTGTGGTGGGGCTGTGGGCAGAGGTGGTGTTGTGCAGGGCACTGTGCATTTGTGGGTGGGGCTCGGGGGGCACTGGGCATAGTGGGCCCGGGAGGGCTCTGGCTATATGGAGTCAGGGGGTGTTGGGTGGGGGCGCTCTGTGGCATGGCATAGGCCCACCCCCGAGGGGAAGGGGCAGGCTGGCAGCACAGGGCCGGGCAGGCCACTGTGTGTCTGGCAACTGCTGGTTTGTAAATAGTGTCCTCACATTGGGCAGAGCAGGGCCGCCCCTGTCATGCCCCATCGCCCCCAGCCGGCCCCTCGCTCCAGGGACTGACCTCCCCCCGCCACGCCCCATCGCCCCCGGCCGGCCCCTCGCCCCAGGGACTCAGCTCCCCCCGCCACGCCCCATCGCCCCCGGCCGGCCCCTCACCCCGGGGACTCAGCTCCCCGCGCCACGCCCCATCGCCCCCGGCCAGCCCCTCGCCCCGGGGACTCAGCTCCCCACGCCACGCCCCATCGCCCCCGGGTGGCCCCTCGCCTCCGGGGACTGACCTCCCCGCGCCACGCCCCATTGCCCCTGGCTGGCCCCTCGCTCTGGGGACTGACCTCCCTGCACCATGCTCCATTGCGGCCCACAAATATGTTTGGCGCCGGGCCCACAAAAGGTTAAGCCGGCCCTGCCCCCCGGCACATTGGAAAGTTGGTGCCTGTAGCTCCAGCCCCGGAGTCGGTGCCTATGCAAGGAGCCGCATATTAACTTCTGAAGAGCTGCATGTGGTTTCGGAGCCACAGGTTGCCCACCCCTGGCTTAGAGCACTCTAGGGTGTCAGTTCTCTCCCTGCCCGATGGGGAACCTGGGTCTCTACCCCTCAGGGGAGTGCGCTAACCCCCAGGCTGGCATACTGGGATGCAGGGTTCCAGCAGTCTCTCCTGTTGGAGCTTTTCCACTTTGGATAAATAATCACTGGAGCAGGGGGAGGAGAGCCTGGGTCTCCTGCCTCCCAGGAAGGTGCCCAAACCACCAGGCTACAGCGTCCTTCTCTCGCTCGCTGGCCCAATGACTAGTCAATAATTTATCCACAGTAGAACAGCTTCACCAGCAGAGACTGAGGCAGGCCCATGTCAGACTGCCCCAGAGCCCTGTGGTTAGAGCAGGGGTCGGCAACCTTTCAGAAGTGCTGTGCCGAGTCTTCATTTTTTCACTCTAATTTAAGGTTTCGCGTGCCAGTAATAAATGTTAACTTTTTAGAAGGTCTCTTTCTATAAGTGTATAATACATAACTAAACTATTGTTGTATGTAAAGTAAATAGGTTTTTAAAATGTTTAAGAAGCTTCATTTAAAATTAAATTAAAATGCAGAGCCCCCTGGACCCAGGCAGTGTGAGTGCCACTGAAAATCAGCTCGCGTGGCATAGGCTGCCTACCCCTGGGTTAGAGCATGCTGCTGAGAGGTGGGAAATCTCTGTTCGTTGTTTCTCCTCATCAGGCAGAGGGGGGACTTGAGAACTTGAGTCTCCCACATCCCAGGGGAGTGCTCTAGCCATGGGGTCACAAGCTACAAGGGAGGGGGCAGCAGCCCCTCTTGTGAAAATCAGCTGAGGCACCAGCTCCAGGAAAGGGGTTCATGGGTGTGCACTGCCAGCAGAGCTAGGGCCTCCCAACTCCCTAAGCAGAGCAGGGTTTAGGACACACCCCTCTCATCAGCATCTGCTATTGGACAGCTTAGGCAGCTCCTTTCCTAATGTGCTGGCTTCTGTGGATCCCATTCTCAGGTGCCTCTTTCTCCCCATGCAGTCTGGGCCTACGGGCCCAAGCCAGGCTTTGTGGATCACTGTGATTTTCTAGGCACCGTGGCTTCCTGGAGCTAGCTTTGCCCAAGGCCAGCTGGGGTACGTCTACACATGTTGCAATCACAGCTCTGAATGCACTGTAGACACACTACTGCTCTCTGGCCCAATGGCTAGTTAAGTGTTTATCCAAAGTAGAACAGCTTCAGCAGGAGAGATTCCAAGAACCCTACATTGGACTAGCCCAAAGTCCAGTGATTGGTGCCCCCTCTTGGGAGGTGGGAGCCCCAAGGGTCTCCTTTCTCCGCATCAGGCAAGGGGAGAATTACACCTGGGTCTCCCACAGCCCACTGGGCTAACAGTTATAAAGGCCCCATGTGGGTAGGCGAGATAGACAGGCGAACAAACACCTATCTTCACCTGCTTTGAGGATCCTGCTGGGGCTTAAGCATGAGCTAGGTGTCCAGAGGCCTAGCAGGAGGCGTGCGTGTGCCCAGCAGCAGAAACAAAACCAGGGGATTTTTACAGTGAAAATTTAGCCATTGAGGGATTTCAGGTGCCTCCAGGGCTAGGGTTTGAGGAACTCAGTGGCACCTAAATTTCTGAGGCCGAGATCCTCAAAGGCGCACAGGCACTGCTCCGCTCAGCACGGCAGCCTGCTGCCCAGTGGAACCCTCAACCCCAGGCTAGGGGCCCAGGCCCAGATCCACAAAAGAACATAGGGAACTAATGCCCCATTTGGGGGCAGAGATTCTGGGGGGGGGTGACCCTCACAGAGGGCTAGGGACACAGACAGGAGTGCCCCTCTCCAGGGCAAGAGAGCGAGGCCCAATGAGGGGAGGTGCAGAGGCCCAAGGTGCCGCACTGAGCACCAGAATCCAGCTCCACCCAGGGTGGACTTGGAGAAGAAGGTGGACTCGGGGAAGAAGGTGGACTCCACTTGGTGTCTGCTGTGCATGGGGAGGGCCCAGGAGCATCTCCTGTTCAACATACTACAACGTGTGCATGCTCCTCCATGCACATCACAAACCCTGAGTCAACCTCCCAGCCCCCAAAACGGAGGTGTTACTCCGACATGCCAGGCAGATCTATTACCCCTGTGTCCGACCAACTTCTCAACCAGTCATCAAAGGGGGTCATGCAGGGTCTCTGCCAAAAGCTAAGAACTAGCTGGCTGCCATGGTTATTGCACAACAGTAGTATGGGAAATAGTTTAGCAGATGTCAAATGTAGGGGAGGAGGGATAGCTCAGTGGTTTGAGCATTGGCCTGCTAAACCCAGGGTTGAGAGTTCAGGGGGGGGGGGGAATTTAGTTGGGGTTGGTCCTGCTTTGAGCAGGGGGTTGGACTAGATGACTTCCTGAGGTCCCTTCCAACCCTGATAGTCTACAATTAGGCTGCACAACTGTTGAAGTGAGACTTGGCACTTGGGGCAAGGCAGGGTCTCAGGGCTAGCTCGATCACCACTGGGAATGGTGAACATCTGTGGAGACAGCACAAATAGCCTGTAACCGCAGAAGAGCAAAGGAAATAGCACAAGTTGTTATGCCAAGGAGAAAGTTAGCAGGGGTGCCTCATGAAAGTTGGATCCCAGCTCTCTGAACTGGACAACCACTGCAAGGACTGACCATTGGGTGAGAAATACCTGGTTAGACAGGAAAGTCACTTGTTAATAAGCATAGGCTGTAGATAGTGTTGTATTTTAATTGGAACCTTAGGTTTCCAAACCCTTGATTTTGAACCTCTATTTGAAGCTCTGTTAATTAAACTTCAATTTGGTTTTATTATAGAACTGTACAAGTGCCATGTGCTAAGGACAGTGCTGAACTGAGGTGAAACCAGTGAACTGGGTGCACTGCTTCCACAAGAGGCAGCAGATGGGTGCATATTAAGGGTGCCCAAAATACAAGGGACTGAACACTCGAATAGCACAAAGTGAGGTGCGTAAACTGCTTGCTTGTAAGAGAATACGCAAAACTGAGGAGGCTAGTTCAATGGAAATGAAAAGGAACAGTCACAAGGGTGAAATGACTGCAAGTTGCATGGAAACTTTTAAAAACACCATAATAGAGGCTCAAACTATATGTGTACCCCCAAATTTAAAAAATCAGTAAGAGGATGAGAAAAAAACCCTGCCACCATGGCTAAACAATGAAGTAAGTGAGGGGATTAGGGACAAAAAGGCATCCTATAAACATTGGAAGTCAAATCCTAGTGAGGAAAATAGAAAGGAGCATAAACGCTGGCAAGTCATGTGTAAAAGTATAATTAGTCAGGCCAAAAAGAATTTGAAGAGAAACTAGCAAAAGACTTAAAAAGTAACAGCAAAAACATTTGTAAGTACATCAGAAGCCTGCCGAACAGTCATTGGGGCCACTGGATGATCAAAATGCTAAAGGAGCACTCGAGGAAGACTAGGCTGTTGGAGAGAAGCTAAATTAATTCCTTGAACTGGTCTTCACTGCAGCGGATGTGAGGGAGATTCCCACATGAGAGCCATTCTTCTTACGTGACAAACGTGAGGAAGTGTCCCAGCTTGAGGTGTCATTAGAGGAAGTTTTAGAACAAACTGAAAAATTAAGCAATAAGAAGTCATCAGGACCAGATGGTATCACCCAAGAGTTCTGAAGAAACTCAAATATGAAACTGCAGAGCTACTAACTGCGGTATGTAAACTATCGCTTAAATCAGCCTTGGTACCAGATGACTGGAGGATAGCTAATGTAACGCCAATTGTTTAAAAAGGCTCCAGATGTGAGCCTGGCAATTACAGGCCGGTAAGCCTAACTTCAGTACTAGGCAAACTGGTACTGTTGGAATGATCAGAAACATAGAACAACACATCACGTTGACGGAGATTCAACATAGCTTTTGTAAAGGGAAATCATGCACCACCAACCTATTAGAATTTTTTGAAGGTGTCAACAATCATGTGGATGGGGTGATCCAGTAATTATAGTGTGCTTGGACTTTCAGGAAGCCTTTGACAAGGTCCTTGACCAAAGGCTCTTAAGCAAAGTAAGCAGTCTTGGGATAAGAGGGTCCTGCAATGGATCAGTAACTGGTTCAAAGATAGGAAACAAAGGGTGGAAATAAACAGTCAGTTTTCACAGTGGAGAGAGGTAAATAGTGGGGTCACCCAAGGGTCTGTACTGGAATCAGTGCTGTTCAACATGTTTGTAAATGATTCTGGAAAAGGGAGTGAATAATGAGGAGGAAAATGTGCAGAGGATACTAAATTACTCAAGATTGTTAAGTCTACAGCAGACTGCAAAGGGGTATCACTAAACTGGGTGAGTGGGCAAGAAAATGGCAAATGAAATTCAAATGTTGAGAAATGCAAAGTAATGCACATTGGAAAACATAATCATAACTATATATACAAAATAATGAGATCTAAATTACTTGTTACCGCTCAAGAAAAAAAATCTTGGAGTCACTGGGGATAGTTGCCTGAAAACATCCACTCAGTGTGCAGTGGCTGTCAAAAAAGCTAACAATGTTAGAAACCATTAGGAAAGGCTCAGATAATATGACAGAAAATATCATAATGGCACTATATAAATCCATGGCATGCACATACTTTGAATATTGTTTACAGTTCTGGTCACCCATCTCAAAAAAGATATATTAGAATTGGAAAAAGGTAGAGAGAAGGGCAACAAAAATTATTAGGGGTTTGGAACAGCTTCCATGCAAGAAGAGATTAGTAAGCCTGGGACTGTTCAGCTTGGAAAAGAGATGACTGTGGAGTGATACTATAGAGGTCTATAAAATCATAAATAGTGCAGAGAAAGTGAATAAGGAAGTGTGATTTACCCCATCACATAACACATGAACCAGGGGTTACCCAATGAAATTAATAGGCAGCAGGTTTGAAACAAACAAAAGGGACTCTTCACACAAGACACAGTCAACCTGTGGAACTCACTGCCAGGGCATGTTATGAAGGCCAAAAGTATAACTGGGTTCAAAGAATATTTAGGTAAGTTCATGGGGGACAGGTGAATCAATGGCTATTAGTTAAGATGGTCAGGGATGCAACCCCATGCTCTGGGTGGCACTAAGCCTCTGGCTGCCAGAAACTTGGACTGGACAACAGGGGATGGATCACTGGATAATTGCTCTATTCTGTTCGGTTCCTCTGTAGCAGCTGGCATTGGCCACTGTTGGAAGACAGGATCCTGGGCTAGATGGACCATTAGTCTCACCCAGTATGGCCATTCTTATATTCCTATAGAAAAAAGTGGGGCTCATGTAACTGCCTGTGATGCTAGCAGCCAGTGGATTGGGACACCTCCCACCCTGTGAGCAAGTGGTAGTGATTCACCCCAGACACCTCAGGTAACCCCAAAAAATTCACAGGACGTGAACAAGGAATCAAACCCTGGCCCCCAGCGGGACAGAAAGCTGTCTGGACATTACGTACACTGCTGTGTAGTGCTGAGCACATTCTGCTTGCACTTGTTTTGCCTAAGCAGAGCTGAGCCCTGAGGGACCAGCACAGCTCCTGCACAAGATGAGGCATCAGTGATCAGCACTGTGATGAGAAGCAGGATGGCTGGACAGAAAGCAGGCCTCAGTGTGTATTGCAGAGCAAAGCCCTGGTGCTGTGGAGGGACAGAGATCGCTTTCAGGGCTGGTCCAAGCACCGCTTTGCACAGACGAGTACAATGGTAGAAAAATCAATGTAGATAAATTGTTATAACCCCCTTGGTGTCTGCAGTTACTGCATCATTGCTTGGGTTGGATAAGTTCTCCCAGTCTAAGCAACTTAATACCAGGAGACGTGTGGTCATAAAAAGGGGCTGCGCTGCACTGATTTGTCTACACAAAAATGTGCAGACAAGCCCTTAGTCTATGTCCTTCCTCAGAAGTGTGCATGTGTGCACAAACCCCTGACACCGCTTCCACTGCTGTGTACAGCAGCTCATCGCACACACCCAGACATGCAGGCACAGACACACCTGTGCTTTTGATGCAGTTGGTACATCTTGTCTCAGGCCTGAATGCTGAGAGCCATGACCCCACCACTGGGCTGCACCTCGTCACCTCCAGCCATTCATCATTTTCTTTGCAGACCCAGATCCTTCCGCCCTGCCCCCTGCACTCTCACACAATCCCATGTCAGGCCAGCTGAGCACTAACAGACTTCTGACAACCGAAAAGGACGGAATCTCCTCCAGCCAACAGCAACACCCTCCCCACCCCCAGTGCTCCACGACTGCTGCTGTAACTACTCAGAACAACCTCATGGAGCCAGTCTGGGCAGGAGACAACTTAGCCCAGAAGGACATTTGAATTTGGGGAGAGGCAGACAGACTTAGACTGAAATGGCTCATCTGGCCTTCCCATGGGCAGCAGCCATACAGCGGCCTCACATTCTTGTGAGCCCAGCAGCAGCATCTACTGTGTTACTGGCAGCCTGCCCCCATGCCAGTTAGAGTGGCCTCTCATGCATTCCTGGATTCCGGACATGACTACTTCTGGGTATGGTGTGGAGATACCCCTGCCGGCATGACCTCGCCCCCTCCCCACCATGACCTTGCATGCACCTAGCAGGGGCGGAACAGCATGCTCTTCAAAAGGGCGTTTGCCCAATACAGGACAAAACCACATCCGGCTCAGTCTCAGTACTGGATGGGAAAGAAACCCCACAAAGGTTGGACAGGACAGCCCAGTTTAATACCAGAGGAGAGGCCCACCTAAGCCCAATGCCAGGCAACACTAGAAATCCACAGATCAAATCCCTCCTCGAAATTAGACGACTTCTTCCTGCATCGCCCTTCCTGGAGATCGCCGGAGCCAAGAGCCCCAGCTATGCACTGGGTACCTGGGCAAAGGTCACAGAGCTAGTCTAGAGTGGCACTGAGCACCCAGGTGGTCACATACGCACAGCGGGCCCAGCCCTGTTCCCTCACATGGCCTGGCTTATCAGAAGGGTCTGAGGCCTTGTCCCAGCTGGTTTTATGGCTTGATAGCCCCATAAACCCTGCCAGGCTCCACTTGTTTACCAGGTTTCTCACTCTCTGTTCTCATCATCAAACCCTAGGAGATGATTAACACAGGCTCCAGCCCCCTCAGAGGGCCAGGCCCACACCAGGTGGGATGGTGGGCAGAAGGGGTAGCTTGGTGGGCAGAAGAGGTGGCACAGCACCCAAGACCCGCTCAATGAGCACCAGCAGGAACTATTTTCAGAGTAGCAGCCGTGTTAGTCTGTATCCACAAAAAGAACAAGAGTACTTGTGGCACCTTAGAGACTAACAGATTTATTGTAGCATAAGCTCTCCTGAGCTAGAGCCCACTTCATCGGATGCATAGAATGGAACATATAAGAAGAGTGTATATATATATATACATACATACAGAGACGATGCCATACCTGCTCTAAGAGGCTAATTAAATAAGATGACCTGTTATCAGCAGGAAAAAAACTTTTGTCGTGATAATCAAGAATGGTCAATTACAGACAGTTGACAAGAGGTGTAAGGATAGTTATCATATGGAAAAAGATTCTAGTAGTGTAATGACTCAGCCATTCCCAGTCTCTAGTCAAGCCAGAGTTAATGGTATCTAATTTGCAATACCAGGAACTACTGCACACAAATCCAAAGCTCCATGCCATCCACAAGCTGCCAAGTCCCCAGGGCAATGCAGGAGAAGGGGCGGAGGGCCCCTAGCTGGGGCAGCCACCTGCCACCGCAGGGCTGGAGAAGGGGGCTCCTGATCCGTGCAGGGCAGGGAGGGAGAGGAGGACAGTGCAAGCCAGCAGATGGGTGCTGGTGCGGGGTGGCTGTTTCCCCTACACATGGAGAGGAGCAGGGCAGAGGCAGGCTAGCTTGAGGAGCGCTGCCCAATAATTCACAGAGAAACATGAGACAATGTTGGCCCCTGCAGGGACGGGGCAGGGATGCCTGCCCTAACTCCCCCGGTCCGGGGCCCCATGAGGGGAGGGGAGCTGCCCTAACTCCCCCGGTCCGGGGCCCCATGAGGGGAGGGGAGCTGCCCTAACTCCCCCGGTCCTGGGCCCCATGAGGGGAGGGGAGGGGAGCTGCCTTAACTCCCCCGGTCCGGGGCCCCATGAGGGGAGGGGAGGGGAGCTGCCCGCCCCCCCCCCGGTCCCGGGCCCCACGGGGGGGGACGGCGCTGCCCTGACCCCCCCCCGGTCCCGGGCCCCACGGGGGGGGGGACGGCGCTGCCCTGACCCCCCCCCCGGGTCCCGGGCCCCACGGGGGGGGGGACGGCGCTGCCCTGACCCCCCCCCGGGGCCCGGGCCCCCCGGGGGGGGGCGGCGGGGGCCCGTCCCCCCCCCCGGTCCCGGGCCCCACGGGGGGGGGGACGGCGCTGCCCTGACCCCCCCCCCGGTCCCGGGCCCCCCGGGGGGGGGGGACGGCGCTGCCCTGACCCCCCCCGGTCCCGGGCCCCACGGGGGGGGGACGGCGCTGCCCTGACACCCCCCCCGGTCCCGGGCCCCACAGGGGGTGGGCGGCGCTGCCCTGACACCCCCCCCGGTCCCGGGCCCCACGGGGGGGGGCGGCGCTGCCCTGACCCCCCCCCCGGTCCCGGGCCCCACGGGGGGGGGCGGCGCTGCCCTGACCCCCCCCAGTCCCAGGCCCCACGGGGGGTGGGTGGCGCTGCCCTGCCCTCCCCGCCCCGGGCCCCACGGGGGGGAAGGGGGCGCTGCCCTGACCCCCCCCCCGGTCCTGGGCCCCACAGGGGGGGGGGAAGAGGGCGCTGCACAACCCCCCCCCCCGGTCCCGGGCCCCACGGGGGGGGGCGGCGCTGCCCTCCCCCCCCCGGTCCCGGGCCCCACGGGGGGGGGGGCGGCGCTGCCCTGACCCCCCCCCCCGGTCCCGGGCCCCACCGGGGGGGGGGAACGGCGCTGCCCTGACCCCCCCCCAGTCCCGGGCCCCACGGGGGGGGGAAGGCGCTGCCCTGACCCCCCCTACCCCCCGGTCCTGGGCCCCACGGGGGGGGGAAGGGGGCGCTACTCTGACCCCCCCAGTCCTGGGCCCCACGGAGGGGGAAGGGGGCGCTGCCCTGACCCCAGTCCCAGGCCCCACGGGGGGGGGGAAGGGGGCGCTGCCCTGACCCCCCCAGTCCCAGGCCCCACGGGGGGGGGAGAAGGGGGTGCTGCCCTGACCCCCCCAGTCCCAGGCCCCACGGGGGGGGCGCTGCTCTGACCCCCCCCAGTCCCAGGCCCCACGGGGGGGGCGCTGCTCTGACCCCCCCCAGTCCCGGGCCCCACGGAGGGGAAAGGGGGCGCTGCCCTGACCCCCCCCCCAGTCCCAGGCCCCACGGGAGGGGAAGGGGGCGCTGCCCTGACCCCCCCCAGTCCCAGGCCCCACGGGGGGGGCGCTGCCCTGACCCCCCCCAGTCCCAGGCCCCACGGGGGGGGCGCTGCCCTGACACCCCCCCCCGGTCCTGGGACCCACGGTGGAGGGGAAAGGGGGCGCTGCCCTGACCCCCCCAGTCCCAGGCCCCACGGGGGGGGGAAGAGGGCGCTGCTCTGACCCCCCCAGTCCCAGGCCCCACGGGGGGGGCGCTGCTCTGACCCCCTCCAGTCCTGGGCCCCACGGAGGGGAAAGGGGGTGCTGCCCTAACCCCCCCCAGTCCCGGGCCCCACGAGGGGGGGAAGGGAGCGCTGCCCTGACCCCCCCCAGTCCCGGGCCCCACGGGGGGGGAAGGGGGCGCTGCCCTGACCCCCCCCCAGTCCCGGGCCCCACGGGGGGGGAAGGGAGCGCTGCCCTGACCCCCCCCCAGTCCCGGGCCCCACGGGGGGGGGAAGGGGGCGCTGCCCTGACCCCCCCCCCAGTCCCAGGCCCCACGGGGGGGGGAAGGGGGCGCTGCCCTGATCCCCCCAGTCCCAGGCCCCCCCCCGGTCCCGGGCCCCACGGCGGGGGGGCGCTGCCCTGACCCCCCCCCCGGTCCCGGGCCCCACGGGGGGGACGCTGCCCTAAACCCCCCCCGGTCCCGGGCCCCACGGGGGGCGGCGCTGCCCCCGACCCGTGGGCGCTGCTCACTCAGCAGAACAAAAGGAGCCTTGTGCGGCCGCGCCCTGGGCCAGCGAAACCCGCCTCACGTGACCGATACCGGCCGGGAGCGCGCGCTAGCAGCGCTCCCCCAGGGCCCGCTCTCGCCCCGCCCCACGGGGGCCGGCGCGCGGCAGCCGGGGTCATGACCCCTCCCGCAGGGAGCAGTGGGCGGGGCCGGGTAGGGGGACGCTCCGGCTCCCAGGGGCTAAGGCCTCAGCGTGAGGGGCGGTGCCGGGGGCAGCCCCGCCCCCAGGGAGTCCCGCTGGCTCCACCCCTACGTGAGGCGGCGTCGCGCGGCCGGTCACCTTGGTGACCGCCGCGCGCCGCCTCGGCCTAGGATGCTCCGCTGGTTCGGCCGGCCCCGGCTCTGCCTCCTCCGGGCCCCGCAGCCGCCGGCAGGGCCCCGGGTGCCGAACCGCGCCGCGGCCGGTTCCGCCGGCGCCAGCGCGGCCGGGCGCACTTCGGTGACGTAAGTGGTCCGCGCCGCCCGCCCCGCGCCCGGCCCGCCCCGCAGCGTCCCACGTGTCGAGTCCCCAGGCCGGGCGCGGGGGCGGGGGGCGAGTCCCCAGGTGCGGGCAGCGTGGGGCCCTGTCACGGTGGCGGGGCTGCGGCACCAGCACCTGCCTGCGAGTCTCCTTCCTCCGCTGGGGGCGGCCGGGGCCGGCTCTGCCACCCTCCAGCCGGCAGCCCAGCCCAGAGGCACGTGCTGGCGCCGTTTACCTGGCGGCCTGGGCCGGGGCCGGGGCCGGCGGGATCTGGCAGCTGCGGTGCGGGGGAGGGACCACTGGGGCATGGAGACGGCTCTTTCTAAGCTGCAACAACTGGTCCGCGAGGAAAAATCCCAGATACTTCTTCTTCTTTGAAAAATCTGCCCCGGCTCGGGGCAAACTGCCAAAAAAAGAGGTCATGTCTGGGGAGACCCGGATGTATGGCAATCCTGTGTCCCTGGTCCAGCCTGCCCAGCTCGTGTTCTGCCCCCAGCCCGTGTCCTGCTCCCGGCCTATTTCTGCCTCCAGCCCTGTTCAGCGCCCATGTTTTGCAGGTCACTGCCCCTCTCCTACGTAGTGTTCGACGGGCCTGCACCGCAGCCCCCACTCGTCTTCCTGCACGGCCTGCTGGGCAGCAAGGGCAACTTCCGCGCCATCGCCCGGGCCCTGGTGCAGCGGAGCGGCCGCAAGGTGAGCGCCAGGGGCAGCCAAGGGCCTGAGTGCCGGGCCTGCCCTGCCCAGCTTGCAGCAGCTTCTCTTCCTCGCCAGGTGCTGACAGTGGACGCGCGGAACCATGGCGAGAGCCCGCACAGCCCCACCATGAGCTACGAGGCCATGAGCCTGGACGTGCAGCGCCTCCTGCGGCAGCTGCACATCCCCAAGTGTGTCTTGGTTGGCCACAGCATGGGCGGCAAAACTGCCATGACACTGGCGCTGCAGCGGGTACGTGCATGTGCGGCTGCCAGGGAACAGTCAGCAGGATGCAGAGTTTGGGGCAATTGCTGCTGTTTGCCCATCCTGCACCACATGGATTCCTCTGCCATAGGGCCTGGCAAGGAGCACAAACGCCCTTCCCTGGGGTGCAGGAGGGCACACCGGGGGTGTCATAGTCGCTGTTCTGTGAGGAATAAGAGCCCAGCCTGTGCTGTCCCGGCAGGGCTGAGCGAAGGCAGGTGGAGTTTGTTCCTTTCTCTGGGCCCCTGGCACTGGCTGGCCTGTGCACTCAGCTCCCAGTCAGCACAGCGCAATGAGGCAGGCACCCTCTGTATGACTGCCCCAGAGTGCTGCTCGCACGGAGCTAATGGATCCTGCCTTAAGGAGGGATCCATTCAGGGGGAGCTGGGATCTTCTCACACCTAAACTGACTGGGAGCCATCTGACCACTTCTCATGGCAGACCCCAGGTAGCACACGGTGCTGCAGGAAATGGAATGGCAGTTCGGTACCAGGGGCTCTTCTCTCTGCATCTTCATAGAAGCAACCTCCCAGCATAGTGCTAGGTCTGCTGTGCACCTACAGCTGCTCTCTCTCCATTGAGGACTTCATTGCCTGTGGGCTTAAAGATTCCCTCACATTTTCCAACACCCACAGTCATAAGTCAGGTTGCTGGGTTTTGTCTCCTGTGACTCCCTGCCATCTGGGGAATTAATCTGCATTCTCACAGTCAGAGTTACTGTGTCATGCTGCACCCCAGAGGTGGCTGTATTTCAGGGCTAGCTGACAGCTCCCTGCTATGGA
Source organism: Mauremys mutica (assembly GCF_020497125.1). Taxonomy (NCBI): domain Eukaryota; kingdom Metazoa; phylum Chordata; order Testudines; family Geoemydidae; genus Mauremys; species Mauremys mutica. The sequence goes on along the minus strand of NC_059090.1, from coordinate 2,624,423 downwards.
AACAAAACTGGATATGAACGCCCTGTTTTGCCTTCACTGTCTGCTCTATTGTGTGCTCTGGGATCTTCACTGGGGAGTGGCAGGCAGGTCGGGGCTGGAAGGCCCTTGGGTAGAATCTAGCCTTTCTTGGGGATGCATCTGTTTGTGGGGCCCTCTGATCATTCCTCGGGATCCTTGTGGCCCTGAGCAGGGTTCCTGCTGGAGTGAGATCCCTGCACTCGCTTGTGTCCCCAGCCAGATCTCGTGGAGCGCCTGGTGTCTGTAGACATTAGTCCCACAGAGAGCGTGGCTGTGACAGATTTCCCGGCCTACATCTCTGCCATGAGGAGAGTGAGCATCCCAAGTGGAATCCCCCGCTCCACGGCACGCCGGCTGGCAGAGGATCAGCTGCGTCCAGCCATCCAGGTAAGGTAGCCCATGCGGAGCCCTCCCCTCTCCCAGAGTGGGAGCACACTGCCGCAGAGCCACTAGCCCCAGCCGGTGCTCTTCCATCCCCATGCCCTTAGTCCTGGCCCTGATGCCCGTCTGACCCTCAGCAGGGCCCGCACTGGGGCTTGGCACTGCGGCCAGCGCATCTGTCGTGGTGGTAGTGGTGGGGTGCTGGAGCAGACATGCCACATGGCGTGCCAGGTCTGCCAGTGCGGGTGTGTGATGGAGTGTCCTGGGGCGTCCCTGGCTGGCATGTGTGTGTGCGCTGTGACGGATGGACATGCTTTACCTTCGCCGCAGGTGTCGGCAGTAAGGCAGTTCCTGCTCACCAACCTGGTGGAGGCCGAGGGCCGTTACATGTGGCGGGCGAACCTGGAGGCCATTTCCCACCATATGGCCAATATCGTGGGCTTCCCTGTGTTCCACACCCCTTACCCAGGAACCACGCTCTTCCTAGCAGGATCTGACTCCCCCTATGTCAGGTGAGTCCTGGGATTCTTGTGGCTCTGAGACCCACTGCTTGTTCCCTCTCACTCTGCTGCCACAGGTACAGAGGGGTGGAGTGAGCCCTGGGCTCCCTGAGCTGGAGGGGTGTGTGTATGAGGGGATCCCAGTGTGAGACAAGGGCTGACCCTATTGGGGGGATCCCAGCGTGAGCCCTGGGCTGATCGTGTTTGGGGGGTGGGATCCCAGCGTGAGCCCTGGGCTGATTGTGTTTGGGGGGTGGGATCCCAGCGTGAGCCCTGGGCTGATCGTGTGTGTGTGGGGGGGATCCCAGTGTGAGCCCTGGGCTGATTGTGTGTGTGGGGGGGGATCCCAGCATGAGCCCTGGGCTGATCGTGTGTGTGGGGGGGGATCCCAGCATGAGCCCTGGGCTGATCGTGTTTGGGGGGTGGGATCCCAGCGTAAGCTCTGGGCAGATCGTGTTTGGGGGGTGGGATCCCAGCGTGAGCCCTGGGCTGATGGTGTTGGTGTGGGGGGGATCCCAGCGTGAGCCCTGGGCTGATCGTGTTGGGAGTGGGAATCCCAGCATGAGCCCTGGGCTGATCGTGGGGGGGTGGGGGGGATCCCAGCGTGAGCCCTGGGCTGATGGTGTTGGTGTGGGGGGGATCCCAGCATGAGCCCTGGGCTGACTGTGCTGAGGGGAGGGATCCCAGCGTAAGCCACGGGTTGATCGTGTTTGGGGATGGATCCCAGCGTGAGCCCCGCGCTGACCGTGTTGGGGATCCCAGCGTAAGCCCCATGCGCCAGCTTTCCGGTACGTTCTTTCCCCCTGCAGCTCCGAGGACTACCCAGAGATCGAGCGGCTCTTTCCCGAGGCAGAGATCCAGTATATCCCAGGTGCTGGCCACTGGGTCCATGCAGATAAGTCCCAAGAGTTCATCACGGCCATCTGCAACTTCCTGCTGCTGCCATAGAGCTCCTTCCTGTGCAGGCTGAGAGAGCGCGATTCCCGGGGCTGCCTACTCCGGGATCACCACGTGAAGGACATGGGGATCCTCTTGGGGACAGATCACTGCTGAGGTGTGGCCCCTGTCCACAAGCAGGGCCTCTGAGATGGAAGGCTCAGCACCTGACCCATGCGTCTGTGTGACAGGCTAGAGCGGAGAGTGAGGCAGGGCAGCACTGCCAGGGCCAGGATCTCTCTCCACCCCAGGCAGCTGGAGATGATTTGGCCTCAGTGCTCGTTCCAGCGGGCCAGGGCAGATCTGGAGTTGAGGCTCCCCGCAGGCCATCGTGCCCTTCCATGTGCATCCCCAGCATGTTGGGGCAGTGGCCCATGGGCTCCCTGGCCCTGTTCTTCCCTCTTATTTGAATCCTTTCTTTGGGGTCTTAAGGTTGTTCTCATTCCCAGCCCCCTTCCCCAGCACACACAGACCTCCAAGCACACATAGACCCTTGACTGGGCCGGTTCTCAGGGGGTCAGAGTCCAATCTGTCCAGATTCCAGCGTGCAACCCCAACCTTGCTGGAGGTTCCCATCCTCCACCAGAGGCTGGAACCAGAGCGCTGCCTATTCTTGCTCTGCCTTTCTGTATCACTTCCTGGGACTCTGTACAGTATTTAAAATAAAGCCAAATCAGCACGGAGGCATCGAAACCTACAGGCCTTCTCCCAGAGGCAAGACAAGGGGAGTGGGGCAGCAGCATGTTCTCCTCTGAGCCTTAGCAGAATGAGAGTCCAGAGAATCTCCTAGTCTCACAACACAAGAACCAGGGAACATCAATGACATTAAAAGTCAGGAAACTCAGCTCAGATCAAAGCAAATACCATTTCACCCAACACATACAACTGTGGAACTCACTGCCACTGGACATCATTAAGTCCCTGACTTTATCAAGACTCAAATAGAGACTGGGCATTTATCTGGATAACAAGAACTTCCAGACTCAACAATTAATGTTAAAAGAAGAGTTTTGGAAGGGAGATTAAACGCTCCTGCTTCAAGGTTTGACTGGTCTCTGATCATTAGGGATTAGGATAAAATCTTTACGTGGACAGATTATCCCAGAGGGATTCTGCGGGGTTCCTGCACCTGCCCTTGAAGCATCTGATGATGGCCACTGTCCGACACAGGGTACGGGCTAAGTGGACCAGTCTGGTAATTCCTGTGTTCCTATTGTGCTCCTGGACGCAGTCTCCTGGGTTGGACTGGGGTGAGCGCAGCCTGGAACGAGGGGTGCACTGACCTTGCTGTTTCTCAGGCTCCAGAACTATTGATTCTTTGGTTCCAAGTTGCTGGAGTAGAGCTTGCTCACAACAGGAGCGGCAAATGCCTCCTTAGGATAGATTATAGATTCTAAACCAGAAGGGGCTATTTTAACATTTAGTCTGACCTGCGTACCACTGGCCAGAGAGCTTCCCTGGAATAATTCCTGGTTGAATACTGCAGATCTTTTAGAAAAAACAGTCAATATTGATTTTTAAATTCCTTTGGTAAATTGTTCCAATGGTTAATTATCCTCACTGTTAGAAATGTGCAGCTCATCTCCAGTCTGAATTTCTCTACCTTCAGCCTCCAGCCATTGAATCTTATTATACCTTTGTCTGCTAGGTTATTGGCCCACATCCACAAAGGATCCCAAGTTCTATTGAATTCTTTGTCCTGTGTTGCACGATTTACTAAGCAATCCAGATCGCTCTGTGTCTGTGACTTGTCCTCTTCGTTATTTATAGAACTCTGTAAATCTGCAGATATTTGCTTTATATCCAGATATCTGCATCTGCGAATCATCTTTGCAGCTTGAAGATCAGATGCAGATACAAATTTTGTATCCGCGCAGGGCTCTAGTTATTTACCACTCCCCAGTCTTTGTGTCATCTGTAAAGTTTATCGTGAGGTTTTTATGTTTTCATCCAGATCACCGGCAAACATGTTAAATTGCATAGGGCCAAGAACCGATTCCTACAGGACCCCACTAGGAACACTTGCTTAATGGGTTTAAAATGTAACTACATGAAGAATCATCATCAGGTAGCCAGCTTTTAATCCATTTAATGTGTGTCATATTAATTTTATATTGTTCTAGTTTATTAATCAAAATGTCAGGTGGTACCAGGCCAAACGTCTATGGCAGCAACACTTGTCACCTTGATCAACCAAATTCGTAATCTCATCAAAAGAGATACCCAGTTAACTTGGCAGGCTCTGTTTTCCATAAGCCCCTGTTGATTAGCATTGATTACATTACTCTCCTTTAATTCTTTATTAGTCGAGTCCCACAGCAGCCATTCCATTTTCTTGGCTGGGATTGATGTCGGGCTGATGGGTCTATAATTACCCGGGTCGTTCTGTTCACCCTTTTTGAATATTAGCCCAATATTAGCTTTCTTCCCATCTCCTGGAGCTTCCCCGGGGCTCCGGGGGTTATTGAAGATCAATGTTAACAGTCCAGTGTGCATCCTCCAGGGCAGCAGCACAGTCTGACCATTCCTTTCCTCCCCTAGGGAGTGCCCAGCTCCCCGGGAGTCCCTGTCCCAATCCAAACTGCTCCAGACTCAGATCTCAGCCCCCCAGGCTGTAGGCAGGCAAGTTTCTCCCTGAGCAGTGGAGGACAGAAGCAGCCCTTGGTGTCAGTGAGTGCCTAGGGCCAGTGCAGCAGAGCTTGCTGGTCTCCTGGAGGTCCAGTTGCCTTTTCCTTCTCTGCTGCTAGTTATTGCCCCATGCTTATCATGGGAGTGAAAGAGCTTCAGTTTCCAGGGAGCAGCAGTGTCAGGCTGTCCAGTCACAGGGGCTTCATGCAGCCCCCTGAGCTAAGTTGCAGGGGGGTCTCCGAGCAGCAGGAAAGGAGAAGTGTCCCTTAAGGAACCTGCGCTCCCAGTGTGATACTGTGGCTAAGAGGGCGAATGCGATCCTTGGAGGTACAAGGGGCATCCTGAGTTGGAGCCGCGAGGTGTGAGGCATTGGTGAGACCAGCTGTGGTGTCCACACTTCAGAAAAGGTGCTGACAAAGTAGGATGGGTCCTAGAAGACACATAGGAATGATTTGAAGTCTGGAAAACCTGCCTGAAAGGGTGAGACTAAGGCCATGTCTAGGCCATGGGGACTAGAGCGGCATGGCAATGGCACTGCAGCTGTGCCAGCAAAGCCCCTCAGTGGAGGCAGGGCCTACAGGGACTGAAGGGGGAGGGTTTTCCATGGCTATAGGACCTCCCTTTCAGTGCCCCAAGAGGGAGGTAGGGAGGAATTTCCCTTGGATTTGGCGTGTGCTGTGCTCCAGCCTGGGGCAGGAAGGAGATGGCAAAGCAGACGCGGAACCAGGGCCCAATCAGTGAGGCTATGGGAATGACAGCAAACCTGCCACCGCCGTGTGGCAAGACTCCCCCTAAACGAGCCCCAGGCTTTGTTTTCTTCGTTGGCAGCTCTCCGAGCCTGACCTCCCCCGGCCAGCCAGCAGGTGGCAGTAGCCGCCTAGTAATGACGCTGGGTTTCCTGGTGCCTAGGCAGAGCCAGGGTCTTGCATCTGCAGCAATGTTCATTGTTGCTGCCACCAGCTGGGGGGCGGACCCCCAGCCCCTCAGACTGGCCTAGACCTCACAAGACTCAGATCAGCCAGCTTGAGTTCCATTCTCTGGGTGCTCCAGGGTCCATTCGTCCAGCTTTTTTCTGCAACCAGCAGGGCTAGAAACGCAGTTTGGTGCAGCGGGCAGCCAGGGGACTCCAGAAGTTGGGACTTAAGGAAAACACCAACTATCCTGCGCCATGCAATGAAAGCGCAGGGGTTGGCAGGTGTCATTTATTCCCTGGCCCTCTGTTCCCGGTGCTCACTGCTGTGAAAGGAAGGGGGGATTATCGCGGAGAATTGTGCCTTTGCTGCACGCACTGCACAGCCCAGCTCCCTGCCCTGAGCCTGGATGCTGATCAGGGGCCTGGCTCAGAAATCCCCCGTGGGTGCCAGGCCTCAGCTGTCTCTTTAAAAGCAGCTTTGCTCCACAGAGAGGGTCGGCCAAGGTGCTGCATGGTCCGTGGCCCCCTTGCACCCTCTGAGCCCATGGGCAGGGGGCCAGGCCAGGGGGCTCCCCCAGGGTGCACTGTCACTTGGGCCAGGGCTGGGGAGAACCCTGCACCCTTGGAGGAGCAATGCCCCCTCAACCAGCCGCCTACGCTGGGCTCCGAGTGGGGCTGGGCCCTGGGCTCTGTCTGGAGCCCTGACTCCCGGCCATCCCCGCCCTGCCTGTGTGCAAGGCCCGCTCCCCTTGCACCAGCCTGAGCTTCGGGAGCGGCAGGAAGAGGAGGGGACCAGGCATCGCTTTCACTTTCCCTTACCCAGAGCTCCTGGGAGCGGTGCCTGGGCCTGGGGCGATGGCTGGTGAGTGAAGGGGCCTGGGCAGCCTGAGGCAGGAGGGTGGCTGGGCTCTGTTCCGTCCCCCTCCTCGGGCCCTGGTGCACACCCTGCCTGGGGTCTGGCAGCTGCCGGCGTGGGGCAGCCTCCGCTCCTGCCAGACACGAGGCCAGGCCTCAGGGCTTGAGTTAATGCTCCTGCCTGCTCCTCCGGGGTGGGGCTGGTGCTGTGCTCATCTCCTCCTTCCTTCGCCCCTGGATGGGGCCAGCCCCCCTCCGACCCCCCAATCCCTGCCCGCTCCCCCTGGATGGGGCCAGCCCCCTCCCACCTCCCAATCCCTGCCCGCTCCCCCTGGATGGGGCCAGCCCCCTCCCACCTCCCAATCCCTGCCCGCTCCCCCTGGATGGGGCCAGCCCCCTCCCACCTCCCAATCCCTGCCTGCTCCCCCTGCATGGGGCCAGCCCCCCTCCGACCCCCCAATCCCTGCCCGCTCTCCCTGGATGGGGCCAGCCCCCCTCTGACCCTCCAATCCCCTCCCCCTGGATGGGGCCAGCCCCCTCCCACCTCCCAATCCCTGCCCGCTCCCCCTGGATGGGGCCAGCCCCCCTTCCACCCCGTAATCCCTGCCTGTTTTGCCCCTTTAAGGGCATGGGGCCAGCCAGCCCTGTTCAGTTCTCAGCCCCAGCTGGGAAAGGGCCAGGGGGTTTCTGTGGAGGGCGGAGGGAGCAGAGCTGTGGGAGGGGGAGAGGCAGGGGTTGGGAATGGCCCTGGAGGGGGCAGGCAGGGCTCCTGCAGCCTGTTTTGTGTTACTTTGGGAGGGATTTGTTTGAAGGAATAAACCGTGTCCCGAGGGAGGGGCCCTAGGCATTGAATCCCTCCTGGGCTGGGGAGAGCTGGCCAGCAGCCCGACAGACCAGCGCCACAGCATCCCCCCCGTGCCCCACACGGAGCTGCCCCACCTGGCCAGTCAATGGCAGGAGCTCCGGGACGGCCAGGCCAAGGATCCTTTGCGATGTAGCCGGACCTGCACGCGCAGGGAGCCTCCTGCCCCAGGTGCTGAGCCCACCCGTGTGAGCTGGGGCCAGGCCCGGCTGCCTGCAATGGAAAGGTTGGGCAAAGAGCACTTGTCCAAAGAAGCTGGGTGTCGGGGGCCACTAGCTCCCTGGCTGCTAGGGGCTCAACATGCCGTCTGGGGACTGTTAGCGCTTCCCCCCGGAACCCGCTCCGCCCTCCCCGTGACAGGCTGTTCACCAGCCCCATTGACAGAAGGGGGAACGAGGGCAAAGGTTAAGGCCAACGTTCCCTTGGGTATTTAGGCCCCGAAATGGCCTGACTATTGCAGTCTGAGCCCCTCCGGGCTATTCGCACTTGGGTGCTTCGATCGGGATGTAGGTGTCTAGCTGGAGCTGGCTCTCCTGCTGGGCTGGGCGGGAGCTGGGCCTAGTCCCATCAGCGTTGGCCTTGGCAACACTGCTCCAGCCAAGAACTGCTCTGGTGTCCTCCCTGCTTCCCCTAGACCCCAAGGGCGAGCCCTGGACTGTGGACAACCTGGGAGACGAGCTTTCAGCGCTCGGTTACACACTGGCTGGAACGCCGGAGGGGTGCCGCCGCTGGAGCGGTTCGGTGAAGTCCCACCTACCCGGCTAGGAGAGGTTCTCCCATCAGCACATGCAGCCACCTCCCAAGAGACGCTAGCCCAGTGTACACCAGGGGTTAGGTCGCTTTAACTGCGTCGCTCAGGGGAGTGGATTTTTCACACCCCTGAGCCAAGTAGTTCAACTGACCGAATTTCTTAGTGTAGTCCAGGCCTTTGGGGATGTCTGCACTTCAAACGCAGCCATGAGGCCACGCCCTGCAGTGTGGAGGGGGGTTCTCCCATCACTGTTGTTTATCCACCTCCCCAAGAGGAGGCAGCTAAGTCGATGGCAGAATTCTTCCACTGTCCTAGCGCTGCCTACACTGGGGGATGGGTTGTCTAGATGCAGGCATACCGCAGAGCTACACTACAGACTTAGACTGGTATAACTGCATCGCTTGGGGGGGTGAAAAATCCACGCCCCTGAGCGCCGTAGTTACACCCACCTAGCGCTGTGTCAGTGAGAGCTTGTCCCGCGCGGAGGTGGATTAATCAAGCCAACGGGAGAAGCTCTCCCGCCGGTGTAGGAGCGTCTTCACTTAAGCGCTACAGGGGATGCAGCCTTTTCAGTGTAGACCTGCCCTGCGGCTCTCGCTCTCAGGGTGGATTGTTCTGCACCTGGGAGACGTAGCTCGGCCCGATGTGAGTTTTCGGTGTAGCCCAGCCCGAAGTTCCCTATGACGTTCCCCTCCCCCCAGCGGGCAGGCTGTAACGCAAAGGGAGCAATGTCCACATTGCGAAAGAGAAGCCAGAGAGTGTCACTCTGGGGAGGGGCGGAGCTAAGTACTCATCAGCCCTTCCAGCTCTGCCACTTCCTGCCCACTCCGTGCGGAGCCGGGCAGCTGGGCATTCTGGGTCACCAGGCTCCGGCCTTGCAGCTCCTGGAGCTCTTCGCTTTTCTCAGGGTCGCACGACCCACGGGAACGTGGCTGTGTCTGGTGCTTCCTTGCTGCTCCTGGTGCGTCAGACACGCACCCGCCCCAACCCGCACTCAGTGAAATCCCTCCACCACTGTAGCTGGCTTCCTGATGGGCTGGCATGGGCAGACGCTCCTGTTGTGTGAGCTCTCTGGTTCCACAAGGGAGCTTAATTGCTTCTTTACCCTGACTGCAAGCAGCTGTCACGACCACCAGCAGCGTCAGTGAGGTTTAACCGGACCTTTGACTCTCAAGTGAAACAGTTAAGGACATTGCCATTGGAGGTGTGAGCTAACCCCGCACCGAGTGCCTGGGACAGGTCTCCCCTGGCTGAGCGGTGCAGCCGCAGGCCGGGCTCACTGCAGGGGCTTGTCACGCCAGGAACAGTGAGGGACTCACCTTAATGAAGGCTGCGAGTCTGGAAAACAAAATGGCAGCCTCATAAAAATGTCCCAGGTTAGCGAGTCAGCCCAGTGTGTGTGCTTGGGCAGGCGCTGGAGGCTGGTGCCATGAGTGGGGAGATGGGGGGTTCTGTATGAAGGAATGTGTGGGGTGCACATGGAGGGCTGTGGGGTGGGCCATGGCTGTATCAGCTGGTCCCTATGGGAGCTCCACTAGTGCAACCCCCCTGGGAAGGAGCTGCCTGGTGCTGCCCGGTACATGCACACAGGGCCTGGCGCCGCCATGGCCAGGTACAAATACCCCGAGGGCTGGCAGGGCCCGAGGGGAGGCCCCAGGGGCTCACGTGGCTGCTCTTACAGATCGGAAGTTAAGTGACGTGCGGATCAGGTTTGTGGAGAGCGTGAGCAAGGCCGTGATCAGCACCCTCCTGGATGACCTGCTGGAGAGACGGGTGCTGAACGAGGAGGAAGTGGAGGAGGTGAAGGACAGCTACAGTAAGAAGAGTGACCAAGCCAGGTGCCTGATTGATGGGGTGAGGAAAAAGGGTGCCAAAGCCAGCGAAATATTCATCGAGCGCCTCTGCGTCAGAGATGTCCACCTGGCCACAGAGCTGGGGCTCGGCGCCCCCTCGGGTGAGTGGTGCCACAAGGGCTGGTTCTCCAATCTTGGGGGGGCTGCACACACGGGACACCCGGCTGGGCTGTGCAGGGGTTCTCCCGTGGGCACTGGCCTTTGGGAGCCCCACTCCGTGCAGGCCTCTCTCCCCTTCCAGGGGTGTGACGTGCACATGCTGGTTATTAAACCAGCTGCAAAGCCCTGGCTGCTGCCGCCCAGGCCCGTGTTTCCCGCTAGCCACAGCAATGGCAGAGCCAATGCCACGGATGTGCCTGCTCTGTCCAAACGCAGGAATTCCCCAGACCCGATTCCCAACAGGGCAGCTAGAGAGCCAGGCTGACCCACCCCTCCCTGCTGGGCATCAGCAAAGGACTGAGCAGCTTCCTGCCCGGAGCAGCAGAGGTGCTAGCACAGCCCCATGAGTGTCCTGCTGGGGACCGGGCTCCTCACGCAGGGATCTCCCCTTGGGGCGAGGGCTGGGCAGCAGCTGAGCCAGGCCCCACATGCTGCCCAGAGTGCGGAGATGCTGCCAGAGCAGGGTACCCGTGGCACAATGGGGCGGGCGTGCCCTAAGTCCACCCACCACGTTCCACGACCTGTCACTCCCAGGTGCACAGTGGCAGTCGAGGGGTGATGGAGAGGGACAACTCAGGCTGTCTCCGCTGAACGGGGGAGACTCCCCCAAGTTGGACAGTCACGGCCCTGCCTATCCCAGCCCCCCAGCAGGCCATGGTTGTGCCCTCGCCGACCCACCCCATCGCACTAGCCAGTGTGGAGGGGGAGCCACCTTGCTTTCCTGCTCCCTGTTCTGCGTTTCTCCCTCTGCCTTTCCCAGGGGGGATTTCAGGACAGCACGTGTGGCTCCCAGCTACTAACTGCCTCCTCTCAGCTAACGCAGGGTTTATGATCCCAGGGTCTGCTGCAGAAACCCAGCAAGCGCCATCTCAGGAATGGATCCAGCCCTGCCCCCGGGAATTCGTCCAGCGGATCCAGAAGGAGGAAGCAAAGGAGGTGCTCTGTGCTGCTCCCTTTGGGCTTCTCCCATGGGTGTATGCGGCAGAGACCCCAGAGCTCAGACACAGCCTGCTGGCTACAGCCAGATTTTACCTCCAGCATCGCTGCGACGGGGCCCCAGGGACCAGGGTGCAGGAGGGGTGGACACCACCATCCTGACAATTTTGCCCCCCAAGCCCTACACCTTTGTCTGTACAGTGTGGAGCCAGAGGAGAAGTGGCTGGTCTCGGCGGTCTGACAGTGTTTGATTTTAGCTGCATGGAGACTGCAAGTTGCCCCTTCCTGCCAGATACCTTTGAAGCACTGACAGCAGCATGATGGCCTGGGGCAGCTGATCCAATCCCTTGGTCGCTGCCCCCAGTGCCAGATCAGCTGTGTGGTGTCAGGGAGGGGGCGAAGCCTTGGAAGCAGCAAGATCTTTCTGAGCCCTCCCTAGGTCACCCGAGCAGGTGGGGAAGAGGAGGGCTAAGCTTCTCCGTGACAGGCAGGAGGGCGCTGCAGGCTCCTCTGTGGAGGACAATGCCCAGCCAGCCCCACGTCACTAATCACAGGCAGGTTTGCTTTATACACCGAAGACCAAGATCATCCTCATGCTCCAACGGCCCTGAAGGCAGGAGCTCCGGCCCGAGGCAGCGCTTTCCTGGGGTTCTGCGCAGCCTCACGGCCTCGTTTTCGCTAGCAGACCCCATTAGAAACCGCCGCACACACTAGCACTGCAGTAATGCTTCAGCAGCTGACACGAACTCCAGTCCGAGACCACCCCATTCTCCACTGCCTGGCTGTGCAGGGCTGGATCCTAGCTCTCCCCACGCAGCCCCTGGCCCAGCTGGCCCGGCTGTTTGGCTGTAGTGGCCCCAGCTATGTTTCCGGCTGTGTGAACAGTATCATACAGGGACTGGAGCTAAGTCTGGCTGCATCCACCACAGGGCCGCCCAGAGGATTCAGGGGGCCTGGGCCCCCTGCCGCCGAATTCCCACCGAAGACCTGGAACTTCGGCGCAGGTCCCGGGGCGGAAGAACCCCCCGCCACCGAAGACCCGGAGGGGAAGAAGCGCCAGGGGCCCAGGCCCCACGAGAGTTTTCCGGGGCCCCCGGAGCGAGTGAAGGACCCCGCTCCAGGGGCCTCGAAAAACTCTCTTGGGGGCCCCTGTGGGGCCTGGGGCAAATTGCCCCACTTGCCCCCCCTCTGGGCGGCCCTGATCCACCAGGGTGACATAGACCCTTTCCCCCACAACAACAGCCCCCATGAGAGAGTACTTGGGGGGAGCCTCTTCCTCCACAGAGACCCCACTGCCCAGGAGCCATGTGACAGTCTCCTTGTAGGGATGCTGAGGGGCATGGAGCAGAAGGGGCTCCTTGGTAATTTGAGGAGTGGTATCCTTCCTATGGGTCTTGGCGCCGTTCTGCCACGTGCACTAGGCCCCCGAAGTGAGGGCTGCGGCGTGGCCAGCCCAGCGTGAGTTTTCCTTTCTTACAGATCTATTCCATCCGGGACAAGGCGACGCGAACCCGCCTGGCCCTCATCATCTGTAATGTTGAGTTTGAGCGTCTCCGCAGGAGGGATGGGGCTGACGTGGATGTGAAAGGGATGAAGCAGCTTCTAGAAGGGCTGGGATACAAAGTGGAAACCCACTGCAACTTAAACGCCCAGGTACAGAACCTCCCCAAGCCACAGTGACTGTCCCAGGCCCCTGGGGAAGGTGCTGTGACCTTTGCTTGGTTCATTCCTGGCTCAGGCCCCCCCTTGGCAGGGGTCTTGGGGCTGGTTCCTCCTAGGAGCTGCCAGTAGGGGGACGTCGGATCCCTCCCCAAGCCCTCTCTGGGATGGGAACACTCTCGCCATGGGAATCCTCCATCCAAGAGGGCACTGGCTGCTGCCGCTGGAGGTCTTACCCCTGCCCCCAACGGTGCCCTCAGGAGTAGCCGTCATTCTTCTGGCTGCTGTTCACTGACACTGCTGCCCCCACGTTGCTTTCAGGCCATGGCGGAGACCCTGAAGCAGTTTGCTGCTCGGAATGAGCACCAGACCTCGGATAGCACCTTCCTCGTGCTCATGTCTCATGGCGTCAGGGCTGGCCTGTGCGGGACAAATTGCCAAGACGAGTCCAAAGACATCCTTCCTATTGACACCATCTACAGCACCTTCAACAACAAGAACTGCCAGGCACTGCTGGGAAAACCCAAAGTGATCATCATTCAGGCCTGCCGTGGGGGTGAGTCTGCACTCTGGGCCAGGGCGGGTGGCCTGCCACCAGGGGAAGGGCACCCCCTGGAATGAGGGTGTGGGAGAGGGAAAACATGGCCTGCTCTTGGCCGTAACTGGTGCCCATGTTTCCCAGAGAACCGCGGACAGGTGTGGGTGAGTGACTCTGCAGAGCTCCCTGGAGACGGCTCCAGCCTCGCTCCGCTGCCTCCTGAAGGATTAGAAGATGATGCAAGTCGCCGAATCCACGTGGAGACCGATTTCATCTGTTTGCATGCTACAACGCCAGGTAACTGGCTGCCAGCAGCAGGCCCGGGGCTGGGGGCGGGCGGGGCTGTGCTGGGACATGCACAGAGAGCATTGGCTCTAAATGGGCTGAGCCCATGTATCCAGTTCTGCCTGGGGACCCTCCCAACCCCGATCTGCTCTCTCTGCTCTGCTGATCTGCTCCCCCCATGGCCTCCAACGGCCTCCTCCTGGCCAGTCCTTAGGGCCTCTCCCCCAGCCCTGGCCCTGCCGCGGTGGGGAGAGACGCTCTCCCCCAGCCCTGGCCCTGCCACAGTGGGGAGAGATGCTCTCCCCCAGCCCCGGACCTGCTGCGGGAGAGAGGGCTGGGGAGAGTCCTCTCTCCCTGCCACAGCCCCGGGGGCAGCCTGCACCCCAAACACCTCATCCCCAGCACCACCCCAGAGCCCTCACCCCCGCCCCCACAACCCAACCCTGAGCCCCCTCCCACACTCCGAACCCTTTGGCCCCACCCCCGCCACACATCACCTCCACATTGATTCACAGAACAAAGTTCATTCCGCACATGGATGTAAAGAATTAGAGGGACACTGGCTGGAGGCCTCGTTTGAAAGCCAAGTTTAGGTGCTGGAGCACAAGCCGCTCAACCGACTGCCTGGAGTCAGCCCAGGCCAGCCCGTGTACCAGGAAGTCCAGAGGCTCATTCCTGACAGCACCTAGAGCCAGGAGTTGCACTCAGTCTCCAGTAGGCTCTTGGACCCCGGCCAGTGCTGCGTATCTAGCTCTGCAGAGGGAACTGAGCAGAGCCTGGCTCGACAGAGGGGGGGTAGCAGGGTGTGGTACTGCAGTGCAGTCAGGGCCATTGACCTGGATTTCCTGCAGGAGAGCTGTGACCCAGAGACCTGGAATGGGAAGCCCTCTGGTCAGCGAGCTTTTCCAGAAAGAGCTAGGAAGGGCTCTGCTTGGCACAGTGCTGTGTCTGTGGCAATCCCTCGCAGCCCTCCATTGCCAATGAACAGTCTTACCAGCCTGACCTGCCTCTTCCTCTCCCCACCCCACAGCGACTGGGCCAGAACGGCTCAGCTTTGCCCTCCTAGTCATTCCTCTTCACTTCCCTTAACTTCAGCCTCACTGAGAACTCCCAGCTGCTCTGTGAAGGGTGAAATCCCTTTGCCAGCCCCAGCCACCCCCCCCTCCAGTGTCTGTTGTAGTCTAGAGGGAGAGGCAGCCCTGCCCCACGGTGTATAACAGCCTTTTGTCTCCACAGACACTTTGTCCTGGAGATCTCCAAAAACTGGCTCCGTCTTCATCACCCGTCTGATAGAGCAGCTCCGAACCAATGCCTGCCGCTTCCCCTTGGAGGAGATCTTCCGACAGGTGACTGTCCTTCCTGCTGGGTGACTGGGAACGACCCCCCTGCTAGCGATCAGCAGTACCGCAGCAGGGACCTGTCCTCAGCCCCATGAGGAGCAAATCATTCCCCTACAGGCGTCCACAGTGCACAGGATATTAAACTCATGCTCCGTGTCTGTTTGACCGGGGGAATCTTAGCAGAGTTCACAGCGCACGTCTTCAGGGCAATCTGAGAGGAGAGGCAATGGCCTGGCTGGACCCACAAAGGGACAGGCCTTGCAATGCCGAACTGGAAGCAACCTGCCACCTAGTGGCTTCCACACACTGTGAGCTAGCCCCCAGCTCCCTGTGCAGTGCATGGGGGGAGACAGGTGCCGAAGGATGGGATCCCCAAAAGCCAGCCCAGAAGGTGGGGAGCCACCTGAGCTGGCCAATGGGAGCTACCAATGAGAGGGGGGTGTACTAAGCTCCACCCCTCGTAGAGTGTTAGGCAGCTAAGCCCAGGCTGCAGGGAGGTGCCTGTCTCTCCTTGTGACCACAGCCAGGAACCTCCCTGTGTGAGCTGTTTCTTGCAGGAAGAGTGGTGGTGCACTGTTGCGTTGCAGTGCCTCTCAGGCGGGCACTGGACAGAACCCAGCAATCAATGTGATTGGTAGTAAAGTCATTTATTTCTCTCCAGCATGCTCTTATATACAATTATGGCAAGCAATTAAGCAGTTGCTAATTGGTTAATAAAATACACACAGCCACAGCTGTAACTTCATAGGGTAATTATTCTCCTGTACAACTTTCTAATTTATTATCCTGTTTACTGCCTACTTGGCAGCTGAGAACCAACCCAAGGCCACTTAGCCTCTAACATACCCAAACATAACCATGTGCCAAATTCCCACAGTGCACCCCAGATAGCCACGGGTGGGGGCGTCCTCCCTCATAACTAAGGCTAAGATTCTGTCACGGGTAGTTTTAGTAAAAGTCACAGACAGGTCGTGGGCAATGAACAAAAATTCACAGAAGCCCACGACCTGTCCCTGACTTTTACTAAAAATAACAGTGGGGTCTGACCCCCCGGGGGAGTGAAGCTCGAGCCCCGTGGAGGGGACACTGACAACCCAAGTGGGGCCGGGGGGGGGGGAAGTAAGTAAATGAACAATTTACTCCCGCTGCACAGCTGGTAAGTGCAGACCCTGGCAGCTCTGCTGGGAAGTGACCGCGGGACATTCTCTGCATCAGTCTCACTCACACAAATCACAGTGTTTAAGGCCAGAAGGGACCATTGCGATGATCTAGTCTGACCTCCTGCATAACGCAGGCCAGGGAACCTCACCCAATAATTCCTGCATCAAGCCCTGATCCTCTCCCCATCTTCTCTCCAAGCCTGCTGGGGGAGGCAGATTTTTGTCCATTTCTTCTCCCAGCTGGGACCCTGGTTCCTCCACACTGTTCCCTCCCCCCTCCAGCCCCTTTTCCTTCCTCTCGCTCACCAGCTGCCAGGAAACCTTCCAGCTCCACCTGCCATCCAGCTCTCAGGGCCACTGCCCCGGAAAGTTCGTTCAGAAATGGTTTTGGTGACCACAGCAGCGTTCCTTGTTCTTGGGCCCAACAGGAGCAGCCTGGGCATGCCTGCCTGACAGACGGCAGCATGTACTGTGACATGCATAGCATGTGAGGCGTTCGTATCAGAGGTGGCTCAAGCACGCAGGTAGAGGGGCAGCCTGGCTGTCGTTATCATCATGCAGATTCCCAGGGGAACGTCTGCTCTTGATTCTGCCGATTCTCCCCGATGTTATTCAAGCTCCGGGCTTTCTAGTAGCAGATTGTTTTGTGTTTAACGTGCTGCCGGTCCCCTGGAATTGTGACCGATCTGACCTCTCCTCCCCATCTCAGGTCCAGTTCTCCTTTCAAGATTTTCCTGATCAGATGCCCACCAAGGAAAGAACTACCATGATAAAAAAGTTCTACCTGTTCCCAGGTCATTAGAACCAGCCCACAGTAAGTATCTTGTTCTGGAGTCTCTCAACAAACATTTCTACTATGACCAGTAACTGCACATGTTTTTAAGGGACGGGGCTCTTGTTCCAGATGTAGCTTGTAAATTCACCTTCCATTCTCGATTCCAGATTGCCCAAGGTCTGGCAGATTGAGATTCCACTTCAAAGGCAGCTTCTCCCCTTACGTTAGAGTTCAGGCAAGTTAGATCTCACCATCCTCTGAACTGAACTAAAATCTTCTCTCCATAGATGCTGGCTGTTTGAAGGGCCTGGATAGACAAGTTCTAGTAGCCAAAACTTTCTGTGGCTAATCTTCTCTTCTTAGAGCAGCTTTGTGCTTGAGAAATGAGTGACACGTAGCACAGAAAGGGACTTTTAATTCTAGGGAGACACAGGAGAAGCCACAAGACACTAGCCAAGCACAGTTCTGCCCTGAACAGTTACACCTCTCCAGGAAGGAAGAGGAAAGAAGCAAGAGGAGAGGGAACCTCGGCATCTGGGGAGTGTCATTTCAATCCCTAGTAAAGCAATGTAATAAATAGAAAAGACTGTAATCCTCTCCAGGGCAATGGAACTCTGAGCAGGAAGCAGCATGGGGCGGAGGGGCAAACCATCTCAGACAAACAATAGCTTCTCTGAGACTGACCCATAAAGTCAGTGGCGAATGGGAATGCAGCAGCTACAATAGCTGGATAGTAAAGTGGGAGTTTATTATACTCTTAGCTGAAATGATCTCCCACTGGGCTGGCTGAGGAGGGAGGGATAGCTCAGGGGTTTGAGCATTGGCCTTATAAATCCAGCGTTGTGAGTTCAATTCTCCAGGGGGCCATTTGGGGCAAAAATCAGTACTTGGCCCTGCTAGTGAAGGCAGGGGGCTGGACTCAATGACCTTCCAGTTGCAGGGAGGGATAGCTTGGTGGCTTGAGCACTGGCCTGCTAAACCCAGGATTGTGAGTTCAATCCTTGAGGGGGCCACTTAGGGATCTGGGGCAAAAATGTGGGGATTGGTCCTGCTTTGAGCAGGGCGTTGGACTAGATACCTCCTGAGGTCCCTTCCAACCCTGAGATTCTATGAGATGCTCCTTGGGGTGGAAAACCAGCAGGAGGCTCAGGAAAGAAACGATCAGCAGCAATGTATCATGTGGGAAGAAGTGTTAGATCTGCTTTTATCAAATATGTGCCGTTGTGAAGGAAGAGAGAGGAGTAAGCTGGGATCATTAACAGGCACATGGCCAATCCCAGGGTGTAGAAACGTGGGCAGGAAATAACAAAATGAGATTCATGGTGGAGAAATGCAGAAAATTCCTTTAGTGAAAAACCCCCAGCCAGGAAGCAGCGCTGCTGAGCGGGAGCGTGGGGCTTTGGTAGCCAGGAGTTGTAGTGCAGTAAGCCAGCGACTTGCGTTAGATACAGGGAAAGCAAATGACAGAGCAAGCGCGAGTTGACTCTTTGCACACTCTGTTCTGGGCACAGCATCACCAGCAAGGCACTGACCCATTGGAGGGAGTCACAGAAGAGCAAAAGACAGTTCATTGCAATGGAGGTTCCAGGCACATGTGTAAACTGGTTGTAAAACCCATGTGCAGAGCAGACAGATGTGCACAACCCCCCCCTCAAGCTCCCCAAATTCAGCCTCTTCCCACCCCCTCCCCCCAAACTCCTGACCCTGGAGACCAGAAGCAATGGCCCATTTACTGGATCAGCCTGGGAGGCAGGGGAAGGGATATTGATGAGAACCACTGAGATGCAGAATCGCTGGTGGAAGAGCCAGTGTCTCTCTTTCTGGGACCGTCTTTGCTGAGGAAGGAAGTGGCAGGATGTTCAGAGCTGCATTTACACTCAGCAGGGACCAGCCTTGTGCTCTACCCTGCTACTGCTGCCTTCAAGGGTATAATACCCCTAAGAGCTAAGGGAGTTCCCCAGGCTCACCCGAAGGAGCTCAGGCTCAGGAACGAGACTCCCGCACACATGGCATCCTTAGCGAATGCAACGTCCCTCCTGGGGAGGAAGAGCCAGTGTGGCCTGTGCTGCCAAGCTGCACTGGTGAACTGTCGCTCTTTTCTCTCCTCTCCAGATAAGACAGAGCATGTCCCATGGGGGCCCTGCCGCAGTCAGCATCAGCACCTTCCTGAAGGACAGCGTCTGCACATTCAGCATTGGCACAAAGCTCCTGCTGCCTGCACACTTTCCTCTGAACTGCCAGAAGTGCCTTCAACTTCTCACCAAAGCTCCTGCCGCCTGCACGCTTTCCTCTGAACTGCCAGAAGTGCCTTCAACTTCTCACCAAAGCTCCTGCCGCCTGCACGCTTTCCTCTGAACTGCCAGAAGTGCCTTCAACTTCTCACCAAAGCTCCTGCTGCCTGCACGCTTTCCTCTGAACTGCCAGAAGTGCCTTCAACTTCTCACCAAAGCTCCTGCTGCCTGCACACGTTCCACCTGTAGCTTTCCTCTGAACTGCCAGAAGTGCCTTCAACTTCTCACCAGCCCCTTCCTTTGTGGAAGTGCCTCCTCTTTGTGACAGGACAACGGTAGCATGAGCCTGAAGGTCCTGCTGCCACATCTCTATAAAATGGCTCTTCCTAGCAAGGGACAGCAGAACCCCCCAGCTATCTAGCTCCTACAGCACTGGCATCCCAGAGGACTCTGTCCCTGAGATCCAGTTCACACTCTGATCATTCCCCTCCGGTAGCCGGACTTTGAGTCCCCAGGACAGTCAGACAAGTGAGTCTCAGCCACATCCTTCTTGGTAAATAGCTGGCGTCTCCCATTAAGGATAGCAACAGCAGGGGCGTCTTCACTGTAGTTAGCCCAGGCTCCTGTCCCCTCCCTTCCGCATACAAAACCCTCTCATCTGGGCTTGCCACCCGGGTTAGCTGCCCCAGCTGAGGATGGCTTCGAGCGTGGTGCTGCTTTCACTGGGGCTGGGAGCCTGCCCACTTTGCCGCGAGGATGCAGCTAAATCACTCGAGTGCTGACTGTGCACCTCTGCCTTCCCACAGTCCCTCCCAGGTGCCCAGGACAGGCGTGTCCCACTAACACGCTGGGAAAGAGTCATGCAGCGTCTCACCTTACAGCAGCACAAAGAACCATGGGCTTTGCCCCAAATGCGCTAGCGACTCGCAGGGGAGCGCAGCACCAGTGTGGATGCAGTAACTCGGTGGGGCTTTGCAACGTGGCTGCTCCCGGCCAGGTTAGACTAACCCAGTGCTCTCACCCGGGCTGACTCTGGGAACGCTCGTCTGCTGAACTCTGAGGGGAACATGGAGTGTGGCAGCAGCCGCCTCCTCCCGCTATCAGCGATTCAGACCCCCTGGAATGGAAGGGGCCTGTGTCTTTTCCCCTGACAGTGAGGCCGGGTTGACTGAGCTCACTCCAAGTCATCCCCACTAGATGGCAGCCAGGCTGAGCCTTGAATAGCTGCTGTGGGGATTTCCCAACCTCACTGAGCTGTTCGCTACCTTGTTCTCGGTCTTCGTAGTTACAGGGCCACATTCTGCCCGGTGTCAGCTCCAGACTTCGAGTGCCGAGGCTGCAAGTGGCCCATGAAATTTGGGTTAGTGCTTAACCCACATTTCTCTATTAAAACCTAAGCCTGTTACTTCTGTCCTTGGCCGCAGTGCTGAGAGCCGATCCCTTTCCCCAATAGAGCAGCCCTTTCCATCCTTAGTGATGAGCGAGAGACACCCATCTACACCACTGCAAGGCAAGACCATCAGGAAGGGAGCAGGGTTCTTTGGTGTGCTCCATGGGGGTAGAACTAGGAGTAATGGGGTGAAGTGATGAAAGGAGAATTTCGCGTTGTTGCTTTCAGGGCTACTCCTATGGCTGGGGTGAGGGAGTAAGTGACTCCTGGGACCAGAGGTGTCCTTGCCCCTCTCAGCGGTTGCGTTGATTTCTGGGCACACTTTCTCTGGTTTCCGTCTCATTGCCTGTGGTTACTTTTATAGCTGGTTCACCATGTTCTTGAAAAGCGATGAGTGTAGGCAGGGCCGGCTCTACTGTTTTTGCCGCCCCAAGGAGTGTGCCGAATTGCCACCGCGGATGGCAGGGGCAGTCTGTGTGCCGTTAGGGCGGCATGCGTGTTTCTGCGGCAGCGGCAATTCAGCGGCAGCTTCTGTCTTCAACCAGAAGACACTTCGCTAGTCTCTCTCAGAAAATGGTGGTACCTCTGTAACACTGACAGATCCCTGTCCTGTCCCTGGCTTTTACTTCGCTGCCCTGGAAAGCTGAACATAGAAGCTGCCGCCGAATTGCCGCCGCGGCGGCAGCGGAAATGCGCGTGCCGCCCTAAGGGCACTCGGACTGCCCCCGCCGTCCGCGGCGGCAATTCGGCTCGCTCCTTGGGGGCAAAAACACACAGACTGCCACCCCTTGCAGATTGCTGCCCCAAGCACCTGCTTGGAATGCTAGTGCCTGGAGCCGGCCCTGAGTGTAGGGACGGGAGCGGCAGTTTGGGGGGTCTTAGAGACATCAGAACCCATCTCGGGGCCAGTTTAAAAAATACTTTTCTGTGCTTGTGAGCACCTCTTTGTGCCCTCATTTCCAGAGACACCGAGAACCAGCAGTTCCTGTTAGCTCCAGTTCGATTTCATACATTCCAAGGAAAAAAGGGACCATTGTGACCTTCTAGTGTGACCTCCTGTAGAGCACAGGCCAGAGACCTGCCTGAACATAATTCCTAGAGCAGAGCTTTGAGAAAAGCAGCCCGTCTTGGCTGAAAAATTGCCAGTGATGAACAACCCACCAGGACTCTTGGTAAATTGTTCCAAGTCCAGCTGTGGGTGCTCAGCCCTCCTAGAAATCAAGCCCTTGGTACCTCCCAGACTTCTCTGATTGTATTCCCAAAGCAGAGCTAGGAGAACCTGGGGCTCCATGCAGAGTATTTCTCCCGGAAACGCCAGCCCCTCAGGGACCATGAAGTGGTGCAAGGACATCAGCCTCTGCAATGCAGGCTCCATCACAGCCCCCGCTTGGTGCTATTGCATTAGAAGCAGCGAAATCCCCAGCTGTCTGAACCCACTTCTGCAGCAACACCTAAAGAGTCATCACTATCCCTCTTTCCTGCCATCGAGGGGCCGCAAGGAACACTCCATATTTACTAATCAAACTCAACTCAGTGCCTGCTAAGCCAACAGCTACAGTGTAGGACTAAGGTAGCAGAAAAAAAGGGAAGAGATGGGGGCCGGGAGCGACTGTGTCTGAACCTGAGGACTGAGGTATAATAGTGTCTGCATGCGTCTCGCCCACAGAATTCCTTTGTACATTGAAAATGGGCCTTTCACAACGTTCTGCCAAAGGGCCTCACATTCATGCACTGGCTTTGCCTTTGCAAGCAGAAGGGGAAGTGCCTTTTCCTCCTTATGCTTTGTGTCTGTCTGCAACCTCTGACCCTCCCTTCAGATGCTGTTAGGCTTACTGGCCTGTGATTGCCAGGACTGCCTCTGGAGCCTTTTTTAAAAATCAGGGTTGCATTAGCTACATTCCAGTCATCTGATAGAGAGGCTGATTTAAGCAATAGGTTAAATACCACCATTAGTAGTTCTGCAATTTTATATTTGAGTTCCTTCAGAACACTTTGGTGATACCACCTGGTCCTGGTGACTTATTACTGTTTAATTTATCAACTTGTGACAGAGCCTCTTTTATTGACACCTCAAGCTGGGACAGTTCCTCAGATGTGTTGCCTAAAAAGAATGGCTCGGGTGTGGGGATCTCCCCGTATCCTCTACAGTGAAAACCAATGCAAAGAATGTATTTAGCTTCTCTGCAACACCCTTGTCTTCCTTCAGTGCTCGTTTAGTACCTCGATCACCCAGTGGCCCCACTGACTGTTTGGTGGGTATACTTAAAAGAAATGTTGCTGTTAGTGTTTGTGTCTTTGAATTCGTTCTTGGCCTGCCTTAGCATACTTTTCCACTGACTTGGCAGAACTTATGCTCCTTTTTATTTATTTTTCAGTAGGATTTGACTTCCAGTTTTTGAAGGATGCCTCTAACCACTTATTTTATTCTGCTGTTAAGCTATGGTGGCATTTTTGGAGGGTGAGGGTACATAAGAACGGCCGTACCGGGTCAGACCAAAGGTCCATCTAGCCCAGTATCTGTCTACCGACAGTGGCCAATGCCAGGTGCCCCTGAGGGAGTGAACCTAACAGGCAGTGATCAAGTGATCTCTCTCCTGCCATCCATCTCCATCCTCTGACGAACAGAGGCTAGGGACACCATTCTTACCCATCCTGGCTAATAGCCATTTATGGACTTAGCCACCATGAATTTATCCAGTCCCCTTTTAAACATTGTTATAGTCCTAGCCTTCACAACCTCCTCAGGTAAGGAGTTCCACAAGTTGACTGTGCGCTGCGTGAAGAAGAACTTCCTTTTATTTGTTTTAAACCTGCTGCCTATTAATTTCATTTGGTGACCCCTAGTTCTTGTATTATGGGAATAAGTAAATAACTTTTCCTTATCCACTTTCTCAACATCACTCATGATTTTATATACCTCTATCATGTCCCCCCCTTAGTCTTCTCTTTTCCAAACTGAAGAGTCCTAGCCTCTTTAATCTTTCCTCATATTACATTTAGTTTGAGCCTCTATTATGGTGCTTTTAAAGAGTGTCCATGCAGTGGCAGGGACTAGGGGCCGGGAAGGTCATCTCTCTCAGAACCAGGGTCCCAGACTTGAGATGCGCCTGCTGCTTCACTTACACTCAGTTCACATCTGGAAGATTTTAGCAGGCACAGAAAGGCTAGAACCTCACTTTTGTGTTTCAGTGGCAGTCAGTTCTGCAGAATGTGAATGCCTTGTCGTGTGTTTTAAAGCCATCAA
Organism: Mauremys mutica; assembly: GCF_020497125.1. NCBI lineage: Eukaryota > Metazoa > Chordata > Testudines > Geoemydidae > Mauremys > Mauremys mutica. The sequence goes on along the minus strand of NC_059090.1, from coordinate 2,601,009 downwards.
GCAGGCTGGTTGCATCCCCCAGCTGGGTGCTTGTCACCTTGGCTCCACTTGCATTTCCTTGCAACTTGTCTTGAAGGAAAAGGAACATGCTTTCTTTAATCATGCTGGAGTTCATATTCTTCCAGACATTCCAAAAGCCACATAGATAGGCTGAATAAGCTATTAGTGCTCTGCTCTGATTTTATTACTATAGGATTCCCTGCCTCAGTTTGCTCCTCCTCCCTGAGCAGAAGTTGCTGACAGTCACTAAATATTCTGCTGTTAAACCCTGGGAAAGCATTTTCATCTTCCCTGGCTAGAGAAAAGGAGGTTGGTTCTGAAATAGGGTTCTGTTTTCCTAGTACCAATTTTTTAAAGTGCGCTCACAGCCAGCAATGAACCTGTTTATCATTGTTTCTAAAGCCATGAAATCAATGCTTTTATGCTATGCCTGTATTTACTTAAGGTGACCAACTGTTTTTTCATTTTCATCTTTCTTTCCTCCCAAGATGTTTCACCATTCTGGCAAAACCTGGACACCATTATAAATGATTTCCCCAATAACATGATTTGTTTCTTATTATGACACTTTGCATTTCAAATTAGAAAAATTAAACAAAAGGTGATTGACATCCCTCCTCACAGCGAGCTGCATTAGCTGTGGAATGATGCTGCTAAATCACTGGTAGAATCCCTGCTGGCTGAGTGATTTAAGGTGCTGGGGAATACGCTGCAAGCCCTAGAGCTGAGACACATCACGACCAATAGGCTTGGTCCATCCCTAACCTACCTGATCTTCAGAAATGCTACAGTTCTCTAGAGTCTCCATCCCCAAGTGCTGGACATCCGTCTACACGCCACTGAACGGCAGCCCCCTCTGGAGCGAAAGGCAGCCATCATCATACAACACTGCAGAAGGGCAAACGCTGGCTAAGCGCACTAGACAAACCCTATGGAGAGCGCTAAGGGATCCAGCTGTAGGGACTATGGGGGCAGCTGACTAGCCAATACACAGTAAACTGCTCGGACTGAATCGCTACTGCACAAGGGTGAAGACGTGAGGTGATCCTGCACAGATCGAACCTGCAGTTCCAGGGAGCCTGGGGATTTCCAGACCATGGTCAGGCCACTAAGCCAATGGGGGATGGTGTCAAAGGAGTTACAGAAAACACTTGGCCCATTACATCTCTCTGCTGTCATCTTTGCTGTAGGCCAGGAACGTCCAACCTGAGGCCCCGGAGGGTGCAAAGTAGATACTATGTATTTGATGATGGGCTGAGCCACACCCTTAATTTTTAAATGGAAGCGTGTAATGCTCCCTCCCCTCCTGGTCGGAGGGAGGCCGCTCAGGCTAGTCCTATGGGGTCAGGACCAGAGTCTGTAAGACAGGCTAATAGTGAATACCGGGCTTTAACCTGGACTGGGTCACCTCAGGTAATCAGCCCTCACCTACAGTCGGTCAGGTCTGGCTGGGCCTGGGCAGAGCTCAGGCAGCTACCAAGCAAATAGTCTTTCAGGGGCTGGCTTCAGCTGGAGTGGAGCTCAGGCAGCCAGAAAACATAGTCTCTAAGGTGAGTGGTGAAGGAGCTCCTATTCTGGGCTAGAGGCTCCTTGCACTGGGTTTGGGGTCCACCACCCGGGGTGGGGTAGCAGGGGGACACAGGCCCACCCTACTCCATCGCGTCCCAGCCCAGGGCCCTGGCAGGATTGGCTGCCCCTGTGTCGGCAGGGATCCAGCCGCAACACACCGACTGAGCCATGCCAGGCTCTGCAGCCGGCTGCTCCGTGGCTGCCCCTGGGCTACTTCCTGCGGCCTCCAGGCCTCTTCCAGCTCTTTGGGGTAAACGGCAGTGGGTACTCTGGGCCAGTCCTCGTCCACACCAGGCAATCGGGAACAGCCAGGCGCAGGTTCAGGCCGAGCATCCTCCTCCGTTGCAGGCTCTCCCTCAACTGAGCTGCCGGGCCGGCCTTTTATACTTCCGGCCCCGCCCCGGTACTTCTGGCAAGGGGGGCGGGGTGGTCTAGGCTCTGCCCTCCAAGGGACGTCTAATGCTCCCTCCCCCTCCCAGTCGGAGGGAGGCCACTCAGCCTCACTACAAAGCGTCTAAGCGCATGTCTACATATGCAGCATGTCTGGTGAAGATGCTCTGTGCCGACAGGAGAAAGCTCTCCCATTGGCGTAAAACACCACCTCCCTGAGCAGCAGATGCGATGTCAGTGGTAGAAGCTCTTCCACCGACCTAGCGCTGTGCACACTAGTGCTTACTTCACTCACGGGGGTGGACTGTTCACACCCCTGAGTGACATAAGTTTTGCCACCATAGGCAGTAGTGTAGACATAGCCTGAATCAACTGCATTGCTATGTCATCCCCAGCAGCCTCCCACCACTTCCAGTGCAGCTCGTGTGTGAGCTGGCCAAGCTCTGAGAAGCTGCTGTCTCTTGTCTGCATCACAGGGGAAAGGGAGAAGGAAGCGCTGGGTGCTCCATCACCTGCTTCCCTGATGGGCTGTGATGGGAGAGACATTGTGATATCAAACAATAACCCACTGCTAGCGGCAGGGGAGGAACTCAGCTGACTCTGCCTGAGGCTAGAGCAGTGCCTGGTGAAGGATGGCTCCGGTCTCCTACAGGGACAGCCCGGGTGAGGGAAAGTGCAGGGGAAGCCAAGAACCAGTTACAGCTATCGCAGTCTCTGCCCCAGCCCTGGTACAGAACTGTCTGGGAGATGCTGCTCTAACTTATGCCAGCTGGCAACAGTCCCCAAGGGACCACACACCAACTGGGGACAGCCAGAGTGCAGCCGCGTCCTTCTCACCCGAGGGCACCCCTTTCCACCAGCGGCGGAAGAGCTGGCTATAAAGCTATACTCCAGTGCTCGGGGCTTCTCCCAACCAGTGGCATTCCCAGCAGGGGTTGGGGGTGGCTTCCTACCCTTTGCTCCACATCAGAAGTGGGAAGGGAGGGGAACAGAGCAGAGAATCTGCCCTAAAGTATGGATTGTGGCCGCCTGATCTTTCTGACATAACGTTTGGCACTAGAGCTACAAAGGACAGACACCAATTACTCCTGAGGACATTTTGTGCCAAAAAATTAACACGTCTGCTCAAAAAAATATACAAATTCTGCAAAATTGTGCAGACTTTATTTGTCAAATCAATGTGGAGGCTCCAGCGTGGCATTGGGAGCACAGGCCCCTAGCTGCACAGAGGTGGGAGATCACTGTGCTGCTCTGCTCCATGCCCCGACACGGACTCAATGGTGAGGCTGCACCCAATCCTGACATGGCGCAAGGACCCGGCTTGCCCCAGAAACACCTCAGGGTCCTGCCCCTCTGTGCCAGGTGCACCAGGTGCTGGCAGGCAGGCTCAGCAAGGCAGGATCCAAGTGTGGAGGGGCTCAGTGTGGGGGGATCCACGTGTGGGTTAAGAGGTTTCTGTGTGGGGCAATTTGGGTGCAGGCAGCTCAATGGGGGATTTGGGTGTGGGGGGGGATCTGGATGCATAGGGGCTTGTTGGGGGGTTCTGGGTGCAATGGTAATGGGACTTTGCAGCAGGGTCCAGGTGAAGGTGGTTGGGGCTCAGCAGGGGGTGTCTGGGTGTGTGGGGGATAGAGCTTGGTGGGGGGGGGTCTGGGTGTGGGGGGCTCAATGGGGAGGTCCAGATGCTGGGGGAGTGGGGCTCAATGAGGTGGGGATCCAGGTGCAGCTGGCTGGGGCTTGGGAGGGGGGGAGATCCAGGTGTGGGTGGCTTGCTGGGTTGGTCCAGGTGCAGGGGGAGTGGGGCTCATGGGGGGGGGGCTCTGAGTGCACGGGTGAGGCTTGGCAGGAGGGTCTGGGTATGAGAGGGTCTGGATGGGGGAGCAGCTCCCTGTACAGGATCCCTCCCCCAGCAGCTAAGGAACGAAAGGTGCAGGAAATGGTGGGTGGGGGTGGAGGAGTTTGCAGAGCTTCTTGCAGCTGGGGGAGAAATCTGGGGGCGGGTCTCACCCACCCCGGATGCCATGCAGGGGAAGAGGAAGTCCCGTCCTCCCTAGTCCAGCCAGGACTAGCAGGTGAGCCTGGCACAGGGTAGGAACCACCTGCCGGGTCTTCCCCAATCCCGCCCCTGCACCACAGTGATTTACAGCTCTGCAGGCTGCCATGGGTCCCTGAAACACACTGCTGGGGAGCCACTCTTGTGGCTTCCCTTTGCGAAAGTCATTTTTCTGCAGGGAAGCAAAGCAAACTGTGGGGGACTTATATTCTGCACATGCGCAGTGGCACAGAATTCCCCCAGGAGTAACCAATGCTCAAGATCCCAAATGCCCAGTTTTCTTTACAGTTCTCCATAGGCCTTATCTTCTAGCCCTTTTTTCTCATTGTTGTTTCCCTCCTCTGAAATCCAGTGTGCATATCTGTTGTTTGCAAAAAGGCAGAGGATCAGTGTGCTCCAGGGGTGACTGCTCTGAATTTGCAGTGTAGTTGTAGATTTCCACCACAACTTCAGCAACCACTACCTGTCCATTAAACTCTCCCTGTAACACTTCCACACTAGCATCAACTTCCTCCACACCACAATCAGCTTCAACAATGGAACTCTACAGACAACCATATGTCTCACAACTGAGAGTGCCAGTCTCCGGTCAGACTGTCAGAAAGCAGGGCAGACACCCCAAACTGCTGGTATGTTCTATGATTAGATTTCACCAAGCTCCTGGATTACTATCTCAATCTCCCCATGGAGCCACAGGCAGTCCCCTTAGGTGTCCAGCCAAACTTACCACCTGGACAAACTGGACTTACTGATATTGGTCACATTAACAAAAAAAACCACCACACTGTATTAGGTTCTTCCAGTCCCAAAGGGCCAGTCGCTTACCCCAGGTCCAGGTATACTCCAGATCTCACCAAAGACAACGCTGAACCCAACTTTCTCTAGTAAACTAACTAAAGATTTATTAGTGAAGAAAAAAAGAGATGAGAGTTATTAAGAGGTTACAGCAGATAAAATACACTGATTTACTTGCAAAGTTTTTAAGTCCAAATGATAGCAGAGGTATTTTAATTTGCTAGTACCTCTCTCAGGGTTACCTAGAATGGCCTTAGGGATCTCTGTCCAACTGCTCAGAATCCCCCGTCAGAATTCATCAGTCCAGAGATGAAGGATCGCTCCCAGGGCACACTTTTATATCTGTCTTCATAGGCGCTGACTCCAGGGCTGGAGCACCCACGGAAAAAAATTAGTGGATGCGTAGCACCCACCGGCAGCTAGCTCCCCACTCTTCTACAGCGCCTCCTGTGCACTAGCAGCCATACCGATCGATTCCTCCCCCTCCGTCCCAGTGCCTCCAGCCCGCCACAATCAGCTGTTTCCCGGAGTGCAGGAGGTGCCGGGGGGAGAAGCGGGGATGGGTGCACTCAGAAGAGGGGGTGGAACTGGGCAGGAAGAGGCAGGGTGGTGGCGGGCCTGGGCTTGAGCACTCCCAGGGCCCAGAGGAAGCCGGAGCCTGTGTGTGTCTTCCCTGAAAAGCAGCCAGGCAAATGCACTCACAGCCCAACCCAGCACTCACGTGCACAACATGCGTTTTGAGTCTTTGACCTCAGGTCACCACATCAAGGATCCTTGGTTTGAAATTAACGTTCTATTTTCTACGTATACACAAGTGATCCAGTTACAGTGAGATACATAATGCAGTTGCCGGCTATTCATTATCATAGGGATGGATGTGTGAAAACAATACAGGTAACATCCACTGGTTTTCATGAAGTTTACACATCAAGTAAATTCTCATCTCAATACTAACACGGTCCTTCGATCTAGGATTAATTGAGGGGCATGCATAATAGTTAAGGTTAAGATTCTGTCATGGGTATTTTTAGTAAAAGCCAGGGACAGGTCATGGGCAATAAACAAAAATTCAAGGAAGCCTGTGACCTGTCTCTGACTTGTACTAAAAATATCCTGAGGGTGGGGGGAAAACAGAGCACAGGCTCTGGGAGGGAGTTTGGGTACGGGAGGGGGCGAGGGGCGCGGGCTCTGGGAGGGAGTTTGGGTGCGGGAGGGGGCGAGGGGCGCGGGCTCTGGGAGGGAGTTTGGGTGCGGGAGGGGGCGAGGGGCGCGGGCTCTGGGAGGGAGTTTGGGTGTGGGCTCTGGGCTTGGGTTGGGGTGCAGGAGGCAGCGGGCTCTGGGAGGGAGTTGGGTGCAGGCTCTGGGCTGGGGTGTGGGAGAGGATGAGGGGTGCAACACTTACCTTGGGCACCTCTGAAAGTGACCCACACACCCCTCTGGCAGTGGCTCCTAGGCAGGGGGACGGGGGGATCTCCACATGCTGCTGCCTGCAGGCGCTGCCCGTGCAGCTCCCATTGGCTGCAGTTCCAATGCCAGAGTCAGCACTCGGGGTGGGGGCAGCGCGTGGAGACACATCCTCCCCAGGGCAGCAGAAACTGCTGCTTCTGGGAGTGGCGCGCCATGCGGAGTGAGAGCGTGAGGGTGGGCAGGAAGGCACTTTAGCCGGCTGCACTGCCGGTGGTGGCGGCAGGGGCCCCCGGGCCCTTTTAAATCACCCAGGGGTGGCAGGTAGGGGTAGGAAACGCTCTTGGGAGGTGCGCGGGGGCAGCAGGCAGGGCAGGGGGAAGAGACCCAGCCCTGAACGTTGGTGGAGCTGGGCCCCCATGTTCTGAGTATTCCTGGAGCATGGGCACCACAGGCCCATACAACTCACCATCCCTGCTCCCACCGTGCCATTGCTCCTGTGGGAGGGGCTGGCCGCTGCTGCTCCAGCCTCCGGGGGGGGCTGACCCAAGCCCAGCTGCTGCTCCAGCCTCGGGGGGGGGGGGCTGACCCAAGCCCAGCTGCTGCTCCAGCCTCGGGGGGGGGGGGCTGACCCAAGCCCAGCTGCTGCTCCAGCCTCGGGGGGGGGGGGGGGGGGGGCCCTGACCCAAGCCCAGCTGCTGCTCCAGCCTCGGGGGGGGGGGGGGGGGGGCTGACCCAAGCCCAGCTGCTGCTCCAGCCTCGGGGGGGGGCTGACCCAAGCCCAGCTGCTGCTCCAGCCTCAGGGAGGGGGGCTGACCCAAGCCCAGCTGCTGCTCCAGCCTCGGGGGGGGGGGGGGGCTGACCCAAGCCCAGCTGCTGCGCCCGCCTCGGGGGGGGGGGGGGGGGAGGACCCAAGCCCAGCTGCTGCTCCAGCCTCGGGGGGGGGGGGCGGCTGACCCAAGCCCAGCTGCTGCTCCAGCCTCGGGGGGGGGGGGGCTGACCCAAGCCCAGCTGCTGCTCCAGCCTCGGGGGGGGGGGGGGGGCTGACCCAAGCCCAGCTGCTGGTCAGCTGTTCTGGTGACTCCGAGGCTGGCATCGGTCAACTGTTCCGGTGGCCCTGGCGCTGGCAGCTGCTCCAGCCCTGCCCCAGAAGAAGTCACAGAGACCCCAGAAAGTCAAGGAATCTGTGACCTCCATGATAAGATTGTAGCCTTAATAATAGTGAATAAACTTAGAGATAAGTGAAGACAATTTACTATCACATTTCCTTTGAATTATGGCCCCAAACAAGTGAATTGGCCTTTTGACACTCCTTTGATTTCTAGCATGCGAGTGAATTAGCCTGTTGGCAGCTTGCTAGCCCATATACAAGAGACCCACAGATCGCCATACCTACCTTCACAGATCCAGTAACCACCCCAAACACACCGAGAAATCGGTTATCTACAGCCAGGCACTCCAATACCACGGAATATGCTTCGAGGATCAAGTCCAGGATATATACCTTAACACACTTAAAAGCGACTTCACCAAACAAGGACACTCCACCAGAGAAGTAGGCCACATCATGGAACAGGCCACCCAAATACCCTGAGAGAACCTGCTTCAATACAGGGGAGGAAAACCCAACTTCTGACCGCACAACCATATTTGTCACTTCCCATGCTGGAACCCATGCAGGGTGTCGTATCATCAAACAACTACAATCCATACTCGATGAGGACCCCATCTTGAAAGAAATCTTTCTTGAACCCCCACTTCTGGCCTTCCACAATCCCTCAACCTCATCATCAGAAGCAAGTTCCCCACAGACCAGGACACTCCAACTCAAAGCTGCCCCAGAACAACAGATGTGAAAAGTGCAGACATAACTCCACTTCCACAATAATCAATACCCCTCACACCACACCTTTCAAGATCCATGTTCCTACACAACTCTATCACATGTGGTGTACTTCATCCAGTGCACTGAATGCCCCAACAACAGCTTTGTGAGTGAAACCGGACAATCACTACACCCTCGAATGAACTCTCTCAGGAAAATGATAAAAGACAAAAACACCCTGTCACCTGTGGGTGAACACTTTTCACAAAGCGATCACTCTATGTCTGACCCATCAATCCTCATCCTCAAAAGAAACCTGCACAACACTTTCCAAAGATGAGTGAGGGAGCTTAAATTTGTCACTCTGCTAGACATTTAAAATCATGGACCAAACAGAGACACTGGATTTATGGTTTATTATAATAATCTGTAAACCACTAACTCCCTCTTTTTATCCTATGACTGGAGAGATGTGAAGGGGCCACTTCACCTGAACGGTCCCTTACAATATGTGCTAACTACTTAGGCTAAACTATCTGTTCCACTTTGCGTTAAGCTGGGATGCCGGGAGGCCCTTTCCCAGAGCTGAGGAAGAGCTCTGTGTGGCTCAGTAGCTTGTCGCTCTCACCAACAGAGGTTAGTTCAATAAGAGATATTACCTCACCCAGCTTGTTCCTCTGAATTTGCCATACAGGGGAGCCCTGCCAGCTGAATTAGACCTTGGTGAGGCCACGTCCCATGGCCACACCACAGGATTTGGGAAGCTGTCCTGCTCGGTTCATTCTGGGAACCCCTTACTCAAGCTTGTTTTCTCAGCAACACTGCTAAGTGGGGGCGTGCCCTACCCTGTGCCACTGGAAAGCGCTACTCTTCCTATACAGCCTGTCTGCTGCACAGCGGCTGCGGGCAGAAGGCCGCTCTCCGCAGGACACAGCTCCGCTTGTCTCCTTCCGGGCAAGTCCTTTTAGCCTCATCTCGCCCAAACCGCAAACACCTGTCGCAGCACCAGGTCAGCCTGGAGGCTTCTCCCTTCATGTCCTTTGGGCCCCGCATGGCAACCGCAATAGGCACCCGCTTGCAAGAGCTGTGACAAGGGCTGGACGCTGTGCTCCACCCCCCACCCCCCCACCACCTGCAGCACCCTGGAGCAAAGCGTTCCCGATAGTAACCCTGCGGGGAGTTCCCCGGGCACGCTCCCAGCTGCACCCCCTCCCCGGACAGCGCTCCCCCCCCCAGCGCTCCCGCCCCCTCCCACCCCCGGCCAGCGCTCCCCCTGCTCTCCCCCTCCCCGGCCAGCACTCACCCCCGCCCCCGGCCAGCACTCACCCCCGCCCCCGGCCAGCACTCCCCCCTGCTCCTCCAGCCTCCTGCTCCCCCAGCGCTCCCGATAGGAACCCTGCGGGGAGTTCCCCGGGCACGGCTCCCAGCGCTCCCCCTCCCCCCCAGCGCTCCCGCCACCTCCCGCCCAGCGCTACCCCTCCCCCCCAGCGCTCCCGCCACCTCCCACCCCCGCCCCCAGCGCTCCCGCCCCCCGGCCAGCGCTCCCCCCTGCTCCTCCAGCCTCCTGCTCCCCCAGCGCTCCTGATAGTAACCCTGCGGGGAGTTCCCCGGGCACGCTCCCAGCTGCACCCCCTCCCCGGCCAGCGCTCCCCCCCCCACCGCTCCCGCCCCCTCCCACCCCCGGCCAGCGCTCCCCCTGCTCTCCCCCTCCCCGGCCAGCACTCAGCCCCGCCCCCGGCCAGCGCTCCCCCCTGCTCCTGATAGTAACCCTGTGGGGAGTTCCCCGGGCACGGCTTCCAGCTGCACCCCCTCCCCGGCCAGCGCTCCCCCTCCCCCCCAGCGCTCCCGCCACCTCCCACCCCCGGCCAGCGCTCCCCCTGCTCTCCCCCTCCCCCCCGCCACCTCCCGCCACCCCAGCGCTCCCGCCCCCTCCCACCCAACACCTGCAGCACCCTGGAGCAAAGCGTTCCCGATAGTAACCCTGCGGGGAGTTCCCCGGGCACGCTCCCAGCTGCACCCCGCTCCCCGGCCAGCGCTCCCCCTCCCCCCCAGCGCTCCCGCCCCCTCCCACCCCCGGCCAGCGCTCCCCCTCCCCCCCAGCGCTCCCCCTGCTCTCCCCCTCCCCGGCCAGCACTCCCGCCACCTCCCGCCCCCGGCCAGCGCTCCCCCCTGCTCTCCCCCTCCCCGACCAGCGCTCCCCCCGCCCGCGCTCCAGCCTCCTGCCCCCCACGAGCGCTCCGTCCGCAGCCAACAGTCTTGCCCCACAGCGCCCCCTGCCGGGAGAGGCCGGGGCTAGTCATTGGCGCCCACACTCTGCTCCCCGTCGGCTATTGGCCAATCCCCTTCCCCCGCCCTGCCCCCACCGCGCCGGCCGGCACAGCCCCTCCCGCAACCGGCAGAACTACGGGGCGGGGCCAGGGCTCTGAGTGACATGAGGACCCTCCCCCGGATCTCAACTCGCCAGGCCCCGGAACCCCGGAAGTGCCCCTTTCCAGTTCCTGTGACGTGCGGACCCGCCTTTCTGAGCCACCAATAATCGCGGGTGCGCCCCCTTGGGTGCCGGGGAGGAGCCGGTGGTCCTGCCCACTCTGCCCATTGGCTCGCCGGGGACGCGCTGTGATTTGTCACTGGACGTTTCGCTGCGTGGTCCCGCCCCTCGCGCGCCCCCGATAGGCTGGCAGTGCGGGGGTGTGTTCGATCTCCGCGGGCCCAGGCTGGGCGGTGCCGTGGGGCGGGAGGAGATTCCGTTCGCTGATTGGCCCGCGGCGGGGCGGGCGCTGATTGGTTGCAGTGGCAGGGTCTTTGCGTGGAGGTGTACGCGGCAGGGCGGGAGTGGCGGAGACGGACCGAGGTGAGACCCCCGCGCTGGGTGCAGGGCCCCCCCGGCCGGGTCCCGCCGCCGGGGGCCTATCGCGCCTCCGCCCCTTGCGCGCGGGGACTTCCGCCCACAGCCTCTCCGGGGGCGAGCCTGGGCACGTGCCCCGGGGCGCGCTCCGCGTGCAGGCCCGCTGGACGGAGCCGTGCGCGTGCCCCGGGGCGCGTCCCCGACACGGCCCCTCACATTGCCCCGGGCTTCACCCTTCTCCCCGCGGGCCGCCCGCCGGCCCCGCCCCGCCCCGAGCCCAGCCCGCCCTTTGCCCTCCGCCCCTTGCTTGAAGCAAGCCCCTCCCGCCCCGGGCCATCCTGCTCTGCCCCCGCCCCGGGCTCGCTCCCTGGGGGCTGTGCTATGGCTTGGGTCGGTCTCTGGCCTGGTCCGCAGGAGGCGGGCTGGATGCTCAGTGGGGCCTTGGCGGCTGTGAGTCGATGGCTGGGGGCCAGTGTTTTCTCTTTGCTTGTCCAAGGGTCACTCACAGGTGGGGGTTGAATGCATCTGACAAGGGAAGTCTCCTGTCACGTCTCATCAGTTGAGGTTCTGTCTGTCTTGCTGTTTCTCATATTTAAACACTGAAGTGAAAAGTGCTCTGCTCCCCCAGGTTCAGCTTCTTCTCAGTCATGTTGGCTGCATGCTTGGTCTTTCTAGCATTGCATTGGGCAATTTATCTCCCGGTTTCCAATTCCAGTTTAATATACTTGCTCCTTCTGTCTCTGCAAAGAGTCTGTCCACATATCACTGGGGTGCAAGATCTACACAGAATGGCAGATATTTTAAGTCTAACCTGTTTTGGATCTGTTCTTCTAGACTTCTATCTACTGCTTACAGCAGGGGTCGGCAGCCTTTCAGAAGGGCTGTGCTGAGTCTTTGTTTATTCACTCTAAGGTTTCGCGTACCAGTAATACATTTTAACATTTTTAGAAGGTCTCTTTCTATAAGTCTGTAATATATAACTAAACTATTGTTGTATGTAAAGTAAATAAGGTTTGAAAAAATGTTTAAGAAGCTTAATTTTAAATTAAAATGCAGAGCCCCCCGAACCGGTGGCCAGGACCCAGGCAGTGTGAGTGCCACTGACAATCAGCTTGTGTGCCACCTTTGGCACACATGCCATAGGTTGCCTACCCTTGGCTTACAGCATGGTTTCTAGGTGAGATTGTTTGCTCTGTTGGCCAAAAGGTTTATGTTGCTGAGACTTCAGAACGATCTCACATAGCAGTGGATGATGTTTTTATTTGGTTTTAGTTTCTGTTCCTCTCAGACTTTCTGGGAAAGGGAGAGGTTTCTGCTTTGGTTGAAGTGTCATCAAAAGCTGAGTACCGTTTTCTATATGTTGATTGCTGAGCAGCCATAATTGCTGGAGTTCCTCTGATCATGTTGCACTTATTTGCAGAACTGCAGGTGTGAGATTTATTTAGATGGAACATATATGCATGAGCAGCTATGGAAACTTTCAGTTCATTCAAGCTTGCAATGGGTGGGAAAAGTAGAGGAACAGTTATTAACGCAACCTGCTTTTATATATAGCTTGAGCAGAGGGGCCATAACCCTACAACTGTTTCAAGTGGGTGACAAGCAAGGCTGGAGAGGAATTTAGGATGATAGATAGTTTTGCCCTGGTACTCCTAGTTATAAACCTAAGCCAGGGAAAATCTGCCACTGTGTGATACTAGTCTCTCTCAGAAAATGGTGGTACCTCTGTAACACTGACAGATCCCTGTCGTCGGTGGGTGGGATCGAACCTGGGACCTCTGGAGCTAAATGCATGAGCTAAAAGCCATATAGCTCTAAGCTGTATAGCAGACTCATTAATCTCTCTCTAAGTGGTCTTGGTGCCACTAGATTGGAACAGAACACCACACCTAGGAGGTGTGTGGGTTACAACTCCATCACTTGGGCCACTTGAAATAAGAGTGGTCAGTGTATTAAAAAATGATAGGAAATTACCTCAGCCAGAAGGTGACAAAGAATGTTTGTACAGCTCTAGCTTTCATAAAGAGATTTCAACTTAGTCATCCGCTCCCCGGGGCCCATGTCCTGCCTTCCTGTCCCCAGGCTCAGCCAGTAGAAAGTGGAGTGTCTGTGTTTCTCCCAGTGTTTATAACCTAGCTCTTTTAATCGCTTAGGGTATGTCTACACAGCAATGTAAGCACGGCCTAGGTGACAAGCCTAACCACCCTTGCGTCCACATACCAATTGTGTTAATCTAGGGCTTGACTCTAAGGTCCTAGGACCCTGAAGGGTACGAGCCCATGTTAAGCTGGGACCTAGAATCCAAATCTTATTGCTTTCCTCTGCATGTGTCTTAGCCCCCTCTTGTCTCAATCCCAGAAGTCCTTTGAATGTATCCCATTGTTCCTTGGGGCAACTTCCTTAGTCCTCTCTATGCCAAAAATCTGAGGTGCAGTCTATTACACTCTTGCAAATGGAAGCCACACCTCTCTTTGCAAACCGTAGCAGCTCAGATGATCAGCATTAACCCATTGTCTGTTGGACACCAGTCTGCACGCATGCAATCAGAGAGCCTGCAGGGTTTTCAGTGGAGACCAATCAGAAGATGCTTTTTGCAAAAAGAGCAACTTCTTGGTCATAAGAGCACACCCAGATTTTGGAGGTCTGCTACTTGGTTCCTGCTCTGCTCTCTGTGTCTTGCTCCCAGGTGCTTTCCCTCAGCCCCCTCTGGCTAAATGTATAGGGGTGCCCAGGCAGTGTGAGGGTGGTGAGTGGGAACCAGCCCCAAAACTTACCTACAGCCTCCCAGGGATCCAAGTCCTGGGGATGCCCTTCACCTCTCCACAGGCTGTGTGTGTGTTTTTTTTCCTCTGAAACCTATATTTTATGTCAAACTTCAAAACAAACAGACAAAAATAAATAAACAACCAAACAACAACACCATCACTGAATAGCCGATTTTAAAAATTAAGAATTGCAAATTTTCATTTTAATAGTTTGACAGCCCGTTGATGTCCTAATTATCCTCAGACATGTGCACATAGGCATTTTCCTGCCAATCTGACTCAGCCTAAAGGTGGAGAACCCTGTTCTCAGGTTAGATGGTAGTTCAGCATGAAGCTTTCTAAAATTGCAGTCATTCTGCTGAGACCGCCACCAAAGGAGCTATTTATGCAGTTATCTACTCCTGTGCTCCTGAGTCCCGTCAATAGCACCCTCAGAGTTAGGAAGCAGGGTGGGCAGCAGAGTTTTCCCACAGTGTAACACATTCATAGGGTTAGAGTTTCAACATGCAGTGGGGGGGGGGGGGGAGGGTGCTAGCCACTATGGGTTAGGGTTACTTTCACTCGTGTCTGTGCACTGCAGTGTGGATGCCAGAGCCCTAGGTTTGAGTGTGGGTCAGAAAATCCTTAACCTGTGGTCAAAATACAGTGTAGATGCTCAAACCCAGAGTTCCCTGACATGGGTCAGCTGACTTGAGTCCCACTATCCCTAGGCTTACATTGCTGTGTAGATGTACCCTTAGATGGATTCAAAGATGGCTGGAGCAGTTGTCGTTGCTGTTATTGTTTAATCCCATTTCCTCAGAAGAAAGAACATGACAAAGGGTATGTCTACACTACGGGATTATTCCGATTTTACATAAACCGGTTTTGTAAAACATATTGTATAAAGTCGAGTGCACGCGGCCACACTAAGCACATTAATTCGGCGGTGTGCGTCCATGTACCGAGGCGAGCGTCGATTTCCGGAGCGTTGCACTGTGGGTAGCTATCCCGTAGCTATCCCATAGTTCCCGCAGTCTCCCCCGCCCATTGGAATTCTGGGTTGAGATCACAATGCATGATGGAGCAAAAACAGTGTCGCGGGTGATTCTGGGTAAATGTCGTCACTCCATCCTTCCTCCGTGAAAGCAACGGCAGACAATCATTTCGCGCCCTTTTTCTCTGGATTGCCCTGGCAGATGCCATAGCATGGTAACCATGGAGCCTGTTTAGCCTTTTTTCACTGTCACCGTATGTCTACTGGGTGCTGCTGACAGACATGGTACTGCAGTGCTACACAGCAGCATCCCCTTGCCTTTGCAAGTTAGCAAAGACGGTTACCAGTCATACTGTACCGTCTGCTGCTGTCATGGGTGCTCCTGGCCGGCCTTGGTGAGGTCGGTCGGGGACGCCTGGACAACAATAGGAATGACTCTCCAGGTCATTCTCTTCTTTATTTTGTCTAATGGAGAGTCAGTCCTGCCTAGAATATCAGGCAAGCCTACTAAAGAACCAGAGAGGCAAACGGCCGCTCCGGGTCAGAGCCCCAGACATCCCGCAGAAATGATGAGCTGCATGCCATTCTAGGGAGTGCCCCTGCAACAACGCCACCCGTTGCTTCCCTTCTCCCCCACCCCTCCTGGGCTACCATGGTAGTTATCCCCCCATTTGTGTGGTGAAGTAATAAAGAATGCAGGAATAAGAAATAACACTGACTTTTTTGCCTCTGCAAGCGGAGATCAAAGGGAGGAGGGGAGGGCGGTTGGCTTACAGCGAAATAGAGTGAAACCACCATTCTGCACTTGCTCAGCCTATAGCTGAAAATGGGAATCTGTGATAAGCACTAGGATAGAAGCACAGGCAGGACTGAATCTCCATTTGTGTGTGGGCCTTTGGTTGACACTGGTAAAATACAAAATGTCCCGGGATATGTATGTTGGGGGACAGTTCTAAACGGCAGCTTAATTTTTTTATTTGCAGCAAAATGTAGAGGTCTAAGTATCTGATTGTGAGCCCTGGTAGCAAGGGGTAGGCGTAACCGTGCGGTGCTGCTGACTGGGAGAGCAGCCTGAGGCAGAAGCCTCCAGCTGGCATGATACTCCAGGCAGGACTGAATCTCCATTAGACAAAACTTAAAGAAGAGAATGATCTGGAGTCATTCCCATTTTTGCCCAGGTTCCCCCGGCCGACCTCACCGAGGCCAGCCAGGAGCACCCACGGGACGATGACGACGGATACCAATCCTACTGTACCATCTGCCGTCCACAAGGGAAGGGAAGGGCTTCGTTGTGTGGACGGGTGCAGGGTTAAATCGGTTTAACGCTGCTAAATTCGGTGTAAACACGTAGTGTAGACCAGGCCTAAGACACACAAAATGGGGAGAGAAATGAACAGCGCAGACAAAAAATGCAGCTTCTGTCTCTGACTTCCACTTGTACCCTCACTGCTGGAAAAACACAGGCATAGCGCACGGTCTTATCAGGCAGCCCAAGAACTGACAGACTCATAGCAGCATCTGGCTTTTTAGGGCAGTGGTTCTCAAACTTTTGTACTGGTGACTACTTTCACATAGAAAGCCTCTGAGTGCGACTCCCCTAATAAATTAAAAACACTGTTTGTATATATTTAACACCATTATAAATGCTGGGGGCAAAGTGGGGTTTGCTGTGGAGGCTGACAGCTCGTGACCCCCCCATATAATATCCTCACGGCCCCCTGTGGGGTCCTGACCCCCAGTTTGAGAACCCCTGTTTTAGGGCCTTGCTTTTAGCTGCCTGTTTCTGGTCACAGGTTTACAGCAGGCTTGGCTGGTGAAGCCAGACTCTTATTAGACAGAAGGGAAAAGGAGAGAGTAGGAAAGAGGAGAAATCAGGTGGGGAAGGTAAAGAAGACACCAGGGCAAGGGAGGGTTTTGTGACAAAGTTTCACATTCCAGGTGGTTGGGATTCAGCTGGAGTTGGTAGAAGTGACGATATCATCTGGATCCTTCTCTCTGGCCCAGTTTGGTCAGGACATCTCTCAGGATCAGGATGACAAAGGCCTGGGGTGGCCTCAGGAGATGCTGAAGGTGGCAGCCATAATGGTAACGCTTGCTACAATAGCCAGTTTTTCTCCCGAAGTTCCCTTCTTTAAGGACCCCAAAAGGGAACGATGGGTGGAATAGCTTCTCTTGGTTACCCAGCATGATCTTAACGCAGTCCTTGAATTATATCAGAAAGTCTTTTTGTTTGGACCAGTTCAATGTGTCTCCCTTTTGCAACTTTTCCTATCAACCATTGTTATTGTAAGTTATAGTGACACTTCATGACTTTCACTCCTTTTTACAATTGAGCTCACAATCAGGGTTAATTTGTAGTCCCAGTTGTCACAACAGTTAAAGTCATGCACTTCCAACCCACACAGTGACATTGGTTGAATAATGCTATCCATTTCAGGAGCATTATTTGTGATGGATACTGCAACCACATGCAGTATCTCTGGGGACTATATTATATGAATGGTTTATGTAGCACTGTGGGCCAGAGCTGTTGGGTGTTTTGAGTTGCTGTGGCTTCCTGATTTACTACATTATGATGTATTTGCTTGGTTTATATGGAGGCATGTGAAGTCCTAAGTGGTAAGGGTGCTTTTTTGTCATTCTGATTTGAAATCTGCTTACTTACTAGTCTTCTCATTGTTCACATAGCTTTCAGGGCATTCCTGGGAGAGAGTAAGGAGGCTAGTGTAAAGATGGGGAGCTATCTGAGAACTAACTTGTACAGGCACTAGTCTGACACATCTAATTAAAAGGGTTTGTAAATGAGTGTTCGTTTGCAGCAATGGGCACTGTAACTTTCACTGATAAAAGTGAACCTGTATGTAATGTTCTGAGGAGGGCAGGATGGGTAAGTAAGTTTCCAGAGCGGTGTCACCCCACTGCTGGAGTTATTTAGCCACATCTTCCAAATCTCATGTTTTGCTGCAGCTTCATACCCTAGCTGGGAGGAGGTCTTTTTGTCAGTATGTGTAGCGAAGCCCTCCAGCAAACCGAAGTCTCTGGCCCATCTCGGAGGCAGGAATTTGAGCAATATGTTAGGAGCAGCAGCTCCACCCAGTACCTTAGAGGAGTCTATCAGGATGGTGTTCAGACCTCAGAGGTCAAAGGGACACCAACTTACATTGTTGCCTCTGGCCTGGTCTACACTAAGAAGGGGGTTCGAATTAGGGTACGCAAATTCAGCTACGTGAATAGCGTAGCTGAATTCGAAGTACCCTAATTCGAACAACTCACCCGTCCACACGCGGCGGGGTCGAACTCCGCGGCTCCCCCGTTGACTCCGCCAACTCCTTCTGCCGAGGTGGAGTACCGGAGTCGACCGCGGCGCTTCCGGAGTTCGAACTATCGCGTCTAGATCAGACGCGATAGTTCGAACTCCAAAAAGTCGAACTCTCCGCGTCGAACCGGCAGGTAAGTGTAGACGTACCGTCTGTCCCCCAAAACACTCTGCCTGTTTTGTTCCCCCCCCCAGGTGGATTTTGTAGAACTGATAAGTGTTTGTGTGGTGACCCGGCTTGGCTAGGCTATGGTAACTGTGAGGAGAGGCAAACCACAACAAAAGGGATCATTTGAAATGTTTATAACTTTCTAAGGGAAAACCCCAAACTTGTACCAGGAGCATAGATAATATAGAACATTACCAAAGACTTACTACTTACGATAATAAACTATAGGTTACCAACTTGTTAACCTTTTGTGTGCTTGGACTTGCTGTACAGTTAGTACCAAACGCGTTGTTGTTACCAAGAACAAAAGAGATTACCATAGACTGTCGCTTCAGAGAAGAAACTCTTCCTCTCCTTCACTCTAAGTCCAGCTCCACTCTTGCTGTTCTATTCTTTGCCTCTCTTTGGCTTGAAGTGCTCCTTGGATTCGATGTTCCTGTGGCTGTACCTCTTCTACCAAGTTTATCCACAAGTGAGGTTTCTTTGCTTTGTGGGCCCTCACTTGTCCATTAGGCACCTTTGAACCGTGTTCCTTCAACAGATGTTTAAACAGTCATTCTCTCTGCTCACTCACTTTCGGTCCTTTCTGGGTGGGCTTTTCATTTACTGTTTTCAGGATCTGTTTTAATCTAACACAGCTTTTTGATCAATTCCCCTTTTCGCCAATGATATTTTCTTTCAGTTTTTCCCCCTGATGCTCTGTCTCTGGTAAGTCTGTAGATCAGGGGTAGGCAACCTATGGCATGCCAGCTGATTTTCAGTTGCACTCACACTGCCCGGGTCCTGGCCACCAGTCTGGGGGGCTCTGCATTTTAATTTAATTTTAAATGAAGCTTCTTAAACATTTTAAAAACCTTATTTACTTTACATACAACAATAGTTTGTTATATATTATAGACTTATAGAAAGAGACCTTCTAAAAATGTTAAAATGTATTAGTGGCACGCAAAACCTTAAATTAGAGTGAATAAATGAAGACTTAGCACACCCTTCTGAAAGGATGCCAACCCTTGCTGTAGATTTTATTTCCCTCTACTTCCCTTCTCCAATAGTACCTGTTTCTCCTGACCTGAAACCATTCCTATTTTCTTTCTTTCCTCTTTCTCACTTCCCAGTCTCCTACTTTTATTGTCCTGTTCTTCTCTTATCACCTCACCTCCTACCCAGGGTCGTCCCGTTCATCCGCTAGCTCAGCATTGAGATTCTTCTCCTTTTCTAACAGCTTTTTTTCCCAACTGCCCCTTTGGGTGGATCCTGAGCCCGCTCCCCAGCTCAGTCTGCCCTCTCATTGGCATTCTGTGCTGCTGCATCACCGCTGTAGCAGGTGGTAGTGCCAGGGGGAAGGTTACTACATGTGCGGCTCTTCAGAGAATGGCTCCTTATCCCTGGCTTTTGTGGAGGGTGGATTGGTATGGCTGTGTTCAGGGATGCCAAACAAAATGCTTTGTGATTCACTGGGCTCGCATCCAGAACCATTATGTGTGTATCCCATGCACTGTGTGATCATGTAGGTTATAACTCTGTCTCCATGATTATGAGCACAATGAGTGTTCTCTTGGGACAGCTTCTTCCTGAGAGTGCCTCTGGTCTCTCCCCCCTTAAGGCAAAACCATCCTGACCTCAACTTTATATTCCAATGCCCTACATGGGAGTGACCTGGTCTGAGTAGAATTATAGAACTGGAAGGGACCTCGAGAGGTCACCTAGACCAGTCCCCTGCACTTAAGGCAGGACTAAGTATTATCTAGACCATCCCTGACAGGTGTTTGTCCAACCTGCTTTTAAAAATCCCCAATGATGGAGATTTCACAACCTCCCTAGGCAATTTGTTCCAGTACTTAACCACCCTCCTAGTGAAATAGTGTTTCCTAATATCCAACCTAGACGACCTCCACTGCAACTGAAGACCATTGCTCCTTGTTCTGTCATCTGCCACCGCTGAGAACAGCCGAGCTCCATCCTCTTTGGAACCCCCCTTCAAGTAGTTGAATGCTGCTATCAAATCCCCCCTCACTCTTCTCTTCTCCAGACTAAACAAACCCAGTTTTTTCAATCTTCCCTCATAGGTCATGTTTTCTAGACCTTTAATCATTTTTGTTTAGACTCTAGGACTGGAAGGAACCTCGAGAGGTCATCGAGTCCAGTCCCCTGTCCTAATGGCAGGACCAAATACTGTCTAGACCATCCCAGATAGACATTTATCTAATCTACTCTTAAATATCTCCAGAGATGGAGATTCCACAACCTCCCTAGGCAATTTATTCCAGTGTTTAACCACCTTGACAGTTAAGAACTTTTTCCTAATGTCCAACTTAAACCTCCCTTGCTACAGTTTAAGCCCATTGCTTCTTGTTCTATCCTTGGAGGCGAAGATGAACAAGTTTTCTCCCTCCTCCTTACGACACCCTTTTAGATACCTGAAAACTGCTATCATGTCCCCTCTCAGTCTTCTCTTTTCCAAACTAAACAAACCCAATTCTTTCAGCCTCCTTCCTAGGTCATGTTCTCAAGACCTTTAATCATTCTTGTTGCTCTTCTCTGAACCCTCTCCAATTTTTCCACATCTTTCTTGAAATGTGGTGCCCAGAACTGGACACAATATTCCAGTTGAGGCCTGACCAGAGCAGAGCAGAGTGGAAGAATGACTTCTCATGACTTGCTCACAACAAACCTGTTAATGCATCCCAGAATCACGTTTGCTTTTTTTCCAACAGCATCACACTGTTGACTCACGTTTAGCTTGTGGTCCACTATAACCCCTAGATCCCTTTCTGCCATACTCCTTCCTAGACAGTCTCTTCCCATTCTGTATGTGTGAAACTGATTGTTCCTTCCTAAGTGGAGCACTTTGCATTTGTCCTTATTAAACTTCATCCTATTTACTTCAGACCATTTCTCCAGTTTGCCCAGATCATTTTGAATTATGACCCTATCCTCCAAAGCAATTGCAATCCCTCCCAGTTTGGTATCATCTGCAAACTTAATAAGCGTACTTTCTATGCCAATATTTAAGTCGTTGGTGAAGATATTGAACAGAGCCGGTCCCAAAACAGACCCCTGCGGAACCCCACTTGTTATACCTATCCAGCAGGATTGGGAACCATTAATAACTACTCTCTGAGTACGGTTATCCAGCCAGTTATGCACCCATTCTTCTCTGGACCCTCTCCAATTTGTCCACATCTTTCGTGAAATGTGGCACCCAGAACTGGACACAATACTCCAGTTGAGGCCTAATCAGCGCGTAGTAGAGCGGAAAAATTACTTCTAGTGCCTTGCTTACAATACTCCTGCTAATACATCCCAGAATGATGTTTGCTTTTTTTGCAACAGCGTTACACTGTTATCTCATATTTAGCTTGTGATCCACTATGACCCCCAGATCCCTTTCCGCAGTGCTCCTTCCTAGGCAGTCATTTCCCATTTTGTATGTGTGCAACTGATTGTTCCTTCCTATGTGGAGCACTTTGCATTTGTCCTTATTGAATTTCATCTTGTTTACTTCAGACCATTTCTCCAGTTTGCCCAGATCATTTTGAATTTTAAGCCTATCCTTCAAAGCACTTGCAAGTACTGGGCTGAAGATACAGAAAAAAGATGCCAGAGCTCAGAGGCGCCATTTCTCAGGGGAGTGTAGAGTTTGTCTTCATTAGAAATTCATGGACATTTCCTTGCATGAAAATAAAGAATTGAAAGTTAACACACAATTACTTTTAACTAGAAAAAATTACAGTGCCAAGTGGAAATGAAATCTTTATTCTATCTAGTCATATCTGATGCTCACCTTGGTAGTGCCTCTCAGGTAATTAAAAAGTAACAAATAATTACAAAAAAGTCTTCAAAAATCTTCTCTCCCTTCCCTGCTTGTAGTTATTGAGGGAAGAAGCTAAGTCAAAGGGATGGGTATTGCATTTGTTGAAAATGCTTCTCTAGATTTCAATGCATAGTTTTTCACTGAGATTTTTACTTCTGTTTGCAGGAAAATGTCAGCCTTCATAGAATAAGCTTAGAGACATCTACAACGACAGAAGAATCGAAGTCTCAAAAGGTAGTGCTTAATATTTGTTTTATGTATTATTACTTTTCCACTAGTACATGAACCTAATAAATAAAGATGCCCATAACCCCTTCAAAAAGAAGTCCACCCTATTACCAAACAAGAAACAAATCTACACACATTTTTCATTTGTTCCCCTCTGATATCACCTATTCCTTTACAGTTCTTTCTCAGGGCTGCTCTTGAAACAGCACTGCTATGCACTGCTTCATATTCGGAGCTAGGAGCAAGTGCACAATCTAGCCCAGGGGTCGGCAACCTTTCAGAAGTGCTGTGCCGAGTCTTCATTTATTCACTCTCATTTAAGGTTTCGCGTGCCGGTCATACATTTAAACATTTTTATAAGGTCTCTTTCTGTAAGTCTATATTATATAACTAAACTATTGTATGTAAAGTAAACAAGGTTTTCAAAATATTTAAGAAGCGTCATTTAAAATTAAATTAAAATGTTGATCTTATGCCGCCAGCCTGCTCAGCTCGCTGTCAGCCTGGGGTTCTGTTCACCTAGGCCAGCAGCGGGCTGAGCAGGGCCTGCGGCCAGGACCCCAGACCTGGGTGGGGCGGTTTCAGGGGTCAGGGATGAGGGCTGAGGTGGCGGGGGGTGTTCAGGGATGAGGACCGGGGTGTGTGGGGGTGTAGGGCAGAAGGCTGGGTGTGTGTTGGGGTCGGTGGGGTTCAGGGCAGAAAGCTGAGAGTGTGTGGGGGGTCAGGGCAGAGGGCTGGGTGTGGGGGGGTTCAAGGGTCAGGGCAGAGGGCTGAGGGTATGGGGGCTGCAGGGCAGAAAGCTGAGTGTGTGGGGGGGGTCAGGGCAGAAGGCTGAGTGTGAGGGGGTTCAAGGGTCAGGGCAGAGGGCTGGGGGTATGGGGGCTGCAGGGCAGAAAGCTGAGTGTGTGTGGGGGGTCAGGGCAGAAGGCTGGGTGTGGGGGGGTTCAAGGGTCAGGGCAGAGGGCTGGGGGTATGGGGGCTGCAGGGCAGAAAGCTGAGTGTGTGGGGGGGGTCAGGGCAGAGCGCTGGGTGTGAGGGGGTTCAGGGATCAGGGCAGAGGGCTGGGGGGTATGGGGGCTGCAGGGCAGAATGCTGAGTGTGTGGGGGGTCAGGGCAGAGGGCTGGGGGGCGTGGGGGGTGTAGGACAGAAGACTGTGTGTGGGGGGGGTCAGGGCAGAGGGCTGGGGTGCTCCATGAGCGGCTCAGGGCAGGGGGCTGGAAGGGATATGCCCTGTTCCACCCCCTTCCCCAAGGCCCTGTCCCTACCTCTCTCTGTCCCCTCTAGGGAACTGCTGCACGCTGCTGCTCTTCCCCCCTCCCCATCGCTAGGGCCATCAGCTGATCGGCGCAGAGAAGGAGGGGGGGGGGCAGGAAAGCACCACTCTGGGGGAAGAAGCGGGGGAGGGGGAAGCTTGGTTGCCACAGGACCAAGCTTCTGCCTCCTGCCCCCACAGGGGAGAGCGGTGGGCGGTGGGGCTGGGGGCCAGGAATGCGGCAGGCAGCTGCGTGCCGCTCAAAATCGGCTCGTGTGCCATGTTTGGCACGCGTGCCGCAGGTTGCCAACCCCTGATCTAGCCTTTGGTATGTTGACAGACTTTCCTATTTCCTATGCTTTCCAACTTATCGTCCCCAGCAACTAAACTCATACTCAGTTTTCCCCCATATGCGGGAGAGCTATCGTGAGTGTCCATTGGTGGCTGAAGTACATTATCTTTTGCAAGATTGCATTTGGCTTCTACTGAGTTAATAAAGAACATATATCTAGAGAAACATCCCCTTTCCTCCCCTCCCAAGTCCTCTGCAGGAGACTCTAACGGGATAGGATTTCTGTTAGGAGGATCAGATGATTGGCTTATAAATAGTAATGCATTTTGATGCCTGTCTGGGGCTACTTAGATTGCTTGTTACTTGTTATAGCCTTTCTAGTACTACTTCTTGGCCTCAGCTGGGCGGTGTAATACTAATGTTTGATACCAAAAACAAGGAGTGAAATGTGTACTTTCCATCTGAACGGTTTGGTTTCGGAGAGTTACATTTCCTATATGGAAGGTCACTGACCTGATGCCGGTGATTTTTACCTCACAGCATGAGCTTCAGGCCCAAGACACTGACCTGCCTTATACCAGGTTTTACAAGAACGTGGTGTTAGTATCAGGGCCGGCTCTGGCTTTTTTGCCGTCCCAAGCCAAAAAAAAACCCCCAAAAAACCCCAACAACCTGCGGGGCGGCCGGAGCCAGGGTGCAAACTTTTGGCTAGTGGGACTCCCTGCGCTGCAGACATGCCCCAGGCAGTGGAGTGTGCACCCCGGCTAGCAGGTGGGACGGGGGAGGGAGCGTGGGGAGACAGAGAAGGGAAGCGGCCAGGGCTTCCTCCAGCCAGGGCGCTCACCACTCAGCCCCTCCTGCCACGCTGCCTGCCAGGAGGGCTCTGCGCCGCTCCGGTCGGCGGGGAGGGAAGGACGCGGGCTGCTGGGCTTGTTGCAGACCAGGCACTGGCTGGGGCAGACGGAGCGTGCAGCCGGCTTCCAGCAGGGTGCTCCCCTCCTCCGCGCCACCGCCCCCTACAGGGCGGCCAGAGTGGCAAACAAAGTAAAAAAAAAAAAAAAAAAAAAAAGGGGGGGAAAAAAAAAGGCGGCTGTGCCGCCCTAGGATTGGCCAGAATGCCGCCCCTTTGAATCTGCCGCCCCAAGCACGAGCTTGCTTGGCTGGTGCCTGGAGCTGGCCCTGGTTAGTGTGGGTTCATGTGAGGAATTCGCAGAGTTAAGTGCCCAGTTAAGAAGCATTTAAGGAACAATGCATCTTGGAATGCTCCAATCCACGTAAGAAATCTTCCTAGAGACACTGAAGATACCATGTGGGCAATGGCTTCTGCCTGTAAAAACTGAGAGTCATGCATGGACATGTGACTTGCCCAGGTGACTCCAGAACTCCATCTTGGAGCTGGACTTTGCATAGGAGAGAGGAGGGGGTCTCCACCCACAAGAGAGAGTCTATTTAAGCCCATGGGAGACCCCTCCATAGGGTCTTCAGCTGACTAAAGAGAGAGCCTCTCCACCCCAAGGATATCTAAAAGAAACTAGAACAAAGAACAGTAACCACAGGGGGTGTGAGTGATTGCTGGACCCAGACTAGAAGACTAGTCTGTAAAAGGAAACTTACTGGTGAGGTTTTTATCTGTACTCAGTCGTATTACTGTATTAGACTCAATTTACATGTTTTATTTTACTTGGTAATTCACTTTGTTCTGTCTGTTAGTACTTGGAATTACTTAAATCCTATGTTCTGTATTTAATAAAATCACTTTTTACTTATTAATACATATGCTGGGTTAATTAATACCTGGGGGGGGGGGAGTGTTATAGAGGGCGAACAATTTGAGTTTACCCTGTGTAAGCTTTATACAGGGTAAAATGGATTTATTTGGGTTTAGACCCCACTGGGAGTTGGGCATCTGAGTGTTAAAAATAAGAACACTTCTGTAAGCAGCTTTCAGGGTAAGACTGCAGCTATGGGGCAAGTAATTCAGACCCTGGGTCTGTGTTGGAGCAGACGGGTGTGTCTGGCTCAGCAAGACAGGGTGCTGAAGTCCCAAGCTGGCAGGGAAGCAGGGGCAGAAGTAGTCTTGGCACATCAGGTGGCAGCCCCAAGGGGGTTTCTGTGATCCAACCCATCACACCTTATTTATGAGGGGTAGTCTGGGAAAGGTTCATGATGCTAGGATCTTTATAAAGCCTGGACTGTTTTTTTACAATCACAAATGGAACTTTTGCACCAATGGTATTGATGGACATTGTTGGTATCACCACCCACCAGTCATTCGGCTTACCCTCTGCTGCCGTGGCTTATGAAGCCTTTTACTGGACACTTGGAGGGAGAAAGGAACTGTTTAACCATTTCCTGAGTAGATGTGGAATGAATGTGGAATGTGCATTTGGAAGATTGAAAGGTAGATGGAGGATCCTGGGACTGAGGCTGATGAGGAGCGTCTTTCTCTTAGGATAGAAGCTTGCTGTGTCAGGCTGGGTTGATTTGAAATCAGTAAGTCACCAATTTTAATCAATTTTTTCATTTGGACTTCAGTTATTTTCTAAAGAGAAGTACGTTCTCATTGGTTGATGATGTAACCATTAAAACATATTGATTTACAACTAAATAAGACTTTTATGCTCGTTTTGGTACATCTTTTGGTGTCTAGGGGGGTACACTATAACAATTTACATTTAAGCAATTATGTAGCTTAATATTTTCAGATCCTTATTAATCGTACATTTTTAGTATGTTAAAAAGTGGTGAATGATATTGCTTATTTACTAGATAATTAACTTTTTGCTCTTGACTTGTGTCGAGCTGCATTAAGATGGTAACTAGCATTTAATTAAACACACAACAGCATGTAAAAGTATTTTTATTAAAACACCCGTAAATGTAAACTTCTCTTATCAAAATGTTTCACATTTATAGCTACATGATTTCTTAAACAAAGGATTAATTTTTTATTTAAATTAGACTGTTTTTTTAAAATAGCTTATCTTTAGAAAGAAAAATGTATTATAACTTAAAGAGCAAAATAAAAAAAATCCAAATTAAATAATAATTAAATAAAAATCGGTCCCCGTCCCCCCCACAGTTGACTTTTATTCACCCTGTGCTGTGTTTTGCACAACCTATTTGAGAGCAAGGGGTAGGACCTTCCTAATGGATTGGGACAGTTGGAGACCATTGCAAAATGATGCAGCTGCTCAGGGGCACAGAGTGGGGGATGCATTTTGCTCAGACCGCAAATCTGGGTGTCACTTGTAAGAGTGAGTGTGTTTTTTGCCATTTGTCAGCATGGCTGGTGGGGCTACCTAAAGAGGGTGCAGCAATTGCAAGCTCATAATTGCATGTGCACCTCTGCAAGCTGCCATTGCTTTGGAAGATATTACCCTGAGGTGTGTCTAGGGTGACCAGACAGCAAGTGTGAAAGATGGGGGTGGGGGGTAATAGGAGCCTACATAAGAAAAAGACCCCCAAATCGGGACTGTCCTTATAAAATCGGGGCATCTGGTCACCCTAGGTGTGTCCCTTCTGTTCAAAAAGGCATTGGGCCAATGGGGAAGTTGTGCCCTACTGCTCTTTGGCAGGATGGTTCTCCCAGAGCTGGCGCAGGAGTGTAAGGGAACCACTATGCTCACCACTGCCCATCTCTCTGCTGAATTAGAGCACTGTTTGTGCGGTAAGTTCTCCTTTTTAAAACTCGCAGATCAGCAGAAATTGCACTGCCGAATTAACAGAATTCTGCAGTAACGCAGAGGGATGAATTCCTTTCAGTGCTTTAAAATAGTTTTCTTTTGGGAAATGCCTGTAGCATGATTTGAGTGGTTTAACACACAACTCATGGTTGTGCCAAGCTGAGGGCAGTAGTGAAACTGGGAGCCAGAAACATAATTTTTATATTTTTCTGTATTTTAAGCTGCAATAAAAGTGCCTTTCTTCAGCTTAGTCCATGCAGTGCTGCCATTTTGCGTGGGCATGGTGGGGTCAGTTGGGTGGGTGAAGACTAGCAAGTGCCTCAGTAAGGGAGAGTTGGGCAGTATACAGCAAGCATAAGAGGTGTTTTTATGTTTGCATATTTATAGAAATAAAGGAATAGAATTTGCAGGGTCTGACGTGGCTGTCAGTTTGGGTAGTGGGGGTATTAAAAGCCCAGGGGGCAGAGAGAAAGTAGACCTATATGGTAGTGCCCTCATGGTGCCCAGAACTAAGTTGCTTACCCCTTGCCCCATTCAGTTCTCATGTAACATGTCATTTCATATTTACTGGACTTGGTCCCTGCCACAGTTTGGGTCTCTGCATGTGGTGTGGGTTGATTCTCTGGCTGTGATTGGAGGGTTCTGGATCTCTTCGATTGTTTCTGCCCCAGGGATCACAGAGTTGACAAGATCCTAGTTTGGAGGGTCAATCAGGGAGCCACAACATGCTATGGTAGCTGACGATCACACCATTCAAACACACAGTCCAGCTCCTCGTCGTACTAGCAGGATGTTCTGGCTCTCCCAGATTTCCTATAGTAGTTACCAGGTCTGTACTCCAGTCAGAGTGCCTTTGCCTTACCATCGTACTGGAGGCTGTCTTGGACATGCCACCTAGCCTGCATTTGTCATGATAAGCTGCTTGTACCCCTGAGCTAAGTGACTGCCACTCGGATGTGCCTGACCACGCTTCTCTTCCCAGAGGGCAGTGAAGTCCTGGATCTCAGTATGGTGCCAGGGTGAAGAACAAGGCTGCTGCTCGGTAGTCAAGAGGATGACAGAAGTGTGTGAACTCCACAAAAGCTGGACTCTCAAGTCAGAACCAGTCTGTCTGCCAGCATTTCAGTGGGATGGGGAGGTCACGTTTGGTCAGGATAGCTCCAGAGCAGTACAGGGCACAGACGCAAACAGGATAACTCCAGTAGCCAGCCAAGCAGCAAGGCATAGCAGTAAGAGGACTTGGCAAATGTGCCTCAGTGGGTTCAGGATGGGGATGCATCCACATCTACTCTGCTGCGGGTAAACTCATCTCACAGCTCAGTGAACCTACTTCCAAAGTGGGGTTAAAACACCAGATGGTTCCCAACAAAAACACTGTGTGGAGGCCAGGCACTGTAATGCAAAATAACTCAGGTGGACTTGCAACATGTTGAGTGTAGACAAGCTCTAAAATAGCTCGTTGTGCCCATGGGAAGGGAAAGTCCCTTGGCCCTGAAAGCAGAAGTGTCTGGTAAGCTGTGAAGTCCCTGTTTTCTGGGGGTTTTGCACCTTGTTATGCACCATCGCTGCAATGGGTGTTATTGAAGAGTCTAGCCAGAGAGAAACTTTCCCTCAGGCCATTGGAGGTGCTTTTCTTCTGGATAGGATCCCTCTGACAAGGGAAGTGATAATGCAGCATTTCTGACCGCTTTGCTCTGATAGGAGACGCGTAGGAGTTGGAGGCTGAAATTCTGGATTGGGTCTAGTGGAAAGCCCCAGTGTTTCCCTGTGTCCTGGCAGTGCCCAAACTGCACGTCCCAACAGAGCCTGTGTCTATTGTGAGCCCTGGCGGTTCCTTAGGGCAAGGCGGAAGCAGAGTTCCTGAAGCAGCAGTTGCTCACTGACAGCTTCACTCCAGCAAGCTCCAGCCCTACAGGTGAAGTTGGACCAGCCATTTGTGGCATCTTCATTCTTGGTGAGCACCTGGGCATTGGTGACTAATTTGAACTGATGTTTGCAGTGTCCAGCGGTGGGGTGAGCATGCGTGGAGGCAGATGATGTACGTTGGGGGGACGCAGGTGGGAATTCAAGCTGGATTGGTTGATGTATTCCATAAATCTTGATGGATGATGCGGGTAACCTTGTGACCAGCTGGATGTCAGGGTGAGCTCCTGAGAAGGAGTGGTGTTGCTGACTCTCTGCTGTAAGAGAGAGAGGAAGGCTGGTCAGCAGGTTGTAGGGTTGCATGTTACGGGAGGGAGGAGTGCTGATTGTGTGGCTGAGGGGAGAGAGTGCAGGGTGTGTTTGTGAGCGCAGGGATCTGGTGTTTGGAAGGGGAGTAAGCGCTCCGAGTTTTCCTGCAGTCATTTGGGATGAGTGAATAAATGCTGAGGGGTTGTGCACTGAGTTGAATTTACAGCTGCTCCTTTGTCTGAAGAGTTGGTACTTGTCCCAGTCGTCCCTTGGGAGAATTATTGTTGTCTCATTGACAATAGCGGGCAGTCTCACTGCCCAGAGAGACAGAGGCTCCCACCGTACAGGGGACTGTGCATGTTACAAGGGCGACTTGAGGAATGTGAAGGGAAATTGGCAGGCGGCTGCTGAGGGGAGCACCATGTTATCCAGAATGCAGCACAACCCGAACACAGGGACCCAGAGGCACTAGCTTCCAAAGACAGACATGTGCCAGCATGCAAATGACCTCTGTCCCCTACCCTTTGCCATTAGGGGTCTGGTTGCCTTGCTGGTGTCCTCAGGCTGCTTCTTCCATCACTCTTTCCCTCTCCTCTGGGCCGACTGTTGGCACCAGTAAAACAGGGAACTGAGAGTGTGAGCAATTTTCTCACCCTCTCAGTTCCCTGTTTCTCCCGCCCCCTTCATCCTCTTTCTCCAGTTCCTCATCTTCCTTTAAAAATAGAAGGTGTATGTTATAGGGATGCCAACTTTGCTCCCTGCTTAAGGGTTGGAAGCTTCCTCCCCACCTGCCTGCCCCCGAAATGCTACCCAACATGACCCTCTTCTTGCTCTAGCCCAATGGTTTTCAAACTTTTTAGGCTACGTCCCCCTTTCCAAATAATGTAGTCTACTGTGTACCCCCATCTGAAATAGGGTCATAATATACCTACGGTTAGATTGCCAAGTCTTACTAAATAAAATGTGTTGTCTGCCATTACTGGATTTTTCTCGCGTACCCCTGAGGAGCTTGCGTATCCCAGTATGATAACCACTGCTCTAGCCTGTAATCATAGGGGCCCCTGAATACAGAAGGAGCAAAGCATTGGAGCGTGATCCTGTGCATGGCTGTTTCCTGGGCAAGGAGCGTGAATGTTAGGAGCTGGTTGGAGGGTGGTTAATTTTTAAAATATATTTTTTAATGCTATAAAATGATTCAGTCCCATTACAAATACACTGCACAGGGTTCTGGCCTGCATTGCGAAGTCAGATGTGAAATACAGCAGAAGATTTTTGTCTGTTAAATTAGATCAGAATTTCATATTTGTTAAATCTAACACAGAATTTAGAGAAGAGGAAGAGACATATGAGAGAGACAGGAGGAAGTGAAGAAAAATGGAAATATAATAAGCAGAAGGGAGAGTAGAGGATTAAATGTCACTGTCTTCACCTTTTTGCTAAAGGACTCTGCAGAAGCACAGTGCATGCTGTGAGTTTGTATCCCTTACCAGACTGTGCCTGTCTAGTCATGTACAGAGATGCTAGGTTCCAGGCCTGTTGAACCCATTCGGACAACAAAGGAGAGTGGAGATTTTTACCCTCTCCTACAAAGAACTGATTGAGCAACTGGCCCAAAAACTGAATTAGCATCTGATTATCTGTTACGTTCCTCAGAGTTCCAATACCCCAACATACAAGACACCAAAGTACTTAGTACTAAAAAGACAATTATCTTTTGCCCCCAGTGTAACACAGAAC
Source organism: Mauremys mutica (assembly GCF_020497125.1). NCBI lineage: Eukaryota > Metazoa > Chordata > Testudines > Geoemydidae > Mauremys > Mauremys mutica. The sequence goes on along the minus strand of NC_059090.1, from coordinate 2,569,720 downwards.
AAGTGATCAGTGCTGACGTAACAGTTTGTGAAGCAGGGTGTCCTATTGAATGAAGTGACTCTAATATTTGTCAGTGATGTAACTTGCATCTTACTTATTTTCACTAGTACTAGTACCTGGTGTCATTGTCTTATGTTAAGCCTTAACTAATGTGTTAAAATGAAACAAACTGTATAAAAGACTTAAGGAGAAATCCTTGTCCTGTTGAAGTTGATAAAACGTCCATTAACTTCAGGAGCGCTGGGATTTCAGCACTGGAGATCATTGCATCTGACTGGAGAAAGTATGACAGTTCCTTTTCCCATATAATCATAAAGTTTTCTTTATCAAACAAAGAAGATGGAGAAATTGCACTATTCTGTGGTTCGTTTCTTAAAGAGGGTTTGCTCAGAAAGAAAGAACTCTTTCAAACTTGTAACTTCAACTTCAGGCAGAGTAAGGAAGCGCCTCATCTGACAACAAAGGAAGATCTGGCATGTTCCATTGGTGTGTTAGCTCTAGGAGAGACGTGGATTTTATCTTTATTACAAAAACAGCCAAGCATATAATATTTTTAAACTCCACCTCTGTTTTCCATCACCCAAGTTACAAAGGACAACATGTGAATTGGACCAGATGAGTATGAAGAGGATGGATTACCTATAGCACTAACTTTGGCACACATCCATCCCGGTGAAACCCATGTCGCACCACTGGTGTGGATAGGGAGCAGGCACTTGATACAGGCTTATGATTGCTGGTCTGCACTTACCAAATTCATTCTGTTTCCACTCCACAACAGGCTGATTTCTAAGGCCCTGTAAAACACAGAACACAAAAATGGTCCCTGCTGTCTTTAGCTTACAACCTGTGCCCTTCTTAGGTTAGCCAAACCTAGTCATGTTTTGGGATCACTATAGGGCACATGATTCACTTGTAGAGACCTTATTTTTTCTCTTTACTTTTTCTGTCTGAGTGTGTGTTCTTTCAAAAACAATTTGTATTGACCTTTGATGTAACATTGCCTTAGCAGGATCCTGTTTTTTAAGGGGCAGCATGATAGTACACTTTTAGATCTGGCAAAGAAAATCCACAACGTTCAAAACATTTTAGGCAACAAATTTAAGCTCATCTGAATCCCCTTCCTTGCTCAGATAAAATTATTAGTGAGTTTATTAATGAAATCAAACCTGTGTGCGGAGACAGCAATGGAAATCGTTACAAACAGATGGTAGTCAAAACTGGCTTGGAGGGTTCAGATACAGAAATGAGGGTGACCTGAGAGTCTTGACAGGTTCCCCTTATACCCAGAGCTTTCTTCAAGAATCGGTTGGGGTTAGACAAGAACACTAGGATAAATTCTCAGACTCTAATGTGGCTGTTGTCCATTACAAGTCTGGGTCAGTGGCTAGCATGGACAGCAATGGCAACAGTGTGACGCTCTGAAAAATGTGTCTTTTGTGAAGTCACAGAGAAAGAGAACAGTACCAAGGCTTGTGATTTATCACATTGTGCCTGTTCCTATCCAGAGAGGTTGATCCCAAAACCAGTTTCCATATGCCTGCCAGGCGTGGCCATTGGACCTGTCAGCTGTGTCAACTTGGCTAACGCTGGTGTGACTGTACCGCTGTAGTGTCACGGAGCAATTGTTAGGATATAGATATTTAGGCCTGTTTGCAAAGGCCTATACTTTAAGAATTTAGGTGTATTTTTATTACTTAGCTAATTATAGGGGTATAAAAGAGAGACAAAATTACTGTTTGTCTGTGTAATGGCCTTCTCTTACTGTGACAGTTTGAGGCCTGGTTCTTAGGCTGAGGCCTTTGGCTAAGCAGCAGAGGCCAGCCGTAAACTGGGAAGCGTATGGTCACATCCTTACTTTTCAAACTAGTCACATTGAAATAAGGTGCTATTGGGCTGTTAGGAATACAATCCTATCCTGATATGCCTATCACCTCCAGAGAAAGGGAAGAGCCTAGAAGATGTAAAAGAAAACTTAGTTTGATAGCATCCTGTCTGGCAAAAAGTCACTTATCAATAGCTGAAATGTAAAATCCTCATTTCTGTATTGGTCTATCACTGTAGTCTCCACTTCCCTATTGTTTTTGTCTGTACAATCTCTGTCTGGTTTTGTAATTGTTTCTGTCTGCTGTATAATTAATTGTGTTAGGTGTAAACCAATTAAGGTGGTGGGATATAATTGGTTAAATAACCATGTTACAGTATGTTAAAATTGGTTAGTTAAATTTCAGTAAAATGGTTGGTTAAAATATAGCTAAGCAAAACTCAAGTTTTACTATATAGTCTGCAGTCAATCAGGAAGTAAGGGGGGAATGAGAACAGGGAATGGGAGTGGGGGAATTGGGATCATGTTTCGCTAAGGGGGGGAACAGGGACAGGGACACAGGCAAGGCTCTGTGGTGTCAGAGCTGGGAAGGGGGACACTAAGAGAGAAAACTGAAATCGTGCTTGCTAAAAGTTCACCCTGATAAACATCAAATTGTTTGCACCTTCAGACTTCGGGTATTGTTGCTCTTGGTTCATGCAAAAAAGGACCAGGGAAGTGAGAGGGTGAAGCAATAAGCCCCCTAACAGCAATGTAGTCTCCTCCTTAGAACTGCCATAGTAATAAGGGAAGCCAGGGCACAAAGATTTTATAAAAATTTGTGACTTACTCTCTGGATTAATTTGATTTCAGTGTCAGCATTTCAGAGAATGGAGTAGGTGACTCCAGAACCTCTTCCCTCATCAGTACATCTGGGTATATTAACTTTGGCCATGAAAGCCGTTATATTTTTCAGGACTTGGCATGTCAGACTAACACAAAGTTAAGAAGTTAAAACCTCCTTTTCAAAAACTATCTGAATATATAAAATACATACTCATCCACCCATCATATGTAAAAACTCTTCTGAGGGGTCTTTGGGTATTTTCTGCCATGCATTAATTGCACATTTTATGCATGTTTACACAATTAACTAACAATGTGTTCACTTTGTTGCTGCAAAAGAAAAATTGCTCTTAGAAATTTTTGAGCAAATTTGTTTGTTCATTTCAGATTCCTTTGTAATTATGGTAGCACCAGAGCGCCAGTCATTAACTAGAGCCCTGTTGTGCTAGCACTCTAGAAACCATAGGTGCTGAGACTAGGGGTACTGGGGGTGCTACCGCACCCCCTGGCTTGAAGTGGTTTCCATCAAATGCAGAGTTTGGTTCAGTGGCTCTCAGCACCCCCACTGTACAAATTGTTCCAGCACCCCTGTGACAAACACAACAAAAAGATGGTTCCTGTCCCAAACAGCTTTCAGTCTGTGCCTCTCTGAGGTTAGCCAAACCTAGTAATGTTTTAGGAACGCTATAGCACAGAACCAGTTGTAGAGACGTTATTTTTCTTTCCAGTTTTTGTGTTTGTGTGTTTTCTTTCAGACAAGTTGGATTAACTTTCCATGCAACATTGCCTTAACAGAATCTCGTAAAATCTGGTCTGATACTGCACCACCGTTTTTGTTTTACAGACATTTTTTCCAAGAATCCACTATGGCTGCTTTACACAGTATTGCCAGCCAAAATTCATGAGTCAGGCCCTAAAAATCATAACATTTTAAAAAAGGTTTTTTTTAGTTGTTTTTTCTTTACTTTCTGGTTTCTGATCCTTTAAGGTGCACTCAGGTCACATGTTTAGGCTTTTTTTTTTTTTTTTTTTTTATACAGCAACCACAAGGACCAATACTACTTAATGAAACCTGAGATTCTCACATCATCACAGGAAGTCAAGAGCCAGGGTTTGTATTAAAACACCAAATATTGCAAGACTCATAATAAATCATGATCGTTTACACCCAAGGCTATTGTGTAAGTAAATCATTACAGTGCCAAGAGGATTCTCCTCTTAGTTTCTGTAAGTCTGAAAAGTTGATATTGGTGCCAGTCAGTGCAGCGTTAGAAATGTTTCATGGGTAGAGCTCTCTCTGGAGACCTGGGATTCTCTAGACATCAAGTATCAGGAGGGCCTGGTTAAGAAAGCAAGTTCTTTGCAAGGGTATTTTTCTTCCTCCAGAAATTACATGCATCTGATGAAGTGAGTATTCACCCACGAAAGCTCCTGCTCCAATACGTCTGTTAGTCTATAAGATGCCACAGGACTCTTTGCTGCTTTTACAGATCCAGACCAACACAGCTACCCCTCTGATACTTGATTCCAGAAACCAAGTAGACCTAAATCCATGATACCGCTTTTTAATGTCCTGGGCACTTTCATGTCGTCTTGTTGAGGTGCAGATGATGATGATGCCTTAGTGCTGTACCAGATCTATGCAGTTCCTCTCTCAGGGAGCTGGCAGTCTGAATGGTTAGGCCTCTTTTCACCAGCGGATGAAAGTTTTGGCTGTTGGGTGGGCCTGATGTGAGGGCCTTTTCCCTGCTTCTCTAATATCCAGCCTCTGTCCTTGGTTTCTCTGGCTCTGGACCAGGGGAGGGGCAAACTATGGCCCACGGACCGGATTCAGCCCATCAGGGCTTTGAATCCGGCCAGCGGGATTGCCAGCCCTGTGCGCAGCAGGGCTAAGGCAGACTCCCTGCCTGCCCTGGCCCTGCGCCGCTCCCGGTAGCGGCTGGCATCACGTCCCTGCGGCCCCTGGCGGGGAGTGCAGAGGGCTCCGTGTGCTGCCCTCTCCTGCAGGCACCACCCTCTGCAGCTCCCATTGGCTGCGGTTCCCTGTTCCTGGCCAATGGGAGCTTCGGGATGGTACCCATAGGTGAGGGCAGCACATGGTGGAGTCGCCTGCCCCACCCCACCCCCAGAAGCCTGCCTGCCTTAGCTCCGCTGCGTGCCGCTGCCAACCCAGAGCTGCTTGAGGTAAGCCAGAGCCCGCACTCCCAACCCCCTGCCCTGAGCCCCATAACCCTGCCACACTCCAATCCCCTGCCCTGAGCCCCCTGCCGCACCCCTCCTGTATCCAACCCCCTGCCCTGAGCCCCTTCCTGCACACTGCACCCTCTCACACACCCTGCACTCCCTCCCTCCCGCACCCCAACCCCCTGCCCCAGCCCTATAGTCATGGCCCTGCATACAATTTTCCCACCCAGATGTGGCCCTCGGGCCAAAAAGTTTGCCCACCCCTGCTCTTGACTGTTCCAGCTCAATTCAAATCTTAACCAGAAGGGTTAGAATCCTGCAAAGCTGGTAACACTAAATCTGCTTTCTGTTTTGAACTCCTGTTATCCTCTGGCGTTTCCACGGCTGCTGATCAGATGGTGAGTTAAATGGGGTAATTCCCTAGTTGAGGGCCTGGTGGTGATGGGAGAGGGGTTGTATTGCATATTCAGAATCTATAGCGGCATATGGCAGTTTGTACTGTCTGACTGTGAGTGGCCTGTGGCTGGAGCTTCCTTGCTCTGTAGAAGTAAGCAGGAGTCTCCTTCAAGTCTGTGCGAGAACCTTAGCTCTCTGACTTGCTTGTGATTGAGAGGACACAGTTACTGCCAAGCTATGACTATGCTGTAATTTGTACTGCACGGACAGCAAGCTTGGCACTGTTGCAGAGCATGCAATAAGCAGCAGACTCTATTCTCAAGGCAGCTTATAATGACTGGAACAGTAGGAGTTAGTCAAAAAGACCTCCTAAGGTCTCTTCCAACTCTAATCTTCTATGATTCTAAAAAAGCAAAGCTGAACAAGGAGTCCATCCTTGATGCCACCTGGTGTGCAACAGTCATGTGTCTGGCTTACCCTGGAAATTAGATTATTACAGGGGTCCCCAATGCGGTGCCTGCGGCTGCCATGGCACCTGCAGGGGCATCTAAATGCGCCCGCGTCCTGGCTGGTGGTGGAGCATCCGCCGAAATGCTGCCGAATTTCTGCGGCATTTTGGTGGCGACGCCTCTCGATGACGTCGCTTGCTGACAAGCCGCCGAATTTCTGCAGCATTTCGGCGGCGACGCCTCTTGATGATGTCGCTTGCCGACAAGTGACGTCATCGAGAGGCGTCGCCGCAGAAATGCCGCAGAAATTCGGCGGCATTTCGGCAGATGCTCCACCGCCACCGCGGTCCTTCGTCTGGCGCCCACCAGATGAAAAGGTTGGGGATCATTGGATTAATAGATTTATAAATTCCAAGGCCAAAAAGAACCATTGTAATCATCTGGTCTGACCCCTGCATAACAAAGGCCTGAAAATGTCCTCAACCGTTCCCTTTGGACTAGAACATTTCTTTTAAAAAATAAATAAATAAAATAAAAAATCCAATCTTGATTTAAAAATTGCCAGTGATGGAGAACCCACCAGGTTCCAGTGTAGTTCCAATGGTTAATTTTCCTCACTGTTAAAAATTTACATCTTATCTCCAGTCTGAATTTGTCTAGCTTCAGTTTCCAGTCATTGGAGTGTATTAGACCTGTCGCTGCTAGACTGAAGAGCCCAGTATCAAATATTTGTTCCCCATGTAGGTATTTAGAGACTGTGATCAAGTCACCCCATAACCTTCTCTTTCTTAAGCTAAGGGGTCGGCAACCTTTCAGCAGTGCTGTGCCGAGTCTTCATTTATTTGCTTTAATTTAAGGTTTCCCGTGCCAGTAATACATTTTAATGTTTTCAGAAGGTCTCTTTATATAAGTTTATAATATATAACGAAACTATTGTTGTATGGAAAGTAAATAAAGTTTTTAAAATGTTTAAGAAGCTTCATTTAAAATTAAATTAAAATGAAGAGCCCCCTGGACCAGTGGCCAGGACCCGGACAATGTGAGTGCCACTGAAAATCAGCTCGCGTGCCATAGGTTGCCTACCCCTGAAGTATACTGAGCTCCTTGAGTCTATTGCTATAAGGCACGTTTTCCAATCCTTTAATCATTCTGGTGTCTCTCCTCTGAACCCTCTCCAATTTATCAGTATCCTTGAATATGGACACCAGAACTGGACTATTCCAGCGCCAATGCACCACTGTCATATGCAAAGGTAAAATAACCTCTCTACTCCTAGTTGAGATTCTCCTGTTTATGCATCCAAGGGTCACATTAACCCTTTTGGCCACAGCGTGACACTGGGATCTCATGTTCAGCTGATTATTCACCACGATGCCTAAATTTGAGTCCCTGCTTCCCTGGATAGAGTCCCCCATCCTGTAAGTGATCCAGATTGCTTTTTGTCAGCAACCTGTTCAATATCTTCATTAACGATCTGGAGGATGGTGTGGACTGCACCCTTCGCAAGTTTGCAGATGACACTAAACTGGGAGGAGTGGTTGATACGCTGGAGGGTAGGGATAGGATACAGAGGGACCTAGACAAATTAGAGGATTGGGTCAAAAGAAATATGATGAGGTTCAACAAGGACAAGTGCAGAGTCCTGCACTTAGGACGGCAGAATCCCATGCACTGCTACAGACTAGGGACCGAATGGCTGGGCAGCAGTTCTGCAGAAAAGGACCTAGGGGTTACGGTGGACGAAAAGCTGAATATGAGTCAACAGTTTGCCCTTGTTGCCAAGAAGGCTAATGGCATTTTGGGTTGTATAAGTAGGGGCATTTCCAGCAGATCGAGGGATGTGATCATTCCCCTCTACTCAGCACTGGTGAGGCCTCATCTGGAGTACTGTGTCCAGTTTTGGGCCCCACACTACAAGAAGGATGTGGATAAATTGGAGAGAGTCCAGCGGAGGGCAACAAAAATGATTAGGGGTCTGGAGCACATGACTTATGAGGAGAGGGTGAGGGAACTGGGATTGCTTAGTCTGCAGAAGAGAAGAATGAGGGGGGATTTGATAGCTGCTTTCAACTACCTGAAAGGGGGTTCCAAAGAGGATGGATCTAGATTGTTCTCAGAGGTAGAAGATGACAGAACAAGGAGTAATGGTTTCAAGTTGCAGAGGGGGAGGTTTAGGTTGGACATTAGGAAAAACTTTTTCACTAGGAGGGTGGTGAAGAACTGGAATGGGTTACCTAGGGAGGTAGTGGAATCTCCTTCCTTAGAGGTTTTTAAGGTCAGGCTTGACCAAGCCCTGGCTGGGATGATTTAGTTGGGTTTGGTCCTGCTTTGAGCAGGGGGTTGGACTAGATGATCTCCTGAGGTCCCTTCCAACCCTGAGATTCTATGATTCTGTCCTGTTCATTATTTACAGCTCCCCCAATCTATGTGTCATCTGGAAACTTTATCAGTGGTGATGACTTTTGTTTTCTTTCAGGTCATTGATAAAAAATATTAAATAGTGTGAGGCTAAGACCTGATCCTTGGGAGACCTCCCTAGAAACACACCCACGCAATCATAGAATCTCAGGGTTGGAAGGGACCTCAGGAGAACATCTAGTCCAACCCCCTGCTCAAAATAGGACCAACCCCAACTAAATCATCCCAGCCAGGGCTTTGCCAAGCCAGGCCTTAAAAACCTCTAAGGAAGGAGATTCCACCACCTCCCTAGGTGATTCCCTGTTGATAATTACATTTTGAGACCCATCAGTTAGGTATGCTGCCTTGTAGGCAATACAGCCCCTTGTAACTGTAATTAGGCTTGGCAGAATTTGATTTATATTTTTGATAATTTTTTGGATAATATCAGTGTTTATTGATTATAAATTTTCACAGTTGCACAAAATTATGGGTTTTAAGCTTTTTTATTTTTATTTTTTAGCAATGTACATTTTTATAATTGTGGGAAATTACAGGGGGTATCAGACAGTCACAATGGGGGGGGGGTCAGACAATAATTATTTACTGATAGATGTTGAGATTCAGAAAGCTGAAGCCTTCTAGCAGCTAAAACACAAATTGTCAACATCCTATCTCAAAATGTGCGAAGTAAATAGCCTTATCAGTCCAATAATTTCTCAATCAGCATTTTTGCCTGTCTGTAACTTTCTGTTATTGATGGTTTGGGTGTGTTCGGTGAAATTGATATTTATCAACATTAACTGATACAAATCTAATCTTTCCAAACCTAAATATAACACAGTACGTACCCATACATGGTACATACCCTCTCACCTGCTGTGTGGGGGTTCTGGCTTTTGGGGAGGGGTATTCCAGGCTCCCATTGAATCTCCTCTTTATAATCACAGTAGGATCTCTGATTTGGTTACCAGTGGTGCAGATTGTGTGGTGATGGTCTGCTTTCAGACAGGCAGGTTAACTACAGAGTAGTTATAAATTACTTAAGCTCATTGCAGCAGCAGGCAGAAATGCCACCTTTGCAGTCTGGGTAAGCACGAAGGAAACTGCCCTTTCCTCTTGGATAGTCACATGCACCTTTATAACCTCTAGGCAGGACTGCTGCACCCTGGTCAACTGGCCACCAGGAGGACCCAGTTCTCAATGAAACCCCTTTATGCTACTCTGGCTGTGCAGAGGAGACTTAGGGTACGTCTACACTACAGGACTATTCCGAATTTGCATAAACCGGTTTTGTAAAACAGATTGTATAAAATCGAGTGCGCGCGGCCACACTAAACACATTAAATCGGTGGTGTGCGTCCACGGTCCGAGGCTAGCATCGACTTCTGGAGAGTTGCACTGTGGGTAGCTATTCCATAGCTATCCCATAGTTCCCGCAGCCTCCCCCGCCCCTTGGAATTTCCGGGTTGAGATCCCAGTGCCTGATGGGGCAAAAATCATTGTCGCGGGTGGTTCTGGGTAAATGTCGTCAGTCACTCCTTCCTCTGGGAAAGCAACGTCAGACAAGCATTTTGCGCCTTTTTTCCCTGGATTGCCCTGGCAGATGCCATAGCATGGCAATCATGGAGCCTGTTTTGCCTTTTGTGACTGTCACCGTATGTGTACTAGATGCCGCTGACAGAGGCGATTCAGCAGCGCTACACAGCAGCATGCTTTTGCTTTTGCATGACAGCAGAGATGGTTATCAGCCATACTGTACCATCTACCAATCCATAAATTGGTAAAAAGATGAACATGGTTACCAGTCGTTTTGCACCATTTGCTGCTGTCATAAGTGCCCCTGGCTGCTCTTAGCCAGGGGCGCAAAAGCCAAAATTGGGAATGACTCCCAGAGTCAATCCCTCCTTTTTGGTATCTAAAAATAGAATCAGTCCTGGCTAGAATATGGGCAAGTGTACTAGAGAACCACTGTATCAGAGAGTGCAGCTGCACTGTGTCAGATCCTGCAGAAATTATGAGCTGTATGCTATTCACAGGGGGTGCGCATGCAACAACCCCACCTGTTGATTCCGTTCTTCCCCCAGCCTTCCTGGGCTACTGTAGCATTGTCCCTCCACTTGTGTGATGAAGTAATAAAGAATGCAGGAATAAGACACACTGACTTGTTAGTGAGAAATGAGTGGAAGGCAGCCTCCAGCTGCTATGATAGTCCAGACAGGACAGTAAGGAGTGTGGAGCAGAGGAGCCCAGCATCCCTCTGCTAGTCCAGGGGCAATTGAATCTTTTTTTTACACATGAAGGGTGGGGGCTGACAGAGCTCAGCCCGCTGTTGCTATGACAACGATGGTTATCAGCCATACTGTACCATCTACCAGGAAAAATTAGGGCCAGGCACCCTTGATCGACCTCACCGATGCTAATATGCATGGTTACCAGTCCTTTTGCACTGCCCCATATGCCAATAGGCTGATGACGAGGACAGATACCAGTCATTTTGTACCATCAGCCACCCATGGCGGGGGGGAGCAAGGATGTTGGTGTTGAGTGCTGCAGCATCGGGTCTATCTGCAGCATTCAGTAAAGATAGGGTGACATGCTAAAGAGTCAAGAGAGGATTGTTTTCCCTTTCACTTCTGGGGGTGCGTGGGGGGGTGCGTAAATTGCCGAGCTATGCCCTGACCCACCGCGGACACTGTGTTTGACCCTAGAAGCATTTGGAGCTCAGCCAAGAATGCAAATACTTTTCGGAGACTGCGGGGACTGTGGGATAGCTTGAGTCCTCCAGTCCATGAGCGTCCATTTGATTCCTTGGCTTTCCGTTACGTTTGTCATGCAGCAGTGCGCTGAGCCCCTGCAATGGCGTCTGTCTGGAGATTTTTTTTTAAAATGATTTTGAATTTCGTCTTCTGTAACGGAGCGCTGATAGAACAGATTTGCCTGCCCTTACAGCGATCACGTCCACATCGTCCATGCGGGAGCTCTTTCTTTATTTTGATTTTTAACTGCATCACCACACATGCTGATCGGAGCGCCACGCTGGGCAAACAGGAAATATTCAAAAGTTTGCGGGGCTTTTCCTGTCTACCTGGCCACTGCATCCGAGTTCAGATTGCTGTCCAGAGCGGTCAGTGGTGCACTGTGGGATACCGCCCGGAGGCCAATACCGTCGATCTGCGGCCACACTAACCCCAATCCGATATGGCAATACCGATATTAGCGCTACTCCTCTCGTTAGGGAGGAGTACAGAAACCGGTTTAAAGAGCCCTTTATACCGATATAAAGGGCCTCTTAGTGTGGACGGGTGTGGCGTTAAATCGGTTTTACGCTCCTAAAACCGGTTTAAACGCCTAGTATAGACCAGGCTTTAGAGTGAGTATAAGGTCCCTTTGTACAGCTAGTGTGGTGTAATGGGCCTCAGTGTAACTGAGAATTGGGTCTGGAAGCTAATTCAGAATGCAGCAGCCCACGTAAGAGGGACAGGCTGATCTAAGCACATACCCCAATGCAGAGTGCTCCCTATCTACTGCAGGACTTTAACCCAATCTGTGTGCTTGTCTTTGAGGCCTTTAATGGGGTAGCAATGAACAGGCTTTCTCTCTCCACACCATTGCAGCAGCTGTAATCAGCAGGGAAGGGATGCTGAATTTTAGAAGTCTCCCAGGTAAAACATGTGGGGCCTTTTTGGGCGCTGTGTAAATGTGGATCATGAGAAACCTGATTGTCAGAAAAGATGAGGATGTCATTCAGATAAATGACTACATAGAGATCTAACATATCCCTGAAGATGTTGTTTATGAAGTGCTGGAATGTTGCTGGGGCATTGCACAGGCCGAACAGAGTGACCAGGTACTATCCATATTGTGTATGGAAGGCGGTTTGCCACTAATCTCCCTTTCTAATCCAGACCAAATTGTAGGCCCCACAAAGGTCCAGTTTAGTAAAAACTTTTGTGGAGTGGAGCCTGTCAAAAAGCTCATTGAGGAGGAAAGGGTATCAATTTGAATTGTGATTCTATTTCACACCCAGTAGTCAACACAAGGTAACGATCCGTGGTGGCTTTTTTTTTTTTTTTTTTTTAACCAAGAAAATTGGTACCCAGCTGGAGGCATGGAAGGCTGGAGCTTGATGGGACAGTTGTAGCTGTGAAGGGGTGGCAAAATGTTTGTGTTCTTTTTGTTGAACACAGCAAAATTCTTGTATTTAATCAGTAACGTAGAGGCAGTGGATGGGGTCGCAGAGGGTAAGGAGACTCCTTGGGGATTAAACGACTCAGACTCAGAATCTCTAGTATGAGGTAAAATGAACTATAAGGGGTTCCCAGTCTAAGGTCTCTACAGTTGGTTTTCAGGAGACAGAATTGTCAGCAATGTGGGAAGCCGAAATGTATTGTGCCTGCCCACCAACAAATGCAGAGGCTTGCCAGGCCGTCTACTCGGCAGCCTCCTCCGCCTGGGTCAACTGGGTCAAGAGCTCTGGGCTGGTGGTCAGGGATGGGTGGCAGATGAGCTCCCTCCCACTTGCGCTTCAGGCCATCCGGTGGAGCGTGGGTCCGCTGCTCTGTCTCAGCGTTTACCTTTTTGCAACGCATCCGTCTCAGCCAGAAAACTGGTACGGTTTAATGGGCAGGGTGACGGAGCGGCTACTCTGGTGCCGCTCCCTCCGAGGGAGGGCACTGGTGCTTAATCAACTAGTCCTGTCCATGCTCTGGTACTGACTCAACACCCTGGTCCCGGCCCCGGGCTTCCTGGCCCACCTCTGGACGGCGATTCTTGAGTTCTTTTGGCCAGGACTGCACTGGGTCTGTGCAGGGGCCCTCCACCTGCCCCTGGAGGAGGGAGGACAGGGCCTGAAGTGCCTACGCACTCAAGTCCACGTCTTCCGCCTCCAGGCCCTGCAGAGGCTCCTGTATGGTGCGGGTAGTCCGGCGTGGAGAGCACTGGCGCACCCCTTCCTGCGCCGCTTCCGAGGGCTCCGATACGATCGGCAGCTCCTTTATCTCGAGCCGATGGGTCTTCCGCGAGACCTCTCCAGGCTGCCGGTCTTCTACCAGGACCTCCTCCGGACCTGGAATCTGTTCTTTGCGACCAGGTCCATGGCAGCCACTGAGGGAGCAGATCTCCTCGCGGAGCCCCTGCTACACAACCCCCAGCTCCGTGTGCAGGTGGCAAAGTCCCCCTGGTGCGCCAGAGGTTGGTCCTGGGAGAAGTCATCAGGGTTGGAGACCTCCTGGGCTACGGCCGGGGAGACTAGGTGGATCCCCTGACGCTCGCTCAGCGCATGGGGCCTCCTACTCCCCAGCGCGTACTTCAGGAGGTGAGGGCTGCTTTGCTGCCCACTGCTCGGGCCTACCTCGACCGGGTCCTGCGAGAGGGCACACCCCGCCCACCCTCGACCCCATGCCCTCCAGACCTTTTCATCGGGCCCCTGCCCCGTGGACCCAACTGGCCCCTTCACCGTGAGCCAGCTGCACGATCTACAGTCGGTCTGCTTCCAGACTGTGCCAAGGAAACATCTATGTACGTCGTGCTCCACACCCTTTGCTTCCTCACCCTCACGTCCCGCCCCGACACAAGGTGGCGGAACCTCCTGCCACTTCTAGAGGGTGAGGAGCCCCGGTGGGCCAGCCTATACTCTGCTCTGGTCCCAAGGCCCACCGGGGATATCAGCTGGCGGATCCTTCATGGGGCCGTGAGCACAGGCGTGTACTTGGCGCGGTTTACCCCTGTCCTGGACACCTGCCCCTTCTGCGGCATGAGGGAGACCCTGGCGCACATTTACTTGGAGTGCACCAGGCTGCAGCCCCTATTCCATCTCCTCACAAATATTTTGTTAAGATTTTGGTTGCACTTTTCCCCTCACCTTTTTATTGATGCACTCTCTGTCTGTGGCCCCACAAAGTCCCGGGACCTCCTGGTCAACCTCCTCCTGGCCCTGTCTAAAACTGCCATCTATAAAACCAGGGAGAGGAGATTGGCCGATGGGGTCTCCTGTGACTGGGTCCTTTTTCCGATCCTCTGTCCATTCACGCATCTGGGCAGAGTTCCTCTGGGCGGCGTCCGCTGGCTCCCTTGATGCCTTCGAGGAGCAGTGGGCGCTGTCTGGGGTTCTCTGCTCGGTGTCCCCGTCAGGTTCCCTTTGTTTGACCCTTTGACCTCACTCCCGTCCCTGTTATCTCATTAGTTGTCCCTCGGAATTATTTGGTTTCCAGGCCCTGTGGATCCTCCCCTTAGGCTCAGGGGAGAGTCCTTTAGCAGTGAGCAGGCTCTGCCCGCCCACTTCCTGGTTCCCAGTAGGAACAAATGCAGAGGTAGTGAGTCCAGAGCATGCTGAGAACTACTGGAAAGTGTGGAGCTCAGATAAATCCATACTGGAGAGTCTCTTGGTGATCCTGCAATCCAGTGCTTAATTTGCCTGGGAATTCTAGGCTTGCTGCATCAGTTATGAATGTAAAAAAACTGTTAGCCCCAGCACCTCTTGCATTACAAATTAAGCATTGGTGCGATCTGGTGGATAACCAGTCTTGATGAAAGGTGCAAGCTGTCAATAGACTCCACCAAGACCAGAGAGTCCTTGCGTTGGGTGGGGATCTGATGTACTTGTGCAAAGTCCTGATTCATGAAATTGTCTGAGGTACCTGAATCCACCAGTACCTCCAGATGGAGGGCTCTGAGATGGAGGGCTGTTGGACTTGCAGAGGGAGATGGAGATGTCGGGACCTGCTCGGTTGTTGCCGGCAGATAGGTGCTGATGCTGGGTACTGAGGAGAGGTGGAGAGCACCACCCCAGACCCCCCTATCAGGGGCTGGTGTTTGCCATTCCCTGATAACAGTGCAGATTGGACCTTAGCAGGGGAGCCCAACGTGGAATGTCCTGGTCTTCCACAGTAATAGGCATAGCCCCAATGCAGCTTTCTCTTTGCATCAGAGAGGTCAAGCTGCAGGGGGGTCAGGCTGTGAGGAAGACACTGAGGGTTGGTGGGCCAGAGATGGCAGGACTGCGGGGAGTCGGGAAACCGACCTTTCCTGGCAGCATTCCATCAGGCATTTGTCAGCCTTTATGCAAGGTCAATCAAGGCATCCAGACTGGGTGGGAAGTCCAATTGTACCAGCTCATCTTGATTGTGAGACAGGTTGTGGATTCCTAACATTACTGCCCATTGGGAAATGCATTTTAGTTAGCTACTGACCACTTAGCACTCTAGTTGAAGGCACTGAAGAAGACCAACCCTCAAATTATGCATTGGCATGTGTCACTGCCACCCTATAAGTTCCAGCTCAACCACTGAGCCGGAAAAGCTTAGCATAGTGCCAGTTTTTTCTCCCATGATGGGTTACTCTGATTCACACCCTCTCCCTCAGGACTGGGGTAGGGGTGACAGGTATATAAACCTGCTCTGGTGACCTAGAGCTGCTGTGGGCAGGGCTGCCCCTGCCTCTCCAGCCCTGCGAGTCATCTCGGGGTGGAATAAGGGTTGAAAAGCAGGAAATTCCAGGTAGTTGGTGGGCAGCCCTGCGGGAGAGCAGACATAAGAACGGCCATACTGGGTCAGACCACAGGTCCATCTAGCCCATTATCCTGTCTTCTGACAGTGGCCAGTGCCAGGTGCCCTAGAGGGAATGAACAGAACAAGTAATCATCAAGTGATCCATCCCATTGCCCATTCCCAGCTTCTGGCAAACAGAGGCTAGCGCTACAGCTCCCAAGAGGAACCCCAGGAGAGCTACAGAGAACTAGCCTTCCAAAAGGCCACTCACTGATTCCCCATGCCTACAAGGGGACGGCATACTATGATATACCAACAGCAGGAGAGGCTTGGTGCATCTGGGACTATGCTAAGAAGGACTTTGAGAGTGGGAGCCAGGGCCTTCCCCTACCCCTAAACTCAGACTGTTGAGCTTAATGTAGTATTGAGGGGACTCCTGTTTGTGTGGAGTGGTTTAGTGGTGGTTAGACAGCAGGAGGTGTCGGTCAGTTACCCGAAAATTGTGACAGCTGCTCTGTCACTTCTCCATGAGTGTTAGTCCTGTTTTCGTACCAGATCCAGTTACCTTTTCCTAAAAGTCCTCTAACTTCAAATGATGCCGTATGCCGTTTTCATTCTATATTACACATGAGAAAACTCTGTTAAAGGAGCGTTTTAAAGTTGTGAAGTCAAGGCTCACAAGTTAAAAAATGGTAGAATAAAGGCTGCCTGTGTGACTTGAATTGACTCCTTTGTATGATACAGCCTTTTAACTACTTGATCACACCCTATTTTTCCCCTCTGGATTCTCCCCTCCTCCCTACCAGCTCTTTGTCTGATCTGTCATTCCCCCTGCCCATGTTCCCTTTCCTCCCAGTCTTTTTTCCTGCCCTGCCCCTTTTCCCAGTCTCTTTGTCCGGCCATTCCCAGTTCTCCCTGCATGCCCTGTCTCCTTATCAGATCTGTCTGTCCTCCTCCGCAGCTCCCAATCTCCTTGCCCAGCTAGTCCTCGTTCTCATGGGCTGGCCAAGGAATCAGTTTCCCTAGGGAGGACCAGGAAGACTACTGGAGTAGTCCTGTTCTCCCCTGCCCTCCAGCACCATTTCATTTTCCCTCTAGGATGCCCCCTCCTTCTGGCTTGCTTTTATTTCTCCATGTTCTACCTGGCAGCTGGGAGCAGCTTCCACCTCTTCACTCTGAGTCTCCTGGCTGACTAGGCAGGCTTGACCCTCTATTTTTATGCTGGGACTGTTCTCATGAATTCTCTTGCACTGCAAAGGCTCTGTCAAGTCTGGAGCCTTCCCTTTGGGCATCTTGGGCAACCAGAGATGACATACCCCTTGAGTACTAGCTCGTGCATGCTCATGTCACCTTGCATGCTCAGTTTAGGTTTCTGATCTTGAACCAATCTTCAAAGAGTAAAATATCCTTTCCAGATCCAGTGACTTTCCATTTATCTGGATAATGCTCTCTCTCCATTCAAGGTTTTGAAAAGCCAGAGTTGAAGTGTCTCAGTGGTAATGCCTCAGTCACTGGGCACTGGCCTCAGTGTTGTTGCTGTTCATGAAGTTAGAGGCCAAATCTTTTAAGCGACTGGGGACTTTGCTTGCCTAACGAGACACCTCCAGGAGGCCTGGTGTTCAGATGCAGGAGCTCAGCACTTTCCAGAGTTCAAACCCTTTTTATGGTGTCCCAAGTTTGGCACCCAAAATCACATATTGCTCTTGAAAATCATGGCCTGGGTGTTTCAGATGTTCATGCCGGGACATTTCAGTGTTCTTGTGATTATTTTCTGCTCATAAACCTGTCTAACCAAGGCTGCTGCTCTTTTCTGCTGGCTGCCCAGAAGTTGGAGCAGCCCTCAGTGAAAAGAAAGGGAGCAGGTAGGGACCTGCCCTGCCCATCTCTCCATTGGGGAATGGACAGAGTTCTTCTGCCCAGTGTATCAGGGAGGGAACATTCATTCTCCTGGGAACACTGGGAAGCAGTTCGCCCTTGAGATGGGTGCCACAGTGAGAGGCTGGTTGCCCTGGCAGAGGGCACTTCTGTTAGTGGTGGCCCTGCGGAGATGAAGATGAAACCAAATAGCGAGGTTAATGGTCACAGGTGTATAGGTGTTGTGCTCTTGGTAACCTTACATATGCTAATCCTTTTCTGGGCATGCGTTGTGTGCACCCTGCCGTACCATTACCGTCTGCCTACAGCCTCTATACTGGTTTCTTTTCTTTTTGCTATAGGTGAGTCTGGAGGAAGATAGAGAGAGGGAGAAAACCATCTGGATTTGAACTGTGAGATCTGGACCCAAGCCTTGTAATGATGGTGAGTACTTTCTCTAGTCTCTCTGTCTCTGCCTTTTGTTCATCTCTCTCTCTCTACTTTCTTCAGAGCTTTACCCTCTCTCCCTGTAGTAACTGGAAACTCCAGAGTCCATGCACCTACCTTCTGCATTTTAGAAACAGCCAGCATGGCTGCATCTGAGATGTTCCAAGCTGTGGCAATAGCATCTGAAGTAGGAACCAAACTTCTGGGGAATGGAGAATGAATTAAGTAGAAGAAAGGGATCGGAACAAGTGTGTGCCATTGCTTGATGGCACCTAAGTGAGAAGATCGTGTTGTCTGGCAGCAGTTGTGTGCTAGCCCAGGCCTCTGGGCACTAGAATTTTCCCACCTTCAACACTGGAGGGCCCTGGGATCCAAGAATTATGCAAGAGGCCCCTTGGCTCTTATTACAGACCTGGGAGTGGATAGTTAGGTTGCTATGTTGCTTTGAGGAGTGATGATGTGACTTAAAAGAACTTAAAAGTTGGTTTCCTCATCATCTGAGATTATATCATGGTGAGAGGACTTCCCTGGCCATACGATTCCAGGTAGAAGAAGGATGCTAGCCCTAACAAATAAAAGGGAAGTTGATTATATTTTTCAGTTCAAAAAGAAAAAAAAATGAGCATCCAAACTCTAAACCCAGACTGTAGGGAAGCTTATATGCAAAAAGAGGGGTGTGTATGTGTGTGCACCCCCATCTGTGAGAGAGGCTGGACATGTATCAGAGCAGAAGTGTCTGTAGGGAGTCTGTGTCTGAGAGCTCTGTGGGTATGTCTACACAGCCGGCAACAGCGAGCCTCCTAGCCTCGGTTGAAAGACTTGGGATGCAGGACTCACGCTAGTGCCCTAAAACTAGCTGTGTAGATGGTGCTTTGAAGTTGTGGCTCGGCTGGAGCTTGGGCTTTGTAGCCTAGGGGGAGAGAGAGGTGGGCTTCTGAGCCCAAGCTGCAGCACAAAGCACTGTCTGTACAGCTACTTTTAGAGAGCTAACGTGAGCCCTGCTAGCCTAAGTCTGTCAGCCTGGTCTGGGAGGTTTCTTGCCATGGGCTGAGTAGCCATACTCTGTGTGAGAGACAGCTTATTGATTTTAAAGGAAAATATCATTCCAGGTGAACTGGATCAGTTTTTGGTCAATGACAAAAATAATTATTCAAGGGCAGATGGTAAGATTGATTTTAGGAGAGTATACGGTTCAGCACCTCTTGGAAACCTCACTGATTCATTTGCTTGGAAATTTGCACCATCACATGTGTTGAAAACTGACTCATGGAAGTAAACAATGCATCGAGGAGCAATGCATCGAGTTGGAGGAAGTGTCCTCTGGGTACCATGGCGGTTGGTGTTCAGTCTAGTCCGGTTAAAATCTTCATGAAAAGAAATAGGTAGTTTTAATTCCAGCAGTTTAGGGCGTGGTTGTGGATCTCTTGCTCAAGCTGGTGAGCAGTTACTCACATGAGTTGCTCCACTGAAGTCAATGGGGTTGCTTTTCTGAGTAACTGCTCAAAAATATGAATAAGGCTCTTCAGTCTGGCCCTTATCTAGGTAAGGAACTGTTTAGTAGGGGTAACGTTTTCAAAAGTGACTTTGACACTAAGGAGTCTAAGTCCCATTGACTTTCAATGAGACTCCAATATTGCTTTTGAAAATAGTACTCTAGATCAGGGATTCTCAAACTGGGGGTCGGGATCCCTCAGCAGGTCGTGAGGTTATTGCATGGGGAGGGTTGTGAGCTGTCAGCCTCCACCCCAATTCCCGCTTTGCTTCCAGCATTTATAATGGTGTTAAATAGATAAAAAAGTGTTTTTCATTTATAAGGGGGGTCACACTCAGAGGCTTGCTGTGTGAAAAGGGGTCACCAGTACACAAGTTTGAGACCCACTGGTCTAGGTAGGGATTCTAACAGTGGAACCCGAATTTTCTGCTGTAGTTAAAATAGAAAAATGATTTCTTTTGTTGCCCCCAGTTTTCACATGATCACAACGAAGTGTGGTATGTAACCTATTATTTAAATCAGATTCTGTACCAGATAATTGGAGGATAGCTAATATGTCACCAATTTTTAAAACAGGCTCCAGAGGCGATCCCGGCAATTGCAGGCCAGTAAGCCTAACTTCAGAACCAGGCAAACTGGTTGAAACTAGAGTAAAGAATAGAATTGTCAGACATATAGATGAACACAATTTGTTAGGGAAGAGTCAACATAGCTTTTGTAAAGGGAAATCATGCTTCACCAGTCTATTAGAATTCTTTGGGGCGGGGTCAACATACATGTGGACAAGGGTGATCCAATGGATATAGTATCAGAGGGGTAGCCGTGTTAGTCTGGTTCTGTAGAAGCAGCAAAGAATCCTGTGGCACCTTATAGACTAACAGACGTCTGTTAGTCTATAAGGTGCCACAGGATTCTTTGCTGCTTCCAATGGATATAGTGTACTTTAGACTTTCAGAAAGCTTTCAATAAGGTCCTTCACCAAAGGCTCTTAAGCAAATTAAGCTGTCATGGGATAAGAGGGAAGGTCCTCTCATGGCTTAGTAACTGGTTATAAGACAGGAAACAAAGGGTAAGAATAAATGGAGAGAGGTAAATAGTGGTGTCCCCCAGGGGTCTGTCCTGGGATCATTGCTGTTCAACACATTCATAAATGATCTGGAAAAAGGGGTAAATAGTGAGATGGCAAAATTTGCAGATGATACAGAACTACTCAAGATAGTTAAGTCCAAAGCAGACTGCCAAGTGTTACAAAGGGACCTCATTAAACTGGGTGACTGGGCAACAAAATGGCACATGAAAATCATTGTTGATAAATGCACAGTAATGCACATTGGAAAACCATAATCCCAGCTATACTAAATGAGCTGTTACCACTCAAGAAAGAGATCTTGGAGTCACTGTGGATAGTTCTCTGAAAACATCCACTCAATGTGCAGTGGCAGTCAAAAAAGCTAATAAAGTTAGGAATCATTAGGAAAGAGATAAATAAGACAGAAAATATCATAATGCCTCTATATAAATCAGGGGTTCTCAAATTGGGGGTCACAAGGTTATTACATGTGGGGGGTCGTGAGCTGTCAGCCTCCACCCCCAAACCCTGCTTTGCCTCCAGCATTTATAATGGTGTTAAATACAAAAAAAGTGTTTTTAATTTATAAGGGGGGGTGGGTTGCAGCATAGGTTTGCTGTGTGAAAGAGGTCACCAATACAAAAGTTTGAGAAACACTGATCTAAATCCATAATATGCCCACACCTTGAATACTGTGTGCAGTTTTGGTCACCCTATCTGACAAAAGATATTGGAAAAGATACGCAAAAGGTCAACAAAAATGATTAGGGGTATGGAACAGTTTCCATACAAGGTGAAATTAATAAGACTGGGACTTTGAAGCTTGGAAAAGATATCACTGAATGGGGATATGATAGAGGTCTATAAAATTGTGACTGGTGTGGAGAAAGTGAATAAGGAAGCGTTATCTACCCCTTCACATAAGAACCAGGGGTCACCCAATGAAACTAATAGGCAGCAGGTTTAAAACAAACAAAAGGAAGAACTTCTTCACACAATGTACAGTCAACCTGTGGAATTCATTGCTGGGGATGTTGTGAAGACCAAAAGTAATACCGGATTAAAAATAGAATTAGATAAGTTCCTGGAGGATAAGTCCATCAATGACTATTAGCTAAGATGATCAGGGATTCATCTCTATGCTCTGAGTGTATCTAGCCTCTGTTTGCCAGAAGCTGGGAATGGACGACAGGAGATGGATCACTCAATGATTGTCTGTTCTGTTCATTCCCTCTGAAGCACCTGGCACTGGCCACTGTTGGAAGACGGGATACTGGGCTAGATGGACCTTATGTTTTATAAGACCTGTAGCTTTTGTGCTGAAATGTTTGGTCTCTATCAAAAACCAGATTGTCTAATTTATTTTGCTTTGGTTTATTTTAAGAAGGTTTGCACCAAATCCCCTCAGTTATTTTTTCAAAGTATCTGATACTTTTCCTGCATAAGAAAATTGGACACCATTATTTGGAGGAGTTATTTATAAAATGATTGAACTTTTGAAATTTCAAAACAACTTTAAAATCAAGGTTAACATTTGAACATATGGCTTTTTGCCCACACCATAGGGAATGTTGTCAGTAACATGTAAGGTGTTCATGGAACTATGGATATGTGTGCATCTACAGCTATTTGATGCAGTAGCGAATTGCTGTTTAAAATGCAATTGACAAGTTGTGCTGGTAAACGCCACAAGCCGTAAGGCTCCAGAGCACTACCACTGATTGACTCTGGTGACGAATCCAGCAGAGTTTGTTAATTGGAAGCTGAATAGCCTTTCTAGCAAGGTGATTGAGCTTTACAGGTAGACCTTGTTAGAAGTAAAACCAAAGTAACTGCAGACCTACTAGCTTATGAACTTTGTTAGCAAAACCTGTGGCAGTGAGTTCTGAATAACACCAGATAGTTCTTCTACTCCTTTAAAAATCTTTTTAGAAAAATCTGCAAAAATTGTAGTGCGCAGATTCCACAATTGCAGGAAATCAGGTCTTCTCCACCAATGCACCGGAGCAAGGCTGGGGGAGAGACTAGACCCATGTTGGGCAGCTCTCAATCCCCATCGGCCTTGCGGCCTCCAACTCAAGTTGAGCGGAATAGCCCGGCCCACTCCGAGCTGACTTCCCTGGACGCCAGTGGCCACAGTCAGGTGTCCTCCACGCCAGAGGCCCTGCAGGCAGCTTGAGATGTTGTGTCTCTACCAGGACTGGTCTCACCGACGTCAGCAGCTCCCTGGTCCAGAGGCAAGCCACCACTTGGACCCCCGCAGTCGCTGCCTGGACGGTACCACTCTCATTCGAGGGAATTTTCCTGACGCTGTTTTCTGCACAGTGACCATCCCATGCGCAGGCCGCACCTGTCCCCGTCGACCTCCACCAGGTTGTCTGGCTGGGTGCTGGGCAGCAGGGGTTCCAGGCACCGCTCCACCTCGAGGGAATGTAGACCTCGCTATGAGTGCGTGCCCCTCCAAGACCAGGACAGACAGCACTGGAGGTCGTTATCTCCGAGAAGCTATCATAGCCCCTCATGGTATGGACGTCGACGCTGTTCCTGCTCTTCATCACATTCAAGGTCCCCACCATGGCACCGCTCCCGCAGCCCCAGGCGTTGATAGCCGGCACCCCGCCATCGCAGATCCACCCATCGGCGACATTTGCAGAGCAGCTGCTACAGACGGTACTCCTGCTCCTCCATGCCAGGATCACGGTCTCGGGTTCAGCACCGCTCACGTTGCCGTCACTCGTCTCCGTCCCGGGATGGTGGTAGATCGTATGCCAGCCCGGCCTCCCTTCCAAGTTGACAGTCGGTGGGCCAGGCAAGTCAGGCAGGGCAGTCCGGTTCGACGGTGCCACAGCAGGTGCAGTGGCACCGGGCTCCCTGGCCAGCACCATGGTACAAATGGGCCCCGGTGGTGGCTCGCTCGGTGGCCAGAGCCTCGGAAAAACCTTTGGCCTCCCTCTCTCAACCTCCCAGAAAAGGGTCAGCGGGAGCGCTCATCCCCAGTCCCGCACTTAGAAGGGGACCAAGTGGTGGGACCTGCAGCACCGGTGGGGACGCAGAGCACCACACCCCCATCCTCATCCTCCCCCAATGAGGCAATCACAGCTCCTCCTCCTCCTGTCCCACCGGAGGACACGAAAGCCCATGAGGAACTGTTGAAAAGGCTGGCATCGAGCCTCAGCCTACAAGCTGAGGAGGTGGAGGAACCCTTGGACTCCCTCTTCAATGTCCTCTCGGCTACAGCACCGGCCAGGGTGGCGCTCCACTCCATGAAGGGGTGGCAAAGATCTCAAACACCCTGTGGCAACCCCTGGCTTCCTTGCCCCCGGTCTCTAAGAGGGCAGAATGAAAGTATTTCGTGCCCGCCAAGGGGCATGAGTATCTGTATACCCACCCCACCCCCAACTCTCTAGTGGTCAAGGCGGTCACCCATAGGGAGCATCAGGGTCAACCAGCTCCTACTCCTAAGAATAAGGACTCGAGGAGACTAGGTTTATTCGGTATAAAGGTTTATTCGTCCTTGAGCTTCCAACTGAGGGTGGCAAACCACCAAGCCCTGCTGGGCAGGTATGACTTCAATTTGTGGGGCTCGATGCCCAAATTTGTGGACTCCCTCCAGTAGCGTGATAAGAAAGAGTTCAAGGCCCTGATTGAGGAGGGCACAGCTGCCAGCAGGGCGTCTCTTCAGGCAGCCTTGGACACTGGATATGGCTGCACGGTCTATGGCCTCCACGTGTCCATGAGGAGAGCCTCGTGGCTCCCGCTGTCTGGGTTGTCCAGCGAGGCACAGAACTCCTTGCAGGACCTTCCGTTTGATGGCAAGGCCCTGGTTGTGGAACAAACAGACATGAAATTACATGGTCTTAAGGACTCCCACGTGACATTAAAGACCCTTGGTCTCTATGTCCCGGCCCCGGCCAGGACCAAATTCAAGCTGCAGTAGGCTCCCAGTGAGGCCACCCACTCCAGATAGGAGCCCCTTTATAAAAAATCAAGGGACTATAAAAAGCACCCACAAAGGCAGTCCTGGCCTGCGCCCCAGCCAGGGCCCTCTAAGGGCAAGCAGGCAGGTAAGCGCCAGTTTTGATGGGATGCCCGGGGACGACTTACCAGTTTGTATCAGGGATCCACCCGACTTTCCCTTCTCCAACCGCCTATGTACTTTTCTCCCAGAGTGGTTGCGGCTGACCTCGGACGGGTGGGTCCTCAGCACCATCTCCCGGGGCTATACCCTCCAGTTTCTTGCTACCCCACTTACCCACCCTCATTCCCTGACACTCTTCAGGGACCCCTCTCACAAGGGCTTACCCGAGTAGGTGGTGCGGTGGCTCCTTCACTTAGGAGCAGTGGAGGTGGTGCCGGCGGAGTTCAAATACAAGGGGTACTACTCCTGTTATTTCCTTATCCCGAAGGCGAAAGGAGACAGGAGACATTGCAAACCATCTACATCATAGGTTACAATTCCCACCTTCTCTCACAGATGAAAGGATGCAAAAAAAGGGAGCTGTAAATTTAAAGTCAGTAAAATCAGGAAATGAAAAATGTAAAGCTCTCTTGGAGCAACGCTAACTCTGCTGCATTGCACTTACGCAATAGTTTGGGTTCCTAATGTGGCTGTTAAATGTATTGTACAGTCTTGGGGGAAACCTAGTTTCTCCATAGATAAGATTGACACAAGCTTTCTATTAGAAGTATGATTTTTACATTTGCACCTATATAGTCCTGAATATCAGCAAAACTAAACCAAGCCACTTCAATTTTCACAAGTCATCTTAGGCTAGGGCAGATTTTTTTCTGGAAAACTTTACTCTAAACAATATGTTTGAGAGGGGAGGTTTCTTAAAAGGTCTTTCACTTTCTGTAGCGGGTGGGTTTTTTTTTTTTGCCGGGGCGGGGGCTCATCATATCCCAAAATAAAATCTCCAAGTTTTCTGCTGAAGCCTCATGTCATCCTTGACCTTCATGCAGGACTGAAGGGAATTTAGTTTTTCCTTTAACCTCAGCGAACTTAGAAAACAATTTTCATAATCTCTTCCCGAGTCTGAACTCAGGCATCAGTGGTAAATCGTTGTGAATGTTGCAGCTTACCAGAAGGGCAGCCTCCACCCATGCAACGTGCTGATAAAGAAACTTCCTCCTCCATTAGTGCAACCAGCAGGGCCCCCAAAAGCTTTCAGAGGAAGGTAAAAAATGACTTGCCATTGGCCCCCTGGCTTGCACAAATGCAGGAGCATGGACTTCCTGTTGGGCTGGTCACCTGGGGGAGGCTAGTCTGGTGGGTGGGAGCGTGGGACAGCTGAAGAACTTCCCAGGGCTTGGTCCTTCCCCTTGAGTACTGAAAGAGGCTCTATGCCTCTGCCCAGTGCCCTGAGCTGCTGGCTGCAGTCCCATACCTCATTTGTGCAGCAGGCTCAGTGCCTGTTCCTTTCTCCCTGGCTTTCTACTGCTTGTTCCACCTGGCCTATGGACCCTTGGCCAGCAGCATGGGAATGGGGGCATGGAGTCTTTGCCAAAGGCCTGGTGCCAGTCCCACTGTCCTCTTTGCCACACACGTCCTCTGTAACTAGCTGTCGGGTCCGGAGTGTGGGCTGCCTGGCCAAGGGATTAGCACTGGGTGTGGGCTGGGGCCAAGAACAAATGACTGGGAATCAGGCTGGGTTGGAACTTTGAGATCAGAAGTCAGAGACAAATCGGAGGCAGAGGCGGCTCCAGGCCCCAGCACGCCAAGCGCGTGCTTGCGGCGGCATGCCGCGGGGGGCGCTGTGCCGGTCGCCGGGAGGGCAGCAGGCGGCACCGGTGGATCTCCCACAGGCGTCCCTGCGGAGGGTCCGCTGGTCCCGCGGCTTTGGTGGAGCATCCGCAGGCACGCCTGCGGGAGGTCCACTGGAGCCGCGGGACCGGCGGACCCTCCGCAGGCTCGTCTGCGGGAGGTCCACCGGAGCCGCGGGACCGGCAGAGCGCTCCCCCGCGGCATGCTGCCGTGCTTGGGGCAGCAAAATGGCTAGAGCCGCCCCTGATCGGAGGGCAGGGATCAAGAGTCAGTCACCAAGAGTCAGGCTGAGTCGTGATACCAGGAGGTGAGGATCAGAAATCAGGAGTAAGTAAACACCAGACCAGTGGTCCGAGGCAGGGTGAGGCCCAGTTGTATGGACAACTTTCGGTTTCCTCCACTGGCTTAAATAGGCACTGTGGCCCAATCAGAGTATATGGGTCAGTGCTTGGGCCCCAGCTGGGTTTCATGGACCCTGTGAGCTGCCAGGTGGAGAATTGGAGTGTGGTGGCTCCCAGAAACCCCACAGACCTGGGTTCAAGACCCAAAGGGTCTGACATTGTCTCCATGAAACTGACGCCTGGCTAGGAGTTTTACATTGCAGTGTAAAACTC
This sequence comes from Mauremys mutica, assembly GCF_020497125.1. Classification (NCBI taxonomy): domain Eukaryota; kingdom Metazoa; phylum Chordata; order Testudines; family Geoemydidae; genus Mauremys; species Mauremys mutica. The sequence continues at coordinate 2,542,917 of NC_059090.1, read as the reverse complement.
TTAAGGTTTAAGGAGCATTTTAACTGTGATAACTTTATCATGTTTTGGTTTCTACATATTTTAATTTGCAGCCTTAATGTAGCATCAACTCAGGTTTCTGCAGTGAATTTTCTTATTTGCTCACAGAAAATAAATCCTGTGGCACGAGGAGGCTGTGCTGAGCTCCACAGGTCAATGGCCAGCCCACACAGCCTAATGTGATACTGCCACAGCCCCGCCAGGCTGTGGCAGCCATATTGGTGTGGGCCCAAGGGATATGCACTTCAAACAGCCAGCTACATATCTGCAAGGGCTAGGCATTGAATTTTCATCCCTTATAACTGTGGAAGGTTAAATCTGTTTTTGGGTCTGCCTGGTGACTTTTCCTGTTGAAGGTTCTGGCCCCGCCTAAGAACTGTGACCTGTTAAAGTGAAAACACTGGTCCTCACACTTTTCATGCTCTAAATTTTTGTGTGTACTCTCATCATTGAAAAATAGCTGAATAGATTTATCTGTAACTTTAAAACTCAGCACTTGTCCTGTGCCTGTACATAGTGAGTTTCAGTGGAAAAGGAGATTATGAGCAGGTGAAAATGGGTTATAATGAAAATGCCTGGACCCATATAGTGCTAGCAGCAACACAAATTAGAATAGTAAAGGTAAGCATCATTACAGGAGATGGCAGATTGGATATTGAAGTCCGCATCGGAATAGCAAGTATGAAAGAGTCTTCCCTTAACAATCTAGAGCTAGTATAAACAACATGCTCATGCATCCTCAGATGAGACTAAATTGGGAGGAATTTCAAACAGCAGTGAGGAAAGAAAAATACAAACGGATGTGGAGGAAGTAGGAATGTGGCCACAAAGTAACAAAATGAGATTGGAACAAACCTTTCTGAGGGAAAATAATCCAAACCATACAAAATCAATGGGAGGGAAGTAAGCTAGAAAGCAGTAATGCTGAAAGAAACCAGCTGTAGAGGTATTGGGGATAGTAAATCAGATAGGAGTTTGAATGTAACAGTACCTGCAGAGTGATCGTGTCTCAGAGCAGGTAGATGGCAAATCCCTCTTTGCATGGTTCTAATGAGACTGGACCAGGAGCATTATATTCAATTATATTAGCTTTGTGCTCATTTTTACTCGAGCATGGTGAGGGGAGCTCAGAGAGGGGCAGCAACAATGATCAAAGGGCTGGAGAGTTTTAATCTCTTTCAAATTCAAAGTGCTAACTATGTCTATTTTAACCAAGCAACCATTAGGAAGTAGGACACAAGTTTACAAATATCTAAAGTCTGTGAACAGGGAGAGAGAATTATTTAGTCCAACACAAGGAGTAATGGGATGAAATTAAGAAAGGGACAGTTTAGGTAGAATGTCAGGAAAACTTTCCTACCCATGAGATCAAAGAAATGGCAGAATCTCCCAAGGGAATTGGAGGAAGCCCTCCTGGTTGGTCTATTATCACTTCCATTTCAGGGTTTAATAGTGGCTCAATCCTGCAGCCTGTACTCTCACAAAATTGGCAATGATTTCAGTGCCTTGCAGGTTCAGGTGCTTGGAGAGCATACATAGAGCATGCTCCTGCATTGGCCCTGAGAGACAGAACGATCTAAGAAGTCTGCTGCCTCTAATTCTCCGATTATGGAGCTGCATTAGCTAGTGGCTCTATTAGTCATGCATGCAACCATTGTCCTATTAGAAACCCTATATTGTGCTCTGCTGTAACATTACCAAGCATCCTCCCCTGGTCTGAAACCCGGTGCACTTTGTGAGGCCAGAGGAGAATTTCTTGCCAAGCTTGAAGAAAATGAATCCAGCCATTTTGTAGCTAGAGAAGTAAAAATACACCTTTGTTAGAAACTCATAAATATTTTATACTTTTCTGTACCCCTTACTGCGAAACTGGTTTCAAGGCTGCAAACTCTAAAGACCCAACATGCTTTGTAAACTAGGGCAGAGATGAGATTGAGGCAAAAATATATCAGCTTGAATAAATATGCACCATTTTCTCAAAGTTACTAATTGATTCTGCATGAAGAGAAGTTTTTCCTGATGGAGTGCATGGCATGAGTGAATGTTCTTGATGTCCTGAGGCAATGCTCAGCATAGTCGCTATTTGGGCAGGGGGCTGGAGAGAATCTTGGTTCCTTTCTCCGATGCTCATACATCATTATTATTATACACCGTTGTTAGGAGGGGCGCCACTCTGGATGGCATCCCACATGGCTTAGAGATGCCGCAGGGACCAGGCAAAGGCCTGGGACGTTGTCTGAGTGACTTGTTTTGTTTTTGGTAACTCCTGAAAAACATGCTTTTCAGAAAACTTCCCTGACCCAAAGCATCCAGTAAGCAAATGTCATTGATTGAAAAGCTTGACTGAGCCTAAAGGCTGGTGGTTTGGCCTGCCATGCATGGGCCTTTTTGGCCAGTTGTGGGGAACACCCAGAGAGATGCAGTGCCCCCAGGCCTGGAGACCATACGTCCCACTTTTAATAGGATAGTCTTGGTTTCATATGGTGTCCTGAGAACTTTTTTGGGACACCAGACATGGCCTGTTCTTTCCTTTCATCAGTCAAAATGTTTGTGTTTTTTCTAACTACAGAAAGTGGTAGAATTAGAATCATAGAATCTCAGGGTTGGAAGGGACCTCAGGAGGTATCTAGTCCAACCCCAACTAAATCATCCCAGCCAGGGCTTTGTCAAGCCTGATCTTAAAAACCTCTAAGGAAGGAGATTCCACCACCTCCCTAGGGAACCCATTCCAGTGCTTCTCCACCCTCCTAGTGAAAAAGTTTTTCCTAATATCCAACCTAGACCTCCCGCACTGCAACTTGAGACTCCTTGTTCTGTCATCTGCTACCACTGAGAACAGCCTAGATTCATCCTCTTTGGAACCCCCTTTCAGGTAGTTGGAACCAGCTATCAAATCCCCACTCACTCTTCTCTTCTGCAGACTAAACAATCCCAGTTCCCTCAGCCTCTCCTCATAAGTCATGTGCTTCATCCCCCTAATCATTTTTGTTACCCTCTGCTGGACTCTTTTTCCAATTTATCCACATTCTTGTAGTGTGAGGCTCAAAACTGGACACAGTAACTCCAAATGAGGCCTCACCAATGTCAAATAGAGGGGAATGATCACGTTCCTCGATCTCCTGGCAATGCCCCTACTTATACAGCCCAAAATGCCGTTAGCCTTCTTGGCAATAAGGGCACACTGCTGACTCGTATCCAGCTTCTCGTCCAATGTAACCCCTAGGTCCTTTTCTGCAGAACTGCTGCCTAGCCATTCGGTCCCTAGTCCGTAGCGGTGCATGGGATTCTTCTGTCCTAAATGCAGGACTCTGCACTTGTCCTTGTTGAATCTCATCAGATTTCTTTTGGCCCAATTCTCTAATTTATCTAGGTCCCTCTGTATCCTGTCCCTACCCTTCAGTGTATCTACCACTGCTCCCAGTTTAGTGTCATCTGCAAACTTGCTGAGGGTGCAATCCACACCATCCTCCAGATCATTAATGAAGATATTGAACAAAACCGGCCCCAGGAACAACCCTTGCGGCCCTTCACTTGATAACGGCTGCCAACTAGACACAGAGCCATTGATCACTACCCATTGAGCGACATAAATTACAGGAAAAAGTCCAGTGGCACCAAGCGTTCATGGTGCTGACCAGTATCTGCAGTGAATGAGTACAGTCACTACCAAAGCTGTGCTGCTGCTCAGAGTAAATGTTAGGGATGTGTTCATCTTTCATGGTAAACTCATTTAGACACTAAGTATTGAAAACACCCTTCCTCAGAGAGAGTCGTATACCTGCCTCACTCTCTAAACGTTTTAGTCCTCTACCATCTGCATGTAAACCTACTGAATGATGTGCAAACTTTTGGACATAGTCTTTTTTTAAAAACTCTTGACAGGTGGCTCATTTAGTAACCTTAGGGTAGGGCCTGTAGCACTACAGTTAGAACAGCCTGCAAATCTGGTCCCAACACAATTGCCCCTTGATCCGGTTACAGTCTAGTGTAGCATGGCCCTTAAACCACCCCCATGGAGACACATCCAAGACTTTAGTCCGGCTACAGAAAACCATCAAGTCTCTGTGTTACCAGCTGGAGGTGTCTTTGTAGTAGCCTTGGGGATGGACAGCTGTGAAGTGTGAGCAGATGCACTGCTGTGGACATGTTTGTAGCACAGCTAGGCCCAAGTGTCTAATCCTGACAGTGAAAGGGCTCTTCTGTGCTGGAAATTTGCCCGACGTGGTATGTTGTGATTGGCCTGGGCTCGTGCAGTGTCACTCAAACGCCACCTCTTGGTTGTCTAGGTTTCTCCTTTTTTGTCTAAACAGAGAGGATTCCTTCTTCAGTTGCGTCGGGGTTTCTTTACCCCGTCATTCATCTCGTCATATGCCAGTTACCTCAGAGGAGTGGTCCCTGACCGTTAGCTCAGGGTGCAGCCAAAAGCATGCTTGCCTTGGACAGAGAAGGCCTGAAGGCCCAGCCTGCTACTTCCTGCTGGTCCAAAGCCCTGGATGTTCTCCAGCGCGTTAGGGGGCTGTTGATGCCTGAACAGAACAAGGTGCTGGGAAGGTCAGGCTGTTTGGGCAGTGGGCAATGGAGAGCAGCTGGTGATGGAAACCCAGTTGAGACTTTATCTTGTGAACGTTCTCAGTGTGGCTTTTGGCAGGCACTAACTCTGGATCTTTAATTTGGACTTTGGGAAGATTTCTGCCTTTCCCTAGCTCTTGAGGTGATGGTAGAGGCAATGCTCGGGGCGCAGCACTGGCCTGTGAGAGCGAAGAGGCTTCCGTTCCGCAGGCTTGTCTGCACTGGAGATATTTTCTGAACGTTTCCCACTGTTGCTATTGCTTACCCAGGGCAGCTGCATTGGGGTTGGCAGCATTAGGAGCCCTGGCATAGGCAAGGCTCTGACAGCCGTTTTAAACAGTAAGTTTAACGCTGTTCAGACGGGCTGATTGATACAGCGTGAAAAGTGCTGGCAGCCACGGGAGCCTTGTCTGCACTAGGGCTTCCAGCTGTGCTAACACCAGGGCAGTGGCCCCCGGGCTAGCTACATTTTGACCCTAGTGTAGATAAGGCCCATGGGGCAGTGCCCCCCAAGTGCTCTGTGCCCCCCAAGTGCTCTGTGCTCTCCCTGGGCAGGGCAGTGGCCATCGAGGGTGTGTACTTGTGAGCTCCCTGGCAAGAGGAAGCAGTAGGCTGTAGGGTGAGAGAGGACAGCCCCTTTGTCCCCTCCGCCTGATCAGGCAGAGTTTATCTGCTGGGTGGTGAAGGCTGTGAGCACTGGTGAGTTGCAGTTCAGGGAGCTTTGGGATCCAGTTGCTGTGGTTCTGTGGAACTGAGTATCCCAAAGCAGCAAGCTTGGAGCTGGAGCCAGGCCCTGTGGTCCCTCCTGGGGGAGGAGGGGCTCAGGGTGAGCGCACAAAGCGAGCTGCTTGCTATTGTTCCTGCACATTCCTGCACACGCTGTCTGGGTAGCAGGCTGTGTGGCAGGTGCCTCTGGGGGCGTGCTGCAGGCCAGGACTGCATTTCCCAGCAGGCTCCTCTCACTCAGCTTGCAGCTCAGTTTGAAGGGGGGATGTGTCAGCAGAATCCTAGCTCTGCGTGTGGCGGTGGGGAGGGGGTGAATCCTTCTGGCCGGTTTGCTGGTGTCTCCATTTTCCATGCAGTCTGTCAAGGAGGCACTCAGATGGCAGGGTCTGCTCTGCTTCCTTAGGAGGTAGGTGGAGTCTCTCCATCCTCCCTCCCCCACCTCCATTGTCAGCGGCAGCAGTGGCAGCAGGCACACCTGCTGTAGTCGCTTGCAGCAGGGATGCTCCTGCCCTCTTTCGAGGGATGGGCAGGCTGTACTAATCGGGTGTGATTGTGTGAGAGTCGCTGCCGGCAGCAGCAAAGGACCAGAGAAGGGCGATGCTGCTTGTGTGCGCCCAGCCCAGCCGTCACCTCTGGAAATGAACATGAGTCTGCCGGGCCGCAGTTCCTGCTCCATGCTCAACTGCTTTGTAAGTGCCTTCTCTTCTCCTCCCTGTTGTCTGCTAAGTGTCTGCATGCAGGGCTGCAGGCCAGGTTTCCTCTCCAGCGCCTGTCGGGAGGCAGGGAAGGGGCAGCCGTCCCAGGCGCAGCCTGTCCTTGAGTTGAGCGTCCTGCAGATCCTCGCTCACCTCCCTGCTTTGGACCTGCCTGGGCTCGACATGCTGCCCTCGCTGTGCCCCAGCTGCTTTTTCTTGGGGGAAGGAATCTTCCATCCCACTGATTCCACGTGCTCCTGGGAGAAGCCCTGGACCCTGCTAGTCCTGCAGCGATTGCTTGCAGTTTCCCAGGGCCACAGTTCTAACTAGCCCATAGCTGTGAGTTGGCCAGGGAGGCCAGACTGAGTGTGCTGTGCTGCGCAGACTCCTAGCCAGCCCCTGTCTGCAGCTGGAAAATTACAGTATGACAGCAGCAGGCACCGGGGGGAATCCCTGAGTACCCACCCTGCCTGATGCTGCCTGGGGAGGGGATCCCAGAGCGCCCCTGGCCCCAATGCATAATGCTGGGTGGGAAGGAAATGAGGAGACACGGCTGGCTGAAGCTCTGTTTAGTTCTGTTCCAGGGGCTGCTCCCACCCCTCGCCCGGCATTACTTAGTAGGCTGCATAGTGATGTCTGGTGTGCAGTCCAGGTACCCACTTCTGGGGGGTGGCACACTGCAGCCACCTGGCCATAGGCCTTGCTCACTGTCTGTCCCCTGGAGTGACACCGCTACTGCCTTGCCTTTGTGCTTTCCTGCTTCATCACTACTTGGCTAGCAGCGAGTGAAGCTGGGTGGGAGCTGACTGCTGGCTTGCAGGGCTCTTGCTCCAAGCCATTGCTGTTCCCCTGGAGACTCTCCAGGGAGCTTGCTCCTCTTCATTACTGGTGACCAGTAGAGGCAGAAGCCTGTGGAAGTCTCCCTGTTATCTACATGCAGGCACCTGCAACGTGGCTGGTCACTAGGGAATTACAGTGAGTTGGCTTCCGGCCTGGAGTGATGCTGTGTTTCTATAGTGACTGAAAGGGAAGTTTCATAGACTTTAAGACCAGAGGGGGCAAGTGGATCATCTAGTAGGCCATGAAGTTTCATCCAGTGACCTCTGTATAGAGCCCAAAGTCTTAAAATAGACCAAAGCGTTTCAGTCCCCAGGAGATTAAACTCTGCGTACAGGCGGCGAACAGGAGAGATGAGTTGCTACTGATGGCCACAACCCCTGCAATGACAGGGAGCTGATTAGGTGAGACGTGCCCAGCTGGTCCCAGAAGGTGAGCCAGACCCCGTGCTGCAGAGGAAGGTGAAAAAAATCCCCAAGATCCCTGCTAATCTGGCATGGGAGGTGAGGGGGAATTCCTTTCCAACCCCAGGTCTGGTGATCAGTTGGGCTCTGAGCATGTGACCAAGACACACTAGCCTGGCAGCTAGAAAGGATTCCCTGTATCACCTCAGAGCACTGGTCCAGCCTGCCTGGTGTCCCATCTCCAGTTGCGGAGAATCACTGATGCTTCCGAGGAAGGCAAAAAAAATCCCAGATATGTGTAGCCAATTGTGCATTGGGAAAACAATGCCTTCCTGATCCCTACAGGCAACTGGCTGGCTGAAACCTTGAAGCATGACACTGGATTGGTCATTATCTTAATGCAGAGCTGCAGTGCTATGAGTATATTGAGGGCAATGCAGGCAATCCTATTCGCCCCAAGGCCCAGGAAGGAAGGGGATGAGCAGGGGGACCCACAGATCCATACATTGCAAGGCCAGAAGGGGCCACCACAACTGCTCAACCCAACCCCTATGCAAACAGGCTGCAGAACTTCTTGAAGCTGGATTAAAGCATCTCCTGTAAGTGATGGGAAGAAGGTGGCTCTGAGAACTGGTTTCATACCTATACTGAGCTAGCTCCTTAGTAGAGCCCCTTGTGCGGTGGGCTGCACTTCCCTGTTGTGTTACCCAGATGCTAGTGGAGCTCCTTGCTGCCTTTATGGCTAGCAGTTCTGGGACTTAGTGAATGCCAAGGTGGAGGTCTGACAACCCTATGGCCACAGATTATCTAGACATAAACTAGAACAGGTATTGCTAGAAGTACTATTCACTCCATGCCAGGTGGGTGTGTCTGTAGGCTGCCCTCGGGAGAACCCCAAGGCCTGTGTGTGAGCTGATAGCACACTGCTCTGGCACCGGGCAGAGCAGTAGGGCAGGGGAGTGTGTGCTTTGTGCGTATAAGAGGGTGACCAGAGAGCAAGTGTGAAAAATCTGGTGGGGGATAATAGGCACCTATATGAGACAAGGCCCTGAGTATCGGGACTGTCCCTATAAAATCAGGACATCTGGTCACCCTAGCACACATGAATGTGTGAGGTGCTAGCTGGTGCACTGTGCCCCGTGGGCGGAGGTGTGTGAAGTGTTAGCCCGATGTTCTGTGCATTGTGGAGTGTGTGGGAGGGCACACTCTGGTTGCGGGGAATGAGAGAAGTATTAGGCCCATGGTGTGTGTTTGTGTGAGGCGCTGGGCCTGCACTCTGTGCTCCATGAGATACTCCTGGGGGAATTCTGTGCCAAAACATTAAAAATCTGCACATTTTATTTGTCAAAGTAACGCTACATAATCACACCAGTTTCAATTATTTTGATAATTTATTTCAAAATACCTGTCAGCAAGTATGTCTGTAACAATGCGCGCGCGCACACACACACACACACACACACATATATATATTCCCCCAGGAGTAGAGAGTTAAAGAAACCCCTATGACAGCTCAGTTCCTGTTTCTCTGACCCTGTTTCTCTCTACCCCCACCCCCCCTCCGAGCTCAGCTGCGGGGCCAGACACCCACAGCCCCTCCCCCCCCAGAGTCCAGCTGCTGGTCCCCCCCCCGCCAGATACCCACACTCTCCCCAGAGTCCAGCTGCAGCCCCCCATCCCCAGCCCAGACACCCGCTGCCTTACCTCCCAGAGCCCAGGGATCCAGTGGGAGAAGCTGCCTGATGCTCGGTCCCAAGCTTGTGTGGCGTTTCCCACGCACCGCCATCTCCTTCCCGGGAACGGCAGCTGCCAGGAGCCCTGGAGCGCTCTCCCACTCCCCCTGGCAGTGTCTTCTATGTGTGAGCTGGGCGTTGCCAGGTCCCGTGGCCCCCTAGTGGTGGCCAGCAGCACTGCAGCCCATTTCAGTGGGAGAAAGGAAATTCTGTGCCAAAAACATCAATTTCTGCAAAATTCTGCATTGCGCAGTAGCACAGAATTCCCCCAGGAGTAACGAGGATGAGTCCATGTGCACTTTGCCTTCTGAGTTTTATATTCAACACTAGAGAATGCTGACATCTTCATTTTAAAAATCTGGTATGAAATTAGTGTGTGATGTGTATATTTAAACCCCTATAACTTGGCCAAATAACTAGGCTACCATGTATCAGAGGGGTAGCCGTGTTAGTCTGGTTGCATCCGAAGAAGTGGGTATTCACCCACGAAAGCTCATGCTGCAAAACGTCTGTTAGTCTATAAGGTGCCACAGGATTCTTTGCTGCTTCTAGGCTACCATGGTCTGTCACGGAGACCAGCCTTGTGCCAGATTTCAAGTTTCTTCCCAAACGGCTCAGGCACAATACAAAGGTATTTTATTTTAAAGTCACAAGCTTTTGTTTTTTTGATAATTGTGAAGTGTGTATGTTTTCTCCAAACCTGCACCTCACTCATGACCAATGAATAAAACCAGTTTGAGAGACTTTAGAAGAAAATTAGTTTAAAAGAGATCTTTCAATGAAAGTTAGACGTCTAAACTGCATTTCTCCCAAAGTCTTACCTTGTCCAGTTAATATCCACTTTAAAAAAATCTTTGCCTAAGAAAGGAAACAAGTCTTTAAATGAGAGAGAAAAAAAATTGCAATTTTGCACAATTTAGAAGTGGGTGAAAATTAGGGTTAGATTTCCATACTTGCTAGTGATTTTGGGTTCCCAGTTTGAGGTATCCTAACAGGGCCTCTGCAAATCAGATCTCTTTACAGAGTCTCAAGTGGGCACCAAAAATGGAGGTCCCCAAAATCTCTAGTCACTTCTGAAAATCTTGTTCTAGGCTCATTATGGAAATTCTCACGGTCTTATCCTCGGTATTTGTTTCATGGGACTTCATGTTTGTAAGCACCCCAGGACCACTCACGGAGGTTAAATGTTCAGAGACTTTAATGGAGCTTCCAAAGTATCAGTCTTTTGTCATCTAATTCTGTAGGTTTCCACTCGCCCTAATAAAAATGATCTAGTGCTGTATTCTCATTGAGCAGTAATGTCTATAACAAAGTGGGAATTAGTCCATGATGTCTGAGAGATACTTTAGGTTAAAAAAGTTACTTTTCAAAAGTGGAAAAAAACCCAACAACCTGTTTTTCCAAATCCATAACCCTGGAGCACCTTGTCCAATTCACCTCAAACTGCTCCCAGACGTTTCTTGCCTGAGTGTGTGTTCTGTTTGGAATGCAGGGTGAAGAAGGCCCTCCCAGTTTGGAGTACATCCAGGCCAAGGACTTGTTCCCCCCGAAAGAGCTGGTTAAGGAGGAAGAGTCTTTACAGGTAAGGATGTAAGAACCCAGGAAACCATCCACAGAAGAACACTGTGTAAATCCCAGGCCACAGGCTCATGAATGGTAGAGGTTAGCTTCAGAGAACAGGCTTCTTCCCTGAGCTTGCAGGCTGCTGACTCGTGGCTGCTGTGTGCTCATCCCGACCCTCATCTTCCTCCACACCAAGATGTTCTGATTTACACTGCGCTGCCGTAGCCACAAGGGAATGGGAACGTAACTGAGGAATGACGTAGTGCAGAGTTGTCCTGGGCATGCTCCCTTCTCCTGCTGTGCTGTCAGCGAGAGGGGAGTGAGTGTTGCAACAGCATCTATGCTGACTCTCTGCTGATGGAAGACCCTCTTGGGCAACTTAGGCTGGTTGTAGGGCCAGACTGTCTCATAGTGTGACACTAAGCATCCAGCAACAGATCTGGTCCAGTGTGTGATGTTGTGGCTTTGTCATACTGTGGAGGCGCAGACCAGAGTGGCTGTGTGATGGGTTGGGTCACAGATATCCCCGTGGGACTGCCACCTGATGTGCTGAGTCTACCTCTGAGCCCATTTTCCCTGGCAGCCTGAGACTCCAGAACCCTGCCTTGTTGAGCCAGACACGCCAGTCTGCTGCAAACACAGACCCAGGATCTGAACCACGTCCCTCAAAAGCTGCAGACTTAACAGAAAACTGCTTAGAAAGTGCTCTTGTCTCTAGCACCCAGATACCCAGTTTCCAATGGCATCCAAACCCCCCCAAAATCCGTTTTACTCTGTATAAAGCTTATACAGGGTAGACTCATAAATTGTTCACCCTCTATAACACTGATAGAGAGGTATGCACAGCTTTTTGCTCCCCCAGGTATTAATCACTTTGGGTTCAGTAATAAGCAAAAAATGATTTTATTAAATATAAAAAGTAGGATTTAAGTGGTTCCAAGTAATAACAGAAGGAACAGAGTAAATCACCAAGCAAAATAAAATAAAACATGCAAGTCTAAGCCTAATACAGTAGGAAACTAAATGCAGGTAAATCTCACCCAATAAAGTTCTTTCACAGGCTAGACTCCTTTCTAGTCTGGGCACAATCCTTTCCCCGGTACAGCCCTTGTTCCAGCTCAGGTGGTAGCTCGGGGATGTCTCATGACTGCCCCCCCCTTTGTTCTGTTCCACCCCCTTTTATAGCTTTGGCACAAGGCGGGAATCTTTTGTCTCTCTGGGTCCCCACTCCTCCTAAATGGAAAAGCACCAGGTTTAAGATGGATTCCAGGACCAGGTGACGTGGTCATATGTCCTGTGAGACCCCCAAGCCTTCATTCCTCCCAGCCTGACTCTCAGGAAGGCCTGCAAGCAAACAAAGCCATCTACAGTCAATTGTCCTAGTTGATGGGAGCCATCAAGATTCTAAACCACCATTAATGGCCCACACTTTGCATAACTACAATTGGACCTCAGTGTTATATTTTATATTCCTAGTTTGATACAAGAGTGATACATTCATACAAATAGGATGACCACATTCAGTAGATTATAAGCTTTGTAATGATACCTCACAAGAGACCTTTTGTATGAAGCATATTCCAGTTACATTATATTCACACTTATTAGCATATTTTCATAAAATCATATGGAGTGCAACGTCACAGGCTGGAAGGAGAGACACCGCTGCAGAGGCTTTGGGATGACATATAGATATAGATGCTGCCATGGAGGCACCTATGCGAGCAAGGACAGTGTCATGGATTGATGCTCTAACCAAAGCTGCTCGATTCTCCTGATGCTTTCAGCGCAGTCCACTCCCTTACATGTCTGCTGTCGTCCTCCTGTACCGGGAGCCAGGCTCTGGCTACACACTCACACTTGCTGTTCTACTGTTCCCAAGTTCATTGGCCAGATGGCAGTGCCGTGTGGAACTACATTCATAGGCCCTAAGCTGAGGAATGAATAAGGGGTTGAAAGTTGAGGGTCATGGAAAACGGAAGATACTGGTTTGTGAGAGTAGGGTGACCAGATGTCCCAATATCGAGCAGTTTGTCCTGTGTCCTGACCGAAGTACGGTCGGGACGCCATTTGTCCTGATATTTTGTTTCAGGTGCCTTTTTTTTTTAATTTATTTTTTCTTTCCTTGTTGCTTAGGTGGCGGTGACCGGCAGGAGGAGTGCCTTTTCAATTGTTACACTCACCCGGCGGCACTTCGGCGGCGGGTCCCTCAGTCGCTGACGGTCTTCGGCGGCATTTTGGCGGCGGGTACTTCCTTCTTTGGTGGCAATGTTTATTACCCTCCGCTGAAATGCCGCCGAAGACCGTCAGCGACTGAAGGACCCTCCGCCGAACTGCCGCCGAAGACTCGGGCGAGTGAGTATAACAATTGAAAAGGTGCTCCCCCTGCGGCTGTCTCGATATTTTAGATTTCTCATCTGGTCACCCTGTGTGAGAGGGATGGCATGAGGTCAGATCGTGAGGAAGTTCACAGAAGAATATGGGTGGGACGACTGGTCTGTCATTTCACCATTCTGTGAGAGGCACGTCCTCTAAACCAAATCCTGAACACAACTGCACATAGCCGGATGCACTGCAACGATAGCTTTCTGCTGACGGACCTTACAGTTCAGCATCAAAGGAGTAATTCGCATGCACAAATTCGTACTATTCTCTTAAGTTAAAGTAAGATTCAAAGGGACACCATCAATTTGAGATCAAGTTGGCTTCAAACAATGAGTTAGAAATTGTGACAGTCAGTTTGTTCCAGGATTACCCCCTTTCAATTGTTATAACTTTACAAACCTATTGTTAAAAAGTTTCTTGCTGCTCATTTTCCATGTGAAAGAGCCACACGAACATGGGAAGCAGCAACTGACTAGACAGAAAGTGCTGCCAAAAGCAGATGGTAAACTGCAAAAAGAGAATAGTTTTCCCCAATCTGTGTCAGGTAAAATCATTGGTGTTGCATAAAGCTCTTAAGTACACAGATTTCAGGCAGAAGTGGTTTTTAAGGTGATGGTGCCCTTTAAGGTTATTAATATTTATAAATAACTAGGGCTGTCAGGCAATTAAAAAAATTAATCATGATTAATCGTGTGATTAAAAAAATAAATTGTGATTAATCACAGTGTTACCCAATAATAGAATACCATTTATTTAAATATTTTTGGATGTCTTCTACATTTTCAAATATATTGATTTCAATTATAACGCAGAATACAAAGTGTACAGTGCTGACTTTATATTTACAGTCGAACCCATTTATCTCGACCTCGGTTAACTTGCCAATCCTATTAAGTCGACGTTTTACAAGTGGAACCGCCAAACTCCCTCTTTGTCTTATGGGTTTCTCATCCGTTATGTCGATTCGCCGAACCCTAATATCTCGAGCCCGGCTCCCCGCGTCCCCGACCCACCGTGTCCCCAGCCACCCGCTCCCCGGCTCTCCAGCCGCGCGGTTCCCCAGCCGCCCGCTCCCCGCGTCCCCAGCCGCCCGGCTCCCCGCGTCCCCGACCCACCGTGTCCCCAGCCGCCCGGCCCCGCATACCCGGTCCCTGCCCGTCCCCGCCCGTCCCCGCATACCTGGTCCCCGCTTCGCCTGCCGCCCGCCCGCCCGGCTCCGCTTCGCCGGTCCCTGCTTCGCCGCCCGCCCGGCTCCGCTTCGCCGGTCCCCGCTTCGCCGCCCGCCCGTCCGCCCGGCTCCGCTTCGCCGCCCGCCCGTCCCCGCATACCCAGTCCCTGCCCGTCCCCGCCCGCCCGTCCCCGCATACCCGGTCCCCGCTTCGCCTGCCGCCCGCCCGCCTCCCCTTCGCCGGTCCCCGCTTCGCCTGCCGCCCGCCCGCCCGGCTCCGCTTCGCCGGTCCCCGCTTCGCCGTCCGCCCGGCTCCGCTTCGCCGGTCCCCGCTTCGCCGCCTGCCCCTCCGCCTGGCTCCGCTTCGCTGCCCGCCCGCCCCCCCATACCCGGTCCCTGCCCGTCCCCGCCCGCCCGGCCCCGCATACCCGGTCCCCGCTTCGCCTGCCGCCCGCCCGCCTCCGCTTCGCCGGTCCCCGCTTCGCTGTCCGCCCGGCTCCGCTTCGCCGCCCGCCCGTCCCCGCATACCCGGTCCCTGCCCGTCCCCGCCCGCCCGGCCCCGCATACCCGGTCCCTGCCCGTCCCCGCCCGTCCCCGCATACCTGGTCCCCGCTTCGCCTGCCGCCCGCCCGCCCGGCTCCGCTTCGCCGGTCCCCGCTTCGCCGTCCGCCCGGCGCCGCTTCGCCGCCTGCCCGCCCGGCCCCGCATACCCGGTCCCTGCCCGTCCCCGCCTGCCCGCCCGGCCCGCTTACCCGGTCCCGCTTCGCCTGCCGCCCGGCCCGCTTACCGGGTCCCGCTTCTTTGGCTGCCCGGCTCCGGGTCCCCGTCCACGGCCGCCCGGCCCCGCTTCCCCGTCCCGCTTCGCCGGATCCTGCCACGTGCAGGCACCGTGGTAAGGGGGCAGGGAGGGGGTGTTGGAGAGAGGGCAGGGGAGTTCAGGGGTGGGGGGGTGGATAGGGGTTTATCTCGATCATCGGTTATCTCGACGCTTTTTGGCAAACCCCTAGGCCGGCGACATAACAGGGTTCAACTGTATTTTTTATTATAAATATTTGCACTGTAAAAAACAAAAGAAATAGTATTTTTCAATTCACCTAACACAAGTACTGTCGTGCAATCTATCATAAAAGTTGAACTTACAAATGTAGAATTATGTACAAAAAATAACTGCATTCAAAAGTAAAACAATGTAAAACGTCAGAGCCTACAAGCCCACTCAGTCCTATTTCTTGTTCAGCCAGTTGCTCAGACAAACAAGTTTATTTACATTTGCAGGAGATAATACTGCCCACTTTTGTTCACAATATAACCTGAAAGTGAGAACAGGTGTTCTCATGGCACTGCTGTAGCATGCGTCCATGCTGATGACGGGTTCTGCTTGATAACAATCCAAAGCAGTGCGGACCGACGCATGTTCATTTTCATCATCTGAGTCGGCTGCAACCAGCAGAAGGTTGATTTTCTTTTTTGGTGGTTTGGGTTCTGTAGTTTCTGCATTCGAGTGTTGCTCTTTTAAGACTTCTGAAAGTCCACACTTTGTCCCTCTTAGATTTTGGAAGACACTTCAGATTCTTAAGCCTTGGGTTGAGTGCTGTAGCTATCTTTAGAAATCTCACATTGGTACTTTCTTTGCATTTTGTCAAATCTGCAGTGACCATCATCCAAGACTACTATAACATGAAATATATAGCAGAATGCAGGTAAAATAGAGCCAGAGACATACAGTTCTCTCCCAAGGAGTTCAGTCACTTATTTAATTGATGCATTATTTTTTTAATGGGTGTCATTAGCATGGAAGCATGTCCTCTGGAATGGTGTCCAAAGCATGAAGGGGCATATGAATGTTTAGCATATCTGGCACGTAAATACCTTGTAATGCTGGCTACAAAAGTCCCATGCGAACGCCTGTTCTCACTTTCTGGTGATGTTGTAAATAAGAAGTGGTCAGCATTATCTTCCGTAAATGTAAACAAACTTGTTTGTCTTAGTGATTGGCTGAACAAGAAGTAGGACTGAGTGGACTTGTAGGCTCTAAAGTTTTGCTTTGTTTTGTTTTTGAGTGCAGTTATGTAACAAAATAAAATCTGTATTTATAAGTTGCACTTTCACGATAAAGAAATTGCACTACAGTACTTATACGAGGTAAATTGAAAAATACTGTTTTTGTTTATCATTTTTACAATGCAAATATTTGTAATAAAAATATCAAGTGAGCACTGTACACTTTGTATTTTTGTTGTAATTGAAATCAATATATTTGAAAATGTAGAAAAATATCCAAAAATATTTAATACATTTCAATTGGTATTCTCATAGACTCATAGACTTTAAGGTCAGAAGGGACCGTTATGATCATCTAGTCTGACCTCCTGCACAATGCAGGCCACAGAATCTCACCCATCCACTTCTATAATAAACCCCTAATCTATGTCTGAGTTATTGAAGTCCTCAAATTGTGGTTTGAAGATCTCAAGCTGCAGAGAATCCTCCAGCAAGTGACCCAGGCCCCATGCTGCAGAGGAAGGCGAAAAACCTCCAGGGCCTCTGCCAATCTGCCCTGGAGGAAAATTCCTTCCCGACCCCAAATATGGTGATCAGCTAAACCCTGAGCATGTGGGCAAGACTCACCAGCCAGCACCCAGGAAAGAATTATCTGTAGTAACTCAGATCCCACCCCATCTAACATCCATCACAGACCACTGGGCATACTTACCTGCTGATAATCAAAGATAAATTGCTAAATTAATTGCCAAAATTAGGCTATCCCATCATACCATCCCCTCCATAAACTTATCAAGCTTAGTCTTAAAGCCAGATATGTCTTTTGCCCCCACTACTCCCCTTGGAAGGCTGTTCCAGAACTTCACTCCTCTAATGGTTAGAAACCTTTGTCTAATTTCAAGTCTAAACTTCCTAGTGTCCAGTTTATATCCATTTGTTCTTGTGTCCACATTGGTACTAAGCGTAAATAATTCCTCTCCCTCCCTGATATTAATCCCTCTGATATATTTATAAAGAGCAATCATATCCCCTCTCAACCTTCTTTTGGTTAGGCTAAACAAGCCAAGCTCTTTGAGTCTCCTTTCATAAGACAGGTTTTCCATTCCTCAGATCATCCTAGTAGCCCGTCTCTGAACCTGTCCCAGTTTGAATTCATCCTTCTTAAACATGGGAGACCAGAACTGCATGCAGTATTCCAGATGAGGTCTCACCAGTGCCTTATATAATGGTACTAACACCTCCTTATCTTTGCTGGAAATACCTCGCCTGATGCATCCTAAAACTGCATTAGCCTTTTTAATGGCCATATCACATTGGCGGCTCATAGTCATCCTGTAATCAACCAGTACTCCGAGGTCCTTCTCCTCCTCTGTTACTTCCAACTGATGTGTCCCCAATTTATAACTAAAATTCTTGTTATTAATCCCTAAATGCATGACCTTGCACTTTTCACTATTAAATTTCATCCTATTACTATTACTCCAGTTTACAAGGTCATCCAGATCTTCCTGTATGATATCCCGGTCCTTCTCTGTGTTAGCAATACCTCCTAGCTTTGTGTCATCCGCAAACTTTATTAGCACATTCCCACTTTTTGTGCCAAGGTCAGTAATAAAAAGGTTAAATAAGATTGGTCCCAAAACTGATCCCTGAGGAACTCCACTAGTAACCTCCTTCCAGCCTGACGGTTCACCTTTTCAGTACGACCCGTTGTAGTCTCCCCTTTAACCAGTTCCTTATCCACCTTTCAATTTTCATATTTATCCCCATCTTTTCCAATTTAACTAATAATTCCCCATGTGGAACCGTGTCAAATACCTTACTGAAATTGAGGTAAATTAGATCCACTGCGTTTCCTTTGTCTAAAAAAATCTGTTACCTTCTCAAAGAAGGAGATCAGGTTGGTTTGGCACGATCTACCTTTTGTAAAACCATGTTGTATTTTGTCCCAATTACCATTGACCTAAATGTCCTTAACTACTTTCTGCTTCAAAATTTTTTCCAAGACCTTACATACTACAGATGTCAACCTAACAGGCCTATAGTTACTCGGATCACTTTTTTCCCTTTCTTAAAAATAGGAACTATGTTAGCAATTCTCCAGTCGTACGGTACAACCCCTGAGTTTACTGATTCATTAAAAATTCTTGCTAATGGGCTTGCAATTTCATGTGCCAGTTCCTTTAATATTCTTGGATGAAGATTATCTGGGCCCTCCGATTTTGTCCCATTAAGCTGTTCGAGTTTGGCTTCTACCTCAGATGTGGTAATATCTACCTCCATATCCTCATTCCCATTTGCCATCCTTCCATTATCCCTAAGCTCCTCAGTAGCCTTATTAAAGACTGAGGCAAAGTATTTATTTAGAGTATTTATTTATTATCTATTGTTTAACAATATGATTAATCAGGATTAATTTTTTAATTGCAATTAATTTTTTTGAGTTAATCATGTGAGTTAACTGCGATTAAAAATAACTTGAGAGGGGAGAAATCCTTAATGACTTAAAAAAATTTGGAGAGCCAGGAAATTCAGTGTTTAGGCGGCACTCATGTAGGCCACAAAAGTATATGAAATTAAACAGCACAGAATATCCATTTTAAAACACGGGAATTGGAGCTGGTTAAAGTATTTGTAAGGAATAATTTAATCAAATCCTTGTGTGGACACATTACAGCCTGTGATGTGAACACTATGGCTACTTAATATTTTTGTGAGATTTGCTCACCTAAATCACATGTTATGGCCTCTGTTCCATGATGGGATGTCCTAGCCTTAACAAAGCTTTGGGCTTTGAATCGCTAAGGAGGGAGGGAGAAGAGAGAGCACGGCCGTGGCCAATTTTAGGTTATTCTGGATCTTTCCCTCCCCTCTTTTGCACAAGATGAACATTATATCTGGCTGCGTACATGGCCTCCAGGTTTTAAAATAGCTGGGTCACTTCCTGACTGAGGAAGAGAGAGAGAGAGAGTCCTAGTTTATGGCCTGTCCATTAGTCTTGCACTTTCATTTCTATCGGTGGCTACAGAAGTGATTGTGTGGTTCGTGTACAGTCCTGTCTGCAGAGATTGTGGCCAGATTCCGTGTCTGGCTCCTCCAGTTGCTTGGGCTGTGGCCAGCGGGTCTAATGCTGCAGCTAATTGTTTCAGTTACATATACACGACACTGCAGGACCATTACGTGGCTCGATGCTGTCTGGGGAGGTGATTCAATTTGGGCTACACAGACACCTTGCTCCCTGTTCTGGGACACATGCAAAGTGCCTCCAAACAAGTGATTTCTTCCCTTCCATCTGCTGCTTATGCTGGTGTTGTGTTTACTGTGAGAAAGCCAGTGACTTTAAATCCCTCTCCTTGCCACCCACTGACCTTTCTGCCAGTCTGCACAGGGCAGGAGCACCAGTGCTGGTGGTACAAATAGCTCCCCCTGAAGCTCTATGAACACAAACCAGATGTTCCTGGAAAGATGAATTTAAGGGCCCAAGCATTGCTGAGTCACATTGCAGGTCAGTCTAGCAAACCTGCCTGTGAACACACCTCCATCCTCTCCCAGTTCTGGAGCGATGGTGTTCAGCACCACGTTCCACTGCGGGCCCCACGTTTCACACTGAAGAGCTTTCGGAGGTGAATTCATGGGGGGCGGGTCCCTGTGCCCTGCTGCCTGCACTCAGGTCCCACTGAGATCACTGTGTCCTACTGATTTTATGTGTAAATAGCATGGAGAAGGCACTAGCAGAGCTGGCTCTTCTCACTCCCCATTGCACAAGGAGTTCTGGGTGTGTGTGTCTGACAGCTGCTCTGATTGTCTCTCCTCCCTTGCAGGTCCCATTCACTGTGCTGCAGGGTGAGGGTGTGGAGTATTTGGGCCATGCTAATGATGCTGTGATCGCCATCTCCAACTACCGGCTTCATATCAAATTGAAAGACTCTGTGATCAATGTAAGTGCAGCTCTGTCTGTCACTGGTTTGTTACTCACAACCGAGGCCTCTGGCATTCTTAGGCTGCTGCAGTATTCTGTGGCTGCAGAAACCACTTTCAGGTCTCATCATCCTCCATGAAATTAGGGCTTGGAGTCATTCCAGTAGGTGGCCACATGCCCTGTGACGCAGAAGCTGCATCTCTAAAGAGGCAAGCAGCCTGACATACTCCAGTGCCATTAGCAAGTCACAGAAATGCTTTCCCTCCCCTTCATGGGATGAAGACCTTTGTGTTGGCGTGTGTGTGATGGTCAGATTTCTCTCTTGACATTCTCCTTTCTTGCAGGCTCTAATCCCCCCAACAGTTGGGTTTAAGACCAGTGAAAAATGTTCTTGCAGACCAGGCTAGACATAAAATCATAGAATATCAGGGTTGGAAGGGACCTCAGGAGGTATCTAGTCCAACCCCCTGCTCAAAGCAGGACCAATCCCCAAACAGATTTTTACCCTAGTTCCCTAAATGGCCTCCTCAAGGACTGAACTCACAACTTCGGGTTTAGCAGGCCAATGCTCAAACCACTGAGCTATTCCTCGTCTATTGAGGCCAGGGGTGTGGTGCCAGGACTTATGGCCCATGCTGCTGGAGTGTGAGGCCTCGTCCCACGGTGCCTTACTCTCAAGTTTCTTCAGTCCCCTGTTTTCCTGCTGCCCTTGTCTCTTCTGCATCTGTGATCCTCTTTTGCTCACTAGGCCGTATCCAGTGGTTCCAGGCACCCCTGTTGTTCTGCCCTTCCTAATCTGTTCCTCCCTGACAATGAGAGAGGAGGACAGGGTGAGGATTGAGGGGGAGACTCTAAATTGTGGATCATGAAGCTATGTAAATGTGGGATTCTCTTTGCTGAGCCTCGACTGGGGTGCATAATGAGAGAGTGTCAGGCTGGGGTCCCTGCTGGTGTGGGACATCCCATGCTGTCAAGTGACTCTCTGCGTTTTTCTGTTTCAGGTGCCTTTGAGGATGATGGAAAGTGTGGAGAGTCGGGACATGTTCCAACTTCACATCATCTGCAAGGACTCCAAAGTGGTCAGGTAGCTGCATAGTTCCCTGCTATTGCCACAGTGTAAGGTTTCTCCAGCCACGGGTGTGGCCAGCAGCCTTGGGGAATCCCTGCCCTAGTCTGTGCTGCCGAGTCAAGCCCTGCTATCTTGGAGGGTGCTCTCAGGTGTGGGTGTGTGTGGCTGGGTGTGTCCGTCCGTCCGTCTCAGCCTTCTGCTGGGAAGCTCAGAGCCTCTTGGTCCTCCCAAGGAGGTTGGATCTCCTTCTCCTCTCCTCCTCTCCCCTGGTTGAACTGCAGGCTGTGGCATGCCCTGTCAGTCCATCCTGACTGGCCCTACTGAGTCTGTGTGTCCTGCAGGTGCCATTTCTCCACCTTTAAGCAGTGCCAGGAATGGCTGAAGAGGCTGAGCCGAGCCATTGCCCGCCCTGCAAAGCCTGAAGACCTGTTTGCATTCGCCTACCATGCTTGGTGCTTGGGGGTCTGTGCTGATGAGGAGGATCAGCACGCACATCTGTGCCACCCAGGTGAGCTCCCAACCAGCCCCTTCCTCAGTGCAGCCCTCATGGTGTGTCCAGGCGGAGGGAACCCACACACCCATATTATGCTGTGTTTTTGTGTTCTGCTGCAGCCACCTCCCAAATCTCTCTGGAGGGTCCTGTTAAGCTCTTTGCTACACAAAGAGTAGCTATAGCCAGGTGTGCTTTGTCCGTCTTCCTCTGGCTAGGAGGTGGCATTGTCTTCTGGTGGATTGCTGTGTCCAGACCTAACCTGGAGATCCAGGTGCTGCACCTGGCCATCCACTGAAAGCTTTAGCTGGTGCAGAGCGGGCTCACTGCTTGCCTAGCAGCATGTCACTCAGGAAACATCAAGGGCACACACTTCAGGTTCCCGAGTCCCAGCCATCACCTCTTTTAGGCTGAGACCCCTGTCTCATTACTTACTGACTGGGGGATTTTTAAGGCTGCACAGTCCCCCTCCCTCCCTCCCTCCCCAGTGAACCAGACTGTCTCTGTGCTTTGCTTTCTCTCCTAGGGCTGTGACCTGTGTATTGCCCACAGTTATAAGTTACCACCCAGCTCTTTATAAGCAAGCACATTTATTCTTAAGGCAAAAGCATTGCAGAGAAAACATTTAAGCCACAGAAGAACCTATACACATGCTAAAAATCTCACCAGAGGTCACCCCAACTTCAACCTTGGGTTCTGACGGAGGATGAGTAGATCTTGTCTCTGGACTGTTAAATGTTCATGGCTTTCTTGAAAGTGTATGTCATTCATAATTCTTGCATCCGAAGAAGTGGGTATTCACCCATGAAAGCTCATGCTGCAAAACGTCTGTTAGTCTATAAGGTGCCACAGGATTCTTTGCTGCTTCTGTTCATAATTCTGTTTGCATCTCTTCTCCCAAAAGTGCTCAGGCCATTGAGCAACAAGTACAGCACGGTGACTAAACCTAAATTCCTATCCTCTCACAGACAGACACATGCAGGGGGGATAAAGCCCTCTTTCTGGCTTGTGCCTCCTTCTGTTCCAGGAGTTTAGGTTGTTGGAGGCACCTGAGCTGACAGTCCCAGATCTAGGCTGAGGATAGGATATTCTCAGTGCCAGGCCCTCGATTGTAGAATATGCCTCCCCAATTGATCTGGCCTCAGGGGGCTAATTAGAGGAGTTTGGGGCCTGGAGGAATTACAGTATTAATTTAGATGGAATAAATGGGCCCAAAGAGTGAAAGGTTTTACCATGACCCTAAGGGTATGTCTACACTAAGAAATTAGGTTGATTTAATAGAAGTCGATTTTTTAGAAATCAATTTGATACAGTCGATTGTGTGTGTCCCAACTAAGCGCGTTAAGTCACCGGTGTGTGTCCACAGTACAAAGGCTAGTGTCAATTTTCACCGTTGCACTGTGGGTAGCTATCCCACAGTTCCTGCAGTCTCCGCTGCCGATTGGAATTCTGGGTTGAGCTCCCAATGCCTGATGGGGCAAAAACAGTGTCGCAGGTGGTTCTGGATACATGTCGTCAGGCCCCCCTTCCTCCCTCCATGAAAGCAACGGCAAAAAATCTTTTCTTGCCTTTTTTCCTCGGTTACCCGTGCAGACGACATAGCATGGCAAGCATGGAGCCCGCTCAGCTCACTGTCACCGTATGTCTCCTGAGTGTTGCTGGCAGACGCGGTACTGCAGTGCTACACAGCAGCATCCCCTTGCCTTGTGGACGGCAGGCGGTACAATACAGCTGCCAGCCGTCATCGTCGTCCCGTGGGTGCTCCTGACCGGTTAGGTTAGTCAGCGGTGCCTGGGCAGACATGGGTGTTCCTGGCCGGCTCCTGGAAAAAAATGGGAATGACTCCAGGTCATTCTCTTCTTTAAGTTTCATCTAATGGAGATTCAGTCCTGCCTGGAATATCATGCCAGCTGGAGGCTTCTGCCTCAGACTGCTCTCCCAGTTGGCAGCACCACACAGTTGCACCTACCCCAGCCTACTCCTTGCTCCCATGGCTCATGAAGCCTGGACAGTAGTAAGGAGCAGTTCAACTATAGGCTGAGCAAGTGCAGAATGGTGGTAGAATGTGTCTTTGGACGTTTAAAAGCGCGCTGGCGCAGTTTACTGACTCAGTTAGACCTCAGTGAAACCAATATTCCCATCGTTATTACTGCTTGCTGTGTGCTCCGCAATATCTGTGAGAGTAAGGGGGAGACGTTTATGGCGGGGTGGGAGGTTGAGGCAAATCGCCTGGCCACTGATTATGTGCAGCCAGACACCAGAGCAGTTAGAAGAGCACAGCAGGGTGCGCTGTGCATCAGAGAAGCTTTGAAAACTAGTTTTGTGACTGGCCAGGGTACGGTGTGAAAGTTCTGTTTGTTTCTCCTTGATGAAAACCTGCCCCCTTGGTTCACTCTACTTCCCTGTAAGCCAGCCGCCCTCCCCTCCCCCCTTTGATCTCCGCTTGCAGAGGCAATAGTCATTGTTGTTTCAAATTAATGCATTCTTTATTAATTCGTCACACATATGGGAGGATAACTGCCAAGGTAGCCTGGGAGGGGTGGGGGAGGAGGGAAGCACAGGGGTGGGGTAGTTGTAGGGGCACCCCCTAGAATGGCATGCAGCTCATCATAGAAGCGGCATGTCTGGGGCTCTGATGTGGAGCTGTCGTTTGCCTCTCTGGTTCTTTGGTAGGCTTCACGTGGCACTGCTGCAGGTCCCTGTTATAACCCCTGTCCTTCATGCCCTTGGAGATTTTTTCAAATATTCTGGCATTTCGTCTTTTGGAACGGAGTTCTGATAGCACAGATTTGTCTTCCCATACAGCGATCAGATCCAGTACCTACCGTTCGGTCCATGCTGGAGCTCTTTTGCGATTCTGGGACTCCATTGTCACATGTGCTAATGAGCACTGCATGGTCACCTGTGCTGATCAGCTCGCCACGCTGGCCAAACAGGAAATGAAATTCAAAAGTTCGCGGGGCTTTTCCTGTCTACCTGGCCAGTGTATCTGAGTTGAGAGTGCTGTCCAGAGCAGTCACAATGGAGCACCCTGGGATAGCTCCCGGAGGCCAATACTGTCGAATTGCGTCCACACTACCCCAAATTCGACCCAGGAGGGTCAATTTCAGCGCTAATCCCCTTGTCAGGGAGGAGTACAGAGATCGATTTTAAGAGCCCTTTAAGTCGACAAAAATGGCTTTGTTGTGTCATCGGATGCAGGGTTAAATCAATCTAATGCTGCTAAATTTGACCTGAACTCGTAGTGTAGACCAGGTCTATTACTTCCAACATTGAACAGTATTAAATAAGATTTGGGGTTTGCTATACAGAGACCTCAACGTGATTCGTACCATAGCAAACATGCTAGGAAATTCATGCTGAAGTTTAGAGATTTATTAGTTAGAATACACGAGAGAAAAAGAGGTCAAACAATTTGTATAGCACTTTAAAACAGCAGTTGAATTATATGATACCTATCAAAATCCCTTTAAAATTGATGTATCAGGTGCGCTCTTATTTTGTGGGACAACTTTTCTTGGTAGCAAGGGAAGAGTTTTGTTGCTCATCCTTCATATCTTAGAGCTGGTCGCTTTTCCTTCTTTTAACAGACAGACACAAAGGGGAGGAGAGAGTATACTAATGGTGGGGGAAATACGGCTTTTGTTAATGTTTTCGGAACTTCGAGTGTCAGGTCAGTCGGAGACAGATGCTGTGGGTTGTTTAATCAGCCACTACAGTAATTGCACTGAGCTCTGGCTTATCTTCCCATCTGAGGTGTGGCTGGTCCCTCTCCTTTAACAGTCTCGCTCAGCCAGGGCAAAGCTGGATGGTCTGTCTTGTCTCATTGTGCTGATCTTGCGTGGTACAATTGACCTCAGGATCAGATGAAAAGCCAAGAGAGGAGGAAAAATAGCTGGGCAGAAAGGAAGAGGAGACAGCATGATCTCACGTGTCTCCGGCTGCTGTCTTTGCTGATGTGGCACTGTTGACCGGGTGTCCCTGCTGATGTTCTGAGGTCTGAGCTGCATGATGATCATTAGACCTTTGGGGTCCATGGATGAAGGACAGAGTCCCACAAGTGGAGTGGAGTCCTGACCAGTATTCCTTCTCCTCCAGAAATCCCTCCATCAGGCCGCATGTCCTAGCCCCCAAAGTGGGCTGTTGGTTGGAATAATCCATCCTCTCATTATTGTGTTTGCCAGTTAGGCCTAACTTCTGATTTGCCAAGTTTGGTTCATTAGCATCCAGTCCCTCACTTTTTTGTTTACCAGGTTTTCATAGATTCCAAACTAGAAGGGATCATTGTGATCTAGTCTCACCTCCTGTATAATGCAGGCCAGAGAAATTCCCAATAATAATTCCCTAAGCACATCTTCTAGAAAAACATCCAATCTTGATTGAGAAATGGTCAGTGATGGAGAATCCATCATGACCCTTGGTAAACAACAGAACAAGGAGCAATGGTCTCAAGTTGCAGTGGGGGTGGTTTAGGTTGGATATTAGGAAAAACTTTTTCACTAGGCGGGTGGTGAAGCACTGGAATGGGTTACCTAGGGAGGCGGTGGAATCTCCTTCCTTAGAGGTTTTTAAGGTCAGGCTTGACAAAGCCCTGGCTGGGATGATTTAGTTGGGGTTGGTCCTGCTTTGAGCAGGGGGTTGGACTAGATGACCTCCTGAGGTCCCTCCCAACACTGATATTTTGTAATAAATTGTTCCAATGGTTAATTATCTCATCGCTAAAAATGTACACCTTATTTCCAGTCTGAATTTGTCTACTTTCAACTTCCAGCCATTGGATCATGTTATACCTCTGTCTGCTAGACTGAGGAGCTCATTATCAGATATTTGTTTCCCATGTGTAGGTATTTATAGACTATAATCAAGTCACCTCTTAACCTGAGCAGGTGAGTGTGACATTTGGAAAAGCACCCATCCCACAGTGTTCAGACACGATCTGGCCTCTTGCTCATCCAGTCCTGTAATGTTGCAGCTGCCAGGTTTAGGTTTCCCTTGGCTGTGTCCGGCTGCCAGTAACTGTGCTGTGCCTGTGCTGTTCCAGGAGACCACGTGAAATACCGGTTTGAGATGGAAGTTGTGAGGATGGACTTCGACTTGCAGAATGTCTGGAGAGTTTCTGACATCAACAGCAATTACAAGTGAGTAACATACCAGCCAGACCCCACCCCTCATCCCATATAACTCCCTGGCAGGGCAGTGTACCAGCCAGGCATCTCCCCACCCCTTTCCTCACCCTGGCTAATAACCCACAGCGTACCAGCCATATGTCACTCTTCATCCTGGGTTATGGAATTGGAGCAGCATTGCACCTAAGCTAACAGGGGTACATAAGAACATAAGAACAGCTGTACCGGGTCAGACCAAAGGTCCATCTAGCCCAATATCTTATCTACCAACAGTGGCCAATGCCAGGTGCCCCAGAGGGAGTGAACCTAACAGGCAATGATCAAGTGATCTCTCTCCTGCCATCCATCTCCACCTCTGACAAACAGAGGCTAGGGACACCATTCCTTACCCATCCTGGCTAATAGCCATTTATGGACTTAACCACCATGAGTGGTGAGACCTCATCTGGAATACTGTGTGCAATTCTGGTCTCCCATGTTTAAGAAGGATGAATTCAAACTGGAACAGGTATAGAGAAGGGCTACTAGGATGATCCGAGAAATGGAACACCTATCTTATGAAAGGAGACTCAAAGAACTTGGCTTGTTTAGCCTAACCAAAAGAAGGTTGAGAGGGGATATGATTGCTCTTTATAAATATATCAGAGGGATAAATATTAGGGAGGGAGAGGAATTATTTAAGCTTAGTACCAATGTGGACACAAGAACAAATGGGTATAAACTGGACACTAGGAAGTTTAGACTTGAGATTAGACAAAGGTTTCTAACCATCAGAGGAGTGAAGTTCTGGAACAGCCTTCCAAGGGGAGTAGTGGGGGCAAAAGACATATCTGGCTTTAAGACTAAGCTTGCTAAGTTTATGGGAGGGGATGCTAAGATGGGATAGCCTAATTTTGGCAATTAATTTGGCAATTTATCTTTGATTATCAGCAGGTAAGTGTGCCCAGTGGTCTGTGATGGGATGTTAGATGGGGTGGGATCTGAGTTACTACAGAGAATTCTTTCCTGGGTGTCTGGCTGGTGAGTCTTGCCCACATGCTCAGGGTTTAGCTGATCACCATATTTGGGGTCGGGAAGGAATTTTCCTCCAGGGCAGATTGGCAGAGGCCCTGGAGGTTTTTCGCCTTCCTCTGCAGCGTGGGGCACGGGTCACTTGCTGGAGGATTCTCTGCAGCTTGAGATCTTCAAACCACAATTTGAGGACTTCAATAACTCAGTCATAGGTTAGGGGTTTGTTACAGGAGTGGGTGGGTGAGATTTTGCGGCCTGCATTGTGTAGGAGGTCAGACTAGATGATCATAATGGTCCCTTCTGACCTTAAAGTCTATGAGTCTATGAATTTATCCAGTTCCCTTTTAAACGCTGTTATAGTCCTAGCCTTTACAACCTCCTCAGGTAAGGAGTTCCACAAGTTGACTGTGCGCTGCGTGAAGAACTTCCTTTTATTTGTTTTAAACCTGCTGCCTGTTAATTTCATTTGGTGACCCCTAGTTCTTATATTATGGGAATAAATAAATAACTTTTCCTTATCCACTTTCTCCACATCACTCATGATTTTATATACCTCTATCATACCCCCCCTTAGTCTCCTCTTTTCCAAGCTCAAGAGTGTAACAGGTTTCAGAGTGGTAGCTGTGTTAGTCTGTATCAGCAAAAAGAACGAGGAGTCCTTGTTAGTCTCTAAGGTGTTAGTACTCCTCGTTTTTTTAGGGGTAGCATAAGTTGCAACAAATGCTGATGTATCCAATTTAAAAGGTGGTAGGCATGCTTCTTCATTAAAGCCTTTTGGAATATTGCAAAGCTGTTTCTGTTTGAGAATTCCCCATCCATACTGCTCCTTTTCTGATCAGTTGTTGGCTCTGAAGTGTTCAGATCATTTGGAATAAAAATGTCTCAGGTTCCCATAAAAGAAAGCACAACTCTCCTGCATTCTTTAGTCTCATTTTCTGTGTCTCCTAGTTTCTTTGTACTGCCCCATCAGTCTGTCTGTATCCATCTGGTGTCTCTTGTCTTGTGCTTAGATTGTCCCCTTTTGGGGGCAGGGATTGTGTGATGGGTTGCTCCCCCTTCCAGGGTGCCACCTGATGTTCTGGGGTACCACTGAGCCCGCCAGTTCCTCGAGCCTGGATTTCCCTTACCCTGTCCTGCAGAGCCAGGCCCCCAAGCTTCCTCCATCACACACAGGTAGGGACACACCCAGCTGCAGACAGACACTGAGATCAGCTGTGCCTGGGAAAGCTTCAGCTACAGAGTTGCCTAGCACTCCAGTGCACTCCCTCTCTGGGGTGCAAACCCAAAAGTGTCTCGTCTGGCACTGCACAGAGACCTGTACAGCATAAGCTCATTGAAATTCGCCCCCTCCCTCAATGTGGAGGGAGATCTGCAAATCCCCCCCCCCCCCCACGTAATGAATTCCACAAACTGGATTTAAAACAAAAACAAGTTTATTAAGTACAAGAGGTAGATTTTAAGTGACTATAAGTGATAGCAAACAGATCAAAGCAGGTTACCTTAGTAAATAAACAAAAACCGCAAACTGAGCCTAACACACTAGATAGGTAGGGTATAAATTAGCAGATTCTCACCCTGAGTGATAAACAGACTGGCAGACTCTTAAGGCACAAGTTGCCTTGGCTTTCCTAGGTTTTCATACACAGACTAAAGATCTTTCTAGTCTGGAACCATCACTTCCCATAGTTC
Organism: Mauremys mutica; assembly: GCF_020497125.1. Lineage (NCBI taxonomy): Eukaryota > Metazoa > Chordata > Testudines > Geoemydidae > Mauremys > Mauremys mutica. The sequence goes on along the minus strand of NC_059090.1, from coordinate 2,513,514 downwards.
AGTCCTTGCCCCGCAGGTGTTTCCAGGTATGTTGTTGTGAGGAGAGTGAGGTTCCTCATGATGTCATTTCCCCCTTTTATATCTTCTCCCCACTTGCTGGAAAGCTCTTTTGCTATGACCTGGGTCAGACTGTTCCAGTTGTGTAGTGCTGTCTCTGAGAGGTTTCTGTGGTACACAGTTCCTGGGGTAATCCTTGTGCTTGTGTGCATTTCCTCAATAAGCCATTAACATTGTTTGGCCTTTTTACTGTTGTTCTTGAAAGGCTGCTTGTAGGTGTTTTCAACTTCGGGACATAGAATCATAGAATATCAGGGTTGGAAGGGACCTCAGGAGGTCATCTAGTCCAACCCCCTGCTCAAAGCAGGACCAAACCCAACTAAATCATCCCAGCCAGGGCTTTGTCAAGCCTGACCTTAAAAACCTCTAAGGAAGGAGATTCCACTACCTCCCTAGGTAACCCATTCCAGTTCTTCACCACCCTCCTAGTGAAAAAGTTTTTCCTAATGTCCAACCTAAACCTCCCCCTCTGCAACTTGAGACCATTACTCCTTGTTCTGTCATCTTCTACCTCTGAGAACAATCTAGATCCATCCTCTTTGGAACCCCCTTTCAGGTAGTTGAAAGCAGCTATCAAATCCCCCCTCATTCTTCTCTTCTGCAGACTGAACAATCCCAGTTCCCTCAGCCTCTCCTCATAAGTCATGTGCTCCAGCCCCCTAATCATTTTTGTTGCCCTCCGCTGGACTCTCTCCAATTTATCCACATCCTTCTTGTAGTGTGGGACCCAAAACTGGACACAGTACTCCAAATGAGGCCTCACCAGTGCTGAGTAGAGGGGAATGATCACATCCCTTGATCTGCTGGAAATGCCCCTACTTATACAACCCAAAATGCCATTAGCCTTCTTGGCAACAAGGGCACACTGTTGACTCATATTCAGCTTTTCGTCCACCGTAACCCCTAGGTCCTTTTCTGCAGAACTGCTGCCCAGCCATTCGGTCCCTAGTCTGTAGCAGTGCATGGGATTCTTCCGTCCTAAGTGCAGGACTCTGCACTTGTCCTTGTTGAACCTCATCAGATTTCTTTTGGCCCAATCCTCTAATTTGTCTAGGTCCCTCTGTATCCTATCCCTACCCTCCAGCGTATCAACCACTCCTCCCAGTTTAGTGTCATCTGCAAACTTGCTAAGGGTGCAGTCCACACCATCCTCCAGATCGTTAATGAAGATATTGAATAAAACTGGCCCCAGCACCGACCCTTGGGGCACTCCACTTGATACCGGCTGCCAACTAGACATGGAACCATTGATCACTACCCATTGAGCCCGTCCATCTAGCCAGTTTTCTATCCATCTTACCGTCCATTCATCCAGCCCATACTTCTTTAACTTGCTGGCAAGAATACTGTGGGAGACTGTATCAAAAGCTTTGCTAAAGTCCAGAAATAGTACATCCACTGCTTTCCCCTCATCCACAGAGCTGGTTATCTCATCATAGAAGGCAATTAGGTTAGTCAGGCATGACTTGCCCTTGGTGAATCCATGCTGACTGTTCCTGATCACTTTCCCCTCCTTTAAGTGGTTCAGAATTGATTCCTTGAGGACCTGTTCCATGATTTTTCCAGGGACTGAGGTGAGACTGACTGGCCTGTAGTTCCCTGGATCTTCCTTCTTCCCTTTTTTAAAGATGGGCACTACATTAGCTTTTTTCCAGTCATCCGGGACCTCCCCCGATCGCCATGATTTTTCAAAGATAATGGCCAATAGCTCTGCAATCTCATCGGCCAACTCCTTTAGCACCCTCGGATGCAGCGCATCCGGCCCCATGGACTTGTGCTCGTCCAGGTTTCCTAAATAGCCCCAAACTACTTCTTTCTCCACAGAGAGCTGGTCACCTCCTCCCCATACCGTGCTGCAGAGTGCAGCTCTCTGGGAGCTGACCTTGTCTGTGAAGACAGAGGCAAAAAAAGCATTGAGTACACTAGCTTTCTCCACATCCTCTATCACTAGGTTCCCTCCCTCATTCAGCAAGGGGCCCACACTTTCCTTGACTTTCTTCCTGTTGCTAACATACCTAAAGAAACCCTTCTTGTTACTCCTAACATCTCCAGCTAGCTGCAACTCCAAGTGTGATTTGGCCTTCCTGATTTCACACCTGCATGCCTGAACAATACTTTTATACTCCTCCCTGGTTATTTGTCCAATCTTCCACTTCTTGTAAGCTGTTCTTTTGTGTTTAAGACGAGCAAGGATTTCACTGTTAAGCCAAGCTGGTCGCCTGCCATATTTACTTTTCTTCCTACACATCGGGATGGTTTGTTCCTGCAACCTCAATAAGGTTTCTTTGAAATACAGCCAGCTTTCCTCGACTCCTTTCCCCGTCATGTTATTCTCCCAGGGGACCTTGCCCATCAGTTCCCTGAGGGAGTCGAAGTCTGCTTTTCTAAAGTCCCTGTTTGTGAGCAGCAGGTCAAGAAGAGCTTTTCCCCTAGTTGGTTCCTCCAGCACTTGCACCAGGAAATTGTCCCCTACACTTTCCAGAAACTTCCTAGATTGTCTGTCCACTGCTGTATTGATCTCCCAGCAGATATCGGGGTGATTAAAGTCACCCATGAGAACCAGGGCCTGTGATCTAGCAACTTCTGTTAGTTGCTGGAAGAAAGCCTCGTCCACCTCATCCCCCTGGTCCGGTGGTCTGTAGCAGACTCCCACCACGACATTACCCTTGTTGTTCATACTTCTAAATTTAATCCAGAGACACTGTACACATTGTTCCAACACCCCTGGTCAGGGTGTAAAAGATTGTCTTTTTGTTCTGTATTTGTAGCAGAATAGGATCCGGTCCATGGCTAGGGCTTTGGAGCGCTCTGCTAATACAAATAATAAACAATAATAATAATAGTCTTGGAGCTTTAAGAAGAACTTCTGCTTTCTTTGTGCCAGGCTTACTGCCATCTGCTGCAACTGATAGCTGTATTTCATTAAACCGAAAACAACATGTATTTCTAGTGAGCCAAAGTCCCCTTTCTTGAAACCAAGCACACACTTCCCTCCATCTTTTCTCCAGCTGTTTCTCATTGGTACATGGATGATGAGGCTATCTTTACTGACAGACAGTTTGAGGTAAATGACCCAATACTGAATCCATGGCCTTTTGGTAAGCCCAGAGCCCTTGGAAGTCCCAGAGAAATTCTACAGTATGTGTAACCACCACAGTGCAGCTTTCTGAATTCAGGGGATAATGCCAAAAGTCTTTCTTAGCATCAAGTATGGCAAAAACTTTTGAGACTATTAATCCACGCTAGGTACAGGGTGAGGCACTCTACTCACACCTTTATTTACTTCTCAGTAATTCTGTCAGCCAGCATCTTAGCCAGTCCTTGGTTCACAACTTGTGTCCTGGGAATGGGCCGGGCCATAGCTTTTGGACTACTGATGTGACTTTGTCATCTGCTGTCACCTTGTGACAATATCCATGACTTTGCCCAAGACCTTTCAATTAGATTAGTACAGGAATACAATTTCTATGGCGTCATTCTCTGGAATTTGCTATTTGTTTCACCCATCTCCTCACTGGTGCCTGTGTAAATCAGAACTGCTTTGCAGGGCTTTGGTGCTCCCTTCTGTCACAATTACTGTTCTAAAAGACTCTCTGGCCCACCCTGGTCTCTGTGAGCACACCCCTCAGGTCTCTTGCTCTCAGACTAGGCCCTGGGGCTGCAGTGCCCTGTCACTAACTTTGATCACCTCACAGGTCTGACTCTGGTTCAGTACCTGCAGTTCCGTTCCCTCCGGGAGCAATGGCAGGATACACACTGACCAGACGGCCTCCTTAAAGCCAAGTATCGTTTATTTAGATCCAAAGCATTTAAAAGAAAAGGTCTTAAAACAATAAGTAGACTGTGTGCATGTCTAGCTTACCAGGTGTCTATCCATCTTCTGGTAGGTCTAAGCTTCTTATAGACACCCCAACACTAGACCTGGTTGGGAATTTTACTACAAAATGTTTTTGTTGGAAAATGTCAATTCTTTAGGCCCTAAATTTCAAAGTTGGATTTTTGTTTTGTATTCCAACCTATATGCTACTATAAATGCAAATGGGTATCTGTCGGAAAAAAGCTTCCTTTTAGAGGCATTTGCCAGGGAAGCCAACTATCACCTCTTCTTTTTGACATAGTAATGGGGTCATTTGTTCAGTCAGTCAGAAATAATCCTAATATAAATGGAATTACAGTAGGAAACAGGGAACACAAATTAGGCTTATATGTGGACAACGTTGTGGCATTTGTTACGAATCCAGCTCACACACTACTAGAATTGCAAAAAGAAATCTTAAAATTTGGTGAAGAGTCAGAATTTAAAATAAACGCTACACATCAGAACTCCTGGATGTAGGTGTGAGCTCAGATCTACAGAAAGAAATAAAAGCTAAATATAAATGGGTACAACTTCAATAAGATGCCTGGGAATACACATTTCTAAAAGATGTTAAGATTTATATAATATTAATTAAAGTCCTTTCGTTAAGAAAATCAAAACATCTGGAAATTGGTCAAAATATGAAATTTCATGTTAGTCAAAATTGTAACAGCTAAATGAATGTCTTGCACTGAATTAACTTCTTTTTCCAAACGCTTCCCATTTGAGTTCCAGGAAGCCTTATAGGTCAATGGCAATTTATGATAAATAAATTCATTTGGGAAAATAAGAAATCCAGAGTTAAGCAATCTACTTTACAAAGGTGATGGCAAAATGGAGGCTTGGCTTTACCAAACATCAAGCACTATTTCCAAGTTAGTCAGATCAGAAACCTGAGGCATTGGATAACACCAAACCCTAATAAGCACTGGGTAGAGATACAAGAAGTTTCTTGTTGTACAGTCAGACTCCACGTGATCCCCTGGATAAAGAAAACCTGTAGGTCAAAATCAACATACAACTCTTTTTTTTTTTTTATGACAGCAACAGTAGAAACTTGGGATAATTTATTAGAAAGCAGAACTCGTATCCACCACATCCAATGTCCACAGTAGATAATATAGAATTTAATCCCGATAACAGCCTGGAAAGTTTTGACATTTGGGAACTTACAGGTATATCAAAATTCAGCCAACTGTTCAGAGACAATAGATCACTTGAAGAAATAAAGCAACTCTCAAAAGACCCCAAAATTGCAGTATATCAGTAACTACAACTGAGAGATTTTTCAGTCCATCCCCACAAAAAAGAAAACCTATGCAGAAGATTGACAGAATTTGAAAAAGTACTCCCTACATCCATGAAACATAAATGCTTACTTTCCACTACAAAATAATTTCTAACTTACGTGGAGGAAATACACCTCTACCCCGATATAACACGAATTTGGATATAATTCGGTAAAGCAGCACTCTGAGGGGGCGGGGCTGCGCACTCCGGTGGATCAAAAAAAGTTTGATATAATACAGTAAGATTTTTTGGCTCCTAAGGACAGCATTATATCGGGGTAGAGGTGTAACTACATTTCATGAGAAGAAGGAAAGTTGAAGTAGACATAGGCACAAAAATTGAGGAATGGGAGAACATATGAAACGGGAAGATTTATCTATGTATGGTAGATGTGCTCCAAAATTAAGACCTTTTGGAAAGCCATGAGGCTCCATAAGGGAGATAACAGGGTGTCAGCTGTCATATAACCCCCTTAGTATTTGTATTCAATTGTCCTGTCTTCTAAAAGCCATAAAGAACTGATCATTCTTTTGTAGTTGCTGCTGGAATTACCATAGCAAGGTGATAGAAGAGAAGTGATTCTCTTAAAACTATTGGCTGGTATAAAAAGGGTGTGGGAAATTCTGGTACTAGAAAAGCTAACTGGTTAAGTCAGTTCTGCAGGGGAGAAGACAAAAAGATAAGGACTAAGGATGGTGGAAGTTTTTGGAGTTTGCTGGAAGGGGGTCATCATTGGCCATCAGACTGGGAGTTTGAGAACTTCTGTTTGAAAACTGAGAAAGGGAGAAATCCCTTCAACAACAGTCACAATTAAACTTAGAATTAAGATATTAAAATAAGGAAAATAGATAGGAGGAAATAGGAACAAAGCTAAATATTGTGTAAAGGTTTTGATAGGACAACTAACAAACAGGTTATGCATCTAAATGTAAGAAAAAGAGACGTTTGGATCTAAACATGAGATAATGAAAGACTTTAACCAACACGGTCAACTGAGAAGACAGAAGAGTAAGACAGAGAATAGAAAAGCAGCAGTCACAATATGTGATCAATACCATAAAGGAGGAGAAAGGGACTGATAGCAGGTCTCATCAGTACAGCTTCAGGGATTTCCCATAGGACAGTTTATAACTGTGTGTTTGTGTTTATACTAAGCTTATTGCTGTTTTAAGGTGTAAAGCAAGTTTAATATGATTTGTTATAAAAGAATGGATCTGTTAATAAATACAGTGTTTAAAAGGGAAAATGTCAGTCAATCAAAACAAACTCTTTTATGGGAATGGGGAGGGAGATTGAGTGCCCAGAATAACAAGCGGCCTGGTTGTCAGGACGCTCCCCTGGGTTGGAGTCTCCCGCATTCCAGGTGAGTGCCCTGACTGCTAGGCTACTGGCTATTCTGAGCTCTTTCTCTCTCCTTCGAAAGAGAGAAATCTTGAAATCTCAAAAAGTTTCATGGGATGGGAAAACTGTTTCCCTCCCAGCTCTACCTAAGACCTTCTAGGCTCTCAGTGGCATAATCTGTTCTGCTAACTCACAAACTAGTTCCCTCTTGCTCTTTCAGGGAGTGTCTTTAAATGCTGCTCAGTCTTTTGATCACTGCTTTTATAGGAATCAAGTTACTTTTAAACTGTTTATAGCCTTTGATCTGTTAGCTCCCAGCACTGGCAAAACTAGGCTTGCAAATTGTTGGAGACAGGATGTAGGTTCCTTGAAGCTAATAACTTTGCCCTTTGTCTTTCAAGAGCAGGGGTGGATAAACTATGGCCCACGGGCCAGATCCGGCCCTCCAGCCATTTTAATCCGGCCCTCGAGCTCCCGCTGGGGAGAAATCTTTGGTGAGCTTAAACTCAAAAGGAAGCTTACAAGAAGTGGAAACTTGGACAGCTGACTAGGGTGGAGTATAAAAATATTGCTCGAGCATGCAGGGGTGTAATCAGGAAGGCCAAGGCACAATTGGAGTTGCAGCTAGCAAGCGATGTGAAGGGTAACAAGAAGGGTTTCTATAGGTATGTTAGCAACAAGAAGAAGGTCAGGGAAAGTGTGGGACCCTTACTGAATGGGGAGGCAACCTAATGAACGATGATGTGGAAAAAGCTGAAGTACTCAATGCTTTTTTTGCCTCGGTCTTCACAGACAAGTTCAGCTCCCAGACTGCTTCACTGGGCATCACAGTATGGGGAGAAGGTGAACAGCCCTCAGTGCTGAAAACAGGTTAAGGACTATTCAGAAAAAGCTGGACATGCACAAGTACATGAGCCCAGATGCAATGCATCCGAGGGTGCTGAGGGAGTTGGCTGATGTGATTGCAGAGCCATTGGTCATTATCTTTGAAAACTCGTGGCAATCGAGGAGGTCCCGGATCACTGGAAAAAGGCAAATATATTGCCCATCTATAAAAAAGGGAAGAAGGAGAATCTGGGAACTACAGACCAGTCAGCCTCATTTCAGTCCCTGGAAAAATCATGGAGCAGGTCCTCAGGAATCCATTTTGAAGCACTTGGAGGAGAGGAAGATGATCAGGAACAGTCACCATGGATTCACCAAGGGCAAGTCATGCCTGACCAACCTGATTGCCTTCTATGATGAGATAACCGGCTCTGTGGATATCAGGAAAGCGGTGGACGTGCTATCTCTTGACTTTAGCAAAGCTTTTGATACGGTCTCCCACAATATTCTTGCCAGCAAGTTAAAAAAGTATGGATTGGATGAATGGACTCAAAGGTTGATAGAAAGCTGGCTAGATCATTGTGCTCAACGGATAGTGATCAACGGCTCCATGTCTAGTTGGCAGCTAGTATCAAGCGGAGTGCCCCAGGGGCCAGTCCAGGGGCCAGTTTTGTTCAACATCTTCATTAATGATCTGGATGACGGGATGGATTGCACCCTCAGCAAGTTCGTGGATGACACTAAGCTGAGAGGAGAGGTAGATATGCTGGAGGGTAGGGATAGGGTCCAGAGTGACCTGGACAAATTAGCGGATTGGGCCAAAAAAGATCTGATAAGGTTCAACAAGGACAAGTACAGAGTCCTGGACTTAGGACGGAAGAATCCCATGTAGTGCTACAAGCTGGGGACCGACTGGGTAAGGAGCAGTTCTGCAGAAAAGGACCTGGGGATTATAATGGACGAGAAGCTGGATATGAGTCAGCAGTGTGCCCTTGTTGCCAAGAAGGCTAACGGCATATTGGGCTGCATTTGTAGGAGCATTGCCAGTAGATCGCGGGAAGTGATTATTCCCCTCTATTCGGCACTAGTGATGCCAAATCTGGAGTATTGCGTCCAGTTTTGGGCCCCCCCACTACAGAAAAAGGATGTGGACAAATTGGAGAGAGTCCAGCAGAGGGCAACGAAAATGATCAGGGGGCTGGGCCACATGACTTATGAGGAGAGGCTGAGGGAACTGGGCTTGTTTAGTCTACAGAAGAGAACAATAAGGAGGGATTTGATAGCAGCCTTCAATTACCTGAAGGGGGGTTCAAAGGGGATGGAACTCGGCTGTTCTCAGTGGTGGCAGATGACAGAACAAGGAGCAATGGTCTCAAGTTGCAGTGGGGGAGGTTTAGGTTGGATATTAGGAAACACTATTTCACTAGGAGGGTGGTGAAGCACTGGAATGGGTTACCTAGGGAGGTGGTAGAATCTCCTTCCTTAGAGGTTTTTAAGGCCTGGCTTGACAAAGCCCTGGCTGGGATGATTTAGTTGGGGATTGGTCCTGCTTTGAGCAGGGGGTTGGACTAGATATCTCCTGAGGTCCCTTCCAACCCTAATCGTCTATGATTCTATGTCAGATGATGTCTAGTCTTCTATCTGGGCAGGACCAAACAGTTCCCTGCTTCGCCTTGCCTGTTTGTATCATATGCAGATTGTATGAAGGGGCCAGTGGTCTCTTCACAGACTCTCTCTAAATGGGTAACATCCTGTATCAAGACCACATACAAAATAGCTTCGGGTACACCCCATCCGCGGTTGCGAGCTCATCTTACAAGAGCGCAAGCAGTGTCAATAGCATTCCTCAGTGATGTCTCAATAGTGGGCATTTGCAAGGCTGGTACATGGTCATCCGTCCATCCATTTACGAACCATTACGTCATAACTGCATCTTCCAGGGCAGATGCACGTCTCAGCAGGGTGGTTCTGCAGTCCTTGCTTAGGTGGACTCCAAACCCCGCCTCCTGATGGGGGGTACTACTTGTCAGTCACTTAAGTGGAATACATGACTTCATCTGCTTGAAGAAGAAAAAGTTACTTACTGTAACTGTGGTTCTGAGATGTGATGCAAATCTGTATTCCATGACCCACCCTACATCCCCTCTGCATCAGAGAATAGTCTGGGGGTTGGTGCAAAGAAACTGAGGGGGGTCAGGGCGCCGCCACCTCATGTAGCCAGGGGAGGGGCTGTGGCTACAAGGCGTGAGTGCTGCCCCTCTGTGGGTACTGCTAGGCAAAATTCTCTAACTCCAATGCACTGGGCAAAGTGGAATACACGTCTGCATTGCATCTCAAAGAACCACAGTTACAGTAATTGTTTTCTTTCACTCTGTGTCAATTCCGATTACCAGCTTGGGTCTATTTACAGCCTCACTTTTCCTTACTTCTGAGTTCATAAATTCATCTCTTCCGCCTCTGAGTCAGGCGTACAATCTCAGACAGCTTGCAGGCTCCTGCTCCCTTCTGAGGCTGCTTTAGTTCAGAATTTGTGTCCGGATTTTGCATTCGTGGCTTTCAGCAAACTCTAGCCCTGGGCCCCACTCCCTTACAAAGCTGACTGTAGCGTTTCCCTTGCGTGTGTGCGGACAGTTCCCGACAATTGCAGACACTTACCATTTACATTGGCAAAATCCATATTTTGTGCCTCTGCTGAAGCATCATCTTTCTGACTGAAATGTCTGTGAGCTGTAAGGTGAGAGTGCCACAGCTGCAGGCCTAAGTTCTGCCTGTACTGATAGTTGTGCTATTGGAACTGCCTTTTTTAGGATTAAACCCTCGTGTTGAAAGAATCTTTCATGCAATGTTTTGTGCACATGTAACCCACTAGTTAGTTACAGGTCCTGCTGTGTGTCTAGGCTACAGAGGGAGAGAGTCTGTAACAGCCCCAGTGAGGGGGCTCTCGCTCAAGCTGTAGCAGCTCATGCTTTTAGCTCTGGAGGTCTGTACCATCACACACACCCTTCTGCTAGTCACGTCTGATTCAGATGTACCAAAATCGCAAGATTTCGTTAGTTCCCTTAGCATGTTTACATGAGTCATTGGATTGATTAGCCATCTGCATTCTCTCTGAATTTGCAACATTCAGATATTATAATGTTATGTAGAGTAAAATATGCTTTTGCCTGTTCAGATGTACCTCTTTTGGATAGTAAATTAGATTACAATCTCTTGTATGGAGGTCCCATATTCCATGGTTGAGACCCTGTACAAAGCCCAGTTTTCAGGGCCACCTTTGGCTCTTTCTCCCAGGCACCGCTAATTCTGGATGGGAAGAACCACCCATAGCCTGTGTTCTTGTTAGTCGAATTCAGACAAACCTGAAGGTCTCCCCTGTTCTCTCTGCATAAATATTCTCATTGCTTGGCTCTGATTGACACCGTGTCACTTTATTTCTAGACTCTGTACCAGTTATCCTCAGAAGCTGCTAGTTCCTGTCTGGATCACTGACAAGGAGCTGGAGAATGTGGCGTCCTTCAGGTCTTGGAAAAGGATTCCTGTAGTTGTGTACAGGTAAAAAAGAATCTACAATAGCTGCCCTGTCGCTCATAGTCCATTATACACAATATCATGACCCCAACCCATGGTGCTGGCTGAGGAATTAGAGAAGATGGATGTGATGTCCATGTTCCAGTGAGCCGTCATGGCAGCTCCCTGGGGAGGACAGCAAGCTGAACTCTGCACGTGCCTGGTTTAACTTGATATTACTGAAGCACTTATAGATCAGGCTGTGTGCGCCACCTTGCTCCTCATTGGTGCTGTTAGAGCTTGAAGGCAATTTGGGATCCCTATGGAAGCCTACACGGGTGAAGCACCAGTGCTACTGGCTCGTATAGCTGTTATAAGTCTTTTACGCAGAAGTACTGCATTTCTGGGGTGTGCAGCTACACTCTATACTTAGGGATACTATACAAAGGGTCAATGTGATGCTCCCTCCTTGAAAGTGTGGAGCTGGCCTGGACCCTGCTCCCCCTTCAAATAGAAGTCAAACTACGCCTCTGGCCCAGCAGCCAAAGCCCAGAGCCCAGGCGCCCCGCAGAGCTTCCTGCATTGAAGAAAGGCAGCACCATGCAGCTGAGCACAGCTATGCTACCTTGGTGCATGTGTTGTTTGAAAAATGGAATGTGACCCAGAGACTGTTCTAACCATACACACACACACCAGAGGACAGAGTTAAGGTGGGGATATGACCGGAACTTTTGCCTTTTTTCACTGAGTGTTCAGCTGTGCAACCTTGCCATTGTTCTAACAGTTTTTGTGTAGAGTTCTGTGCCTCTCCTTAGTACTTGGTAATTTACAGCCCATAGTTGTGAGACTCTGCGGGCTTGTATCAAGGTTTGAAAATGAGATGTTTGTTATGTATTTTCCCAGCCCTTAATGTTTCCTTATTGTGTGTAGCTGAGGATCGCCTGACCAGGGTTTACACTGTATAAATGTTGACTGACCCCTATGCCTTTTTCCTGTAGCTTCCTGCACAGAGGCCTGGTCATGAAAGTGGCATTCCTTGTGGTGATCTTACTGACCAAACGTTTGGCCATGTCTACACTACCAATTTGTGTTGACAAAAGTGATGTTGACACCCAAAAGTTGACAAAATAAAAATCGCAATTTTGTGTTCACACTTGCTCCCTCTGTCGGCAGATCGTGTCCACAGTGGGGGTATCATCATCAACTGTGGGTACCTATCCCACTGTCCTTCTGTCGCTAGGTGTTGTGGGACAACGGAGTGGATCACGGCGCATCTTGGGACAGTGCTAAATGTTCCGTGTTGCATTGCTTTCTGTCCCAGCACTCCATGAGCTTCCGGCATTTTTTCAACGGCTGTTGTTTGCTGTGCACGCCGGCATCTTTGTGAGAAGGGATGGATCCCGCGCTGCTCTCCTATGCTCTGTTAACTGTCATGAGGACATCGCGGCTGGTAGTGCAGTTAATCGTGAAGTTCCTAACTGAAGACTCTTCACAGGTGCCCGACACTCTGCATGATATGGAGCAACATAAGATTGCTTTTGGCATTCACAGAGCAGGTGCATAGGGTAGACCATTGCTTTTGGGATCAGGAAACAAGCACTGAATGGTGGGATTGTATCGTCATGCAGGTGTGGGATGATGAGCAGTGGCTACAGAACTTTCGGATGCAGAAAGCCACCTTCCTGGAACTGTGTGCGGAGCTCGCCCCAGACCTGCGGCACAAGGACACTAGAATGAAAGCTGCCCTCTCGGTAGAGAAGCGTGTGGCGATCGCTGTGTGGAAGCTGCCAACTCCAGACAGCTACCAGTTGGTCGTGAATCAATTTGGAGTGGGGAAGTCGACTGCGTTAATGCAAGTGTGCAGGGCAATAAATCGCATCCTGCTATGAAGGACCGTGACTCTGGGAAATGTGCGTGAAATAGTGGAAGGCTTTGCAGAAATGGGTTACCCTAACTGTGGAGGGGTGATAGATGGCACACACATTCCAATTTTGACACCAGACCACCTTGCAATGGAGTGCATCAGTAGGAAGGGGTACTTCTCCATGCTGTTGCAGATGCTTGTGGCTCATTGTGGGCATTTCACTGACATCACCGTGGGATGGTCTGGAAAGGTGCATGATGCACGCATCTTCAGGAACACCGGCCTATACAGAAAGCTGCAAGCGGGGAATTTCTTTCCTAACCTAAAGGTTACAGTGGGGGCTGTTGAAATGCCCCTAGTGATCCTGTGGGACTCTGCGTACCCCTTTATAGCCGTGGCTCATGAAACCCTACATGGTACACCTGGACAGCAGTGAGGAGCAATTCAACAACAGGCTCAATAGGTACCAGATGACATTTGAATGTGCCTTTGGCAGATTAAAGGCACCCTGGTGATGCCTTTATGGCAGGTTGGACCTCACTGAGGATAATATTCCTATGGTCATAGCCGCGTGCTATAAATTGCATAATCTCTGAAGCTAAGGGTGAAAGGTTTGCTCAGGGGCGGAGTGCTGAGGCAGACTGCTTGGCTGCTGATTTTGAGCAGGCAGATACCAGGGTTGTCGGAGGAGCCCACAGGGGGGCTATTTGAATCAGGAGGCTTTGAGGCAGCACTTTGACAATGACCACCAGTTACATATATCTCTGTCGGAGCTATTTCAATGTTGCATTACATGTAGTTTTCCTAAGGGCCAATGGTGACATTTGGGGCCTTAAATTCCTGTAATAAAGTGATTAAAATGCCTGTGCATGTATTGGCAGTGCCTGCAATCTCACCGTGTAGAAAAAAAAGATGATTTACCAGTATAAAAGTTTGCTTTTATTGCACAAGAAACAGCACACACAAACACACAGATGCTTGGCAGGAAAGAAGGAACCAGGGAAGGGCAGACTCTCACAGCTGTGTGTAAGTCCAGCTGTCATTGTGAAAGTTGTCTAAGGGGGTAGAGTGAAGGGGAAACGGAGAAGTCCCAAAAGGTGGAAAGGAATGTATGGGTGGAGGGGCATGGAGGTTTGGAGGGGCATGGAAAAGAGTTCTGAATGTGCTGCAGAGGAGGTTGAGCACTGATCTGCTCAGTCTGCAGCCTCTGCGTTTGCTCCTCCATTACTTTAAGCATCTGTTCAGTAGCGTCCTTAACAAACTCCTGATTCTCTTTTCTGACCTGCCGTTCGGGCACTCCTTTCATTCCCTTTTTTCTGCTTTGGAGCACTGCAGGAACTCCCAGAACATGTCGTCTTTGCTGCGTCTTGAACGCTTTCTTATCTAGTGGAGACACTCGGCCGGGGTATGTGGGGTGTTACTGAAGGCCATATCTGGTGAAGCACAGGGGACAATGCACAGAAGCGGGATTGTTAAATTCACGCATGGCATTGAAACATTTCTGTTAAACACACCTTTTGCAACATTGCCATCACTTTCTTACTGACCCTAGCCAGGCACACATCTCCACGAACAGCCAAAGCATGGTTAGTGTTGGCAGGGGGATAGGGAGCGCTTCACATGGGGAAAAGAGCACACACTGTTTGCAAGGGTCGTGGTGCAGCATACTAGGAACAAATTCTAAAATTCTCCTACACTTTTCCACAGGTGGGCGTAATTCTAGCAGATTATCTCACTGCTAAGGGTAAGCTGGGAAACAAGGGTACATCTACTCTATGCTTGTGGCTTCCACCCTGCTACCTATGCTGCTCGCCTGTGTGCCACTCTGGTCCCTGCACAAGTGATTGCCGAATGGCGCGGGAAAGTTTCCTACAATGGGGGAAGGAACAAAGCTGCTCTGTCACGGAATCTTTAGCAGAAGATCACCAAGTACCTCCAGGAAACTTCCCTGGACATCTCTCTGGAGGATTCCTCTGAGAGCTCAGCCTGCATCAACACCCTGTTCCACCATACTGCTTAGCTACACTGGGAAATGTCCAGCTCACAGAAACACAGCCAGCCACCCACGTTTCTATGCCCTGACCCCACCTCCACACTACACAAGCCACAGCCACTTACCAGGACTCTCATCTCCTGCTTCTTGCTCGCTGGAGAGCAACTGCTGAGACTGACTAGACACCTCTGGAGTGGAGAACAGTCCCTGGCTGCCTGCCCCACCGGGCAACCTCACCGGGAGCTGCACATCCTCATCTAACTCCAGCTCTGAGTTAGGTCCTCTTTCTGCTGCCTCCATTCCCTCCGAAGTATCCATGGGGTTCTTGCCGATGGGTCACCACCGATGATAGCGTCTAGCTCCTTACAGAGCCAGCAGGTCTTAGGTGCAGCACTGGAGCGACCATTTGCCTCCCTCACCTTATGATGCGCCTGCCTCAGCTCCTTTATCTTCGCTCTGCACTGCAGCATGTCCCAATCATAGCCCTTTTCGCACAAGCCTCGAGCTCAAGCACAGCTGGGACTGCACAGCCTCCTCTCCCCATATACTGAGCAGATCCAACAGCTCTGCAGTGGTCCAAGCAAGAGAGTGTTTGCTGCGATAACCCGCCATGGTCACCTGGGAAGATGCGATGAGATCTCTCCACACCGAGCAAACAGGGAATGGAATTTCAATATTTCCCAGGGCTTTTAAGGGGGAAGGGCAGATGGTTGTTCACCTGACTGCAGGGCAGTGGAGTTCAAACTGCTGACCAGAGCGGTCAGGATGGGCATTGTGGGACAACTCCTGGAGGCCAATTAAAGCGATGAATTTAAGCATGGTGTCTACACTTGCACTTTGTCGACAAAAATGTAGTGGAAAAAAGATGTAAATTTCTCATGAGTGTGGATGTATTTTGTTGCCAAAACCGGGCATTCTCCCCAACAGAAGTGGCCTCGCAGTGTGCACGCGCTCACTGTTTGGGTCAACAAATGGCAGTTTTGGTGACATAACTTGGTAATGTAGACAAGGCCTTTGAGTGAACCCCAGGGCCTTAGGCCATTTGGCTGCCAGGTTCTCACCCCATTATACCTATGAGCTATTTCCTGTCTTTCACCTTGCTGTATGCTTCTTGGGAGCTGTGCTTCTCTTTGCCGTCAGAGGCCGGAGTTGAAGAAGTCAGGCCATCATACTTCCTTTTGTAGGCATGATCTCGGTACACTTAATGTGTGAGTTGAGACATTGGCCCCGCACAATGAATCTGCTTTGAACAACGTTGGGTCCTCAGAGCAGGGCGAGAACCGCATCTTTTGCTGGCACGCTGCCTGGTGTGTCTGCAATGGGATGCCAAGTGAAACTCTCCTCTTCCTCAGACACCAGCCCAATGGGGCTGCAATCGCACGCTGCAGCCAGCCGGAAATCAGCTGGTGGGGCTGGCGCAACGCTGATGACGAGTATCTTGTGACCTCCATCGCCAAGGCCTGTGCCTTGAACCCTGGAGCAAAGACAGCCAGTGGAACTCTCCACAACGGCCCCAGCGAAGGCACTGAGGCCAGCGACACAGACTTTGGTAAGACGGTCACTCCCTTCTGCTTGCTTCCCAAACTGGGCTGGGTAGGGCTCTCCAGAGTGGGGTCCCACCCCAGGGATGCATGCAGATGATGGGCAGCTGTTTCCTGGTGGCTGGGGGAGTTGGTGTTTAAAAATAACACCCAGATTAACTATTTAGGCCCTTTCAGGCCCTGACTGCACTATGCTGGGCAAGGCTTTAAACGTGTGTTTTGTCAGTGTCTGGCTGCACTGGCCTAGCACCAGCTGTGAAAGGCCAAGGCCCAGATGAGAGGAGTTGTCTGGATGTGGGGAAGTTCAGCCTGTCCTGTGTCTGCAGATTCCTCGCTGACGGCTTGTTCGGGCGTGGAGAATGCGGGAGCTCCTCAGAAGCTGCTGATCCTGGATGCCAGATCCTACACCGCAGCTGTTGCCAACAGGGCAAAGGGAGGGGGCTGTGAATGTGAAGGTATAAAACTGCACTCAGGCTGCTTAATAGCTGGTCTCATGGCATCTCGGTGCTTGGACTCTCTCGTTGGACCCCTTGGGCACCCAGTTTGGACTGGGCTCTTTGTGTAGTGTGTCCAATACACACATCTCCCTGGGGAGGGAGAAGTGACAAGATTTGTGCTGCCCCTTCCTCCTCTTGCTAGTTTACTGCGAGGCTGCCTGCCTGCCTACCCTGCACTCTGCTAGGACAGGCTGCCCACCAGCTGCACATATAGCTCCCAGGGATCAGGAATGCCGTGTGGGAGTGAGGGGCAGCAGCTCCTGTTCTGTGGGCTGTGATCAGAGCACCTGCAGTGAGACGCTTTGACTGCAGCAGATCCCATCCAACCTTTGCTGTCTGTCTGTGTTTAGAGTATTACCCAAACTGCGAAGTAGTGTTCATGGGCATGGCCAATATCCACTCCATCAGGAACAGCTTCCAGTACCTGCGCGCTGTCTGCAGCCAGATGCCAGATCCGAGCAAGTAAGTGCCAACGTGCTCTACTACCACTCCTTGCCTTTTTGTCTTCTCATTCCCAGCCAATCGCCCAAGCCAGGTTGCTGGCTCAGGAATCAGAGAGGTTTTCTCTTGGGTGTGTTTACAGAGCTTGAGCATTGTGTTTCCTGTGATCAGTATTTACTATTGGGGGTACCGTAAACACACCACTCTTCTGTGGGCTTCAGTAGAGACCTCGTGGCTTTTGTGTCCAGAAAAAGTAGGATTTGGGGGCTGGATTCTGTGCTGTTCTTCCTGAGTTGGCTGGTTCCCGTCTGTGGGAGCTGGTGTGGAAAGGCAGCAGTACAGTATTTACTGAGAGCTCCAAAGAGTCTTGGGATAGACGTGTCCTCTAGTAGAGCTAACAAGTCATTTTCTTTCCTTTTTACATGCCCTCTAGCTGGCTTTCAGCCCTGGAGAGCACCAAGTGGCTGCAGCACCTCTCCGTCATGTTGAAGACAGCAGTTCTGGTCTCAAATGCAGTTGACCGAGAGGGGCGTCCGGTGTTGGTTCACTGCTCGGATGGCTGGGACAGAACCCCGCAAATTGTAGCACTGGCAAAGATTCTTCTGGACCCCTATTATAGGACCATGGAGGTACCATACAGTAGTGCCGTTCTGTTAGTTCAGCTTCTGTTAAGAAGTTGCTTGTGCCTGCGATGAGCCTCAGGCAGAAGCAGAAAAAAGGATATGGAGTGGAATTGCATTTCACAGTAAAGCTGCTTTGCAAAATGTCACAATGCAGGGTAACTGCACCTATATTCTCCCTCTGTGATCTTCCAAGGAAACCTGTGCTAGGGACCCAGCTCCTCAGCAGTCACCTCTCTTGGGCAGAGAATCACATCTGTCTCCCTCCTGACTGGGCTGTCCAGGCTGCTCAGTTCCCTGCAGACACTGTGATGTCTCTGGAAAGCCGCGCCTTCTAAAAGAACAGCATTGGCACGTGGCTTTTTTTCTAGTCTATGTCCAATGTAATGGGCTGCGGTTATAAGTTACTGTGCAGCTCTTTATAAGCATATTTATTCCTAAAGCGAAAGCATTACAGAGAAAATATATTAAAAACAATAAGAAAAACTACATGCATGCCAAAAAACTTACCGGAAGTCACCCCAACTCCAACCTGGGTTTTGGTAGGTGTCAGTCCTTCAAAACCCACAACTGGATTTTCATCGTGGTTATCAGTTCGCATCTGTCTCAGATTCAGACCCACCATGAATAGTTCAGTCTTTCCTTTATATAGCGTGGGCCTTTGATCTTGGCCTCTTATCACAATTGATCATCAGACAACGGCTCACTTCTCAGGGCATAGCTTCAAAAGGCTGGTTTTTGCATAATCAGACGTGGGGAATTTGCATTCACTCCCACTTAGATATTTCCCAGGAAAACCACTCACCACTTTTTGTTCCAAAAGTCCATTCTTGTCTGACACGTTGTTTAATAAAGCCCGTTGAACCCTCAGGTCTCACATCTGTCACATCTCCCCACCTTCCTCCTCCTGAGAAGTTGCATACAATCCTAGTCCATAATAATACATAGACCATTTATTTAAGGCAATGGATCCCAAAGATATTTTAACTTAATTCCGGAAGGCCTCCCAGTGATATTGTAGGAAATTGCCATATCTGTCACACAACATTTCCAAGAGCTGCTGTGCTGGTGAGGGGTTTTCCCACCTATTCTTCAGTGATCTGTAGCCACTGAATTGTAATATATCAGGCTCTCAAGAGCCTCTGCCTCGGGAAGTGACCGCTTGTGTTCAGGGCGTAGCAGCTTCCCCATTATATTCTCTGCATGGCACCCAAAGGGATTTGTAATGTGGATTTAGTAGCCACTCCTTCATATTTGGATTATAGGTTCTGAAAGTGTCAGTTCAGTGCTATTGAAAATGCCTTGTCCTTACATAAAGCCAGAGTAACCACCAGCTTTCATAATGCTTTGCTTCTAACCCTAGCACAAGTGCAAGCTTCTCTCTAGCCCTCCAAGAAACTCACAGGAGCTGCCTTGCCCTGCTGGGTACTTGGCGCTGCAGTTAACATTCTTCTTTGTTAACAGGGTTTTCAGGTGCTAATTGAATCAGACTGGCTGGATTTTGGTCACAAATTTGGTGATCGCTGTGGGCACCACGAGAATGTGGAAGATCAGAATGAGCAGTGTCCAGTGTTTCTTCAGTGGCTAGATTCTGTTCATCAGCTGCTCAAGCAGTTCCCCTGCCTGTTTGAATTTAACGAAGCTTTCCTGGTAAGAGCTGTGCAAGCAAATGCGTCTTTATTTCTTGCTGATTATGAGCTGAGGCAGAAGGACAGCTGAGCTTTTCAGAGCTGTTGTATTTGAGGAAAAGCAAAGTGGACTTAGGTAAAAGTGAAAGATGTTTTATTATGGATTGGGTTTTCTAATGATGTGGCTGAGGGAGAAGGGGAGTGAAAATGCATAGAATTCAGCCAGTGAGGCTGGAGTGGGGAGCACTCATATTTGGCCAGTACAAATCCTTCCCTATTTAGTTTGATTATGGTGACTCCATTGTTAATGCTGTCAGTTGATGTCCCTATTTGCTTACTTGCACTGTCCAATCTAGTTCAGTTTTTACTTATTTCCCAGTGCTAAAGGAACTTTACATGGTACCTGTGTCCCTGCTCACAACGTAGATCTCTGTCACTGGGAATTTTAAACCTATAATGCATTCCAGACTATTAAACACCTCATCATATTTTTAAATAATCTTTTCCATCCTGTTACATGTTTGATCATCTGTATTTGCAGACTGCTCTTCAACCCAAACACACACACTCCTTCCTGTTTCAAACTTTAGGTGGTATCTGTGTTATAGACATAATAGAAAAGAATAGTTCAGTTTTGTGTGGGCTCGTTTTCTGTCTGCTATATGAAAAGAGCTTCATTTTTTTTTATTTTAACGGATGGTCACTCTATATATATTTTCTGTGAATAAGTTGCACTTAATTCCCAACGTCAGTTTTAAAATTAATGTTTTGTTCATTGATTTCCAATGTCCCTCATCGTGTTGAAGAATAACTGCAAATTTAAGAAAAGACCCAACAAAGTATTTTCTTGAAATTTTGTCCTTTAGCTATGAATTAATGAATGTAGTTTGCTTTTTTTTTTTTTTTTTTTTGTATTTTGTGCTGAAAGTGACCTCAACCTTATTGAGGTTGCAGGAACAAAACATCCTGATGTGTAGAAAGAATAGTAAATATGGCAGGTGACCAGCTTGGCTTAACAGTGAAATCCTTGCTGATCTTAAACACAAAAAAAGAGCTTACAAGAAGTTGAAGATTGGACAAATGACCAGGGAGGAGTATAAAAATATTGCTCAGGCATGCAGGAGTGAAATCAGGAAGGCCAAATCACACTTGGAGTTGCAGCTAGCAAGGGATGTTAAGAGTAACAAGAAGGGTTTCTACAGGTATGTTAGCAACAAGAAAGTGTGGGCCCCTTACTGAATGAGGGAGGCAACCTAGTGACAGAGGATGTGGAAAAAGCTAATGTACTCAATGATTTTTTTGCCTCTGTCTTCACAAACAAGGTCAGCTCCCAGACTGCTGTACTGGACAGCACAGCATGGGGAGGAGGTGACCAGCCCTCTGTGGACAAAGAAGTGGTTCAGGGCTATTTAGAAAAGCTGGACGAGCACAAGTCCATGGGGCCGGATGCGCTGCATCCGAGGGTGCTAAAGGAGTTGGCGGATGTGATTGCAGAGCCATTGGCCATTATTTTTGAAAACTCATGGCGATCGGGGGAGGATGACTGGAAAAAGGCTACTGTAGTGCCCATCTTTAAAAAAGGGAAGAAGGAGGATCTGGGGAACTACAGGCCAGTCAGCCTCACCTCAGTCCCTGGAAAAATCATGGAATCAATTCTGAAGCACTCAGAGGAGAGGAAAGTGATCAGGATCAGTCAACATAGATTCACCAAGGGCAAGTCATACCTGACTAACCTAATTGCCTTCTATGACGGGATAACTGACTCTGTGGATGAGGGGAAAGCAGTGAACGTGTTATTCCTTGACTTTAGCAAAGCTTTTGGTATGGTCTCCTAAAGTATTTTGGTATGGTCTCCTCCTGGCTGTATTTTAAAGAAACATTATTGAGGTTGCAGGAACAAACCATCCCGATGTGTAGGAAGAAAAGTAAATATGGCAGGCGACCAGCTTGGCTCAACAGTGAAATCCTTGCTCGTCTTAAACACAAAAAAAACAGCTTACAAGAAGTGGAAGATTGGACAAATAACAAGGGAGGAGTATAAAAGTATTGCTCAGGCATGCAGGTGTGAAATCAGGAAGGCCAAATCATGCTTGGAGTTGCAGCTAGCCGGAGATGTTAGGAGTAACAAGAAGGGTTTCTTCAGATATGTTAGCAACAAGAAGAAAGTCAAGGAAAGTGTGGGCCCCTTGCTGAATGAGGGAGGGAACCTAGTGACAGAGGATGTGGAGAAAGCTAGTGTACTCAATGCTTTTTTTGCCTCTGTCTTCACAGACAAGGTCAGCTCCCAGACAGCTGCACTCTGCAGCACAGTATGGGGAGGAGGTGACCAGCTCTCTGTGGGGAAAGAAGTAGTTTGGGACTATTTAGAAAAGCTGGATGAGCACAAGTCCATGGGGCCGGATGCGCTGCATCCGAGGGTGCTAAAGGAGCTGGCCGATGAGATTGCAGAGCCATTGGCCATTATCTTTGAAAAATCATGGCGATCGAGGAAGGTCCCGGATGACTGGAAAAAGGCTAATGTAGTGCCCATCTTTTAAAAAGGGAAGAAGGAAGATCCAGGGAACTACAGGCCAGTCAGTCTCACCTCAGTCCCTGGAAAAATCATGGAACAGGTCCTCAAGGAATCAATTCTGAACCACTTAAAGGAGGGGAAAGTGATCAGGAACAGTCAGCATGGATTCACCAAGGGCAAGTCATGCCTGACTAACCTAATTGCCTTCTATGATGAGATAACCGGCTATGTGGATGAGGGGAAAGCAGTGGATGTGCTATTTCTGGACTTTAGCAAAGCTTTTGATACAGTCTCCCACAGTATTCTTGCCAGCAAGTTAAAGAAGTATGGGCTGGATGAATGGACGGTAAGGTGGATAGAAAACTGGCTAGATGGTCGGGCTCAACGGGTAGTGATCAATGGCTCCATGTGTAGTCGGCAGCCGGTATTAAGTGGAGTGCCCCAAGGGTTGATCCTGGGGCCGGTTTTGTTCAATATCTTCATTAATGATCTGGAGGATGGCGTGGACTGCACCCTTAGCAAGTTTGCAGATGACACTAAACTGGGAGGTGTGGTAGATACGCTGGAGGGTAGGGATAGGATACAGAGGGACCTAGACAAATTAGAGGATTGGGTCAAAAGAAATCTCATGAGGTTCAACAAGGACAAGTGCAGAATCCTGCATTTAGGACGGAAGAATCCTAAGGATGGAGAGACCAAATGCTACAGACTAGGGACCAAATGGCTAGGCAGCAGTTCTGCAGAAAAGGACCTGGGGATTACAGTGGATGAGAAGCTGGATATGAGTCAACAGTGTGCCCTTGTTGCCAAGAAGACTAATGGCATTTTGGGCTTTATAAGTAGAGGCATTGCCAGCAGATCGAGGGACGTGATCATTCTCCTCTATTCGACATTGGTGAGGCCTCATCTGGAGTACTGTGTCCAGTTTTGGGCCCCACACTACAAGAAGGATGTGGATAAATTGGAGAGAGTCCAGCGGAGGGCAACAAAAATGATTAGGGGGCTGGAACACATGACTTATGAGGAGAGGCTGAGGGAACTGGGATTGTTTAGTCTGCAGAAGAGAAGAACGAGGGGGGATTTGATAGCTGCTTTCAACTACCTGAAAGGGGGTTCCAAAGAGGATGGATCTAGACTGTTCTCAGTGGTAGCAGATGACAGAACACAGAGTAATGGTCTCAGGTTGCAATGGGGGAGGTTTAGGTTGGATATTAGGAAAAACTTTTTCACTAGGAGGGTGGTAAAGCCCAGAGATTCAAATAGTAGCAAGTAGGATTGGAAACAAATGGTTTCATAGAAAATAAAATCATAACATACATTCTAGAACCTAGACTTTAATTAAGAAGATACTGTCGTGTCTTGCAGAATGTTGGTCAACCAAAATCTCTGCAGCTTTACAGCCAGGCTGGCTGTGACCCTCCTTTCATGAGACATGCACGCTGTCAGTTTGCCTCTTTGGTGAAGACTTCAGTGTGTTTCTTAGCTCTCCAAGATATCCCACACCAATTCTTTGTTTTTATTAATGAAGAGGACACCCCCGGCTGTTTGTTTATTTCTGAAGATTTCCTCACTTGTAGATTTTGCAATCTCTCAGTCTGAACCTGGCTCAGTATGCAAATAGGCATGCAATGCACAAACGGCCGGACAGTGAGATAAGGGTCAGTTTTCTCCCGCCTGAAAGGAACATTTCCGAGGTATGGAACCTCCTGATGACCTGCCTTAACTCCAGGACCTTAAAAACACAATTTTTAATATAGTACATAACTCCTTTAAATATTATCCACACATACATTTTGCAATGGTTATGACAACCAGTAGGTTGCTGGCTGTCAGTAGAGATCTCATATACCACCCTTCGGTGAATTATTATGCAAATATCCAACCCAGGGGATTCCTGTAAAACCCTATGGATCCCCTGTAGCCTCTGCCAGTTGACATCAAGGGATCCTTGGGTAACATTCTCCCACGGGATGGAAGGAGAGCTGTGGCAGGGGGCTGGAGTGTGTGCTTTGAGAGTGAGCTGTTTTAGGTGGGGTGGGAGTTGTGTTACGTGAGTGTGAGGGAGAGTTGCTTTCTAAGGGCCCTGACAATTGCCCTTTTCTGTTGGCGGTGCAGGTGAAGCTGGTGCAGCACACATACTCCTGCCTGTATGGGACCTTCCTGGGCAACAACCCATGTGAGCGAGAGATGCACAACATTTACAAACGCACCTGCTCAGTGTGGTCCCTCCTGAGAGCTGGCAACAAGAACTTCCACAATCTCCTCTACATGCCTGGCACCGAGCAGGTGAGTGGCAGCCCACAACCCAGCTGTTATGGTATGGGCTTGTGGCTAGCAGCCAGAATTGTCTGGGAAGTGTAATTGGGCTGGAGGGAAGGGAGGCTGGTTTGCCTTGGATTGGGAGGGGTTTCCCTTTTGTCCTGTCCCTCAGTATAATTTCTCCTGCAGGTGCTGCACCCAGTGTGCCATGTGCGAGCACTACATCTGTGGACAGCCGTGTACCTTCCAGCATCATCCCCCTGTCCGCTAGGGGAGGAAGGTATGGACCGCTACCTGCCCCCAGGATCCCAAAGCCAGGAGTTCAGCGGCAGATCTCTGGACAGGTAGGGAGAAAGGAGCACCACTCTGGGTTCCCTTTCCACCATGCTCCTGGGTTTCTTTCCTTCTCACTTGCTCTTTCTTCTGGCTGACATTACACACACACATTTGCCATGAGAAGCACCCAACACCATTGTCCTGAAAAGACAGGGCCTGGAGTGTCCTGTCACCCCTCTCTCCAGAGTAGCCTCAGGGAACACCTGGAAGAGAGAGGACACAGCTCCTCACCATACTAGGAGCACCATAAGGGGAGATTTCATGTAGCTGCTCTGAGGCCACCTGGTAGTGGTGCGAACACCAGCATGTCCTAGGGAGCAATAGAAGTGAGGCCTGGGGGAAGGGAGACTGGTGCCCAGATGTGGTGGTGCTGGCTGCACTAGGAGTGTCTATTTCTCTCCCTAGGAAGCTGTGTGTGAAAGAGGAAGTTTGTGACACTTGTCCATGCCTCTCCCAACTAGCTGGCTTGTGCAGTCTCAGCCTAATGCTGATGCTGCCTTCACCTTCACACACAGGCAGTTCACCACAGTGCCCTGGGCACTTCCTTCTCCTCCTGATCAATGGAGAGCAACACCTGGGGGGACTGGCTTTGGGGAACCAAAGGGAAGCTCCTCCAGCTGTATCCCTGTGCTCCAGGGGCTGCCTGATGCTACATAGACCCCTCCCCTGCCCCTACCCCAGCATGATGAGGAAACTAGAGATTAGCGGAGGTTCTTGTTGGCTGGTTAGGCCTCTGAGGTGATGTCCCAGCTGTGAAGTGATTAAACCAAGAAATGGCTGGCGAGGAACCCAGAATCAGTGCCCACTTTTAACATGTTGACTGTAAGTCTAAATTCCAAAGTGATGCAATGATGCAACCCTATTAACTGCTCTCTCGTCACACCTCGGAGCATCCTAGCGCTATTCAGAGACCAAGCCCTGTGTGCTGGGCAGTTCCCTTCCCCCTCTGCTAGGGCCCCTGTGGCACAGAGCAGCAGGTACTGGGATTTTTGTAGTAAAAGTTCCTTCTCCGGAGATTCAGGCTTTGTTTCTTGGTTCCAGGTTACCAAAGACAAGATCTATGGATGACCTGCTTTCAGCCGGTGACTCCAGCAGCCCGCTGACCCGTACTTCTAGTGATCCCAACCTGAACAATCACTGCCAGGAGGTCAGGATGGGCCTGGAGCCCAGACATGCCAGCACAGAGGGCCCCGAGCTGCACCCTGAGGAAGGCAGCGTGGTGGCTGTTGGAGAAATGCACCAGGTGCCAGTGGAGCAGGGGAAAACTCACCCCCTGCAAACCAGCAACAACTTCAACAGCCACACTGATCATCAAGCTCATTGCAAGCCGCTTAGTGGCTGGGTGCCTCCACCAGCAAGCAACATCTTTCCAGAGACAGAAATAGGATGGAGGGTGAATGTGGACGATGTAGATGGCATCAGCCCAGCTCCAAACCATTCTGGACAGGAGAACGTCTGCAGGACTTGTGTCAGAGCTGTGGAGCAGCTTGAAACATGCCCCCATAATCCTTCAAAAGCAACTGGCCTGGAATCTGATGGAAGCTGGAATCTTGTGAAACCCCCCCACCAAGACACCCTAAATCCTGCAGTGGGCATTCCCAGCCAGGACACCCCTGCACCAAGTGTCTCTCCTCAGAACAACCCAAGCCCCATGCCTGGCATCCCCCATCAACATAAAGACACTGGCAAAAGTGGGAGCAGCAGGAGTGGGCACTGGGAGGAAATGGGCCGGGTGGGGATGGTGCCGCTGGAGCTGTGGCAAAGGCGCATTTCCCAGAGCCAGACCAGCGAGTTCTCCCTCCTGGGTTCCAACTGGGACAGTTTCCAGGGAATGGTGACGTCGCTCCCCAGTGGGGAGACAGTAACCAGGCGGCTGCTTTCCTATGGGTGCTGTAACAAGAGGTTGAGCAGCAAACAGTTGCGGGCGCCAGGGCTCTATCTCAGTAGCCAGTGGCCTCCAAGAGAAGGTGTGAAACCACCAGTCTGCAGTGCACATTGTGCAGGCCCTGAAGGGAAGCCTAGCCGGCCATGGCTACCCTGCCACCTGAAGCAGGTGTCTGGCTCCAAGCATGTGCCACCAAGCTGCCCTTCCCCTGTGCCTCCTCTCTACCTGGATGATGACGGGCTCCCCTTCCCCACAGATGTGATTCAGCACAGGCTGCGACAGATCGAAGCCAGCTACAAGCAGGAAGTGGAGCAGCTGCGCAGGCAGGTGCGAGAGCTCCAGCTAAGGCTGGATATACGTCACTGCTGCGCCCCCCCGGCTGAGCCACAGATGGACTATGAAGACGACTTTGTAAGTAATGGCCTACAAAGTGCCATCTCCCACAGTGTCTGACCCAGCCATGAACCATGAGATCCTGCCCTTCATGTCCCTGCTCTCCCCTGACTCCAGGGGGAGCATGTGATGCCAGGCTCACATGTTCACTTACCCCTCACTTCCTGTTGGTGTGCAAGTTTGATGCTCATTAGGATAATGATTCACTCCTCCCCTTCCCCGCCCCTCCTCCCCGTCCATGGGTTCTACGTTCTCCTAGCCTGTGCTTCCCAGGAGGGAACAGAGTTCCTTCTCTCATCTGGACACCATCTCCTCCTGGCGTTCACTCTCCAAGTACCCAAAGATTCCTTCATCCAATCTTCCTTTATTTCCGAAGACATGGGGGATGATGCCAGTCCAGATTCTTCTGCCCTTTGCTTCCTGAGCTGGGGAGCGACAGTGCCACTTGCTCCTTCAGGAGCCATTCTGAGTGGGGTGGAAGGGATACCCTTTGGGTCTGTGCTGGAAGAGGCTGATGGCTTTTGTGACTTTGGCTTTCTCTCTGCAGACCTGTCTAAAGGAATCGGACAGCAGTGACACTGAGGACTTCTACTCTGATCACAGTGAGGACTGCCTGTCTGAAGCAAGCTGGGAGCCTGTCGATAAGAAGGAGACTGAGGTACATCCATATACAGCTACATGTGTAGCAGGGTCAGCTTTGTCTACAAGGCAGGATGGGATCTAGGCTCAGAGCAGCCGTTCCTGTTGTGCAAGGTGGTGACGTATGTATGGTAGGATTGGCTCTCTGCTTTCCTTGCGAGGTAGGCTGTAGCAGGATGGGCTGCAGACTTTCCTGGGAGCAGTCTCATGTCCTTTGGTGCTAGGCGAGGTGCGGGTTCACCAGGCTGGGCCTCCAGGCCTTGCTTTGCAGACCAACCCACATGGTTCAGTGTGTTTTATGGCCCAGTGTCACACTGTAACCCACGCTCCAGTCGCCTCCTCAGTGATATTGTTTTGCAAGCCTATTACAGGCTCCTGGAGTGAGGTGCTAATGAAGGCCGTTATTTTCCCCAGGTCACACGTTGGGTTCCAGACCATATGGCCTCACACTGCTTTAACTGTGATTGTGAATTTTGGATAGCCAAGCGAAGGCACCACTGCAGGTAAAACTCAGCTACCTCTTGCATATCTCCGTTGTTCTTTTCCATCTCCTCCCCAACCCCCAAATGACCAAGTCTCTGTTCTTCCTTTTCTGTCTCCTCAGGCCCCCCAGCACAGGATCACTGATCCTCTCTTTCTCTATCCACCCACCCTTGCACACACTCCCCCTGAAGTCCCTGACCCTCTGTCTTTTTTATCGCTGTTGTCTTGGGGTCTCTGACCCTCCCTCTGGCCGTGTCTACACTAGAAATGCAGATGGTATTTAAAAACATATCAGCTAACATCTCAGCTCTCACATAGTTGAACATTAGTGCAGACAGGACTGAACGCCTTCAAGAACATGCTGGTTGTGTTTGGCCCTAGACTCCCCCAGTCTAGACATGGCCTTATTCTTTATGGAGTTGTCACTGTGTCACTGCTCTCTGCTTTTATTACCCCTTAACAGGAATTGTGGGAACGTGTTCTGTGCTGGCTGCTGCCATCTGAAGCTGCCCATTCCTGATCAGCAGCTCTACGACCCAGTCCTTGTCTGCAACTCATGTTACGATCACATCCAGGTGTCTCGTGCTAGGGAGCTCATGAGCCAACACCTGAAGAAACCCATCGCCACAGCTTCCAGTTGAACGCCAGACAAGGACGCTGTCCATGCCAAGCCTTTTTGCTCACTGATTTGAGGGATGGCTCTGCCTCCACTGGAATTGTGAAGGTCTTTGGTGCAGCATTTGAACACCAAACTCAAATGCATTGTCTTCAGCAATCCTCCTTGATCCCATATCCGTCTGAAGCAGAGGAATTGAGATGAGACAATACAGTGGGCCCATCTTGGTACCAGTGTACTTATAGCTGAAGACCTAGGGCTAAATAGGAGACCACAACCTCTTTCTCCTATGGATTGGAAAGTGATGCTTTCACAGATACTGCCTGTACAAGTACCCCAAAGCAATAGAAAGGTATGTTTAGAATCAAACTCTTCTTTCCACCCTACAAAAGGCAGTTGCATTGTACAAGAATGAAGAGGGTGGATTCTGAATGGTACCTCTGTCCTCTGTGTCCCTTCAGAAAGGCTCAGCCTTGAGGTTCCACTGCTTCTCTTTCCATGGAGTTTGATTTGCAGGCTGGCTTTGTGGATGAGGGGTCTGAACTCATTAGCAATCCCTGGGTTAACCTTCTCTTGGATGCGGAAAAGGAATTCCTTCTCTCTGAAGACAAAATGGGGCTTCTCTGTGCGGCCAAGCAGATCTCTGCCAATGTCCGGGTCCTGCAGAGAGTGTTGAATGCACTAGACTAGACTGTCCCCCTGCAGTACTGTGTGGGGAGAGGGGAGAATGGTTTGTTCTCTTCTTGCTCTGCCTGTCTACTTCTAGTCTCTCGCAGTGTCACATCCTGGTGCTAACACAGGAATGACCGTGATTCTGTCCTGGGATGGAAACATAACTTGTGTTCCTGTGTTGCTCCTTCTCCCCTTTGCTGCCTCCATCTCCTCCTTTTCCTGTTGCTCTTTATCCTGAAAACTTGACATCTTGAGGGTAGGCCGTAGTGTGTCATTTTACCTCCTGGAATGTGCTGTTTGGTGTGCGTGAGGGTTTCAGTCCAAATGCTGCTATATATTTCTGTGCACTTAATGTAACCCGAAGAAGGGAGAATGAAGCAGAGATACCAAATTGGGGGTAGGGAGAAAGCCGGCCGATAGAGCCTCTACAGTCTGGATTTTTTCACTGTAATGTGGCACTTAACCAAAAGATACAGTGATGGGCATGACGTGCAGCATATGCCCCTACGTGACAGAAACAGTCTCTGGGTCATTCCAACACCACTTAAAAGTTTCTCTTGGACTTGACTTCCTTTCCTGTCTGCTGTACAGAAGCCATAACTTTTAGAGTCGCCCTTTTTGAAATCTGTAGTTATTGCCTCTCTGTTGCTTCCATATGCTACACACCAAGCATCCCAGCTCATTTTAAGGAGAGCTCACTAGGATACAAGCTTAGGAAGACATGAGTTACAAGATTAAGCTTCTGCTCTTTTCTTGGATCCTTGTGAGCGCCATGTTTGATCCTTGGTTCCTGAGAAATCTGGAGAGATGCTGGTCGGTGCAATGGAAAGAGCGTGGAACTATGGGCATTTTTTATAGCTGGGTAAATTGGTTTTCTCCAAATAAAGAGACCACAGATACCCTACTTAAGACTCCACATTGGGAGGGTGGGGGATATGAGTCCTCCCTATCTCGTAAATAACCAGATAAACACTAGAACCATGTTCTGACCTCCCAGTTCTATTTACAAAACCCAGTGGTTTTCAAATTTCAGTTGAATGAGTAAAAAAAACAATTAATTTCCTGCACTTTTACATTTCCGCCTCCCTGATTTCCAATAATGAAAGCAAAGCTAGCATAATCTGACGAGACTGTATCTGCTCAGACTGGTTTGCTGTTCCATACTGGGAGCAAACAACAAGGGGGAGAGAGAGAGAGAGAGATGTCATACTTCTGATTCTTCCCTGCCTTGTACCTTACATTATTTCCACCCCTGGAGGAGAGTGGGCGTAAGACACTGAGCCCCTGGTGAGAGCACAATTCCCATTTGGCCTCACTTTCTGCGGGTGGAAGTGACTGCAGGCGATAAGGCGGCAGCAGAGTCAGGGCCCGTATTCCTGGACATTTGGATTCAGACATGGTTAATCTAAACTGCTTTCAGCTCTTGTGGGTGTCAGTGTCACAATGTGCTGGCCAGAACCTCCAAATCAGTTCAGTAGCGTTGTGACGAACAATGTGCTGTAAGACTCAATACATTTGAAATAAAATCTCTATATTAGTGCCGCTGTGTTTGGCCCGTTCTTTAGTCTGGATTCTGTTGTTTTTTTCATTTTAAATAAAAATCTCCACAGCCAGCTGTGCTAGGGCAAAAAGTCAAAGTAAAGCTATGCTCTTGCACTCACACACGCCACACTCCCTCTCTCCTGTCAAACCCATTAAGCCCCTGTCATTCTGCCCCCAGGAGCTCTGTCCTGTGTATCCCCTTAATGACCAGGTGAGGAGATTTCCTTCCGCCCCAGTTATAGTATGGAGACGTCGCCTGCTCCTGACCAGCATGCTTGCTACACTTCTGCCTGGAAGCAAATCCCATTAGCTTTATCTCTTCCCACCTCCCCCAGGCAGGGCTGGGTCCACTGGCTCCCACATAACCAGATCAGTGCCTGGATCCTCCCTTAGCCTGACACCCAGTGTGTTGGGCAGAACAGAAAGAACTACGTTCAGTGCTCCACTTGCTGTGCCTGTCACTAGTGAGTCACTGAGTGAACAAGGTGGCAATCCAATGCACTTCCTTCAAACACCTGGGAGTCAGCAGTGCTCCTCTAGGGTAGAGTCACAGTTGTTAAGGCCAGAAGGGACTGTTTTCATAATCTAGTCTGACCGCCTGTATAACACAAGTGAGAGAATGTCACCCAGCAATTCCTGCTTCAAGCCTTTTACTTCTGGTTGGGCTAGCCTCAATTTCAAGATTCATGGAGTCTTTGAGGATCTACCATATCCCAGGGTAAACTGTTCTAAGTGTCAATTACCCTTCTTATTACACATTTGCACCCGACTGCCAGTTTGAATTTGTCTAGCTTCAAATTCCAGCCACTGGATCTTGTTATGACTTTGCTAGATGAGAGCCCTCTAGTATCAGAAATCTTCTCAGGAGTGCTCGTAGTGAGCTCTTTGTATTCCCACAGCATCTCAGAGCACTTCATATTATAAAGTCAGGGATCACTAGGATCGTCATCTGACCTCTTGCACACAAAGATAACACACTAGAATTGCTGTGGCCCCCTCTGAGCAAAACACAGCTAAACTCCAACTCACAAATCGCATTGTGCCTCCCTTAGTTCTTCCTGCAGTTCCCACAGAATACGTTTAAATGCACACTGCAGTGTTATACAACAGTTTAGACTGGAAGTGAAAATGTCCATATCCTATTGAAAATGCAGGAGGAATTGAGGGATACAGAATGTAACTAGGGAGCTGGAATTTATCCAGAACACAGGAGTCCCTTCCTCTCATGAACAGGGAATTTTACTAACTAGTTGGTATCTTAATTTTGTCCCCTCTGAATGAGGAGAGCACTAGCAGGAGAGCCACCCTCATGCAAGAACTGCAATGTGTCTATGCAGAAGAAACCCACCTACGGATGGTTTTTTTGCCATTGTTGTACTCAGGGAGGGTACATCTACACTGCGATTAGATACCCGCAGCTGACTCGGGCTTGGGCCAAGGGGCTGTTTTGATTGCAGTGTAGACCTTCAGGTCCAGGACCTTCCCACCACAGATCCTAGAGCCCAGGCTGTAGCCTAAGCTCAAATGTAACTAAAGAGCCCCTTAGCGTGAGCCCAAGTCAGCTGGCACAGGCCACCCCTAGATTTTTAACTGCAATGTAGACATACCCTGGGATAGCCTCAAGACACAATTCCTCCTTAGAAGGGTCCCAGGAGGTCAACACTAATGTAGTGTTACCATGGTCTAGCTCAGCATCTTGCAGATGCTTGCTCTACAGTAGCAATCATTGAGCAGTTACAGTTCCATTTACATTGGCAAAGTTTCTTAGAGATCAAATGTTTTTGAAAGCCAGACAGTGGGGTCTAATCCTGCAAAGTGCAGCGGGGGGAGTTGAAGCACCTCTCAGCAGGATCAGGTCCAATAGTGGTGTCTGTTTTAAGCCAGTAATGCTCTAGCACATTTTGGCCCTATTCTCATTAAAATTAACATGCTGTCTTGAATGAAAGGTATATTTGCAGTCTGTGCTGGGGACAATGCCAATCTCAGTCATTATTAGTCGTACTTTAACATCTTCAGCCAGAGTGACATGTCCAGCTAATATGATCCAGAAAACTTTAAAAGGGAGTTAAAGTTGCAGCCATAAAATAGAACTCTTTACTACCCATATCTTTCCCAAATGTGAGACTTCAAACCCCCCAGCATTAAAAAAACAGGAAATACCCAGTTAAGGTCTCTTTACATATCCCCAATAATTGTTTGTTACAAGAAAAAAAATACACCACCAACTTTTGAAAACTAAGAAGTGCAGTTAGAGTTCTACTTCTCACACACTATAACACCCCATCCTTAACCCAGCCCCCACAGGGATGGCAGTACCCCTTATTGTTCTTTTGAGAGTGGGATATAGTTTCCTAAATTGCAGGAAATCCCCTCATGCAGTGTTGTGATAGTGAGGTTGGAAATAAGGAGAGGCAGCATGATTGCCAAGTGTCATCTCTGTCAGTGCCGCTACACAGGTCACACTGAGATCCAAAGGCTGTTGGACTTCATGAATAGGAGTCCGACTAGAGAGAGGGCCAGAGAAATGTTAGGGGAGTA
The DNA here is from genome assembly GCF_020497125.1 of Mauremys mutica. Classification (NCBI taxonomy): domain Eukaryota; kingdom Metazoa; phylum Chordata; order Testudines; family Geoemydidae; genus Mauremys; species Mauremys mutica. The sequence goes on along the minus strand of NC_059090.1, from coordinate 2,480,176 downwards.
AGATATTGTGATGTTTCCAGTTCTTCTTGCCATCCCTAAAAGGGCAGAGTTAAGGTCTGTGAAGCAGCACCTTGCCTGTGCATTTCCTGGTTTTCATAAGCTTGTGATTTGTTTTTTCTTTTCTTTTCTTTTTGGCATCATGGAGAAAGATCTTAACTGAGCAGTTCTTTTGTTTTTTCTCATGTTTGGCTTTATCTACAATAGAAAATGCATTGCGTTAGAAAACCTGTTAACTAACATATTTGGAAAGAGACTGGTTGACATATTCATAGTGTACAGTGATACTTTCTATTCCAATAATAATTAGGGAGGCTGTTAAGCATTTTATAAGTGTAGGGCTAGATAGCTCGCTCCCAAGAGTTTTTTAAAAAAATTGGCTGAGGAGCTCTCTGTACCAATGAGGTTGATATTTAACAAATCTTGGAAACGGGGGAATCTCCAGAGATCTGGAAAAAAGCTCAGCTGGTACTGATAGGATGACCTGGGTAACTATAGAACAGGAAGCCAGACACTGATACCAGGCAAAATCATGGAAAGGCTGAAATGGGACAATCAGTAAAGAACTGGCAGCATAAATAAAGCCAATCAATATGCTTTTATGAGAAACAGATTATGCCAAACAAACCTGTTTTTTTTTGAGATTGCAAATTTGATTGACAAAGGTAAGTGTTGACACAACGCACTTAAACTTCTCAAAGGCATTTGACTTAGTACTGCACAATAGTCTGACTAAAAATGAGCATTACACAAAATCAATGTAGCAGATATGAAATGGATTAAAAACTAGATGATCTCAAAAACTAATTGTACATGGGGAATCATTACTCAGTTGGGGTCTTTCTAGTGGGGTCATGTAGGGATCTGTTCTCGGCCAAATGCTATGCAATATCTTTATCGATATGGAAGGAAAAAATCACTGGTAAAGTTTGCAGCAGACAAAAACATTGGTGGAGTGGTAAACAACTTTAAGGATAGGGCTGTTACAAAGCGCAGTCTGGATTGTTTGGTATGCTGGACTCCCTTGAAGAAGAAACATTTTAATGCAGCTAAATAGAGTGTCGTGCATCTAGGACTCAAGAATGGAATCTCATTCGAGGGGACTGCATTTTGGAAAGCAGAGACTGTGAAAGGAACTTAAGGGTGATGGTGGAAACCAACTGACTATCAGCTTTCAGTGTGATATGGCTGAGAGAGAAAATTCAGTCCTTGAATGTGTAAATGGAAGCCAGGAGGTGGAATTACCTCTTTATACAGCATTACTGGACCTTAGGCTTGACAGGATTTGATTTTAATTGCAGGTGTCATAAATGTCAATTTCACCTGACACTGAAATCCCCACACACAAAAAATCCAGTGGGAACAGCAGGAGTGCAGCCTCCCCTCACACCTTGCATGTGCCAGGCTTGGGTGTCACCAGCCCTGCAGCAGTGCAGAGAGCTAGCTGAGACAGGGAAGCTGTAGAGGGATCCCTGGCATGGCCACAAGGCCGGTGACACTGCATGCCTGTAGGTGGAAGGTGCATGGAAAGGTGTGGTCCTGGTGGGACAGAGCAGAGACACACGTGCGCACACAGACCGGGACTGCAATGATGAGCCCCTGGCTGCGCAGGGCTGGAGACATTTAATAGTCAGGTGGCCTCCACAGCCAGGGGCTCATCCTCATTTTGGCCAGGGGTCTCAGCTGTGCCCTCCCAGGACTGCAGCCTCGCTCACACCTTGTGTCTGTCAGGATGTGGTGTCACTGGCCCTGTGTCCACACGGGGAGTCCTCTGCAGCCCTGCTGTCAAGGCCTAGCTCACTCATTCACCAGCCAGAGTGCAGGGGGTATCCCTGAGCAGAAGCTGCTCAGCTGTGGGGTGACTTTCCCCACGGCCAGAAGCTCATCCTTGCAGCGTTGACCGGGGGTGTCTGCTCTGCTGGGCCAGGACCACAGCCTCCCCTGCACCTTGTGTCCAGGTGTTTTGGACCCCATGGCCACGCAGGGAGCCCTGCTGTCAGTGCTGTCCTAAGCCCAACCTTACCCACTCTTAATTTCCCACAACTGTAAAAATTAAAAAAAATAAAATCTACATTGAAATTTCAACAACAAAAAAAAATCAAATTCTGCCAATCCTGTGGATACTGTGGCAAGAACTGAGCTACACGGATTTGAAGTCTGGAAAATCTGTGTTATGTGAGAGACTAAAGGAGCTCAATCTATTTAGTTTATGAAAGAGAGAGTTACGTGACTTGATCATGGTTGGTAAGTAACTACACAAGAAGATGTGGATAGTGGGGAGAGCTCTTTAATCTAGCAGACAAAGGCAGAACAAGGTCCAAGGGCTAGAAGCTGAAGTTAGAGAAATTCAATCTAAAAATAAGGTACAATTTGTAAATGAATCATTGGAACAACTGAGCTAGAGATGTGGTGGATTCTCCATCACTTGGAGTCTTTAAATTTTGACTGGATAGCTCTCTTACAGATAACCTCTGGTTAAGCTGGCGTTATAGGATGGATATAGGACTCACTGAAAGAAAAACTATGGCCTTCGTTATGCAGGAGGTGAGACTAAACTCTGAGGATCAGAATGGTCACTCGTGGCCTTACAATCTATAAAGTAGCAGTGTGTTAAAGATGATTGTGCCCTTAGTGCTGACAAGGACACTCATGTTTGAAATATGTTAGCGTGACATGATTAACTGTAATGTTTTCAAATATGACAGGCCTCTGTACTGAGGGAAAACTTGTGTTTTAACTAGCACAATATTAAATGTTGTTGATCATGCTTTCTAACAAGACCTCATATTTCATATTCCTGGAGGGTACAGGGAGCAGAGGCCCTATACGGCAGCAGCAATTTAGCACTATTATAACAAAACTTTTGGTGTCTATTTCCTTACTTTTTAACATACAAAGGAGCCTGGCCAGCAGGAGCTTCTGGCATCTCTGTAACAAAAGAGTGGTTTCATGCTCTCCAGGCTAGCCTCTCATGACACTGCAAACAGCATTAGACATCACTTTGAGTTGGGAACTCCGAGCCACTGGACTATGGGACGGTCTGATGTGGGGGTGTCTCCATTGTTTTTTGTTAAAGCTGTTCTACTTTGTATTGTATTGGGCCGGAGAAAGAATGAGACTCACTCTATAGTCTGGGGGTTATGGCACTCATCTGAGAGGTGGGAAAATCCCTTCTCATCAGGCAGAAGGGGCAATGGAAGTGGGGTACCTAACCACGGGCTCAAGGGCTCATCTCCCCTTCCTCAGCCATTGGGTGCAGGCCTAAGCTATTCTCTGAAGAAGACACCTCATCTGCCTGACTCCAGGAGAGGGGATCCTGGATGCGGGGCTCAATCAATCAGACATTGGTGCTTCTTGGCAGCCTGATGTGAAGAACTGAACTGTGAGAAGAGTGGGGCTTAGGACACACCCCTCTTGGCAGCATCTCCCATGGGTGAGCTTAGATGGCATCCCACCTAGTAGGCTGGCTTTTGTGGATCCCTTCCTCAGATGCCCTTCTCCCCCATGCACTGTGTAGGGAGCCTAGTTACCTAATTTAGGCTTTGTGGATTCCAGGGGTTAGGTGTTGACACAGCATCACAATGCCAAAGTCCATTGGTGGATCTGAGCCTTAGGCTTTGCAAAACATGACTTAGGGGCCCTGCTGCCCATTGGAATTCACAGCCCAGGCTCCCTATACAGTGCACGTGGAGAGTTAGGTACCTAAGAACTGGATTATCACAAGCCAATACGATGAGCAGAAAGCAGCTTAAGGTAGCTAGTAGGAAATGCTGATGAGAGGAGCCCCTCTCTCCAGTCAGGATCCACCCTTTCCTGGGTTTAGGTGCCTAAGTCAGGTCAGCCCTTTCTCACAGGGGCAGACACACCCACATCTGGCCCATCTAACATTTCTGGCCAGCCTCCTCTGCCCCCTCGCAATCTTCGACTCCAAGCTGCTAAAAGTCCTGCAGCGCAGCGGGGCACTCAGGCAGGCTGCCTGCCTGCTGTGGCTTCATGCTGCTCCTGGAAGTGGCTGGCTGCTGCTGGCACATCTCTGCGCACCCCTGGTGGTGGGGAGGCGCCTCCATGTGCTGCCCCTGCCCTCAGCACCATCCTCATGCTTGTGGGCATGGGCAGTGCACTGAGACCTGCTGTCCCCCTTCCCCAAAGGGGCATGCAGAAACATGCCAGCCACTTCTGGAAACAGCGTGGGGCCATAGCATGCAGGCAGCCTGCCTGAGCCCTGCCGGCCAGCAGCCACCTGTGATGAACCTCTCCCAGCCAGAGCCTGCATCTTGTACCTCTTCCTGCACCAGAACACCCTCCTGCACCCAAACTCCCTCCCAGACCCTGCACCCCCTCCTGCCCCAGCCCAGAGCCCCCTCCTGCACCAAACATCTTCCCAGACCCCTCACCCTCTCCTGCACCCCAATGCACTGCATCAGCCCGGAGCCCCCTCCTGCACCAAACTCCCTCCCAGACCCTGCACCCCCGCCATTAATATAATAGAAATATGCGGCCCGTGATGACTTACCAAAATTCATGGAGTAGCCCCCCTGTGAAAATTATTGCCCACCCCTGGGTTAGAGCATTTTAAATCCCTACTCTGGAGCAGGGACTTGAGTCTGCTACCTGCCAGGTGTATGCCCTAGCCCTGGGGCTACAGAGTCCGTCTCACTAGCCCTCTGAATATTTAGTTCTTTAGACCAAGTGGAACAGCTTTCACAGGTGAGAGAGATAGACCCACCTCCATATGTCCCAGGGGTTAGGGCTCAAGTGGGATGTGGGAAACCTGGGTTTCAACTTCCTGATCCATATCAGTCAGCGTGAGGATTTGAAAAAGGGGGACACACATCTTAGCCGAGTGCCTCAAATCACTGGGTTATAGGCTATTCTAGGACGCACACTCTCCCAATCTCGTGTGTGACACCTAATCTGAGAGGCATGATCAGAGCATGTCTATCAGATCAGGCAAGATCAGTGGGGGAATGCTTAGTTGGACAATTCCACCAGGGCTTAGATGTGAGTGAGGGCACTGAGCAGTTCAGGGTGATAGGACTTAGGTGAGAGTTAGGCAACAGCGGTGCAGAGGTTTTGAGGCTCTCAGTAGTACCTAAATGTCAGCACCCAAAGTGTCAATTATGCACTTATGTGGCTTTCTGGCTCTAGCTTGATGTGATTATGGGGAGTTCTTCAAGTGCTTGCTCATATCAATTCCGGTTAGGAGTGTGCATGCGGCATATACACACCTATTGGAAACTTTTCCCTAGCAGCTACCCGTCGGGCTGGCTGTGGAGGCCCCTGGAGTGGCGCCGGCATGGCACTCTATATACAACCCTGCTGGCCTGACCCCACTTCATTTCCTTCTTACCACCAGTGACGGTTGTTGAAACAGTCGTCTCTTGATTGCAAGTGTCCCACTAATCCCTAGCTCTTCTGCTTATCTTTGTTTATAGTTATCCATTGTTAGTTCTCTATGTGTTAATTGTAGTCTTTAGTGGTTGGGTAGATTTCGCCTCTGAGTGCCCCATGGGGCATGCCATCCCAGGGCTTCAAACCCTGTAGCTCCTGTGCCAAACCTATGCCCATAGGCGACCCCCATAACTCCTGCCTCCGGTGTCTGGGAGAAGCCCATCAGTTGGATAAGTGCATGATCTGCAAGGCCTTCAAGCCTTGCACCAGAAAAGAGAGGGACATTCGATTAAAACAACTCCTCATGGAGTCTGCCCTCCATCTGCAGCAGGACCCGGCCCTGAGCGCCTCATTGCGGAGCGCTCCTCCAGCGGTGCTGTCCGCGGTACCGAAAAAGGACTCAGCACACCTACCCAGGGGCTGGCGGTCTCCCAGGCCCCAGAAGCATTCCCCTTGGCACCGCACCCACTCACCAGCTGCCCACAAGAAGCAGGCTAAGGGCAAGTCTCCCCTATGTCCTGTCATGGACACTGCACCCCTGGCAGGGGACGGTGCGGAATAAAGGCCTACGGCCAGCAGATGCTCGGGACGAACTCAACCCTCGCGGGCCCCTGTGTCCCCAGGAAGGCCCATGCTCCTGGGCTCACCGCGGCTGCAGGTGGGGGAGGTCATGTTGCCTTCCATGCCAGACACTGTCAAGACTGCTAGGGGGCTCATTGAGATGATGGTACCCAAGTCTCCAGTCTCGAGACCTCCACTACTTCGAGGTCTGGCCATGTTCAGACAGTCTGCTCCACAACCCGGATCTCTGCACCGCTCTGAGTCCCTGCATTGCACCTATGCCCCATGCTGGTCTGACTCACGGCACCGGTCCGACTCATGGTACTGGCCTCGCAGCCCTGACTCTTGGAGCCGTTCCTGCTCAAGGTGGTTATCGGTGGATAGGTCGTGGTCCCGCTTGACGTCCAGGTCCCACTCTGTGACCTCACGGCACCACTCGTAGCATCGACCTCAGCCTGCACTTTCCCGTCATTACTCAACAGACCTGCACCACTCTATGCATCGGTATCACTCTACGTTGCGGCACCAGACCCCATTTCGGCACCGCTCCCTGGCATGGCACCGGTCCTGCTTGCGGCACTGCTCCCAATCCCCTCCAGGCACCGGCCTCCATCGCAGCACCACTCCCAACCAAGGCAAAGCTCCACGTCGCAGCGCTGCTCGACTTCCCGGCACCGCTCCGCATCTCGCCGTTGCTCCCTGCAGCAGCACCGCCCTGCATCGTGCCACCGGTCACTGTCCAAACCTCACTACCCTTCTTGGCATCCATCCCGTCCGTTGGAGGAGGCAGCCTCCCTGGTGCAGTCTCGCACCACTCCCCCTTGGCCATCACACTCGAGATCACCCTCCCTCAGATCAGGCAGGGGATCAGGAGCGCCCAGATCAGGGGCGCCCAGATCAGGGCCGTGGAGTCTTAGGAAGGATGCTTCAGCACCCCATTGGCAGCCCCAGTGGCAATTTTGGACCCTTTGAATGTACCATCAGGCCCAAGGTGCCCCTCCCCCTCCCGGTGTACCGCCACTGTCCCATTCAGGGTCTCGCCTCCCTGAGGCAACCCTCAGCCACCCATCTCAGGACCCATCACAAAACCTGGATCCAACCCCACCCCCGATGGAGGCTACACCCGGTGTTCGGGAGGAACCGGTTCCGGAGGATCAAGAGACCGTCACGGAACCGGTCCTGCCGGTGGCTTCATCCTCGTCATCCCGACGAGGCGGTGGCAGGTACCTCCGCATCCAGACCACAACCCAGGGACTATAGGGCCCTGCAGGAACTCCTGGGTGGCCCTGAATATGAACCTCCAGGTGGAGGAGGTGGTTGAGGAGAAGGACCCTATGGTGGACATCCTTGCACCAGAGGGGCCCTCTCAGGTGGCCTTACCCATGCTAAAAACCATCCAGTCTAATGTTAAGACTATTTGGCAAACGCCTGCCTCCATTCCCCTTACGGCCAAAGGGTCTGAACAAAAATACTTTGTCCCCACTAAAGGGAGGAGTATCTCTTCACCCACCCTTCCCCGTTCTCCTTTGTGGTGGAGGCAGTGAATGAGAAAGAGAGGCAGGGTCAGCAGGGCCCTGCACGCAAATCAAGAGATGCTAAATGCCTTGATTTGTTTGGAAGAAAAGTTTATTCTACGGGGGGGCCTCTCTCAGGATTGCTAATCAACTCGCGATCCTGAACAGGTATAGTTACAACTGCTATTCAAAAATTCAAAGAGCTGCTTCCATTGGAGTCACAGGCAGAATTGGAGGCCACTGCCGAAGAGGGCAGAGTCGTAGCCCGGACTTCCCTCTAGGGCTCTTTAGATACCCTGGACTCAGCAGCACATACTCTAGTGTCTGGAATCACAATGAGACGCAAAGCCTGGCTCCAATCCTTGGGTCTCACTCTGGAGGTTCAGCACACAATTCAAGACCTTCCGTTCGATGGCCAGGGCCTGTTTGCTGAACATACAAACTCCAGATTGCATAGCCTGAAGGACTCCCGGAACACGATTAAGTCCCTTGGCATGCATACTCCAGCAACCCAAAGGAAGTCCTTCAAACCGCAGACCACCCAGCAGCAGTCTTTCCCCTCTAGGCCCAGACAGGACTTCTCCCGTAGGAGAAACAGATATAGTCAGCATAGGCCATCGCACCCTCCTCCTGGGCAGGGCCAGGGACAGTCCAAGCCCCCTCTGGGCCCTAAGACCCCTTTTGAAGGTGCACATGAGGATGGATTACCAGTCCACAACCTGGCCAATTATCCTCCCTTCCTGAACCATCTATCCTGCTTCTACTGTGCATGGTCCCTTATTACATCGGACCAGTGGGTATTCCGCACAGTAGAGACGGGATATTCTATCCACTTTTGCTCCCTCTCATGAGCAACTTCTCATCCAGGAGGTTCAGACCCTCCTCACTCTAGGAGAGAACATAAGAAAGGCCGTACTGGGTCAGACCAAAGGTCCATCTAGCCCAGTATCTGTCTACCGACAGTGGCCAATGCCAGGTGCCCCAGAGAGAGTGAACCTAACAGGCAATGATCAAGTGATCTCTCTCCTGCCATCCATCTCCATCCTCTGACGAACAGAGGCTAGGGACACCATTCTTACCCATCCTGGCTAATATCCATTTATGGACTTAGCCACCATGAATTTATCCAGTTCTCTTTTAAACATTGTTATAGTCCTAGCCTTCACAACCTCCTCAGGTAAGGAGTTCCACAAATTGACTGTGCGCTGCGTGAAGAAGAACTTCCTTTTATTTGTTTTAAACCTGCTGCCTATTAATTTCATTTGGTGACCCCTAGTTCTTGTATTATGGGAATAAGTAAATAACTTTTCCTTATCCACTTTCTCAACATCACTCATGATTTTATATACCTCTATCATGTCCCCCCTTAGTCTTCTCTTTTCCAAGCTGAAGAGTCCTAGCCTCTTTAATCTTTCCTCGTATGGGACCCTCTCTAAACCCTTAATCATTTTAGTTGCCCTTTTCTGAACCTTTTCTAGTGCTAGTATATCTTTTTTGAGGTGAGGAGACCACATCTGTACACAGTATTCGAGATGCGGGCGTACCATGGATTTATATAAGGGCAATAATATATTCTCAGTCCTATTCTCTGTCCCCTTTTTAATGATTCCTAACATCCTGTTTGCTTTTTTGACCGCCTCTGCACACTGCGTGGACATCTTCAGAGAACTATCCACGATGACGCCAAGATCTTTTTCCTGACTCGTTGTAGCTAAATTAGCCCCCATCATGTTGTATGTATAGTTGGGGTTATTTTTTCCAATGTGCATTACTTTACATTTATCCACATTAAATTTCATTTGCCATTTTGTTGCCCAATCACTTAGTTTTGTGAGATCTTTTTGAAGTTCTTCACAATCTGCTTTGGTCTTAACTATCTTGAGTAGTTTAGTATCATCTGCAAACTTTGCCACCTCACTGTTTACCCCTTTCTCCAGATCATTTATAAATAAATTGAATAGGATTGGTCCGAGGACTGACCCTTGGGGAACACCACTAGTTACCCCTCTCCATTCTGAGAATTTACCATTAATTCCTACCCTTTGTTCCCTGTCCTTTAACTAGTTCTCAATCCATGAAAGGACCTTCCCTTTTATCCCATGACAGCTTAATTTACGTAAGAGCCTTTGGTGAGGGACCTTGTCAAAGGCTTTCTGGAAATCTAAGTACACTATGTCCACATGTTTGTTGACCCCTTCAAAGAACTCTAATAGATTAGTAAGACACAATTTCCCTTTACAGAAACCATGTTGACTATTGCTCAACAGTTTATGTTTTTCTATGTGTCTGACAATTTTATTCTTTACTATTGTTTCAACTAATTTGCCCGGTACCGACGTTAGACTTACCGGTCTGTAATTGCCGGGATCACCCCTAGAGCCCTTTTTAAATATTGGCGTCACATTAGCTAACTTCCAGTCATTGGGTACCGAAGCAGATTTAAAGGACAGGTTACAAACCTTAGTTAATAGTTCCGCAATTTCACATTTGAGTTCTTTCAGAACTCTTGGGTGAATGCCATCTGGTCCCGGTGACTTGTTAATGTTGAGGTGGAGGAGTTTCCCCAGGAACTCAAAGGCAAAGGTTTCTACTCCTGTTACTTCTTCATCCCCAAAGCAAAGGGGGGGGAGGCACTAAGACCCATTCTTGACCTGAGGGAACTCAACAAATTCATCATCAGCTTGAAGTTCGACATGGTCTCCCTGAGCATAATCATCCCTTCCCTGGATCCGGGAGACTGGTATGCTGCCCTCAATATGAAGGACGCCTATTTCCACATATCTATCACCCTGTCTCACAGACGGTTCGTCCCTCCACTTTGTAGTGAAAAAGGTGCATTATCAGTTCACGGCCCTCCCATTCTGGCTGTGCACAGCTCCTCACATCTTCACTAAATGCATGGCGGTCGCCACCACCACATGCATGTTTATCCTTACCTGGACGACTGGCTCCTTCGAGGTCACTCTCTCCAGCAGGTGGAGTAGCAGGTGCAAATGATCAGAGACACGTTTGAATGCTTAGGTATCATTCTTAACGTCAGCAAATCTGTCCTCACCCCGACTCAAAGAAGAGTTCATCGGGGCAGTCCTGGATGCGAATCAAGCGAGAGCGTTCCTCCCAGAGACGCGGTGCCTGGCCCTCTCGCAGATAATCAGCGGCCTTTGCAGCTTTCCCACCACCACAGTGAGGCAGTGTCTCAGGCTGCTGGGCCATATGGCATCCTGCACTTACATGGTTCAGCATGCCAGGCTACGACTCAGGCCTCGGCAAGCGTGTACTGCCCAAGCTGCGACAGTCTGGACATGGTGCTGACCATTCCGAGGCACATCCTTGATTCCCTACAGTGGAGGCTGGATCCCCACGATAGGTGCCGGGGTTCCTTTCCATCCTCCCCAGCCCACTTTGACTCTGGTAATGGATGCATCCACGCTGGGCTGGGGAGCGCATCTCGGGAGCCTGATGACTCAGGGCTTGTGGCAGGTAGAGAAACTGGCTTTGAATATCAAAATCAAAGAACTCAGGGCGGTCTGCCTCGCCTGCCAAGCGTTTCTGTTCCACTTGCATTGCCACTGCGTAGCGGTACTGATGGACAATACCATGGCCATATTTTTATATATACAGGTAAGGCAGAGCCTGATCGTCTCCTCTCTGTCAGGAAGCCCTCCTACTGTGGGAATTTTGTCTAGCCCACTCCATCCTTCTCTAGGCTTCATACCTGCTGGGTATTCAGAACATGCTGCTGGACAGCTTGAGCAGACGGTTCCTCACGCACGAGTGGTCAATTTGTTCAGACATCATCCACTCCATCTTCTGCAGCTGGGGGTTTCCCCAAATCGATCTGTTCACCGTGTGGGCCAACAGGAAGTGGCTAACTTTCTGCTCCTTCAGGGGCCACAGTCCAGGCTCGATTGCAGATGCATTCATGATTCCATGGTCCAGTCAACTGCTATACGCCTTCCTGCCATTTCCGCTCATCCACAAGGTGCTCCTCAAGATCCGCAGGGACAAAGCAGACATCATACTGATGGCTCCAGCTTGGCCTTGCCAGTGCTAGTACCTCACCCTCATGGACCTATTGGTTCAGTCACTGGTACGTCTACCTCTCACTCCCGACCTCATCTTGCAGAATCATGGTCATCTCCTTCACCCGGACCTTCCATCGCTCCACCTCATGGCCTTGAGGATCCGTGGCTGAACCAGGCAGAGTTTGCCTGTTCAGACCCGGAGAGGCGGGTGCTTCTGGAAAGCCGCAAGCCGTCTACTAGGGCCACATAGAGAGCGAAATGGAAAAGGTTCTCTATCTGGTGTGCCCAAAGGCAGGTGCTTCCACTCCAGGCTTCCATTCCTTGTATCCTGGATTATCTTCTGTACCTGAAGGACCAGCATCTGGCATTCAGTTCTCTCAAGATCCACCTTTAGGCCATCTTGGTGTTTCCAGGTGCTCGGTGTTCGCGCACCCCATCATGGGACGTTTCCTAAAAGGTTTGGAAAAGATACATCCCCCAGTGAAGCCCCCTGTTCTGGCCTGGGACCTAAACCTAGTCCTCTCCCACTTCATGGGACCTCCTTTTCTGGTGGCTATCACCTTGGCATGACACGTGTCTGAACTGCAGGCCCTCACGTCTGAACCTCCATACACTATCTTTCATAAGGTCAAGGTGCAACTTAGGCCTCACCTGACCTTCCTTCCTAAAGTGGTGTCCTGCTTCCATGTTAACTGGGACATCTTTCTGCCAGTTTTCTACCCAAAACTGCATGCCAGCTCTTGTGAACAGTAGTTGCATTCGCTGGATGTCAGGAGGGCACTCACTTTTATGCTGACCACACAAAGCCGTTCTGCAAGACAACCCAGTTGTTTGTTGCCTTCGCAGAGAGGATGAAAGGGTTGCCAGTCTCTTCCCAGCAGATCTCCTCCTGGACTACAGTCTGTATCCACACTTGTTATGACTTGGTGAAGATTCCTCCGCCTGCCATCACGGCTCACTCCACGAGGGCGCAGGCCTCGTCAACAGCCTTCCTGGCCCACATACCGGTACTTCTCCAGGAAATCTGCAGGGCTGCCACATGGTCTTCAGTGCATACTTTCACATCGCACTACGCCATCGTCCACCAATCTCAGGATGATGCAGCCTTCGGCAGAGTGGTACTTCAGTCAGCGATACCTTGACTCCGACCCCACCTCTGAGGTAAGGCTTGGAAGTCACCTAACTGGAATTGATATGAGCAAGCATTCAAAGAAGAAAAAATGGTTACTCACCCTTTTTGTTACTGTTGTTCTTCGAGATGTGTTGCTCATATCTATTCCATTCCCCCCCCCCCCGGTCGGAGTTGCTGGCAAGAAGGAACTGAATGAGGGTTGGGTCGGCAGGGTAGTATATAGAGCGCCATATTGATGCCACTCCAGGGGGCTCCACAGCCAGCCCGACGGGCAGCTACTAGGGAAAAGTTTCCGACAGCCATGCACGCGGCGCACACGCACACCTAAATGGAATAGATATGAGAAACAACAGTTACAAAAAGGGTGAGTAATGTTTTTTTTTCTGTTTTGTTTTAAGAGATGGCTGGGATGGGAATGCCATGAACCTGGTACTACCCCAGCCCCAGAAAGTCCATGTGGGTAACTAAAGAACCTGACATAATACAGGCTGTGAAGCCCATAATATGACCAAACAGCTCCTCCACTACCTCCTCTGTACTTTCCAAAACCCCATACAGCTTGCCTCCCTCACAGCCTTGAACTGTGCCTCCAGAAGTTCTGCTTTAAGTGACCTTTTCAACATTACAAAGCAAGAAAGAGTCCTGTGGCACCTTATAGACTAACAGACATATTGGAGCATGAGCTTTCGTGGGTGAATACTCACTTCATCAGACACGTGGTGGAAATTTCCAGAGATAGGTATAAATATACAGGCAAGAATCAGTCCAGAAATAACAAGGTTAGTTCAATTAGGGAGGATTCAATCAGTGGGGGAGGTCTAGTTTGGATATTAGGAAAAACTTTTTCACTAGGAGGGCGGTGAAACACTGGAATGGGTTACCTAGGGAGGTGGTGGAATCTCCTTCCTTAGAGGTTTTAAGGTCAGGCTTGACAAAGCCCTGGCTGGGATGATTTAGTTGGGGTTGGTCCTGCTTTGAGCAGAGGGTTGGACTAGATGACCTCTTGAGGTCCCTTCCAACCCTGATATTCTATGATTCTTTGATCTGAAGAAGTGGGTTTTTTACCCATAAAAGCTTATGCCCAAATAAATCTGTTAGTCTTTAAGGTGGCATTGAACGCCTCATTGTTTTTGTGAATTCAGACTAACACAGCTACTCCTCTGATAAGGTACTTATATAGCTCCCACCACCATGGTATCTGAATAGCTCACAATCTTTAATGTACTGAGCATCACAATACTCCTGAGGTAGGAAATACAATTATCCCCATTTTACACTTGGGGAACTGAGCTCCAAAGAGGCCAAGTGACTTGCCGAAGATCACAAAGGAAGTTGGTAGCAGAGCACGGAACAGAACCCAGGTTTCCTAACTCCTAGGCTACTGCAGAGATGCCAACCTTGCTCTGAGATTTTTAGTGATGTTTATGCAAATAAATGGAGAGGTTACTGGAACCTCTCTTCCTCCCCTCTCCAGGTCAAAGGGGGCCTGAGCTCGCTGTGCTGCGCCCCGCCCCCCCCAACACATGGTATCAAACTATCATCACCAAGGGCGAAAGGGAGGATCTGCCCCAGGAAAGTTGCCCTCATGCCCCCTAAGGCCCTTAATCACCTTGAAAAGTCCTGGGCCTGGACCTCCTTCCCGGGATGATCCTCCCACTCTGCCACTGCTGCCTCCTCTTCCCCAGAGACTGTGCAGGTAGGGTCTGATAGGAAGCAAGCTGCAGTGATTATCAGTGAGGTTTGGGGCATTCAATTCACCACTCAAGCCACAGGCTGCATGCTGCACTTTACCTACCCTGTGTGAACCCTGATGGTATGCTCTAGGTATGCAGAGCACATTAACATAGTCCAGCAGGGCCCACACAGAGCAGTGAAGCTCTGGGAGACATGGGTTTGTCAATCTAGCCAAGATAAGGTACCCAGTTTTGAGTGTGCGACTCTGGATGAGGTAACTATATTTTCAAAATAAAAAATATGGACACTTTTGAGGCAACTTTTTAGGGTCATGAAATACTTAGGTGCTCTAGATTCTGGCTCCTTTTTTTGATCTGCTCTGCCTGGACCCTATCCTTTGCATCTCTCTGTCCTTTATCATAGAATCATAGAACTTAAGATCAGAAGGGACCATTATGATCATCTAGTCTGACCTCCCGCAAGATGCAGGCCACAAAAGCTGACCCACCCACTCCTGAAATAATTCTCTCCCTTGACTCAGCTGTTGAAGTCCCCAAATCCTGATTTAAAGACTTCAAGTAGCAGATAATCCTCCAGCAAGCGACCCCTGCCCCATGCTGCGGAGGAAGGCGAAAAACCTCCAGGGCCACTGCCAATCTACCCTGGAGGAAAATTCCTTCCCAACCCCAAATATGGCGATCAGCTGAACCCCGAGCATGCGGGCAAGACTCTCCAGCCAGACACTCAGGAAAAAGACTTTCAATATCCCAACATTGACCCTCGGTACTAATTACCAGTGGTCGCACGTTATTGACCTATTGACTAAATCACGTTATCCTATCAAACCATTCCCTCCATAAACTTATCAAGCTTAAATAAACTTATCAAGCTTTATTGGTGACTATAGAGTCAAGGGAAGCAAAGGACAGAGAGATGAACCATCAGATCCCCAACTCCTCCTCCCTCTCCATCTTTTCCTCCTTTGGGGCCACAGGAGGAGTTCTGCACTGACTAGACAAGGTCATTGAACCATCAGTCTTACATTGCAATATTGTTGCCTGACACGTTATGACAAAAGGTGGCCTTGAACAATGGTTAGCACAGAACTCAATCTTGTTAGGTGATAAGCATGTGTAGAGCATTTTATATCAGGGCAGAAACACACCTGGAACAAACACTTTACAGTTACTGAAAACACGAACATTTTAATTTATAACAAAACTAGATACTTAAGGCTTTTTGAAAGCAGCTCTTTGAAGGGTGGAACAGCATATAAGAACGGGATCTGTGGTCACTTTACTTCTGGGGTACATGTTAGTGATATTGGATGGCACAGAATTACAGAAATATAAGGCTAGAAAGTACCTCAAGAGGTCATCTAGTTCATCCCCAGCACTGTCTAATATACCTAGACCATGCCTGAAAGATGTTTGTCTAACCTTTTCTTAAAGCCTCAGATGACAGGGATTCCACAACCTTCCTTGATAACCTAGTCCCGTACTGAACTCTCTTTACAGTTAAAGTTTTTCTAGTATCTAACCTAAATCTCCTTTGCTGCACATTAAGCCCATGAATTCTTGTCCTACCTTCAGTAGATATGGAGAACAATTAATCACCATCCTCTTTATAACAGCCTGTGATGCTGTATGGAATGTGGATGATCATTTATATTATTGATACCAATATTACAAAATTGCACTAACTCTTATACATGCCATGTGAGGTATCAGTGGAAAAGACATGATTTGCTAAATATGATAAGCGTGTTTATATGTATCATCTTTGCATTGTGAGTGATAAGTATGTGTGGTATATTGATATCTCAAACTTGTGCTGTGGGTCACACCCCCAGACAGATTGGTATCAGCATTACCCAGCCTACTTGATGGCCCATCAAAGAGAATTAGCTGTACAATGAACCCACTGAAAGAAGCCATGGGCTATGCCTATGAGTCAGCAGGATATGTCTATGGACAGCGGACTCCAAATACATTTCCATGCCTATGTGCTGTGAGCTTGTGTTTGGGACAAAGGATGTACAAGCCACATGGCAGAGAATGCAGGAAGCTGCATCACCTCCATGTTGTCTTCAATCCTGCTTCTCACCTCTGAAGTAACTTCTCTACAACCTGAAGCTTTGAACAAAGGACTGATAGATCAATCCAAGCTTTGGATGTATTCCAGAGAGACTTTACAAGCCAGCAACCTCACCAATGTTTCTAATAACCTGATGTATGGACTCTGAAGTCATATGGATGTATCTGATTGCTTTGACAATTTAACAACTCTCTTCTCATTCTTTTCTTTTCTAATAAACGTTTGGTTTTAGATATTAAAGGGTTGGCTGGCAGCTCACAATCAGCCATAAGCATGTAAGTCACTCCCAGATGTGTATAACTGCAGCACACCAGTCCCAACCTTGCTCTCACCAGCCTCGGTTATACTGCAGGTGCCCCCAACACACTCCTAGTCACGGACTTTCCCCCAGAATTGTATATTTTGTATTGCCCAATCCTTTCCTGGACAGTCTAAACATATTAAGTCTGTATTCCTTTAATGGGATAAGGGATAACTACCCTGTTATCAGAAACAGAATTATCCAGATTCATCTAATCCAGTATGTTTAAATGGTTGTAAGTAGTAATTAACTTGATAGTATTCATCACCATGCAATTTTGACAGGTTTCCACGCCCCTTTTAGGACTTATGTTCCGCCTTCCCACCCCGTTTCCATTGGCGCCGAAGTGTGGCGCCGACAGCCATTTTGAAAAAATGTGTGTGTGTGTATGTGTTTGACTAGGGGAAGTGTTGTGTATGTTTGTGCTTGGGTACATGGAGAGAAAAAGGTTGAAAGAAGAGTGTGAGAGAGTGTAAAGATGAAAAAAAAGTTTGAGTAAGGTTTAGAGGAGAAAAAGGAAATTTGAAAGAAGAGAGGTAAGTTATTGAAGAAAAGAGGCTGGTAAAGGCAGGTTATGAAAGAATAGAAAGATTTTTGTTTTTAAAGGGTTAGTTTGAAAGAAGAGATTTTTAGTGAGTTTGAGTAGGGAGAGATGATGGTAAAGGCTTAGTTTAGTAGGCTATTAAAGAATAGAAAATTTTGAGATAAATGTAAAAGGTGTATTTAAATATCAGGGTGGGTTGAGAAAAAAAAGTTAAATAATATTGAAAACTAGGTTTAAAAAGGGAATTTACTAAGGCAAAACCTGTTTAGTAAGCCCCTGGTAAAAACTATAAAGAGTGGCTAAGAAAAATACAATTAAACTATTAAATACCAGTGTAGGGTAAGAGAAAAGCTTTTAAAAACATTAATACTAGGTTTATAAAGGGAATTTACTAAGGCAGAGCCTGTTTGGTAAGCACAGGGTAAAAAAGTGAATACAAATGCATTGAAACTATTCAATACCAGTGTAGGTTAAAAAAAAGAGCCCCTTTGCAAAGGGCAATGATAGACAGCACATGGTGGAATCAAAAAGAGAGAGAGAGAAAAAATGATGTTGGCACCAAAGTTTGGCGCTGTCGGTCATTTTGAAAAAAATGTGTGTGTATTTGAATAGGGGATGTGTTGTGTGTGCTTGTGCTTGGTTACATGGAGAGAAAAAGGTTGAAAGAAGAGAGTGAGAGTGTAAAGATGAAAAAAGAAGGCTTGAGTAAGGTTTAGAGAAAAAAGGAAAGAAAGGTTATTGGATGTGATTGAGTAAGGAGAGAGGCTGGTAAAGGCAGGTTATTCAAAAATAGAAAGATAGAACTTAAAGAAAAAAAAGGAAATATTTGTTTTTAAAGGCTTAGTTTAAGAAAAAAGTTAAATAATATTGAAAACTAGGTTTAAAAAGGGAAAGACAAAACCTGTTTAGTAAGCCCCTGGTAAAAAAAAGTGAATAAAAATGCATTTAAACTATTCAATACCAATGTAGGTTAAGAAAAAAGCATTAAAAACATTAAAAACTAGGTTTTAAAAGGGAATTTACTAAGGCAGAGCCTGTTTGGTAAGCACATGGCCAAAAACTATAAAGGAGTACTAAGAAAAAAGCATTTAAAATTATTAAAAACTAAGTTTAAAAGGGGAATTTACAAAGGCAGAGCCTGTTTGGTAAGCACAGAGTAAAAAAGTGAATAAAAAAGGCATTTAAACTATTCAATACCACTGTAGGTTAAGAAAAAAAAAGAGAGGTTAAAAGAAAGAACAGGACAAGAAAAGAGAGCCCTCTTTGCAAAGAGCAAAGATAGAGAGCACATGGTGGAATCAGAATGAGAGAGAGAGAGAAGCAGGCAGAGCCTGTTTAGTAAGCACAGGGTAAAAAAGTTAATAGAAAAGCATTCAGAATCAGGGTAGGTTAAGAAAAAAAGAGATTAAAAGAAAGAACAGGGCAAGAAAAGAGCCCCCTTTGCAAAGGGCAAAGATACACAGCACACGGTGGAATCAGAAAGAGAGAGAAAACGAGAGAAAGAGAATTCTCACCTTTTAAGTCTTTCTGTCCCTGGTTCAGACCCTCTTGTTATCACTGCCCTTGGATCGGCCCAATCAGAGGTTGTTTTACAGCAGCATCATAGAATTCATTTTCCTGAACCAATCCTAGAGTCCCAAGATTTTAAACAAGAGCCAACTCCCTCCTTTCCCCCGTCCCTTTTAACTGTTTTTAGTCTTGAAACAGACCCCCAGCATTTTCCCGTCATGTAGCCCTTTTACAGAGGGGTTTTTATAAAAGTTAAATCCATAAGCTTTTAGTAACACACCATTTTTTAAAGTTTTCCCCCTAGGTTTTAGACTAACAGGTGTTATTTTTTTAGTAAGCACAATGTGAAGCTGCAGCAAAGCTCCTGTTAGCAAAGCAGCCTCTGTGAGTGAGTGGATCACAGAGAAGGAGTTTGCTTCTTTACCTGCTTTTTAACAAACACAGGCTAAAGTTACATTACGTTTTGCAAAGGGATAATGACTTTAAAAGACAAACCTAAAACACATCCCTTTTGTATGTGTTGTAATAAAAAAAGAGCAGGCAGAAGCACCCTAGGCTTAAAACCCCAGGTTTTTTAGTAAAAGACAGTTTATATACCCCTTATTTTGTAAACCAGTGGATTAGAAAGACAAAGAAGGAAAAAGCAGCCTCTGTGAGTCAGTGGATCAGAGATAAGAAGGCTGCTTCTTTCCCAAACTTTTAAACAAACAAGTTAAAGTTACATTGAAAAGACAAACCTAAGACACATCCCTTTTGTATGTGTTGTAATAAAAAATTATGCAGAAGCACCCTAGGTTTAAAACCCCAGGTTTTTAGTGACAGACAGTTTATATTCCCTTTATTTTGTAAACCAGTGGATTAGAGAGAAGATTGCTTCTTTACCAGCTTTTTAACAAAGAGGGGTGAAAGGCTTGTAAAGGAATAAACAATTGAAAAGACAAGCCTACCTGAAGACCCATAACCTTCATTTAGTCCCTTAGGCATAGGTGTTTCAATAACATGTAAGTCTGCAAAAACAACCCAGGCTTAAAAACACAAAGCCTGTTTATAAAAGTTTTCCCCTAGGTTTTAGGCTAGCACTGGTCATTTTTTTAGTAAGGACAGCAGGCTTTTGCAGCAAAGCAGCTGTCAGCAAAAACAGCATCTGTGAGTCAGTGGATCACAGAGAAGGAGTTTGCTTCTTTACCTCCTTTTTAACAAACACATGTTAAAGTTACATTAAGTTTTGCAAAGGGATAATGACTTGAAAAGACAAACCTAAAACACATCCCTTTTGTATGTGTTGTAATAAAAAAAGAGCAGGCAGAAGCACCCTAGGCTTAAAACCCCAGGTTCTTCTTCGAGTGGTTGTTCATGTCCATTCAAAGTAGGTGTGTGTGCGCCGTGTGCACACCAGCCGGAAGATTTTCCCCTAGCAGCGTCCGTAGGGTCGGCCCTGGCGCCCCCTGGAGTGGCGCCACTATGGCACCCTATAAAGGGGCCCGCCGACCCTCCACCCTCTCAGTTCCTTCTTACCACTGGTGATGGCTAGCTGGAACTTCGCTTGCTGATAGCAAGTTTAGCAGTGTCCATAAACCTTGTGTATATAGTTAGTCTATCTAAATTAGTTGTACATAGTTCTTTGCTGTTGGGGGTTCCTGCCCCCCCTACTTGTCGCCCCGCCGGGGCATGCCCGGGTCTCCCGGGTTTAAACTCTGTAAGGACTGCGGAAAGTTCATGCCAAAGAGTGATCCGCACTCCACTTGTCTGCGGTGCCTCGGGGAGAGCCACCAAAGGGACCGGTGCACTATTTGCAGGGGCTTCCATCCCAGAACTCTCAAAGACAGAGCTCAAAGTCTTAGAGTTCTTCTGATGGAGGCTGCTTTGCGGCCACCTTCAGACCCGGAGCCGGCCGACGCGGTGCCCAGCACGTCATCTTCAGTGCGGAGCGCCCCGGCACCGGCATCAGGACTTAGAACCCAGCCCAAATCCTCCAAAACCCGGCACCGGAGGGAGTCGGGTCATAAGAAGTCGGCCTCAGTGCGGCACCGCTCGTCCTCCCCGGTGCCCGCTAAGAAGAAGAGGTCGGAGAGGGAGTGATCGCCCCACCAGGACCTCCACAGGCCGACGCCGTCCGCTGGTACAAGTGGACAGGCTGGGCTACAGCCCACGGCTGCTCCGTCGACTCCCGCACCGGAGAGTGACGGTTGAGTCCGGAGCGACCATCATCCCTGGGCCTTAGCAGAGACGTGCGTCCCCCCTCGACGCCAGAGGCATTCGAGGCGGCCTCAGACCTGCTGAGACTCCCGGTACCGGCCTCCCCGCATTGGGGCAGGGAGTTGCCGACCATAGCTCGTCCCCCAGTACAGTCTAGGGGCAAGCCGGCCATGCTGTCGCCTCCCTCTCTGTCCCGCGCCACCTGGGCGGCATCGGACTAGAGAGACAGCTCCCCGCCTCTGCGACGCTCCCCGGTGACTATGGGTGCCGCTCCCCCTAGGTCCTCTTATTCAGACTCAGAGGCGGACTCCTATCGCTCCAGCCGGTTGCTGAGCGGGAGATCGACTTCGGGGGTGAGCCATCAATGGCACCCACCACAGTGGCAGCAGCAATGGCAACCGCCCTCCCAGTGGCCGTTTTGGACCCCCTGGGCCTACCACCAGTCGGTGAGCCAGGCGTTTGGTCCTCACTCCAGGTCGGCCTCGATCTCCTCAGCATCGATGGCCCCGGCACAGTTGCCTTCTCCACCGTCGCCGGGCAGGGGTGTGCCGCATCTAAGTTCAGCACCCCCTAGCCAGACATCGGCACCGGCGGCGACCACGGTTCATGCTCATCAGGTGCCACCAGACACGCCAAGCCGTTCGTTGGCGACCCTGGTACCGGCCAGGGTGCCGCATTGGGAGCCGGCACCGGCACCGCAACCTCGGTACCGTGTGCCGCCGGACCCCGAAGGGCTGGCAACGCCGGAGGACGGGCCGATCCAAGTCATTTCCTCCTCTTCTTCCCCAGATGAGGCTGTCGCGGGCACAGGCACGGCCATGGCACCGGCCCTGGAAGACATTAGGGTCCTTCAGCAACTGCTCAGGCGAGCGGCTCAGAACCTCTCAATCCAAGCTGAGGAAATTGAGGTGGACGTAGATCCGGTAGTGGACATCCTGCCCCCATCGGGACCATCCAGGGTGGCCCTACCATTGATCAAGACCATAGAGAACACGTCCCGCACCTTATGGCAAACGCCAGCCTCATTGGCCCCTACCGCCAAGAAAACAAGAGGCGTTATTTCGTGCCCTCGAAGGGGCATGAGCATTTGTATACCCACCCTTCCCCAGACTCCCTGGTGGTAGATGCGGCCAACCAAAGGGCGCGTCAGGGGTTTCAAGGGTCGACGCCAAAGAACTGGGACGCCAAAAGGCTCGACCTCTTTGGTAGAAAGGTGTACTCCATGGCAGGCCTTCAACTACGAATAGCCAACCAACAGGCCGATATGGTCATAACACATGTTCTGCCATGTCGAAGTTTACCGAGCTCCTTCCCCAGGATTCGAGGGCAGAGTTTTCAGCCTTGGTGGAGGAGGGGAAGCTCATCTCCCGAGCCTCCCTTCAGGCTGCCCTAGATGCTGTGGACTCAGCCTCACGCTCCATGGCAACAGGTCTGGTCATGAGGCGGGGAGCCTGGCTCCAGGTCTCGGGCCTCCCCTATGAGGTCCAGGAGACTATCCAGGACCTCCCTTTCGAGGGGCAGATGCTGTTTTCGGACAAAATGGATAAGCGTCTGCATAGTCTAAAGGACTCGAAGGCCACGCTTCGCTCGCTAGGCCTGCATACCCCAGCAACCCAACGTAGGCAGTTTAGGCCACAAGCAGCCCCGCACCCTTACCAGCCTCAGAATCGTCCAGAGGTTGGGCACAGACGGGGTAGGAACGGGCGGAGGCACCACAAGCACCACCCCACCGGCCAGACATCTGGCCAACCGAGACCGCCGTCGGGGCCTAGGCCCCCTATTTTATGGTACGGTCGAGGTCGACCTACCGATCAGGAATCCGGATCCTTCTTTCCCTACCTTTGGGTCATGTCTCTCCCACTTCTACCATGCCTGGTCCCGAATCACGTCGGACAGTTGGGTGCTTCGCACGGTAGAGAGGGGATATTCTATCCAGTTCTCCTCCCTCCCGCCCCACCAGCCCCTCTCCCCTTCCCTCTTCAGGGACCCCTCTCACGAGCAACTTCTAATTCAGGAAGTGCGGTCCCTCCTCGCAGCGGGGGCGGTGGAGGAAGTTCCTCAGGAGCAGAGGTTTTTACTCCCGGTATTTTCTAATACCGAAGGCAAAAGGGGGCCTCAGACCCATTCTGGACTTGTGGTGGCTGAACAAGTTTGTGAAAATGCTCAGGTTCTGCATGGTCTCCCTGTCTTCGAACATTCCCTCCTTGGATCCAGGAGATAGGTATGCCGCCCTCAACTTAAAGGACGCATATTGCCATAATCCCCCGACACCGTCGGTACCTCAGGTTTGTCGTGGCCGATGCCCATCTGCAGTTCATAGTGCTCCCGTTTGGCCTATTGGCGGCACCAAGGTTCTTCACGAAGTGCATGGCAGTCATGGCGGCCTTTCTACGCAAGTGGGGTATCCAGGTATTCCCCTACTTGGACAACTGGCTTATAAAAGGCTGCTCCAAGGAGCAGGTGGAAGCTCAGGTGCTTTTCATCAGGCGGACCTTCCTCGAGCTCGGCCTCCTCTTAAACGAGGCCAAGTCCACCCTGTCTCCTACCCAAAGGATAGAATTCATAGGGGCGGTTCTGGACTCAACATACGCCAGAGCGTATCTTCCGGAGTCCAGGTTCCGGTCCATGTCCAAAATCATTCTCGATCTGCACCGCGCCCCAACCACCACGGCAAGAAACTGCCTCAAGCTGTTGGGCCACGTGGCGGCGTGCACCTATGTGATGAGCCATGCCAGACTCCAGCTCCGCCCACTACAATCCTGGCTGGCAACGGTATACCGCCTGGCCAGGGATCCCCATGACTCAGTGGTGACTCTTCCCCAGGTGGTGCTGGGCTCTCTCCAATGGTGGCTTGACCTACAGAAGGTGTGCTTGTGTGTTCCCTTCACCACCCCTCAACCCTCCCTCTCCCTGGTGACGGATGCCTCGGATCGGGGATGGGGAGCACACTTGGGAGATCTCAGGACACAGGGCTTGTGCTCGCCGAAGGACCTCAAGTTACATATCAATGTCAGGGAGCTGAGAGCTGTTCGCCTGGCTTGTCTTACCTTCCAATCCCACCTGGCCGGCAGATGTGTCTCAGTCCTTACGGACAACACGTCAGCGGTCTTCTATATCAACAAACTGGGCTGTGCACGCTCCTCTCCCCTGTGCAGGGAAGCCCTCGCGCTGTGGGACTTTTGCGTTCAGAATGCTACCCACCTGATGGCGTTCTACCTCCCGGGGGAACAGAACGGCCTGGCGGACACCCTCAGCCGCTCTTTCCAGGGCCACGAGTGGTCCCTCCGTCAGGACGTAGAGCGCTCAATCTTCTGGCTCTGGGGTCATCCCCAGTTAGACTTGTTTGCTTCAAAGGAAAACAAGAAGTGTCGTGGTTTTGCTCCCTCCGGGGCCACAGCCCGGGGTCTCTGTCGGACGCCTTCCTCCTGTCGTGGAAGGAAGGGCTGCTCTTTGCCTTTCCTCCATTTCCCTTGATACACAGGGTAATTCTCAAGATCTGCAGGGATCACGCCCATGTAATCCTGATAGCACCGGCGTGGCCGCGCCAACATTGGTACACGTCGCTCTTGCACATATCCACCCGAGCGCCTGCTGCCGGACCGGATCAGGCAGGACCAGGGCTGCATTCGCCACCCAAACTTACAATCTCTCCACCTTACAGCCTGGTTGCTCCATGGTTGAACCCGGTGGAGATGCAATGCTCCCAACAGGTCAGACAAGTGCTGCTTGGTAGCAGGAAACCCTCGACCAAGGCCACCTACCTGGCCAAATGGAAACACTTCTCCATCTGGTCCGGTCAGCGAGGGCAGGAACCGTTGCGGGCCCCGATTCCCGTTATCTTAGACTATCTGCTCCACGGGAGACACTTGGGCCTTTCCCTCTCCTCAGTTCGAGTTCACTTAGTGGCCATCTCAGCTTTCCACCCGGGAGAAGGGGGCACCTCGGTATTCGCAAACCCGCTGGTTGGTCGTTTCCTTAAGGGCATGGACAGGCTATTCCCGCATGTCCGTCAACCAGCTCCTACCTGGGACCTGAACCTGGTCCTCTCCGCCCTCACGGGTCCTCCTTTTGAGCCCCTGGCTTCATGCTCACTGCTGTACCTGTCATACAAGGTCGCTTTTCTTGTAGCGATCACATCGGCAAAGAGGGTATCAGAGCTCAGGACGCTGACATCCAAACCCCTGTACACCATCTTCTATAAGGACAAGGTCCAACTCAGACCTCACCCGGCTTTCCTTCCCAAGGTCGTCTCCCAATTCCACATGGGTCAAGATATCTTCCTACCGGTGTTTTATCCAAAGCCACACTCTTCCATTAAGGAGCGGAGGCTGCATTCCCTGTTGTCCGCAGGGCCCTAGCCTTTTATGTTGAACGGACAAAGCCGTTTAGACGATCGACCCAACTCTTCACTGCGGTGGTAGATAGCATGAAGGGGCTTCTGGTCTCCTCTCAGAGGATCTCTTCGTGGATCGCAGCCTGCATACGGGAGTGCTATCGTATAGCCAAAACCCCTACTCCTTGTGGATTCCTCTGTGCTAACCCCAGGTGCCTTTGTTTTGCTTGTAACCTTTAAGCTGGACCTCAAGAAAGCTATTTTTGGTGATTAATCCTTGTAGTTGCTCTTTTAAAATCTAGCAATAGGCTGACTTTCCAGATGTATTTTCTTTCTATTAATAAAATGTACCTTTTTTAAGAACAGAATTGGATTTTTGTGTCTTAAAAAATTTGTGCACGTTGTTTAATTAGCTGGTGGCAACAGCTGATTTCCTTCCCCCTCCCTTTCTCAGCTCTTGGGGGGGGGGTTTGAAAGGCTTGAGGGTACCCCCCAGGAAGGAATTCCCAAGTGCGCCTTCCTGGGCTCTCAAAGGGGTTCTGCACTTGGGTGGTGGTAGCGTTTACCAAGCCAAGGTCAGAGAAAAGCTGTAACCTTGGGAGTAGCCTGGAGTGGCAAGTACTAATTGTTAGAATCCTTGTGGGTACCCACCTTCTGCACTCTTAGTGCCAGAGTGGGGAAATCAGCCTTGACATGGCGGCAGAGCGGTGGGATTATTTTGAACCATAAGCAGAGACCGCAGGATTTTAAAAGGACACATTTTTCCTTTCGGCTGCTTGAAAGCCAGGGAGGTTTTTTTTCCTTTCTTTTCTTTGCTGCCTGAGGGGGAACAGGCACGCCAAAGGATTAGCCTGCAAAGCCAGGGAGTCCAACAAGCAGTTTATTTTGTTTTTTCTTTTCTAGCTTTGTGGCAACAAAATAGGCTACAGTAGGGCAGCCCTGTGCATAAGGTTTCAGTTGGGCGCTGAAACCCTAGAGAAACCAATCTTCCCAAAGCGGCACGCCACGGAGAAGACAGACCCAGATCAAGCCCAGACATCCAGCTCCATGACAGAAATGCAGGGAGGGGATTGGGGACCAGAGATTTCCTCAAAGGGAATGGTCAGCCCTCCCCAACCCAAGATCCAGGTGCCAAGATGGAGGGATGATGCCCTTAACCCAGACCAAGTTCTAATGGCAGAAGTCAGGAATTTCTTCCTACAGATGAAGCACTTGGAGGCAGAGGAGAGGAGAGAGGCAAAGCACTTGGAGGCAGAAATGGAGGCGAAGTGCTTAGAAGTGGAGCCAGAGCTGAAGCGCTTAGAGCTGGAAAGGGCTAACCTGGGTCAGTCACATAGCCCTAACAGTCCTCCTCCAGGTATCGCTCCCCATTCCAAGAAATTCCCCACATACAAGGTAGGCGATGATACAGAGGCCTTCTTAGAAAATTTCAAAAGGGCCTGCCTTGGGCACAACACCCCTACAGACCAGTATATGGTGGAGCTGAGGCCACAGCTCAGTGGACCCTTAGCAGAGGTGGCAGCTGAAATGCCTAAAGAACACAAACAAGTACAAACTTTTTAAACAAAAGGCCAGAATTAGAATGGGGCTAACTTCTGAACATGCCCGTCAGCGGTTCAGCGCCTAAGGTGGAAACCAGACGTGGCATTTTCCCAACATGCCTACCACATTGTAAAAAATTGGGATGCCTGGATATCAGGAGCAAGTGTTACATCTCTGGAAGATCTGTCTCTCCTAATGCAAATGTAGCAGTTCTTAGAGGGTGTTCCTGAGGAAATAGAAAGGTATATCCTAGATGGGAAGCCTGAAACTGTAAATGAGGTGGGGGAGACTAAAACTAAATGGGTGGAGGTGGCAGAGAAGAAGAAAGCTAGTAGCAGTTGGAGCGGATACCAGAAGGGGCAATCTGAGATGACACCCCACCATTGGGGTCAGCCCAAAGCCCCACCTCGCAAGGAGGAGCCCTCCACACAGCCAAGGAGACCCCAGATGCCCTCTTGTCCCACCATTCCACTCTCCAACCACCAGCCTCGCCCCAGCCCACAATCAGCTGGGCGATGCTTCAAATGTAATGAGCTGGGGCATGTGAAGGCCAACTGTCCCAAGAGCACCAGCTGACTAGAACTAATCACCAAGAGCCCTCAGGGCCAGATGTCTCGCAAATACCCCCAGAGAGAAGGGAAACTGTAAGTGTGGGCGGAAGGAAGATTACTGCGTGGAGACACTGGTGCACAGGTGTCAGCTATCCACCAATCCCTGGTGGACCCCAAATTCGTCGACCCAGAGGCACAAGTGATGGTGCAACCCTTTAAGTCCAACTCTTCTAACTTGCCTACAGCCAAGTTGCCTGTCCAATACAAGGGTTGGTAAGGACTATGGACTTTTGCAGTCTATGACGATTATCCGATTCCCATGCTGCTGGGAGAAGACTTAGCCAACCTTGTGAGGCTAACAAAAAGGGTGGGGATGGTAACCCACAGCTAGGCTAAACAGGACTCCACACTTAACTCCATTCCTGAGCCTCCTACAAGGACCCAGTCTGTGTCCCCTGATACCACAGTTCTGGGGACCCAGTCAGAGTCTATGGCAGCGGTTGTAAATCCAGTTCCTGAAACCCAGCCAGAACCAGCCCAAGAGTCAGAACTGGTGGAGCGGTCAGCATCAAAGCCTGTGCTTGCAACCCCCCTTCCAGAGTCAGGGGAGCCAGCACTAAAGGGCGCCACAGAGCCTGCACCTGCAGCTCAACCGGAGCCTGAAATACCACCTCTCAGCTCTTCTAATAGGTCCAGGTTTGTTATAGAAGGAGGACTCTGTCACGGAGTCCCTGGGCGATGCTCTGGAACTGCTCCCCACAAAGCCAGGCAGGACTTTGGGGAGCCTCCTCTCCCTTGGAGCAGACTTTTTCAGGGCAAGAAGCTCACATGTCTTCACCTCCCGGGTCTCTCCTGAGAGTATTCAGCATCCTCTGCCCCTCCGTGTGCTTCCCACAGCGAGCCCGCTCCAGCGAGGTCCTGGGGAAGCCACAGGGTCCTGCACCCCCACTTTGCAGTCAGACGTGACTCTCAGCCAGCCAGTAAAACAGAGGTTTATTTGATGACAGGAACACTGTCTAAAACAGAGCTTGTAGGTACCGTGAACCGGACCCCTCGGCCGGGTCCATTCTCGGGGGCAGTGAGCCAGACCCCCACATCTGCCCTCACTCCTTGTCCCCAGCCAGCTCCAGACTAACAACCCCCTCAAGCCCAACAACCCCCTCCAGCCCCTCCTCCTCTGCTCAGTTCCTTTCCTGGGCCAGGATGTCACCTGGTCTCTTTGTCTCCAACACCTTCAGTTGGCACCTTTGCAGAGGAGGGGCCCAGGCCATCAGTTGCTAGAAGACAGGGTCAGGCATTTAGGTGCACTGGCCCTTTGCTCTGCAGCAATCACACCCCCTTATTCCACCACCTAGATACTTAAGAACTGCAGAGGGGACACTGAGGCACCAACACCATATTCAGAGAAAACATTAAGAACATTCCCAGTTCATCACAGACTCATATACAAGACGACCCTTTCTGGTGGGCACAAGGAAGACTGGCACCCTCAGAGACAGTTGGTAGTTCCAACTAAGTATAGGGAAAAGCTCTTGAGCTTAGCCCATGATCACCCTAGTGGCCATGCTGGGCTGAACAGGATCAAGGACCGTTTGGGGAGGTCATTCCACTGGGAGGGGATGGGCAAGGACATTTCTACCTATGTCCAGTTTTGTGAGGTGTTTCAGAGAGTTGGAAAGCCCCAAGACAAGGTCATGGCCCCTCTCCAGCCACTCCCCATCACTGAGGTTCCATTTCAGCATGTAGCTGTGGATATTCTGGGTCCTGTCCCTAAGACACCAGGAGGAAAGCTGTACATACTGACTTTCATGGATTTTGCCACCCAATGGCCAGAAGCAGTAGTTCTAAACAACACCAGGGCTAAAAGCGTGAGCCAGGCATCGGCAGACATTTCTGCCAGGGTAGGTTGGCCCTCTAACATCCTTATGGATTTGGGGACTAACTTCCTGGCAGGGACCATGAAACGTCTTTGGGAAGCTCATGGGTTGAACCACTTGGTTGCCACCCCTTACCACCACCAAACAAATGGCCTAGTGGAGAAGTTTAATGGGACTTTGGGGGCCATGATATGTACATTTGTGAATGATTCACTCCAATGATTGCGACCTAGTGTTGCAGCAGTTGCTCTTTACCTACAGAGCTGAACCACATCCGTTTGGGGTTTTCACCCTTTGAACTTGTTTATGGCCACGAAGCTAAGGGGCCATTACAGTTGGTGAAGCAGCAACGGGAGGGGGTTATAGCTTCTCCAGGAACTAACATTTTGGACTTTGTAGCCAACCTGCAAAACACTCTCAAAGACTCTCTAGCCCTTGCTCAAGAAAACCTACAGGATGCTCAACAAGAGCAAAAGGCCTGGTATGATAAACATGCCAGAGAGCATTCCTTCAGAGTAGGATACCAAGTCATGGTCCTGAAAGCACTCCAGGCCAGTAAGATGGAAGTGTCGTGGGAAGGGCCATTTATGGTCCAAGAGTGCCTGGGAGCTGTTAGTTACCTCATAGCATTCCCAGACCTTAACCTAAACCTACAGTATACCATGGTAATTCTCTAAAGCCCTTTTATTCCTGAGAAATCAAGGTTCCCCAGTTTACAGCCCAGGAGAGAGACGATGCTAAGTGGCCTGAAGGAGTCTACTATGACGCAAAAAGCAACAGTGGCATGGAAGAGGTGAGCCTTTCCATGACCCCTGGGCACAAGCAGTGACAGCAAATCCAGGAGCTGCGTACCAGCTTTGTGCCAATGTTTTCAGCCACCCCAGGATGGACAGAACGGGCGTACCACTCCATTGACACACGAGATGCTCGCCCAATTAGAGCCCAACCCTACCGAATGGCTCCTCAAGCCAAAACCGCAATAAAAAGGGAGATCAAGGACATGTTACAGATGGGTGTAATCCGCCCCTCTGAGAGTGCATGGGCCTCTCCAGAGGTTCTGGTTCCCAAACCAGATGGGGAAATCTGCTTTTGGGTGGACTACCATAAACTAAATGTCATTAACTAGCCCAGAAAAACTATCCAATGCCATGCACAGATGCACTATTGGAGAAACTGGGACATGACCAATTCATCTCCACCTTAGACTTAACTAAGGGGTACTGGCAACAAGTTCTGCTACATGACCCCACTAAGGAAAGATCGGCCGGGTCATTTAGTGGTACTTGCCAGTACCCCTTAGTTAAGCCCAAATTAATGGTGTTAAATCTGCAAATGAATTGTAGCTCTGCAGTTTCTCTTTGAACTCTGTTTTTAAAAATTTTTTTGTTGAAGTTGGCTACTTTTCAATCTGTTATAGAATGTCCAGGGAGACTGAAGTGTTTTCCTGCTGGCTTTTGTATGTTACCGTTCCTAACGTCTGATTTGTGTCCATTTATTCTTTTACATAGAGAGGACTTGAATAGGGACTGGCTCACTACAAAAGCAATTTTCCCTCTCTTGGTATTGACACCCCCTCATCAATTATTGGGAGTGAACCACATCCACCCTGACTGAATTGGCCCTGTCAACACTGGTTCTCCACTTGTAAGGTAACTCCCTTCTTTTCATGTGTCAGTATATTTATGCCTGCATCTGTAATTTTCACTCCATGCATCTGAAGAAGTGGGTTTTTTACCCACGAAAGCTTACGCCCAAATAAATCTGTTCGTCTTTAAGGTGCCATCGGACGCCTTGTTGTTTTTATGGATACAGACTAACACGGCTACCCCTCTGATACTTGACATGCATGTGAAATACAGATACATAGTCAATATTCATAACTTCAGATACAAAAATGATACATGCATACAAATATGAGCATATTCAGCAAATCATAACTTTTCCAATGACACCTTACATGACCCATCTTGTATAAAATGTATAATTGTCATATCATAATCATACAACTATGAAGAATATGGGGTGCAGTGTCATAGTATACATTTACCCATATTAAAATGCATATTGTTTGCTTGTGCACCATTTACCAAGTAATCCAGACCTCTGACCTGTCCTCTTCATTCTTTACAACTCCCCCATTTTTTCTGTCCTCTTACTCCAGGGGGAATTCTGTGACAGTATGCAACGCAGAATTTGTACAGAACATTAATTCTACTGAAGAACATTTTTCCCTGGAGAATTGGTGCTATAGAGCTGCTGGCCTCCAGTAGGGGCCGCTGGAACCAGCAGTGCCTACCTCCCCAGCTCACAAATAGAGGACACTGCCAGGGGGAAGGGGAGGGAGAGCTGGAGGGTTCCCAGCAGCTGCAGTTCTCAGCACATCCTGAAGTAAGGAGGTGGCATTCAGGAAACGCCATACAAGCCGAGTCTGACCAGCATCAGGCTGTTTCTCCCTCTGGATCCCTGGGAGGGAGGGCAGGCGGGGGTGGATGGGGGTCTGGCACCATGGCTGGGCTCTGAGGGGTGGGGGTGTCTGGCACCGCAGCTGGGCTCTGGGAGAGCAGGGTGGAGGGTGTCTGGGCCAGGGGATGCCCCACGGCTGGGGTCTGGAGGCAAGGGGGTGGGGGTGTCTGGGCTGGGCAGCTCCAAACAACTCCCTCCAGTACCCCCCAAATACCCTCTCCCAGTACATACACGCCCCACCAGCACCCCTTCAACTGCATCCCTCTCCTCCAGTTCCCTCTCCCCAGCCGTGTCCCCTATTAGGAACCTCTGTATAGTAACCCTACGGGTGCAGGGCAAAAAAAGAGAATCAACTAAGAGACCAGAGGTGCAGATTTTTCCCTCAAGATGTGCCCAGCTGGCATGTGTGACACACCCAGATGGAGGTGCCTAACAACAGCATAACAGAAACAGGAACTAGGTGGTCATAGCGGTTTCTTTAACTCTCTACTCCTGGGGGAATCTTTTTTTTTGTCTGTATTGATACAGACATATTTGCTGACAGTATTTTGAAATAAATTACCAAAATAACTGAAACTAGCAATTATATTGTATTATTTTGCAAAAAAATAAAATATTGTGCACAGAATTTTTAATTTTCTGGCAAATAATTTCCCCAGTTGTTGTCATCTGCAAACTTTATCAGTGATGTCCTCCAAACTGCGTGCAACCCCTCCCTGTTTCGTGTCATCCATGTATTTTATAACCATACTGTCCACACCATCATCCAAATCATTAATGAAAATACTAAATTGTAGTGGAGTCAGAACAAACCCTACTAGATACATCCTCCCAGTTTGACAGCACACAATTGATAACTACTCTTTGAGTATGGTTTTTCAACCAGTTGTGCCTCCATTTAACAATATTTTTATCTAGTCCACATTACTCTAATTTGCTTAACAGAATGTTGTGTGGGACTGTGTCAAGAGCTTTACTAAAATCAAGATATACTTTGTCTACTGCTCCCCTCCATCCACTAGGCCAGTGTTTTTCAAACTTCGGGTTGCGGTGGCATGTCAGGCACTGGGATGCTCTGGTAAGCACCGCCGACCGGGACGTTAGAAGTCCCGTTGGTGGTGCTGCCCAGCTAAGGCAGGCTAGTGCCTACCTGTTTCAACACCACGCTGCGCCCCAGAAGCAGCCAGTAGCGGGTCCGACTTCTAGGCAGGGGGGCCACAGGACTCCGCGCGCTGCCCCCCGCCCTGAGCACCGGCTCAGCACTTCCATTGGGCAATGGGAACGGGGGTGGGGTGTGTGTGCCTGCGGGCTAGAGTCGCGTGCCTCTGCCTAGGAGCTGGACCTGCTGCTGGCCACTTCCAGGGCGCAGTGCAGTCCGCGGTGCCAGGACAGGCAGGAAGCCTGCCTCTGCACCCCGGCTGCACCACTGACCGGGAGCCACCTGAGGTAAGTCTGTGCCACAATCCCCTGCCCCAGCCCTGAGGCCCCCCCCAACCTGGAACCCATTTCTGTACCCCAAACTCCTTATCTCCAGCCTAACCCCAGAGCATGCACCCCAAGACAGAGCCCTGAGCCCCCTCCAACCTGGAACCCCTTCCTGTACCCCAAATCCCTTATCCCCATTCCAACACCAGAGCCTGTGCCTCCAGCCAGAGCCCTGCCCCCTCCCACACCCCAACCTCCTGCTCCAACCCTGAGCCCCCCCAAGCCTCTTCCTGCACCCCAAACCCCTCATCCCCAGCCCCACCCCGTGGCCCCACCCCATAGCCTGTACTCCCAGCCCTGACCCCTTCCCGCACCCCAACCCTCTGCTCCAGCCAAGCCCTCCCCCCAAAGCCCCTCATCCCCAGCCCCACCCCAGAGCCTGCACCCCCAGCCCAGATCCCTGACCCCCATCACATCCCAAACCCCTGCCCCAGCCCCTCAAGCCCAGAGCCCCTCTTGCATCCCAAACCCCTCATCCTCATTCCCACCCCAGAGCCTGCACCCCCAACCCAGAGTCCTGACCCGCTCCCATACCCCATCCCCCTGCGTCAGCCCAGAGTCCTCTCCCACACCCTGAGCCCCTCATTCCCAGCCCCACCCCAACCCTGAGACCCCCCCCCACACCCTAAACGCCTCATCCCCACCTATACTGGGTTGCGGGCATCAACAATTTTCTTCCCCAGAAAAAAAGTTTGAAAACCACTGCACTAGGCCAGTAACCCTGTAAAAAAATTTTTTTGAATTGGCATGATTTGTTCTTGACAAATTCATGTTAGCTACTGTTTATCACTATTATTCACTAAGTACTTACCTTTTTTTTTTTTTTGCTTAATAATTCGTTCCAGTACTTTTCAAGGTCTCAAAGTTAGGCTGACTGGTTTTTAAATCTCTGGATCCTCTTTATTCCCCTTTTTAAAAGCAGGTACTATGTTTGTCCTTCTCCAACCCTCTGGGACCTCCCCCATCCTCTTGAAGATAATCACTAATACCTCCAAGGCTGATTCAGCTGTTCCTTAAATATCTCAGGATGAATTTTGTCAGGGCTTGTTGAGTACAATGCATCTAATTATCTAAATATTCTTTAACCTGTTCTCTCCCCCTTGTTAATAATTATGTTAAGCGTCTCATCACAATTAACTCTCTTAGGGTATGTCTACACTACAAGAGTAGTTCGATTTAACTTAGGTCGAATTTGTGGATTCGACCTGATGAATTCGAATTTGTGTATCCACACTAAGGACACTAATTCGACTTTGTGAGTCCACACTAACGGGGCAAGCGTCGACATTGGAAGCGGTGCATTCTGGGCAGCTATCCCACAGTTCCCGCAGTCCCCGCTTCCCATTGGAATACTGGGTAGAGCCCCCAATGCCTTCTGGGGGAAAAATGTGTCGAGGGTGGTTTTGGGTAACTGTCATCATTCAACCGTCACTCCCGCCCTCTCTCCTTGAAAGCGCCGGCGGGAACTCTGTTCGCGCACTTTTCTGGTCAGTGACAGCGCGGACGCCACAGCACTGTGAGCATGGAGCCCGCTGCGATCATCGCTGCACTTATGGCCGTTGTCAACTCCTCGCACCTTATCGAACACCTCTTCCAAAGTCAGCTGCTGAGAAATCGGGCGAGGAGACTCCGGCAGCGCGGTGAGGACGTGAAGTGTGAGAGTGGCACAGACCTCTCACAAAGCACGGTACGCCGCGCCGTGGAGATTATGGTGGCAATGGGTCACGTTCATGCTATGGGACGGCGATTCTGGGCCCGGGAAACAAGCACGGACTGGTGGGACCGCATAGTGCTGCAGGTCTGGGATGAATCACAGTGGCTGCGAAACTTCAGGATGCGTAAGGGCACTTTCCTTGAACTGTGTGACTTGCTGGCCCCTGCCCTGAAGCACCAGGACACCCGGATGCGAGCAGCCCTGAGTGTGCAGAAGCGAGCGGCCATAGCCCTCTGGAAACTTGCAACGCCAGACAGCTACCGGTCAGTAGCGAACCACTTTGGCGTGGGCAAATCTACCGTGGGGGTTGCTGTGATGCAAGTAGCCCATGCAATCGTTGACCTACTGCTCTCAAAGGTGGTGACCCTGGGAAACGTCCAGGTCGTCATAGATGGCTTCGCCGCGATGGGATTCCCAAACTGCGGTGGGGCTATAGATGGCACTCACATCCCTATCCTGGGACCGGCCCACCAGGCCAGCCAGAATATTAACCAAAAGGGCTACTTTTCAATGGTGCTGCAAGCACTGGTGGACCATAGGGGACGTTTTACCAACATCTACGTCGGGTGGCCGGGCAAGGTTCATGACGCACGTGTGTTCAGGAACTCTGGTCTGTTTAGACGCCTGCAGGAAGGTAGTTTCTTCCCGGACCACAAAGTAAGTGTTGGGGATGTGGAGATGCCTACAGTGATCCTCGGGGACCCAGCCTACCCGCTAATGCCCTGGCTCATGAAGCCCTATACAGGCGCCATGGACAGTGACAAGGAGCTCTTCAACTACCGGCTGAGCAAGTGCAGAATGGTGGTGGAGTGTGCTTTCGGACGTCTCAAGGGGAGATGGAGGAGCTTACTCACTCGCTCGGATCACAGCGAAACCAATATCCCCATTGTTATTGCAGCTTGCTGTGTGCTCCACAATCTCTGTGAGAGCAAGGGGGAGACCTTTATGGCGGGATGGGAGGTTGAGGCAAATCGCATGGCTGCTGATTACACTCAGCCAGACACCCGTGCGATTAGAAGAGCTCAGCGGGAAGCGCTGTGCATCCGGGAGGCTTTGAAAGCTAGGTTCCTCAGAGAGCAGGGTAACCTATGACTGTCCAGTCTCTTTACAGAGAAGCTGAACCTGCCCCTGTTTCAGTTACTATTGACTTTTTTCAGCGGTTACATACCCCGTTCACCAGGTTTCCCCCCTTCCAACAGACGTTTAAAAATAAAGTTATTGGAACATTTTTAATTAACAAAGTTTTCTTTACTAACGAATTCTCGTTCAAGGGTTCCAACAGGGACGCAGACTGTGGTGGGTACGGTGTGCAGTGATGTACAGACCGCTTCTACACTCGAGGACTGACAGGCTCCTGCTCCTACAGCGGTCTCTGGGGGGAGGACGGTTACCGGAGGGTGTACAGGAAGGGGTGGGTTTGCAGGAAGGGGTGAGGGGTGTGTGGGAAGGGTGAGTAGGTGTGGGGGGATGATGGCTCTGGCTGGGGCTCAGGGCATCGGAGAGGTTCATGGCTAGGGTGGAAGGGCATGGTAAGGGCAGCCTGCCTTGCCATTTGTGGATGCCAGGCGCTCGGACCCTGGGGCAACATACACCTCCCAGACTGACCTGGGGCAGCAGACACCTCGCAGAGTGACCCGGGTGCCTAGTGACTGCACTCTGTGTGTGTGACCTGCTGTTGATCCTGCCCCCATGTCTGTACCCTGTTAATGGTGGCTGTCCTATGCAATTAACAAACCCCTCCCCCCCCCCTTCACACAAAGTCTTCTGCAAAGAAACATGACGGAAACAGTAATGAACAGCAAACTATTTTTAATACTCAACTACACAGTTGGGGGATGAAACTGGGATTTGGGATCGGGTGAGCCAGGAAGGGAAGCACTTCTCATACTTTAGGGAATGAGAGCTGTTTGGTACATGAGCGCTCTGCTGGGGTGGAGTGACAGTTTTCACGGCCCCTAGCGCCCCTCCTTCTTGTGATTTTGGGTGAGGGGGGGACAGGACTGTGTGGCGGGGGAGGGCGGTTGCAGATACAGTTCAGGGGGGCTCTCTGCTCCTTCCTGCGGTCCTGCAGAACATCCACAAGGCGCCGGAGCGTGTCCGTTTGCTCCCTCATTAGTCCAAGCAGCGTTTGAGTCGCCTGCTGGTCTTCCTGCCGCCACCTGTCCTCCTGTTCGCTGTGTGAGCGCTGCTGTTGAGAGAGGGTCTCCCTCCACTGGCTCTGCTGGGCCGCCTCGGCTCTGGAGCAGGCCATCAGTTCAGCGAACATCTCGTCCCGAGTCTTTTTCTTTCGCCGCCTAATCTGCGCCAGCCTCTGTGAGGGGGATGCCGGGGCAGTTCGGGAAAGAGCCGCAGCTGTGTGATGGGAAAAAGGAAGTGATTTCCTTCCAAAGATACATGTTTGCGAACACTGAACACAGTCTACTCAGTTTCTGTGAACAAGACCATACAGGGCACCTAATCTCATGTGCTCTCAGGACAAGTTCGAATTTTCGGCATTCGCTTTCATTGCCTGGGGTCTTGCACTGGAGATCGGACAAGCGGGGCAGGACAGCAGAATCCGTGTAGCAGCCAGGCCTGGTAAGCCGTAAACTTTAGGCTGCTTAACAGTTAATGGATAGCAGTGCCCTCCTGCTGCAGGCAATCTGGAAAGCATAAAGTCTGACCCTGTTCCAGCCCCTCGCGGCTGTCCCCGTGAAAGATCCCTGTATGCTTTTCCTCTGCAGCCTACAACACGTGGCTGTTAAACGACGGTCATTGTTATGCAAAGGAAAAGTCAAGCATTCACAATAGTAACATTAAAGTAATTCCCCTAATTAGATGCAGCAGTCGCCGAGCGAGATCACCCTGAGGCGGGTCTCCAGGAGAAACAGAGAGCGCATGCTGCGTGAATCCCTGCACAGACCAGGGCCCTATGCTGCCATGCTGGTCGAGGCGATGCTCCCATTATACCTCCTGATGGCCTGGCGCGGAAGAGTGTGCTTCCACGGAGCACCCAACAAGGCACCTCTCCCCAGGAACCTCCTGCGGAGGCTTTTCGAGTACCTCTCAGAGAGCTTCGTTGAACTGTCCCAAGAGGATTTTTGTTCGATCCCTATATGCATTGACCTTCTTTTTATATAGTTTTTATTCCTGTTTTGTTAAGAAATAAATGTTTACATGTTTATAGCACTTACCGACTGATCCTTCCCCTGATTCGGAGTCCGGGTTAACGGCCGGGGAGGGTTGGTAGGGGATCTCTGTGAGGGTGATGAAGAGATCCTGGCTGTTGGGGAAAGCAGTATTGTAACCGCTGTCGCCTGCCTCGTCCTCCACAAACCCTTCCTCATCTTCCCCATCGGCGAACATCGCCGAGAAACTGCCCCTCGACACTATCCCATCCTCAGAGTCCACGGTCACTGGTGGGGCAGTGGTGGCAGACCCACCGAGAATGGCATGCAGTACCTCGTAGAAGCGGCATGTCTGGGGCTGGGCTCCGGAGCGTCCGTTTGCCGCTTTGATTTTTTGGTAGCCTTGTCTCAGGTCCTTGATTTTCACATGACACTGCGTTGCATCCCGGCTGTATCCTCTGAGTGCCATGGCTTTGGAGACCTTCTCGAAGGTCTTTGCATTCCGCTTGTTGGAGCGCAGCTCCGACAGCACAGACTCCTCGCCCCACACAGCGATCAGATCCAAGACTTCCCGGTCAGTCCATGCTGGGGCCCTCTTTCTACTCTGAGATTGCATGGACTCCTCTGCTGGAGAGCTCTGCATCGCTGCCAGTGCTGCTGAGCTCGCCACGACGTCCACACAGGAAATGAGATTCAAACTGGCCAGACAGGAAAAGGAATTCAAATTTTCCCGGTGCTTTTCCTGTATGGCTGATCAGAACATCTGAGCTCGGACTGCTGTCCAGAGCGTCAACAGAGAGGTGCACTGTGGGATAGCTCCCGGAGCTAGTAAGTTCGATTTGCATCCACACCTAGCCTAATTCGAGCTAGCCATGTCGAATTTAGCGCTACTCCCCTCGTCGGGGTGGAGTACCGAATTCGAACTAAAGAGCCCTCTAGGTCGAATTAAATGGCTTCCTGGTGTGGACGGGTGCACGGTTAATTCGAATTAACGCTGCTAAATTCGAATTAAAGTCCTAGTGTGGACCAGGCCTTAGCAAATCAGCATTAAACAGTTTACCCATCTTGGTGGTGCTGTTAGCTCTTTGCCCACCGGGTAGTGGGCCTACACCTTCCTTCAGCCTTCTCTTGCTCCGAACCTATTTTAGAACCTCTTCTTATTGCCTTTTATGTCAACTGCTAGGTGCAACCCAGGTTGTGCCCTGGCAAGAACAGGGTGCTGATACTACAGCAATTTGGGCCCCAAAGTTGTGAAAGCTCAGGGGCCCTGAGTCCCTACAGCACCCAGCCACGCTCCAACCCAGCACACAACCCCACTGCCTGGGCAGGGGACGCCCCAGCAGCACCTCAAATCCACCAAGCCCCCCCAGCCAGCCCCCAGCTCTCCCACTACCGGCTCAGGGCCGTCAGCTCTGCCTCCCCACCCGCCCGGCGCTCCGGCTCCCCCTCACCTTTTCCCGGTGAGTGTGCGGGGCTCGGGGAGCCCGCCGGCGGAGCGCGCTGCAGAGCCGGCTCCCCGCGGCCCGGCGCCGCTAGCTGTGGCCGGCACACGGCCCGGCGAGTGGCGCGCTGAGGGCCGGCACACGGCCCGGCGAGTGGCGCGAGGCCGGCGCGTGCCGAGGGCTGCTGGGCCTCGCGGCCGGCGCTGATTGGCGGCCGCCACGGTTGGCCGCTGAGCTCGCGCGGCGGCGGTTGGGTGTGATGTGACGCGCCCCTCGGCCCCTGCCCGCCATGGAGGAGCCTCTGCTGGTCGCCCCCATCAACCCCAACAACTTCCCGGCCAAGCTGTGGCGCCTGGTGAACAGCCCGCGGTTCCGCTCCATCCGCTGGGACACCCGCGGCGAGGGGCTGCTCATCGACCAGCCGCTCTTCGAGGCCGAGTTGCTGGGCGCCGGGCCGGGCCTTGGGGCGGGGCCGGGGGGCGACGGGGGCGCGGCCGCCTCGGCCGAGCTCTTCAAGACCACCAACTTCACCAGCTTCATCCGGCAGCTCAACCTGTACGGCTTCCGCAAGGTGGTGCTGGGCCCGCCGGGCGGCTCCTCGGCCGCGCCCGGGCCAGCGGGCGGCGGCGGCGGCTCCTCCGGGCCCCTGCACCACTTCCACAGCCCGCACTTCCGCCGCGACCGCCCCGACCTGCTCGTCCACCTCAAGAGACTCACCAGTGCCAACAAGGCCAAGCTCGCGGCCGGCCTGGAGGTGACCAGCCGCCCGCCCAACCGCTTCCAGCGGCTGCTCAGCACCTCGCTGCACGGGGACCCGCTCGTGTCGCCGCCGGGGCCCGGCAAGGCCGAGAAGCCCGGTGAGGCTGGGGGCGGTGCATGGAGAATGTCAGCTCAGCAACCGGGAACATGGGGAGGGCCAGGTGGGTCAAGATATTTACACTGGGGCAGTGCAGGGCCTGATGGTAGCAACATCCGTTTGGCCTCCCTCATCCCGAGGGTTGTTTAGACGGCTAGTTAGTTACCTGCATGAAGGTGGGAGAACCTGTGCAAAGAGAGGTGATGGTTTTGAGGGAATAGTGAATTGGGCAATCTGAACAGATTTAGAGTTCTCCAGTGTGTTTCTGTGCTGACCATAAAAATTGTACTTTACCAATTGGTATTTCTGTGTATTCAAACACCTGTCTACAGACTAAAACCCTTATCATATCCATAAGCATGAGTAGCTTTATGCACATGACGTTGGGTTCAGGATTGTTTCTCATGTACATAAAGTTACTTGTATGCAGGGCCGCTGCAACCATTTAGGCGACGACCGGCACTAGGATTTGGGGGC
The DNA here is from genome assembly GCF_020497125.1 of Mauremys mutica. NCBI lineage: Eukaryota > Metazoa > Chordata > Testudines > Geoemydidae > Mauremys > Mauremys mutica. The sequence continues at coordinate 2,439,388 of NC_059090.1, read as the reverse complement.
ACCATTTTCTTCCGCAGCTACAGCGACGGCAGGATCTTCGGCTGCCCCGGTCGCCGCGGGCATTTAGGCGGAGGGAGCTGGGGCAGGGGAGCACGGGGAGGGCCATCTGCAGCAAGTAAGGGGTGGGGGAGGCACGCAGGGGAACTCCCCGCCCCAGCTCACCCCTGCCCAGCCTCCTTCCCGAGCACGCCATGGCTGCTTCACTTCTCCCATCTCCCAGGCTTGTGGCGCCAATCAACTTAGGCGCTGCAAGCCTGGGAGGCGGGAGAAGTGAAGCAGCGAGGGCGTGCTCGGGGTGCTCATGCTCGTGCGTGGAGCAGGGATGAGTTGAGGGGGGTGCCTCAGGGTGGGGGGTGGGGAGCTGCCGCAAAGGGGGACGCCTCAGGGCGGAGGGGGGTAGCTGCCGGGGGGGGGGCTCAGGGTGAGGGCGAGGGGGGGAGGGCGCAAGGTGGAAGTTTCGCCTAGGGAAAGTTTTGAACTCCAAGCGAAGTTTTGACGAGCTCCCCAATTCTTGCTTTTTCCACCCCCCCAAAGATGACAGGCAAAAGTGAAAAAAATGGGTGGTTTTGATGTGTAAAGAAGGCTTGAATTTCTTTTGGTTGAAGTTTTTTGTTGTTGTTTTGGGTGGGGTTTTGTGTTTTTTTTGGTTGGTTGGTTTACAATATCAATTGAAAACTTGTTCATTCTGTGTTTTCTGGAAGACTCAATGGACGACTGGAAAACTATTAGGATTACAATACCTTAGATACCCAGGAAGTAAAACTTGAGAAGGGAAGGAACTCCTAAATCAAACTTCTTGTTTATTTTTTTGTTTTGTTTAACATAAAAGATCTTTGTTAAAGATTTAAAAGATAGAAGGAACCATTGTAATAATCTAATCTGACCTCCTCTATAATACATCATAGAATTTCACATCATAATTCCTGCATCAAGCCCATGACTTCTGGGCTGAGTGCTCTTATCCTTTCAACTAAGGACTGAGAGAGCTCCCACTCCAGATCTCTGGTTCTCCAAGAGCACCTCCAGAAAAAACAGGGAAGACAAAGCTGGATAGTCTTGATTTTTCCCCCCCTAAGATAATAAATAAGCAAGATAAATACTACTTGAGTTTTCTTTGTACTTCATAAAGAAATAATAAAAGGGCACAGACAATCGCTAAAATCCTCCCATTCTTTTCTATCCTTATTGCTAAAATATTTTTTCCAAGCTGTTTTATAATTCTTATAATGTCTTATAATTCTGCAAGTCTGGGTGGATTTTCATAGAGGCAACAAAAAACAACTGTCTTACCTCAAGGTGTTTCCCCACCTGGATAAATTTCAAGTTCCTAAATTAAAGCCTGGGTATGCTAGAAGCTCTAAACAAAAAAACTTGCTTTGCTTGAATTAAGATTCTTAGAACATTTTTGTAAATGACTTAGAGGAGGTTTTGGAACAAATTGATAAACTAAATAGTAATAAGTCACCAGGACCAGATGGTATTCACCCAAGAGTTGTGAAGGAACTCAGATGTGAAACTGCAGAACTACTAGCTGTAGTTTGTAATCAGTTTCTGTACCAAATGACTGGAGGATAGCTAATGTGACACCCGTTTTTAAAAAGAGCTCCAGAGGTGATCCGAGTAATTACAGGCCGGTAAGCCTGACTTCAGTACCAGGCAAACTGGTTGAAAATATAGTAAAGAACAAAATTGTCAGACACATAGCTGAACCTAATTTGTTAGGGAAGAGTCAACATGGTTTTTGTAAAGGGAAATCATGCCTCACCAATCTACTAGAATTCTTTGAGGGGGTCAACAAGCATGTGGACAAGGGGGATTCAGTGGATATAATGTGTTTAGATTTTCAGAAAGCCTTTGACAAGGTCCCTCACCAAAGGCTCTCAAGTAAGGTAAGCTGTCATGGGATAACAGGGAAGGTCTTCTTATGGATTGGTAACTGGTTAAAATATAGGAAACAAAAGGTAGAAATAAAGGGTCAGTTTTCAGAATGGAGAGAGGTAAATATTGTTATTCACCAGGGGTCTGTGCAGGGCCCAGTCCTATTCAATATATTCATAAATGATCTGGAAAAAGGAACAGTGAGGTGGCAAAATTTGCAGATGATACAAAACTACTCAAGATAGTTAAGTCGCAGACAGACTGTGAAGAGCTACAAAAGGATCTCTCAAAAGTAGGTGACTGGGCAACACAATGGCAGATGAATTTCAGTGTTGATAAATGCAAAGTAATGCACATTGGAAAACATAATCCCAACTATACATATAAAATGATGGGGTCTAAATTAGCTGTTACCACTCAAGAAAGGGATCTTGGAGTCATTGTGGATAGTTCTTTGAAAACATCCACTCAATGTGCAGTGGCAGTCAAAAAACCGAACAGAATCTTGGGAATCATTAAGAAAGGGGTAGATAATAAGACATAAAATATCATATTGCCTCTATATAAATCTATGGTACACCCACATCTTGAATACTGCATGCAGATGTGGTCGCCCCATCTCAAAAAAGATATATTGGAATTAGAAAAGGCAATAAAAATGATTAGGGATACGGAATGGCTGCCATATGAGGAGAGATTAATAAGACTGGAACTTTTCAGCTTGGAAAAGAGATGACTAAGGGGGGATATGATAGAGGTTTCTAAAATCATGACTGGTGTGGAGAAAGTAAATAAGGAAGTGTTATTTACTCCTCATAACACAAGAACTAGGGGTCACCAAATGAAATTAATAGGCAGCGGTTTAAAACAAACCAATTTTTTTCACACAACACACAGTCAACCTGTGGAACTCCTTGCCAGAGGATGTTGTGAAGGCCAATACTATAACAGGGTTCAAAAAGGGACTGATAAGTTCATGGAGGATAGGTCCATCAATTAATATTAGCTGGGATGGACAGGGATGGCGTCACTAGCCTCTGTTTGCCAGAAGCTGGGAATGGGTGATGGGATGGATCACTTGATGATTACCTGTTCTGTTCATTCCCTCTGGGGCACCTGGCATTGGCCACCGTCAGAAGACAGGATAGACCTTTGGTCTGCCCTGTATGGCTGTTCTTATGTAACTGTTTTTGTGGAAACTTTCTACAAAAAATTCAGCCTGGGGCAGACTCCCACCATTGAAAATTTCCACCTAAATGGTTAAATTCAGCAAAGTTTAAAAAAAAATTAAAACAAGGTTTTGTAGTGGGAAGAGTTGGACAACCGTAGCTGTAGTCGCATTGCTGCCAGCTCTGCCTGTTATAAAATAAACATCTCTTTTGCAGGTCACGTTTAACACCTATTCCCTGTATCACTATCACCACCTCCTATCTACAGTCTATTCCTTAGATTGGTTGAGTGATTTGCAGCTCTCCCTTTCTACAGTGCTGATTGTGCTTCCAAACCTTACTTCCAGAGAGCAAAAGGCTGGTACCGAGAGTCCTGGGATGTCAGACATGGAAGCAGAGTGTTGTATTCTCTAAAGCCCAGTGTTTAGAGTTTATTATTAACTCTTCCATCTTTGGATTTTTCTCTGTTCTTTCCATCAGAAAGTTTGTGATAAAGCAATTAAGGTAAGATTGTCAAAGCCGACTAGAGGATTTGGACACCCAGTTTCCAATGGCCTCTTTTAGATGGCTTTGAAAATCTCATCCTAGGAATCTTGTACTCCATCTTGTCTGACATATTACTTCATGCTTGTCTGCTATACCATATGGCTTACCAAAATTCAGATTCTAAGTAACTCCGATTTGGTTTGCTGACTTACTGTGCAAAAAACTACTTTCCAAGTAATGGGGCTGAGAACTGGCTACTGAATGATTTTTTTTTTTAAACAAGGGATTGAAATGCTGCATTGGCAACATTAAGAGCCAGATATTACTTTATCTTCATATGGTGAAATACAATCTGTGTGTGGATTGAGTGCTATATTTTATGATCCTTTATTTATTTCATAACCATGTAATCCTAGTAAACATTTTCTTTTTAATGCAGGAGCACTGACAATAGGACAGTTTCATCGGTCTTTTCGGCGAGACAGTTTATCTCCTTACTCCTATGTATCTGCTTCATCCCACAACCACAGCACTTTATCATCGAAAGGTTCAGATCGGACTCCAATCCCTCCCAGAACATGGCAGAACTCCCTTGGGATGCTTCCAGGGCAGGTGGAGACTTCCCCAACATTTTCAGACAAAGGGGTTCCATTTCCTGTACTCCAGAGGTTTCCAACAGAGGTCACGTACACTCTCCAACCCAGTGCCACGTCTATGCACATACAACAAGGACCTCAGACAATGGCCACTTCTTCCCAGAAATATAGCAACTACACACCTTCAGCACAGTACTCCCAAACCTACTACCCAACAGGTATGGTAAGGGTCTAGCATTTGCTTTTCATCAAGATATTTTAAATCAACAAATTATTTTTCTGCAATGCACTTTAATGTATACATATTAAACAAGACTTAGAATTGAAAGAAGAGTATCAAACCTAAAGGATCTCATAACAATCACTGATAGGATATTTCATCCTGCTTGAAAATCTGTGCCACCATTTTTGCATTTTCTCAAATTCTTTCCTATTGAGCCATTCATATTGTAATCTCTGTTTACCTCCATATGGAAAGTGACATCTATCTCTCCATCTTTCTTGTAGTACCATAGTTAAGGTTGCATGCATTCCATTCTAAGTTTTATTTTTAACTTCTTTCTTCTTCCCTCTTCCCCCGCCCCAAAAGTATTGCCTCAAAAATTCTATATGTATCTTCAGACAAGAGCAGATGTTTTGTCCAGACAATTTGAAGCAAATTGTCTAAGACCCTTGTTTGAATTATAGGAAAAGAGAAAATTTCATTTTTGTAAATGTTACAAATAGAGGTATTCCATTTTGGAGCGTATGTAACTCAGACTTCTGGGTTTTAAGAGTTCCAATTTCTTGTGCTTTCATAGCCTTTTAGTTAATTGGGGTGCAAAATGCCCAAGCTACTGATCCCTGGTTCAGTCTCTTAGGTGGCTGCTTAAGGAATCGTTTCAGATATTTGAAATTGGTGAGGCACTCAGAGAGAGATACTGATCTGGGCTTTAATAAAAAATCTTCCTAAGTATAATCACAACACAGTTAAGGCATCCAAAGTATAAAAGAATGACTGCATATGCATACTCACAAAACTAATATGGAACACCTGTGTCAAGTAGAGGATTCCCAGGGTTGGGGAAGTGGTCCCAGGTTCCACACACGCACCTCTAAGCAAACATCAGACCTCCCTCTTAGGGGAGGCCAGAGTTAATCCCTGGATCAAGCACCACAGTAACAATAGAAAAACACTTTTATTTAACCGAGGCAAAGCCAGAAGTAGACTGAGGTCTGGATTTCTAGCAGGAGTTATGCAGACTTCCTTGCCCTCTTACAGCATGTAGCACATAACCCGTGCCCCCACACTTGGCTAGACTCTCTGCCCCATGCCAATGCAACCCTCTCTTTCTCCTCCCCACTCAGGTCACTCCAACCTGTCTGTGCACTCTCGTGCTTGTATACATTGTTCAGCTCAGACTGGTATATACAGACTTGCTGTATAGTCCCAGCCGAATTTTCAGCTCCAGGCTGTGCATCTATAAGAGTTGCAAGCACCAGTGCAGCAGCTGGCTCTCAAGCAGCTCCTCATTCACACACTGCACCCTGGTGTCTCTCTGCCCCAGCTCAGTGCTGCTGCTTCTCAGCTCTTTTTTTGTTCTCTCTACATCTTCCTGGGCTTGTTTCCTGTCCCGTCCCATCTGTTCATTGGCTCAGACCATCCCAGAAGGTCCACAGTTAATTCTGCGTCCTTGTTTTGGAGTGGCACTCTCCTACCAATCAGGTTTGTGAAGAGTAGCGGGGAGAGAGGGAAAGGGGCTCTCTACTCAGTCCCATGTCTGCGACGAGGAAAGGAAGAAGGAGCCTATCTTCCCTGGGGTTAGTATTAAGCTTTCCACAGTGCAACCTTCCCAACTAAGTTGGGAATACACCTTTCCCTTACACCCTCGTGTGTCTGGGACCATAATTTATTAAGTGTCAGCCCTCTGCCCATGTTTGCTATTCCAGGGACCGATTTTAAGGTTTTTGCCTCTTGTATGGCCAATTTGCATCAATGCATTTAACAATGGTTTCAACATGTCAATGTAATTTCAGGTGTATCCGGAAAGTACATAAAATATGCTATTTTAAGCCCAGACTATTGTTATTGTGTCTTATGTGTTTATAACATGATACATATTGCTAAATCTTACGACCTTTGTATCAACCACTCATGCAACTATTCAGGCCTTCTGTTAAATGCCTCAAGTGTATTTCTAAGCCTGTTTTAAGACAGTCCTTTACTTTGTGTACTCCTAATTGCTTAAAGGCTATAATGATTATTCATTACTGATTTCTTAAGCATCTTAACTTTTCCTAAAGGTATAGTCCATTGCCCACATGTGATTGACTTCTCAGGAGACACACATCAGACATAGACCCAAAGCAATAGATTCTGGATAGCCTAAATACATAGAATAAGCATTATTATTAAGATAATAGAAGTGAATCTTGTATATTTTAAATCCCTTAAGGAGGTAATACTAGATTTCGGGAAGTGAGCTGGCAGTGCCAATATTGAAATGTTTTTGTCAGGGTAGGATGTAGAACTCTTTACATTGAACAGAGGTTCTAGAAATTTGATAACTTTTCTGTTTGGATTCTTTCCAGCTGTGTTACAGTGCTGCTCACCTACGGCTCACCTAGATCCTCTTAGTGGCTGTGGCAGTCCTACAGCCTCAACCTACGCACACTGCAGCTATTTCCAGGTAAGTGCACTAAGTTGAAACAAGAGGAAGTCATGTGACCTAACTTCCCTCTAAGCCATGCGGCTGCGCAGCAGGCTATCAAGTGCCGTGCCCCTTCCCTAGCCCAGCCAGAGCTGCCGCAGCCATGGAGAGGCGCCTCTCCCTCAGCTTGGCCCAGCCCAGCGCAGATGGTTGCAGCTATTGAGGGGTGCTCCTCACCCGGCCCCAAGCTGCTGTGGTGACAGAGGGCTGGGGAACCCCAGAGAGAGGGCACCCCCAGCCAGAGCCTTCACCACCCCAACCCTCTGCCCCAGCCCTGAGCCCCGTCCTGCACCCTGAACTCCTCATCTCCAGCCCCACCCCAGAGCCCTCACCGCCCCTATACCCCCTACCCTCTGTCTTAGCCCTGAGCCCCCTCCTGCACCCTGGCCCCATCGTCCCCGTCCCCACCCCAGAGTCCACACTCCCAGCCAGAGCCCTCATCCCCTGCACCTCTGCCCTCAGCCCCCTCCCACACTCCAAACCCCTTGGCCCCACCGCCACCGCACATCACCTCCATATTGGTGCACATAACAAAATTCATTCCACGCATGGACATAAAAAAATTATAGGGAACACTGCATGTGACCACGGAGTACAGTACTATGAACTCTTGGGGAAGGGGATATAGAATTGAAAGAGGATGACTTTGAGAATACATAAGATTAACTTGACTGTAAAAATACCTGCAAGGATAGCTGTATATAAATGTGTGGTTTTTGTAACTCTCTGAATAGTCCTCGGGTAAACACCATGTCAGGGGTTCCACTCTGTGGAGCTACTTGCTCTGAGGCAACCACAATATAAAAGAAAACATAGTTGACTTCTCCAAAGTTTCTATTTGTCTTTGTTAGTGAACCTCAATATTTCAGATTTCAATATTAATCTTGATAAATCTGGAGTATTAGCAGTCCTCCAGGGATTTCCTAGGTTGGACAATGAGTTTTTCATAACACTGTGAAATCTCTTTAGTCTGCATACCAAGTGGGTTTCTGATTTGCATTTCTGCAACTTTATCTCATGCTTAGCAAAATCAAAGATGACTTATCAAGTTCCTTTCTTCCCCAAATTAAAATGTCAATATTACCTAAAATACTATATTTACTGAAAATGCCCCATCTGATTCTAACAAAGAGGGAAGCATCTGACTTGGAGGGCCTGTGCTTATTGGATATCAAAAGGTCTAAAATGGAAGGAGACCTTGTACTTTTTCGTATGAGACTAGCGAAGTGAGTTGTATATGCCTCTGTGTTCTGAAAAGGGGTTGGCTTCTCCAAATCTGATTATCTGGTTGTCTTTTTTGCCATATACACAAATCCCCATATATATCAATTCTAATCCTCCAGTCAAGGGCCTTTATATGGTCTTCATGGGTGGTGTGAATGCAGCCCCCCTTGCCCCCCTCCCAAGAGCCGGACGAGCGGCGTGGCCATAGTCCCGGAGCACCGGGAGGGCAGGCGGTGTGGCCCCAGCTCCAAAGCCGCGCTGAACAGAAGTGTGTGTGGGGGGGGGGGAGGGGGTGGCTAGGGGTGGAGCATGGGCGGAGTTACACTTGGCTGTTTGGGGAGGCACAGCCTCCCCCAGCCTATGATACCCGCCACCGCCACCCATGATGGTCTTACAGAAATTTATGTAAATTTAAGGCCAAATTGTGGTCTGATTAATGTAGTGGTGGAGGAGTATAAAGAGACACTGATTAATCACATCATGGGTAGCAATGCAGAAGTAGGCCTGGACTACACTGTGAGGTTAGGTCAAATTTAGCTGCGTTAGCTAACCAACCCCGTTCTGCCGACCTAAAGATCTCTTAAAGTCGACTGCTGTACTCCTCCCTGACGACGGGAGTAGCGCTAAAATCGACCTTTCTGGGTTGAATTTGGGGTAGTGGAGACGCAGCGCTGTGCAATTTGATAGTATTGGCCTCTGGGAGCTATCCCAGAGTGCTCCAATATGACAGCTCTGGACAGCACTTTCAACTCTGATACACTAGCCAGGTCCATAGGAAAAGCACCGGGAACTTTTGAATTTCATTTCCTGTTTGGTCAGCGTGGCAAGCTCAGCAGAACAGGTGACCACGCAGTCCCAGAATCGCAAACGAGCTCCAGCATGGAGCAAATGGGAGACACTGGATCTGATTGCTGTATGGGGAGAAGAATCTGTGCAGGCAGAACTCTGATCCAGCAGAAGAAATGCTGATATTCATGCCAAAATTACACAGGGTATGGTGGAGAGAGGCTACACCAGGGATTCACAGCAGTGCCACGTGAAAATTAAGGAGCTCAGGCAAGCCTACCAAAAGACAAAGGAGGAAAACAGTCACTCTGGGTCAGAGCCCCAGACATGCCAATTCTGTGATCAGCTGCATGGCATTCTAGGGGAGGACCCTACCAGTACCAACACTCTCATAGACTCAGACTTTAAGGTCAGAAGGGACCATTATGATCATCTAGTCTGACCTCCTGCACAATGCAGGCCACAGAATCTCACCCACCCACTCCTGTAACAAACCCCTAACCTATGTCTGAGTTATTGAAGTCCTCAAATTGTGGTTTGAAGACCTCAAGCTGCAGAGAATCCTCCAGCAAGTGACCCATGCCCCAGGCTGCAAGAGGAAGGCGAAAAACCGCCAGGGCCTCTGCCAATCTGCCCTGGAGGAAAATTCCTTCCCGACCCCAAATATGGCGATCAGCTAAACCCTGAGCATGTGGGCAAGACTCACCAGCCAGCACCCAAGAAAGAATTCTCTATAGTAACTCAGATCCCACCCCATCTAACATCCCATCACAGACCACTGGACATACTTACCTGCTGATAATCAAAGATCAATTGCCAAATTAATTGCCAAAATTAGGCTATCCCATCATAGCATCCCCTCCATAAACTTATCAAGCTTAGTCTTGAAGCCAGATATGTCTTTTGCCCTCACTACTCCCCTGCTGTTCCAGAACTTCACTCCTCTAATGGTTAGAAACTTTCATCTAATTTCAAGTCTAAACTTCCTAGTGTCCAGTTTATATCCATTTGTTCTTGTGTCCACATTGGTACTAAGCTTAAATAATTCCTCTCCCTCCCTAGTATCTCCCTCTGATATATTTATAAAGAACAATCATATCCCCCTTCAACCTTCTTTTGGTTAGGCTAAACAAGCCAAGCTCTTTCAGTCTTCTTTCATAAGATAGGTTTTCCATTCCTCGGATCATCCTAGTAGCCCGTCTCTGTACCTGTCCCAGTTTGAATTCATCCTTCTTAAACATGGGAGACCAGAACTGCATGCAGTATTCCAGATGAGGTCTCACCGGTGCCTTATATAATGGTACTAACACCTCCTTATCTTTGCTGGAAATACCTCGCCTGATGCATCCTAAAACTGCATTAGCCTTTTTAATGGCCATATCACATTGGCGGCACATAGTCATCCTGTGATCAACCAATACTCCGAGGTCCTTCTCTGCCTCTGTTACTTCCAACTGATGTGTCTCCAGTTTACAAGGTCATCCAGATCTTCCTGTATGATATCCCGATCCTTCTCTGTATTGGCAATACCTCCCAGCTTTGTGTCATCCGCAAACTTTATTAGCACATTCCCACTTTTTGTGCCAAGGTCAGTAATAAAAAGGTTAAATAAGATTGGTCCCAAAACTGATCCCTGAGGAACTCCACTAGTAACCTCCTTCCAGCCTGACAGTTCACCTTTCAGTACGACCCATTGTAGTCTCCCCTTTAACCAGTTCCTTATCCACCTTTCAATTTTCATATTGATCCCCATCTTTTCCAATTTAACTAATAATTCCCCATGTGGAACCGTATCAAATGCCTTACTGAAATCGAGGTAAATTAGATCCACTGCGTTTCCTCTGTCTAAAAAAATCTGTTACCTTCTCAAAGAAGGAGATCAGGTTGGTTTGGCACGATCTACCTTTTGTAAAACCATGTTGTATTTTTGTCCCAGTTACCATTGACCTCAATGTCCTTAACTACTTTCTCCTTCAAAATTTTTTCCAAGACCTTACATACTACACATGTCAAACTAACAGGCTTTTAGTTACTCATATCACTCTTTTTCCCTTTCTTAAAAATAGGAACTATGTTAGCAATTCTCCAGTCGTGCGGTACAACCCCTGAGTTTACTGATTCATTAAAAATTCTTGCTAATGGGCTTGCAATTTCATGTGCCAGTTCCTTTAATATTCTTGGATGAAGATTATTTGGGCCCTCCGATTTTGTCTCTGTGGACACCTGCAAGGTGGCAGCCTCAGGCAACACGGATGAGGATTTTGTGCATGAGGAGAAGGAGAATGCGCAGCAGGCAAGCAGAGAATTCGTTCTCCTGGCAGCCAGTACCTTTTCCTCACCCTGGAGCCAATACCCTCCCAGTGCCTATTGTTCCCGGACCCTGATGGCGGAGAAGGTGAGTGCACATTTGTAATGACACTACAGGGGTTAAAAGCAATTGTGTTTAATGTTTGATTTGCCCTAAACAATTGGGAGGCATTCGCAGCCAGTACAGCTGAATGGAAAAGTCTGTTGACGTGTCTGAGGATGGAGCGGGAATCCTCCGGGGCATCTCCATGAAGCTCTCCTGGAGGTACTCTGAAAGCCTTTGCAGAAGGTTTCTGGGGAGATCTCCTCCATGGTACCACACCAAGACAGTAGCAAGTGGTCTGGAATCATTGCAGCACAAAGCATGGCAGCGAATGGTCCTGGGTTTTGGTTGCATTCATGCAACATTCAGTCGTTTATCTTTCTGTGTCAGTCTCAGGAGAGTGATATCATTCATGGTCACCTGGTTGAAATAGGGGAAGTTTTTTGTAAGGGAACAGTAATCCCCTCTGTTTGGTGATCCCCGACACATTAGACCCCAGGCATGCTGGGCTGCTTGCGCTTGGCTAAAAGGGATCATCCTGGAGAATAACTACACTGGGGGGGAGGGGTGTGCTGCACATCCACCCCAAAACCAGAGCCCCACCTTTTAAGCGGCAACCACAGCCCCTCCTTTTAAATGGCAAACACAACTGACATTGGCTGCTATGGGAAAGGAGGGTTCTGCAGTTTGAAATCATTCTCATATGTTATGAACGCGGAAGAAGCAGACCCCACGTACCCTTTTGCTTACCATGGCTGCTTGCAAACTGAATTCTGTTGCCCAGCTGTGTGTGATGTCATCATACCAGCAGGCGCTCAATATAAAAGGCAAAATGTGACCTTGTACCTAAAACACATGTGCTGTCTGCTGTGAATTGCTTGCTTCATTGTGAAAGTCTCCCTTTTGTTCTCAGAAATGTATCTTCTGTAAAGTCTGCTCTCCCTTTTTTTCCCCCCTGCAGCTGCAAATGTTTCTGTGCTCTCTGAAGGTGAAAAAAACGCACTCGTGATGACATGTTTTCAGAGCTCATGCAATCCTCCCGCACTGATAGGGCACAGCTGAATGTATGGAGGCATTCAGTGGCAGAGGCCAGGAAAGCAAACAATGAGCGTGATTGTAACACACAGGAGGAGATGCTGAGTCTAATGGGAGAGCAAACGGACATGATGAGGTGTCTGGAGGAGTTGCAGGAAAGGCAACTAGACTACAGACCCTTGCTGCAGCCATTGTGTAACCGCCTGCCCTCCTCACCCAAACGCCCAAGAACGGGGGGGGAGGGGCGGGGGCGGGGGGAGGTGCTCCGGGCATCCTGCCACTCAACTCCAGGGGATGGCCCAAGCAACAGAAGGCTGTCATTCAAACAGCTTTGATTTGTAGTGTGGCTACAATAAGCAATGTGGCCCTGTCCTTCCCTCCTCTCCAACCCCACCCCGTTATGAAACTCTTTGTACACTCGGGCTTCCTTTTACTAGTCAGCATTGCCAGTGATCTCAGCTTTTTTTGAATGAATGAATGAATGGATTCAGAACAACAGGGACTTTATTTCCTGTGCCAGCTATGGTCAAATGGGGGATGGGGGAAAACCTATAATGGCAACAGGCCGTAAAAGAGACCCAGTTTGGGAATATTGTAATGAAGTTCCTCTAACTGTGGGTAAGACAGGCATGCATGCAAAATGCAAACAGTGCAACAAAGAAATGCAAGGTCTGGTAGCCTGAATGAAACAACATCATGAGAAGTGTTCCTTCTCAGGAGGAAGCTGCGTTGAAGATGATGAAAGGAACATGTCGGCACATGCAGAATCTTCAGGTTGGTAAACTTTTTTTTTTTATTTCATACTTCTGTCTTCCTTCTGGACTATTCTTGAATTCTCATGTTTGAGCAAAAAATATAGTTGTTACTCTATGGTACTATCATTTTAGATGCAGCTGTGATAAAAAATTAATAGCTGAAATAGGCAGATCTTCCTTTTACAGTTTCACCTTTAAAGTAGTACTGAGTATCAATGAATGCAATGAGTAATACTAAATGAGCAGTATGGTAATAATAACTGAATAACTGCATTGATTTATTTTGTTTAGGAGAATCCATCCTCAACATACAGGATTCTGAAGACTATCCACCTTCAAGATCACCATCATTTTCTATAGTTTCAGAGTTATCTGCCAATGATAGTGTTTGTCACATCATGTATGTCACATAGCCACAGTATATCACCTGTAGCAAAAAGGAAAAAAAAATCTCCATCATCCAGAAACAACCATAGATAAGTTTTTGTGCTAAGAACCAGCAGATTACAAAAAGAGGTAATTGATGAAAAAATTTGCCTGGTTTGGTTACGCAACAAACTCTCCTTTCTGTATGATTGAGAACCCACACTTCATTAACATGGTTCAGTCATTAAGACCAGGATACAGTCTGCCCAACAGAGCAGATATCACAGGCAAATTGCTGGATAAAGTGTATGAAAGAGAAATTGAGCAGCGTGCAAAAGGTCTACAGGGTAAAATTGTTAACCCTGACTCTTGATGGGTGGAGCAATGTCCACAGTGATCCTGTTATATGTGCTTGTGTGACAACAGACAAAGGGAATGTCTTCCTTACAGAAACAATTGATGCATCAGAAAATGCACACACAACAGAATACTTACAAGAAGTAGCAGTAAAAGCTATAACAAACTGAAAAAAAATTCAAATGTCTAATATGCAGCTTGGTCACAGACAATGCTGCAAATGTATCCAAGATAAGAAGAAATTTAGAAGAGTCCCAAGCTAATAACATACAGTTTCAGTACTCATTTGAGGCACCTCCTAGCCAAAGACTTCAGTGTTCCAGAAATAAAGGCCAATGTTGTTGAAATTGCAAAATACAACCATTTTGCAGCAGCTGCTCTGAAAAAAGTGGGAGGAACCAAGCTAACTCTCTCACAAGACGTGCAATGGAACTCAGTAGCTGTTTTATTGCTGATGCTGTTGAAATTTGGAAGGAATTGAGTGAGAACTTAAAAAGAGAAATATGCAATGACAGAGTTAAATTACAAGCATTAAAAAATGAATGGGACAAGCACTGTCTCCAGGTCATTTTCTTGCAAATATTTTCAATATTCAGTACCAGAGTCAAACCTTAATTGCTGAAGAAGAGGAGTTGGCTATGACATGGACATCCAGCAATCATCCCTCGATAATGCCAACCATAATAAACTTCAGAGCTAAGGGTGAACCATTCAAGAAATATATGTTTGCTGCTGATGTTTTAAAGCAAGCTCTTGGATTCAGAGACTATTGAAGTGATAATCTCACTTTTAACAGCAGCAGTTTCTTCTGCCAGTGTAGAAAGAATATTTTCTTCCTTTGGACTAATTCATTAAAAAATTGAGAAATCATTTGGGACCTGAAAAAGCAGGAAAGCTTGTTTTTCTTTTCCAGTTTATGAACAAACGGGAAAATGAAGGTGAAGACAACTGAGTTAGCTGCAGAAGCCAATATTTTAAGTTTCTCATGTTGACCTAATCAATTTAATTTTTGTTTTTTAAAAAAGACTATTTCATTTAACTATTTTAGTTAAAAACAATTTTAACAAAAACATTTAAAAAAACTTGAATGTTTAACTAAATTCAAAAATTCATATGCTTGTTTTGTTAAAATATTATGTTTCCTGTTGAAGAAAAAAATTCCAGAATACCTAACTTTGTTGTTTTAGTTAAATAAAACATTTTAAATGTCTGTCTGGTGGTGATCTCCTCCTAATACAGCATGGCAAGAAAATCCTCCAAATATTAATGATTAACCTGTTGAATTGGAATGATTAACCTCCCAATGACTTCATAAATATCTGCTTCAGTTACCTTTGGTAAATGAAATAACCAAACAATCATTCATTTTCTGATATAGCTATAAAACTAATTTGAAAAGTTTTTTTCAAAAAAAATCACTTTAAAAATGTATAGTGTGTACCTTCTAAAAATGAAACCTACATCTATCTCTGAGTTGGGAAGAATATGTATTAAGGTTATAACCACCAACAAGAATGCACTTTTATGTAGAAATCCATGATTAAATCGAGTCTTCCTGACTAGTGATTTAATCATGATTAAATCAATTTAATTTAAATGGATAGTGTTATGCACCGTAAATATAGGAGTTACTACCAGCTACTGCTAATGTTTATGCACACATGGTGGTGGTATAGCTGTGGGGGCCAGGTTTTCCAAAGGTATTCAGGTGCCTACTGGGATGTTTGAAAAGTGATTAAGCAGGTTATGCACTTAACCCGTTTAGGTGTTTTTAAAAATCCCACTAGGCACCTATCTGCATCTTTAGGTTCCTAAATACTTTGAAATCTGGCTTATAGTGCCTAGTAACAGATAGAATTATGATTGCCTGCGCATCTCCATTCCAAAAGTCCTGTTTTCGATTTCTTACAACTTTGTCTGACTTACCTAGAAAATTTTAGCCTGAAAAGTGTTTTTCTCTACCTGGAGGAGAATATTCCTGTGGCGTTTAAGCAAAAACAGTTTTAATGGTTCTTGGTTTTTATTTCCTTCTTTAGAAGGAAGTGAGTGACAAAAATTGTTGGTTGTAGGTTTTTTCCCTTAAAAAACAAACAAAAAACAACGTCTACCATCTCATAGAGAAAGTAGAAACTTGAAATTTGGTACAGTGGTAGTCCATAGATTGGATATATGCCTTTCAGTGGTCTAGTAAAAATCTCTGATTTGGCTGACTAGAAGGACCTGTTGGACACAGACACACACAGTTAAGTTTTTTTTTAAATAATAAGGGTCTTTTTAATAATGATATCCTAATATTCTGTTCACACTTCGTGTATAATGATGCTATGTGGAATTTTGTATCTCCTATCTGTACTCAAGTACCCCTGTTTCCAAAAACTCTCAGAATGTGATAAGGACAGCTTCAGTGCTCAAGGTTTGACACTGTTTGTCCAATATTTCCTGTCTTGCATATTACTTGTGCAAGACAATACCTTGTTTTTTCTGAGGTTATATTATGCCTGGAATGCTGGATCAAGTTTCTCTCATTTTATGTATTAGAAGTCTTTCTTTTTCAAAAATATAAGAGCCTATGCTCTCCTTTGTATTTTTCCACTGATGCTGAAACAGGGTTGTAAAAGTCTTCAAAAGACCAAGAACAATGACTGGTGCTTGAAAAATATATCTGACACCTCCAGTTAGACTTATGGTGACTGAATCTTTGGGCCATTCTAAAATTTAAAAGAAAGAAGCTATTTCATCCCATACTGATCGCTTTGGCTTTAGGGTGGATAGAGAGTAAGAGAACCTTAGCTTACCCATTGTTGGTCAAGCCTAAGTTGTAAGTATGGTGCATTCTTTCCAGAGCAAGACCTTGGAGTTCACTGACCACAAGGATTCAAAGATCTGAGATCTTGGTTCTACAGCTTTTCAGAGTGGACCTTTACACTTCCGGAGGGGAAAAGGGTGATAAGGATAAGTAGGAAGACTGTAGGTCCGGGTTACATATTGTCAGTTGTCAATTTTTGTATTAGTGAGGATGGCATCTAGTACTTGAATTAAACCAAGATACCCTAAAATAGCTTTAAAAATATTAAATTTTCTTATAGGGGTCCACATTGCCTTCAAAGGACTTTTGAGATTTCCCCCTCTTAGAAAAACGTACAGAATGAAAAAATATGATAACATGGGTCAGGATGATGATATCCTTCACTGGTAGAATCACAATGGTAAAAATGATCCTTTTTCCTAGGATTACATTTTTACTGCAAACAGTTCTAAAATAAATCCTTATCTAATTACTATTTATGATCTTACAATTTATTTGGGGCAAACAAAATTCCTAGGTTTAATGTAATAAAAGATAGGGCTTTGGATTCTTTGACCATGGGATGTTGTTCCGGGAAGAAGGATTGCTAGGAAGAGATGTGATCCACCTAACGAAGAGAGGGAAGAGCATCTTAGCAGGCAAGCTGGCTAACCTATTGAGGAGGGCTTTAAACTCGGTTCGCCGGGGTATGATGACCTAAGCCAAGTGGGATACTGGGAGGAAACACAAAGACGAGGGTACAAGACGGGAAGCATCCTGATTCATACTGATAAAGTAGGGCAATTGGCTAGTTATCTTAGGTGCATGTACACGAACGCAAGAAGCCTGGGAAACAAGCAGGAAGAATTGGAAGTCCTGGCACAATCAAGGAACTATGATGTGATTGGAATAACAGAAACTTTATCGAGCAGTTCACATGACTGGAGCACTGTCATGGATGGATATAAACTATTCAGGAAGGACAGATATGGGAGGAAAGGTGGAGGAGTTGCATTGTATGTAAGAGAGCGGTATGATTGCTCACAGCTCCAGTATGAAACTGGAGAAAAGCCTGTTGAGAGTCTTTGGGTTAAGTTTAGAGGAGAAAACAACAAGGGTGATGTCATGGTGGGCGTGTGCTATAGACAACCGGATCAGAATGATGAGGTAGACAAGGCTTTCTTTGGACAACTAACTGAAGTTTCCAGATCACAGACCCTGGTTCTAATGGGGGACTTCAATCACCCTGACATATGCTGGGAGAGCAATACAGCAATGCACAGACAATCCAGGAAGCTTGTGGAGAGTGTTGGGGACAACTTCTTAGTACAGGTTCTGGAGGAACCAACTAGGGGCTGTGCTCCCCTTGACCCGCTGCTTACAAACAGAGAAGAATTGGTAGGGGAAGTAGAAGTGGGTTGCAACATAGGCAGCAGTGACCATGAGACGGTTGAGTTCAGGATCCTGACAAAAGGAAGAAAGGAGAGTAGCAAAATATGGACCTTGGACTTCAGAAAAGCAGACTTTGACTCCCTTAGGGAACTGATGAGCAGGATCCCCTAGGAGGCTAATATGAGGGGGAAAAGCAGCAAAGATCCAGACTAACAGGGCTACCCCTCTGATACATGAGGGGGAAAGGAGTCCAGGAGAGCTGGTTGTATTTTAAAGAAGTCTTATTGAAGGCATAGGACCAAATTGGGGGGAGGGATAGCTCAGGGTTGTGAGTTCAATCCTTGAGGGGGCTATTTGGGCATTGGTCCTGCTTTGAGCAGGGGGTTGGACTCAATGATCTCCTGAGGTCCCTTCCACCCTAATAATCTATGATTCAAATATCCCAAAGTGCAGAAAGAATAGCAAATATGGCAGGCGACCAACTTGGCTTAACAGAGAAATCTTCAGTGAGATTAACTCAAAAAGGAAGCTTACAAGAAGTGGAAATTTGGACAGCTGACTAGGGAGGAGTATCAAAATATTGCTTGAGCATGCAGGGGTGTAATCAGGAAGGCCAAGGCACAATTGGAGTTGCAGCTAGCAAGAGATGTGAAGGGTAACAAGAAGGGTTTCTACAGATATGTTAGCAACAAGGTCAGGGAAAGTGTGGGGCCCTTACTGAATGGGGGAGGCCATCTAGTGACAGATGATGTGGAAAAAGCTGAAGTACCCAATGTTTTTTTTTTCCTCAGTCTTCACAGACAAGGTCAGCTCCCAGACTGCTGTACTGGGCAACACAGTATGGGGAGGAGGTGAACAGCCCTCAGTGGTGAAAGAACAGGTTAAGGACTATTTAGAAAAGATGGACGTGCACAAGTCCAGGGGTCCAGATCTAATGTATCCAAGGGTGCTGAGGGAATTGGCTGATGTGATTGCAGAGCCATTGGCCATTATCTTTGAAAATTCATGGCCATCAGGGGAGGTCCCAGATGATTGGAAAAAGGCAAATATAGTGCCCATATTTTAAAAAGGGAAGAAAGAGAACCTGGGGAGCTACAGCCTCACTTCAGTCCTCGGCAAAATCATGGAGCAGGTCCTCAAGGAATCCATTTTGAAGCACTTGGAGGAGAGGAAGGTGATCAGGAACAGTCAACATGGTTTCACCAAGGGCAAGTCATGCCTGACCAACCTGATTGCCTTCTATGATGTGATAATTGGCTCCGTGGATATGGGGAAAGCGGTGGATGTGGTATATCTTGACTTTAGCAAAGATTTTGATATGGTCTCCCACAGTATTCTTTCCAGCAAGTTAAAGAAGTATGGATTGGATGAATGGACTATAAGGTGGATAGAAAGCTGGCTAGATTGTCAGGCTCAATGGGTAGTGATCAATGGCTCGATGTCTAGTTGGCAGCCGTTATCAAGTGGAGTGCCCAAGGGGTTGGTCCTGTGGCCAGTTTTGTTTAACATCTTTATTAATGATTTGGATGATGGGATGAATTGCACCATCAGCAAGTTCGCAGATTACACAAAGCTGACGGGAGAGGTAGATCGCTGGAGGGTAGGGATAGGGTCCAGAGTGACTTAGAAAAATTGGAGGATTGGGCTAAAAGAAATCTGTTGAGTTTCAACAAGGACAAGTGCAGAGTCCTGCACTTAGGAAGGAAGAATCCCACTACAGGCAGGGGACCGACTGGCTAAGCAGCAGTTCTGCAGAAAAGGACCTGGGGATTACAGTGGACGAGAAGCTGGATATGAGTCAGCAGTGTGCCCTTGTTGCCAAGAAGGCCAACAGCATATTGGGCTGTATTAGTAGGAGCATTGCCAACAGATTGAGGGAAGTGATTATTCTCCTCTATTTGGCACTGGCGATGTCACACCTGGAGTATTGTGTCCAGTTTTGGTCCCCTCACTGAAGAAGGGAGAAATTGGAGAGTCCAGCAGAGGGCAATGAAAATGATCAGGGGGCTGGGGCACGTGACTTACGAGAAGAGACTGAGGGAACTGGGGTTATTTAGTCTGCCAAAGAGAAGAGTGAGGGTGGATTTGATAGCAGCCTTCAACTACCTGAAAGGGAATTCCAAAGAGGATGGAGCTAGGCTGTTCTCTATGGTGGCAGATGATAGAACAAGGAGCAATGGTCTCAAGTTGCAGTGGGGGAGGTCTAGATTGGATATTAGGAAAAACTTTCATGAGGAGGGTGGTGAAGCGCTGGAATGGGTTACCTAGGGAGGTGGTGGAATCTCCATCCTTAGAGGTTTTTAAGGCCTGGCTTGCCAAAGCCCTGGCTGGGATGATTTAGTTGGGGTTGGCCCTGCTTTGAGCAGGGGGTTGGACTAGATGACCTCCTGAGGTCTCTTCCAACCCTGATATTCTATGATATACTATAGGCCAGTACTGGAAAGAGGATTAGCAGCCCCAGATATTGGGAGTGGTGGGAACATTGGACATCACAAGTATGGCCTCAAGTATCAGGGGGTAGCCGTGTTAGTCTGAATCCACAAAAAGAACAAGGAGTCCAGTGGCACCTAAAAATCTGTTAGTCTTTAAGGTGCCACAGGACTCCTTGTTACAATTATGGTCTTCATTCTATGGTGTTAAGAAGTTTTCTCTCCCCTTTAGTGACAATAATTTTCTTCTCAAATTATCTGAGATTTGCTTAAATTTCTTTTGCCTTACTTAGAGAGAGAGAGAGAGTGCATGCTAGCCCTACCCCTTCACTAACCAAAATGAGATGCTGTCCAGACTTGTCTCCAGGCAGAGATACAAATGGGGCAAAAGTGGACCTGCAAAGTGTAAGGCAGGTGTTTAAGGGGAAGTAATTGATAGACCTGAGACACTACTAAGAACTTGATGAGATCACAGGTTTGGCTGATAAAGATGATAGTGTTTATGTAATAGACTACGAGTAAGGCATAAGGATAATAGTGTTGATGTAATAGACTAAAACTAAGAGTAAGGCATTTTGCTTGGTACTGCATGAGAAGAAAGATGCAAAATTAACATGGCACACATTAAATGGATTAAAAACTGGCTAACTAATAGGTCTCAAAATAATTTTAAATGGGGACTCATACTTGAACAGGTGTGTGTCTAGTGGGATCCTGTAGGGATCAGTTCTTGGCCCTATACAATTTAACATTTTATTAATGATCTGGAAGAAAACAAAAAATCAATAGTTACAAAGTTTGCAGATGACACAAATTAGGGGAGTAGTAGACAATGAAGAGGACAGGTCACTGATTCGTAGCTCTCTAGATTGCTTGGTAAACTGGGTTCAAGCAAACACTGTTCATTTTTATACGGTTAAGTGTACATTTATACATATAGGAACAAAGAATGTAGATGTACTTACACAATGAGGGACTCTGGAAAGCAGTGACTGAAAAAGATTTGGGGGTTGAGGTGGATAGTCAGCTGAACATGAGCTCCAAGTTTTGTGCTGCAGCCAAAAGGGCTAAAGCTTTCCTTGAATGTGTAAACAGGGAAATCTCAGGTAGGAGTTAAGAGTTATTTTACCTCTGAATCTGGCACTGGTGAGACTGCTGATAGAGAACTGTGTCCAGTTTTCAGAGGGGTAGCCGTGTTAGTCTGGATCTGTAAAAGCAGCAAAGAGTCCTGTGGCACCTTATAGACTAACAGACGTTTTGGAGCATGAGCTTTCGTGGGTGAATACCCACTTTGTCGGATGCATGTAGTGGAAATTTCCAGGGGCAGGTATATATATGCAAGCAAGGTATATATATACCTTGTTTGCATATATATACCTGCCCCTGGAAATTTCCACTACATGCATCCGACGAAGTGGGTATTCACCCACGAAAGCTCATGCTCCATAACGTCTGTTAGTCTATAAGGTGCCACAGGACTCTTTGCTGTGTCCAGTTTTGTTGTCCACAATTCAAGAAGAATGTTGATTGATTGGTGATGGTTCAAATAAGAGCCAGAGAATGGTTAAAGGATTAGAAAACATGGCTTATTATAGTGAAAGAGTCAAGGAGCTCAACCTATTTAGCTTAATAAGGAGAGGGTGAAGGGATGAGTTGATTAGTCTATAAGTACCTACATGGGGAGCAAATATTTGATAATGGGCTCTTCACTCTAGCAAAGAAAGATATAACATGATCTAATGTCTTGAAGCTAGACCTATTCAGACTGGATATAAAGTGTACATTTTTATCAGCAAAAGTAATTAAGCATTGGAACAACTTTCCAAGGGTCATGGTGGTTTCTCCATCACTGACAATTTTTAAATAAAAGATTGGATGTTATTCTAAATAATAATTGGAGATACACCTATCTCCTAGAACTGGAAGGGCCCTTGGAAGGTCATTGAGTCTAGCCCCCTGCCTTCACTAGCAGGACCAAGTACTGATTTCTGCCCCAGATCCCCAAGTGGCCCTGTTAAGGATTGAACTCACAACCCTGGGTTTAAGCAGGCCAATGCTCAAACCACTGAGCTATCCCTCCCCCCTTAAAAAGCGAAGCTGTGCTCTAGGAATTATTTTGAGGAAGCTCTGTTCATAGAATCATAGAATCTCAGGGTTGGAAGGGACCTCAGGAGGTCATCTAGTCCAACCCCCTGCTCAAAACAGGACCAAACCCAACTAAATCATCCCAGCCAGGGCTTTGTCAAGCCTGACCTTAAAAACCTCTAAGGAAGGAGATTCCACTACCTCCCTAGGTAACCCATTCCAGTTCTTCACCACCCTACTAGTGAAAAAGTTTTTCCTAATATCCAGCCTAAACCTCCCCCTCTGCAACTTGAGACCATTACTCCTTGTTCTGTCATCTTCTACCACTGAGAACAGTCTAGATCCATCCTCTTTGGAACCCCCTTTCAGGTAGTTGAAAGCAGCTATCAAATCCCCCCTCATTCTTCTCTTCTGCAGACTAAACAATCCCAGTTCCCTCAGCACTGTTGTCCCTTCTGGCCTTGGAACTGATGAATCTAAGAAACCTTAAATATATCTAATATTGCAGTCACATTTTCCTGATTACAGTCCACTGCATTTTGTTTTCCCAGAATCCTCCAATGCAGTCATCATACCCAGTTGAATTTTTGCCATCTAACTGGCCATGCAATACATCTGATGAAAACAAGAAGACAGAAGTAAACCTAGAGGCTGTCTTTCAGATTGTAGATGAGATGCATTCATCCCCCAAGCTAGAGATGGTGAAGGTGGAACCTGTGGAGAACCAGTGTCCAACCCCACAGCCTAATGCAGGCCAGCAATTGATAGTTAATCCTGGGAATAATGATGCACCTTCCTCGAGTCATGCCAG